>NC_132994.1:68943318-70143318 GCF_048564905.1 Vicugna pacos | reverse complement strand
TTCCCATATACAGCTAGTAAAATCCTAGAAGACAGTTTGCCAAGAGATTGACTGGGGTCAACATTAATCATGAAAAAAGGATTATTTTGAAAAGCACCTATGTTTACATATTTCTGTGCTTCTAAGAAAAAGTTTTTAGAAGTCCATTCTTAGAAACACCAATGTTTCTCTTTGTCTTTGACCTCTATGTCTAAACATCGGGTTACTGGTAACAGCCACAGCAATGCCTCCTGTGGAAAGGCTTTAGCGTCTGGTGGGTAAATATTGAAGGAGGTTAATGCAAACACTCCACGCATGGATGGGCACCTGAAAATGGATGCAGAAAGTTTGGAAGGCAAGTTTTGGTTGACCCCTCCACACAAAGGCATTATTGTTTTAATGCAGTTCCAGAAGCACTGATTTCATGCCTACTATGTGCCATCCACTAGTACAAGATGCGCCAAAGCCATGGAGACAGGCATGGGTTCAGGGAGCTCAAGCCGGCAAGAGCAAGGTGTGCACCATGCACCCTGCCAGACACACCAGATGCACAGAAGTCACCACCTGGGGGCATCAGGAAGGCTTCGGGGAACACATGTGCTTGAATAAGACCAAGAAAGGTGGGTTGTGTGCGGTCTCCCCAGGCATGGTTGGAAGTGGGAGAAGGATCTTGGGGGAAGGGCACAGAGAGGGTGCAGACAGGAGGCGTGGGGACCTGGCACCCAAGGTGGCAGCCGTGTGGAGGGTGCTAGGCTGTGGCGCAGTGTTTCTCAGCATGTGGGCGGTGGGTCATGAAATCAATTTAGTGAGTCAAGAAGTATTTTTTAAGCGAGGTATTCGAGAATAGAACAATACAGCAGAATAGAATAGAGCTCACTGCTCCAGGCTAGAGAAGTGCTGCTTTGTGAAATTTCCATCTGTGTGTGTGTGTGTGTGTCCCCTGGATCTCAACAATGTACTGCTGGGTGTACGTGACTCTTTAAAAGTTTGAAAAAGCTGCTGTTTGGGATGCTGGGTGCAGAGGGAACACCCAGTCATCACCCCATCACTGCCTTGGGCGTGTGGAGCACAGCAGTGGCAGCAAGACTAAAGGCGTCAGCAGCGTTTCCCGAGGTGGGGAAACACAGGAAGGACCTGCAGGGCTGTGCTGGCCCTCTGGCTCCAACCCAACAGTGCTCTAGAGTGAGACCTCAAGGGCAGACCACACAATGGTTTAGGACATCCGTGGAGCAAGGGCTTGAAAAATGAGAAAAGTTCAGCTTCAATGAATTCACTGAGAATTTTGGAATTGGAAAAATTTGTTTTGTGTCTGACAATTTATTTTAGTATATAAATTACATTTGGTGGTGGGGAAGAGGGTTAGCCCCGTACACTTCTTAGTGTTTCTGGCTTTTGAAAGGCTTTAACCCAGCCCTGATGGGTGACACAACACAATTGTGGATGGAGGATGGTGACAACACAATTAATTCTGAGCAAAACTCTCCTTGAATCAAATGTCACCATCACTGTCCCTTTTCAAAGTAATCTGGCCAGTATTTGTTGGGGCCCCAGCCTGGACCTGAGCCTGCAGTAGGCACAGTGTGTGACATCAGTTTCAGGGCCATCCAGACAGCCTGCCCTCTGGGAAGGGGTCATGGAGAATGTGCAGATCAGGCGTGGCCTCAAAAGAGTGGTGACATGCAAAGGAATGAGCGTGTGGGAGAGCCCTTGTCTGGGTTCGCTCCAGCTCTGCTAGGAAGCCCACTCCAGTGTGGAAAGTACAGGGCAGACAAGAGGTCCTACTTCCAGATTTTTCTTCATCACAAACCACTGGGGGGGTCTACTTTCTTCTTATGAATGATAGTAACAACCACTGCTTTTATACCTTTGAAACAAGAATCTCTTAAGAGGGAAAAGGCACAAATTATGAAAAGACATCTAACCCTATCTGAAGAAACAGCATATACAATCGTCCCTGGGTATCTGCAAGGGATTGGTTCCAGGACCCACGGAGATACCAAAACCCTGGGATGCTCAAGGTCCTCATATAAAATGGTGTCGTATTTGCATATAGCCTATACACATCCTCCCATATACTTTAGATCATCTCTAGATTACTTATAATACCCAATACAATGTAAAATGCTATGTGAATATTTGCTGGCACATGGCAAGTTCAAGTTTTGGTTTTTGGAACTTCCTGGAATTTTTTCCCTAATATTTTCAATCCGTGTTGTTGAATTCATGGATGTGGAATCCACAGATACAGACAGAGGACTCACTGTACGTAAACCTGCACATGGCAGATGATGCAAATACCTTTATTTCTCATCTCACAGCATGGTGCTTATTCAAAATACTAGAATATAATATTTCTGTATTCTAAATATAGAAAAAGCTAACGTTGGCCCTGACAACAGGTAACAGCACCCTAATTTACCTATGATGTCGTATATATAAAATGTCTCCAACATACGGCACCTTGTGCTTGGCATGCAATACATACTCAAATATTTCTTAAGTAAAGAGACCAAGAAATACTAGCAACAGTAAAAGAAGAGTGAAATATTCATGAAGAAAGATATAGAAAAGTTTCCGGGAAAAAATAGGTGGTCTGAAGGAATGGAAATGAGGTTCCTACTCAAGAGGGAAGATTTTATCTATTTGTCTAAGTGCTGTAATCAGGAATGCAAGGTCTGATCAACCAGTCTAGTTGTTATAGGTTCCCTCCATAAAATCACATAGCTTCATAATTATTCAAAATCATTATTTTTATCAATGTATTAGACCAGACACTTCAAGTAAAACCATTTTTCTTTGGAGGCCAAATTAACCTGTGGATATCGAGGAAGTAAGCAAGCCATCTGCCAAACCTGCACTTCATGTTTATCACAGATACGTGGTCAGAGCTCTTCCTCTTCCCTCGTGCTGGTCAGAGTGGATGCAAAGAGCAGCCTTATTGGTAGTGGAATCATTATGACTACAAAATGCCTTTCTCTAACCAAAAAATGGAAAATAAGTAAGAAAGGCAATATTTATTCTAAAGTAAAGAAAAAATAGTTTCATTTGATACAATCTACTGTGTTCCTATAAAACATCTCCACAGTCTTCCTGGCTCAGAAAGAAAGTGCTTCATCGAGCCTTTTTCTAGATCATCAGTAATTACTCCCATTATCCTGTCTTAGGTAGAGGGAGCGGCGGGGGGAGGGCGGAATGAAATATTTAAAAATCTTCTTTGGGGGAGACAATGCTATCATACACTGAGAAGGAAATTTAGTTTTATATCAAATTCAGCCTTGTTTCTAGCCTCATCCTCCCATTTTCTACCCCCAGATGCAGGCTGGCTCAGCAGGCCTTGGACGCAGCCCTAGAAGGGACCGAGCAGCAACAAGACAACAGTCAGGAGTGCTCTCCTCTGCCAGCAGGCTGCTGCTCTACCCTGACACTGCACCCAGTCCTAGGACCACATCCTCACCCTGGTCTCGCCAGGTTCCCTGCTTGAGGCCTTGCTCTGCAATCTTCCCTCGCCCAGCACACAGGGCCCCCCCAACCCTTACCCCCACCACCCACACAAAACCTTCTTGCTGAACTTCAGTCTTAGGCCTGAGATCCTGCCCTCCACTGACACAACTCTCTGTCTCCAGACTCCACCAGATTAAATCACTGAGCCACCCTGGTCCCATCTGTCTGCTTGCTAGCCTGGATTCTCTTTCCCCCTATAGTTGGTTTGTCGCCAAAGTAGTTCTCCCACTAGGCAGCTGACCCAGCTGCGACATTCAGTTGTGGCTAACTGTAGTGGATGCTGTCGTCAGATGGATAACCCCTCCCGCCCCTGCCTGCACCCCACCATGTATTCTTTGAGGTCAAAAGCACCCATTCCCCCAGCTGCCGGACGTTGGCATCTGCCGGCTTCCAGCCAAGCCTCTTTTAGGAAACCGCCTGCAGTTGGAGACTGTTGCCTCACCGGAGGTCTGGCCCCCCCGCCTGGGGCAGCCCACATCCAACGGCTGGTTAATGCAAGGGCATGAAGGCCTGTTCCCTTGGCCAGCACGATTGGGAGGAGTCTTATAGTGACTTCGTCTGCCCAGTGCACCTCCCTTTGCTCTCACACCAGTGTTGATCCAAGAATGCTCCCTGCTAAATGCTCTGCAGGCAAACCTCTGCCTCACAGCCAGCTTCCCTGGGGACCCTACCTATGCCATTAACCAGGCGAGTCAAGTCCAGCCCATCCCTGAGACAGTCTGCCTCATCTCATTCTGAATTCCTTAGAATCCCACAGATAATCAAGGGGTCTATTTCGTACATCCATTTTATGATGTCTGATTAACAAGGCCTTCTCTGAGGGTGTATAAAAACCTTCAGCACTTTCAATCCAGTTTAACATGAACAACTACAAGGACTTGGGGTGTAGTAGACAGAATAATGGCTACCCAAAGATGTCCGTGCCGTCATCTCTGGTCTCTGTGAACATGTTACCTTGCATTGCAAAAGGGACTTTGCAGCTGTCATTAAATTAGAGGCCTTGAGATTGCGCAGGGAGAGGGTTGCTCTGGGTGATCTGGGTGAGTCCAGTCTAATCACATGGACTCTTTAAAAGTGGAAGGCCTCTCCTGGCTGTGGTCAGAAGGAGATGTGATTATGGAAGAAAGGCACTGAGAGTGGGAACATTGCTGGCTTTGAAGGCAGAGAGAGGGGGCCACACATCAGCTCTAGAAGCTGGAAAAGCGAAGGGAAAGAACCCCTACCCCCAGAGCTGCCAGAGGAGAACACCCGCCTTAAACCTGGATTTTAGTCCAGGGAGACCCATGTTGGACTTCTAACCCACACAACTGTTGGATAATAAATGAGCCACTTTAAGCCACTAAGTATGTGGTAATTTGCTATAACAGCAACAGAAAACTAATACAGGGAAACAAGTCTTCATGGCTTTCCACACTTCACTTCTCCCCTTTGTGCTTATTTGGGGCTGCCACTCAGGAAAGTGTGAGATCTGTCTCGAAAACGACTAGGGTTAGCACTTGGTGATAGGAACAAACCCATACAACATTGTAAAATCAACAATTTCACATCCTCTTTAGAATGAAGAAGAAGGGGGAGGGTATATAGCTCAGTGGCTGCACAAAGCCCTGGATTCAATTCCCAATGCCTCCATTAAAAATAAATAAACAAATATACCTAATTACCGTCCCCCAACAAAACAAATAAACAAATAAAAAGAAAATGGAGAAAGAGGAATTTTTTAAAAATGAAGAAGAATATTAATCTCACATCCTAAGAGATGCTTTTCCCAATCAGCCGTGACCACCCATAGCCAAGAAGCAGAAAAGCTTAATCACAAATGAGGGGACTCTTTGTTTTAATATCACTTCCATTTCTAAATGAAAAAGAAAATGGAAGGAGTTTCAAACTGAAATAAGGGCATAGAGCTTAAATATAATAACTTCTTACCTTTATTTTTTAAATTTTGCACCAGACAAGAAATAGTTCCTGTTTACACAATGTTACTCGATGTTAAGCCTGACTAAATAATAATTTTATGAAGAGTTCTCTGACTTTCAGTACCTGTTTACTTTTTAAAAGACAAGAGCATAACTTTCGAAGTATCTGTGCAAAATATGCTTGTAGCTAGTGGGATAGGAACATAAACACAAATTCAGGAGGTCTTCTAAACTGAGTCGAAATCATCATTTGAATGTGCATGTTGGGACCATTCCGGAATTTAGTTTGCATGGGCTGCTATCTTAAAAAGCAGCAGGAAAATTTATATCAAGTTAGTAAGTGTGAGATAATCTGAGTAAAGAATTCTTCTCCCTGGCTAGAAAGACAAATAGGCTATATATAGCTGTAGAATTTAACTTGACTTTGGCTTATATGTTCAAATATGCCCTTATCTGCCATCGAGAATGTGTGTATGGGAAATTCATGGCATTAAAAAACCCAAAATAGTACCACTCAAGATGATAAATTGCATTGATTATATAAATCTGAAAGACCAGATCACTGGGAGTCACTGGTAGTCTAGTGCCCACTTCTGGGGCAGCACAGCTCTGCGGATACAAGGTCCTCATAGGCTCCTATTGAAAAGGTCTCAGTCAGTCAAAAGCATGGCAGGCCGATGAGCTGGGCCCTAGGCCTTCTCAATAACAGGGAAGACTGAACATCCTAGCTCAAAACAGTGTCAGAGAGGCCCCCCTACCATGGCCGTCTTTCCACATTCAGCCTTCCCCAAAATCAACAGATGGGACTGCTCTACACAGGGGCCTTAGAGAACAGAGGTTCTCATCTCTAACTCAATAAATTGTGAGAAAACTAGAAAGTCCTTGAAGACCAGATTTTAAGTTTTGTGCATGCTTCACTTTTCTACATAATGGGCATGTGAGTCTATCATTATAAATGTAACAAACACAACATGGCAGGGAACTTGAAAGAAAGCTGGGAGTGGCCCAGAGGTGATGGAGGCCTGGACAACTGAGACTCAAACTACTTCTCCACCAGGACACATGTGGCAAAGGACACGTCTCCCATGGGAGGTCTGGGCTTGGCACAACTGTGGATGCATTATCTAGCTGCAAGTCCTTTCTCTCCTGCTCAAGGGCATGTTAGAATGGAGGTGGCTAGTGAGAAGAGCAAACCTTGACTCAATCGTAATCAAAAACAAATTCTCTAACTCCAGCACTGTAACTCGAGCATAGTTAGTTGCACACGGACTGCTGTATACTCCAACCTAGTCTTGAGAAATTCTGGTGGTGAAGTTTTCCAGTTACTCTGGCTGTCTAACAAACCTCACCAGAACATACTGGCTTGAAACAACATTGTTTTGTTCACGAATCTGCAGTGTGGGCAGAGCTTAGCAGGGATAGCTCATGTCTGCTCCATTCAGCAGGGTGGCTCAAAGACCAGGGAGGTGGGGAATGGAACCAGGTGAAGGCTCACTCACTCACATGTCTGCCTCTGAGCTGTAAAGACTCAAATAGTCAGAGGCTGGAGTAGCTGGGGCATCTGTGGGTACCTCCATCTCTATGTGGCCTACAGTCTCTCTGCATGTCCTCTAATTACATTGCTATACTTCTTACATGGCAGCTCAGGGTTCCAAGGGACGTGTCCCAAGTAAGAGAGAGAATGAGAGAGAACATATGCACGAGGCAGAAACTTTATCACATTTTCTAACCTAGCCTCAGAAATCACATAGCATCACTTCTGCCATGTTCTGTTCTTTAGAACTGAGTCACTCAGGCTGGACCATGCTCAAGGGGAAAAGAATTACACTCCATCTTTTTTTTTTTTTAATGGGAAGAGGGTTAAAGATTTTGTAAATGTGTTTGAAAACCACCACATTAAGTATGGAAACAGAGAGGAAGAATACAGCCTAAGAGACATTAAAGGAAAAGGTCAGTCTAATGTGATGACTGAAAGTATGTGAGAAGGGTGAAAAGGGAGAACACTTCCAGGATGAATTCTGGGAAATATGAGCGTTTTCTTTAACGAGAGTGGTGGAGCCATGAACAACGCATTTGGTTTTCAATGACTTGCTGTCTGGGCACCAGAGGACATTTGGGTAAAGACCTCCCCAGGCAAGAGGAAAGACAAGACGAGAGGACAGGTGCTCTAAGCAGGGAAAGAGAGAGAGAAATGAAGTCACATTGGAAAAGGTAAGAGTATCACCATGATGACTCAAACTTGCTTGAGAAAGTAAGAAAGGCAGGCAGGGAATGGACAAAGTTAATTAAGGGCAAGGAGGACAGAACAGATATAATATTGAAGAAAAAGAAATAACTAAAGGTAAGTTAAAGATGAACATCCTAGAAGTTAAAGGAAGAAATTTTCAATGGGGGGTGGGGGAGGAGTCACAGGCTCTTATACCACTAAGAGAAAAGGAAAGAAAAAAAAAACTTTAAAAAAAAAGAACACTGCATTTTGTCAAGGAAGTAGCCGGGAACATACATTGTAGGGACTCCTTTTATTTCTACTATCTGTAAAAGGAGAGGCAGTAATTTCTCATCTCAGCAAGTAAGACTAACGCCTTGAAAAGACTCCAGTGTTTTGTGTTAAAATAAGCTGTTTCTCTGTTTTTGTGACAAGTGCCTGAAAACTACTAAAAGATGGCAGATTATAAAGCTGAAATTCTTTCCCAAGTGAGTTAGACAGACAGCCACTCTTCCACTGATAAGACTATCTCAAGGCAAACCACATCTAGCCCCAGAGGACAGTTGGCTACACCCTCCTCTATCAGGCACCTTGTCCAGCCCTGTCACATTCTGACCTGACACTCTCAACAGCAAGACCAGACCCCATGGTCTCTGAAGTCAAAAGTTTCTAAACCAGTTTTTAACCCAGTTTGAAGATGTATGGAAATTATTTTATTACTGTATCTTAATGGTCTGATCTGTCCAAATGCCCTTAAAATGTTCTAAAATAAAACAGTCTCCTTATAGTGGAAAGCAAGTCTACTTCAGAAATCTCTAGGGGTGACAGGGAAGTCTACTGCAATGGTATGATAGCGCTCAACTGAAGGCCCAAGGAGGTAGGGGGAAAATAGGCCTAAATTAAGGATAGTACAGCCTCTACAAATAGGGGGAAAGGGACACACACACACACACACACAAAGCTGTCACATTTCTCTTCATTCTGGCCCTGATCACAGCAGAGGAAGAGATTTTTCTTCCTCAAATAGAGCATTAGGGAGACTTAAGAGTCTCCAGGTGCTGAGGGCTGATGGTTCAATCAGAAATCCCTTCTATCAGGACTGTCAACAAAAACCAGCTATGGAAAAGAGGTTGGAAACAGTATCTTAATTACAGGTACTCTGAGGGGCCGTAGCTAAGCTAGGCGTGAGATGCAAGAGCTTCCAAACCCAGAGTATTGTAAGTGAGGGGGGAAATGTTAAAGCTTTCTCTCAAAAACCAATGAAAAACTAGCAACCATTCATACTATGAAGATGAAGATGAAATTTGTGATAAAGTACTTCACTCATCATGGTATACATTTCTTTAAGCCTTGCTCTTAATTGTATGCAACTTCAATGATTAGTTGATAGTCTTGCTTTACACTTTGATAAATATTTTATCATCATGTAAAAGCTTAACAGACTGTATCCCATGCTAAACTCTCTCAGTTACCTGGGGCTAAGCATTTCGGTCTACACATATAGTCATTGCCAGGACACCCTTAAGAAGAAATCAAAACCTATGAGGAGGCAGCCTTGTATATTCTACCCTATAAAATTACAGTAATGCCAAGAATCAGTAAGAAGTCAAAGAAAGAAATATTAGAAAGAGTATTAGGGATAAATTGAGCATATTTACACAAACCAAATATTATAGCAGTTAACTAAATACACATACATGCAACTACATAAATGAATCTGAGAAACACAGTATTAAGTTTTAAAAAATCACAAGTTGAAAGCTGTAAGAGCAATCACTTCTCACTCTAATAATGAGAACAAGCCAGATTAGCTACAAAAGCACAGTTTTTAAAATAGAGAAGGGAGCTGAGGATGCAAAGAAGCCTAAATGTGTCGAGTCCATCTCAAGAGAAAAAGGACCAACAGCTGTTTTCATTCCTAGCAAAGTGATAGGAAGAACAGGAATCCACCACAAAGAGGAGTAAGGAGAAACTCACAAATTTTTAATCCGTTTTAACGGCCACATGTGGACTGCCATGAAGACAGGAATTTCAAGGAGTCCCAGCCATAGAGTAGGTCTGCACCACCAGCCAACTCTTCCCCATGGATCTTTGCCAAACACATAGCAAGAATATACCAAAGGCTTGAGATAGGGCAGGGGAGTTGAGAGACATCTGCCCTGACACCTATGGCATCTTCCCCAAGGGTAAGGCAGGAATCAGAGCATAAAAATGAGAAAAATCTCTCTCAGGCACTCAAGCCTTCACCCAGGGCACTGCAGCAGCTGTCCAAAAGCTGAGACCAGATAGTGGGGGAGAAAGAGATGTCCTAGGTATAGAAATCTGGGGCAAGATTGCAAAGAAAACTCTCCAGTAACCCAAAAAGCTGGCAGTCTGGCTGAAAGACAAATCTTCCACAGTTCAGTAAGCTGGTGTTGGGCTGTGAAGCACAAAGAGTTTTGCCAATCCCTGCTAAAGGGAAAATCTTGATTCTTCCCTCAAAACATCTGAAGTTAGTGATGAAATGAATCTAAGTAAAAGTTTCATCAAAGCCCACACCCATTTCAATTACAAATGGCACTGACTCAGCCCACATGCTACTGACCTGAAAGAAGGGTATGGCCTTCTAAATTACTGAAGCCTCTTCAATTCTTTTACACACAATATCTAGCATGCAATCAAAAATTATGAGGGACACAAAGAAGGGAGAAATTCTAAGCCACAGTCAAGGGACGAAATAGCCAAAAGAAGCAGACCCAGAGATGATAGATGTTGGCATCACTAGGCAAGGACACCAAAATAATTAGTTTAAAATATGTTAAAGGATCCAGTAGAAATATGGACATAAACAGAGAATTTCAGCAGAAGAATGCAAATTATTTTTTAAAACTATTATTAAAAACTTTTTTTTAAATACAGAAATGCTCAAAATGAAAAATAAGATATCAAAGAGGGCTCACTGTAGAGAGGATGCAGCAGAGGAAAAGATCAGTAAACCTGAAGACAGACCAACAGGAATTATTCAAACTGAAACACAAAGAGAAAAAAAATAGTAAAAATGTTTTTAAATCCAAGATGTATGGGACTATATAAACTGGTAACATATATAAATAAATGGAGTTCCAGGAGAAAAGACTGAACAAGGACAAAAAATTTTTGAAGAAATAATGGATGAAAAATTTCCAAAACTGATGAAAGATACCAATCCACAGATTCCAGAAGCTTTAAGTAAACCCGAAGCAGGACCTATATAAGGAAAACCACACCTCAGTGTGTTCTCATTTAGCTGTTGAAAACAAAAAATGAAAGAGAAAATCAGCAGGAAAAAAAAATTCACCCATACATACAGGGGGAAATGCAAATAATAAGAGCTAACTTCTCATTAGAAATAAAAGAGGCCAGAAGACAATGGGCTAACATCTTCAAAGCTCTCACAGAAAAAAATAAAAATAAAGACTGTCAAACTAGAATTCTACATCCAGTGAAAATATTCTTTAAAAATGAAGGCAAATAAACATTTTCTGGAGCAAAAACTAAGAGAACTTGTCACCAGCAGGCCTGCATACAAGAAATACTCAAAGAAGCACTTTAGGCCAAAGGGAAATATCCAGATTAAAGAAATAAAGAGTATCAGAAATGGTAAATATGTAAGGATAAATACAAAATTCTATTTAAAAGTATCTCTATTTTATGTATGTACAAGTGAATATGTGTTTTTATATACATATTTTTTAAAGTATATTTATTTTATGTATGTATATATATTTATGTTTCTTTTAAATACTGTTGACTGCTTTTAAATAATAACTAATAGATTTGTATCATACACAGATATAAAATTTATGACAATAGCAGTTCAAAGGGTGGGGTAGGAGAAGTGGAATTATAACATTATAGGTTTCTTATATTATTTCTGAAGTACAATATTACTATTCAGAGGTAGACTACAAGTAAATATGTATACTCTAATCTCTTAAGCAACTCCTAAAAAAGTATAAAGAAACATAGCCTGATTTTTTTTAAAGGAAATAAAAATGGAATATTAAAAATATGCACTCCACCTAAAAGAAAGCAAGAAGAAAAAAAGAAACAAAATACATACTGGATAATAGAAAGCTAATACCAAGATGATAAACTTTAACCCACCAGTATTGGGACAAAGGCAAAATTAAAAGTGGACTGTTGTATCCATGTTAAATTTCCTGAAATTGATACTAATACTGTGTTTGTATAGGAGAACATCCTTTTTCTTAATTGAAAAATTTGGATATAAAAAGGCATGACATTTGCAACTTACTCATCAACAGGTCAGATGGGGGAGGGGAAGGAAGGGAGAAATTTTTCTTTATATTTTTAATATAGAAAAATAAGCCAAACTAAACCTATTGCTTGGGAATGCATACATTCAAAAATCTTGAGGAAAAGAAGGTAAGGCATCAATCATGACTAAGCTCAGGTAGTGACGACCTCAAGGAGGAGCAGGAAGATGGGACATGGCTGAAACCCAGAGGATACACGAGTAGATTCAAAAGTCCTGGTATTAATGTGGTTCTTGAGTGAGTAGTAGTTCCACACATGCTCTTCATAGTATTTCATTTGAACACTTGCATGTGTGTTACATACAATCTACTGTGTCAATCTAACATTGCATTTTTTAAACAGCAATGGTGAGTGGAGGGGGATTGAAGAGATAGAAGATCATCCAGTTTATAAAAACTAGTTTGAATTGGGAGTAACTTTTATATTTCATAGAGAACTAAACAAAAGCAGTAAGATGGTCCCCAACTCTTACCTGAACCAACTGACATTTCATCAGATCCGTATTACTAGATGTAACTAATTATAAGCATTTATTGACCACCACTGTTTTCCCTTTCCTAACAGCCTCAGCTACAAAAGAATGAATACACTTCATTGAAATCCTTACTTTAAATTCTCTTGCTAAGACATAATAACTCTGCCTTGAAAAAATTATGTGCCAACATTTTACTGCAGAAAAAAATTTCCAGGTTATGTAGAAATAGCCCATTAAACAACGACCATCGTTACCCTGTTAGGAACCTTCAGGAGTCCTTTCTGCATAATTTGATGTCAGTTCTCACTAGATGAGAGAAAATGTAAGTAGTCAACAGAATCCTTAAGAGTTCTAGTTTAGAAATTCAAGTATCCAAAGTCAAGAACCTATAATATGCAAAATATTTCTAGGTGCTGGTGGGTGGTGGTTGGGTAACCTTTATTTATTTATTTGTTTGTTTGTTTGTTTGTTTGTTTATACATATCTCCCTCTTTCCCAGAGTGCTTTATTTGTTTAAAATGTTTAGTTAAAAAAATAAAGAAAAAAATGGAAAGAAGTCTTGGTTAGTGGAAAGAACATCTCAGTTCTATCACTAGTTTTCCAAGTAACAAAGAAAATCTTTTATTTCCTCTGCTTCAACTAAAGCATTTGAAAAGGGCTGATACTAGGTCTGAATTCAGGAGAATTACATTGATAATGTTTCTAAGGCAAATATGTTCTATAAGATATTGTTAATCATGCATTTTATTAACATTCACAACTTTACAAAATGAACAACTGAAGCGCAAGGAAGTTATTTTTCAGTGTGTTTCAATATTACCATATTTCATTAAATGATAAATATTTACTGAGAGCCTGCTGTGTACAGGTACTACTCAGGGTACTGGGAGAACATCAGTGAACAAAAAAATGGAGTCCCTACCCCCATGGAGTTTACGTATTGTTAATCATGCATACAAATGAATACGTTAGTGAACTCATGTCAAAAGACCATAAAGGTTTTAAAACCACCTAAAATTCTTGTGGAGCCACAGTAGGTTATAAAGGGTCCTTGACTCCATCTATTAAGTTAATAGGGAATGTTCGCTGTAAGACCCTGATGGTCACCTACCATCATCTACCATCAATCCCATGGTGTTCTAACAATCACAGCATGGCCAGCATGTGGCAAAAAGAAAATGGGACACTTTCCAGATGTTTTCTGAGATGATGGAGAGCTTGATGCAGTTAGGAACAGGACAGTTGAGAAAAGATAGGATCCTTATGTATTATAAGGGCAGTGCCCTCTACTAGATAATAAAGGATTTCTGATCTAAAAGGGAGGAATTATTATTGGAAATGGCACTTTTGCTTATGGGGGACAGTCCCTTGTTCCATCTTCAAGGCAAACATGACCCCAGTTCCACTGACTATCAATTATTCACTAATTATTTCAGAGGGGATGAGCCAGTGAAAGGAGGAGGAGAAGGAGGATGAAGAAATGAGGGGAAGTGGGAAGGGGAGGGATAGGGAAGAAAAGAAAAAGGAAAATATGGCTTTTTAAAAAAAAAACACCAATGGACTTCTAGGTGAGGAGAAATTTAAGAATTCTCTCACATTCTCAAGTATTTCAGCCCTGTTAACATCTCCAAACTGTCTGTGGCTTCAGCACAGAACTGAGAGACTGTCAAGTCCAGGATCTGAGCAGGCCTCCCTGGCCTCAGGGGGTGTTCCTGAAAACAGGACTTCATCTGTACCCCAGTTCATCCCCTTCCTTCCACTCCTGTGATCAAGAGACTATGAAATGTCTATACTTCCAGGCCAAAGACTTTTTTTTTCTTCAAATTTTCAACTCTAAACAAAAGCAGGCTGCATGTATATGTATGTCAGAGAGAAAGACATTGATAATGTTCACTGATCTTTTTAAACTGCAATTCTAGGGGTGTGAGAGTGAGGACACTACAGTGAGTCTTTGATGCGCCAGCCCCTCAACGAGGGCAAGGAGCAGTGAGATGTCTGGACAGCACCGCAACCAGCTTCCGCCCTTCTCTCTTACATACAGCCCTGAAGTGCTGTCACCCCACATCAGCACTCCCTGTGTTGAATGAAAGATGCCCGAAGATAAACAGTCCCGCTCTATTTGACAAAGGCTGGAGAGTTGCTTCAGGTTGCTTCTAGTTGCTTTCAGTACTGTGTCCCTGGTTCTCAGACAATAGCTCCAAAAATGGACATGAAATCCAGTCCCTGCCTCTCGAAGGTATCCTTAGTGCTCATGCTTAGGGTCTGGATAAAAGCGGTCCCCAGACTTCCCTGCAGGACTCCCACGCTGAAGGGGCAAGAGCAAGCCATTCCTCAGACTCACGCAATCTTTATTTTAACCACAGACTAGACAGCTCTGCATTTTTTTCAGCCCTAATATGCTATCACTGTCACACTTGCTTATTAACCCATAAACTCTCCTTCATAGGTTCTTAGGAAAGGGTGACCAGAGTTCTTGGGAGGCGACTTCTAAGTTCTACTCTAATAATATGTACCATTTAGTGAGTACTGTGTATCAGACACTGTACTAAGTACACTTCATTTCATCTTCAACATTTAAAGGTAGATATTATTAATCCCATTTAACAGATTGGGAAACTAAGGCTTAGAAAAGTCAAATAATGTGTCTAGGATCATACTTCTGGGGAGAATCTTGGGATCTGTCTTTCCAAAATGCATACATAACCACTATTTTATACTTGGAGGAAGATCAGCAAAGAGCAGCAGAAAGGGCACTGTCTTCAGGTGGGAATAATCATTCTACCCTGCCTTTCTTCCAGGGTGGAAGACAGCGTCAACACCTGTTGCTGCATTCCAAGAAGTCCACTTCTCTTGGACAAAATTCCTTGTCCATCTGTTCGAGGTCAGGAAGGGGAGGTGGGATGAGAGGAGTTGCAGGAATAGGAGCTCTAAGAACTAAGTCTAGAAGTTATGTCTTCTCCTCAAATTTCATACTTGCCTTTGTATAACAGTATGGAGAAACATGGGCCCTACAGTTTAAAAATGAACTCTGCTAATATTAAAGTTATTTACACACGAAATTAATCAAAATAGGCAACAACAGGGTATGTGCTCAATAAATAACTGAAGGAATGACAGAAGGAAGGCAGGCCGTGAGCAGGCAAAATTGGCATTCTCTCTTGATCTCTCCTAGCTGGCTGGTGTTTCATTTCCTCTGCTTGTGACTAATTGGTTCTCTAAGTCTCTATCAAATTAATTTGGTCAAAGTTATTTAATTTCACTCTGTCATTAGCAATGCTAAGAAACTTAAAAGCAATACAGTAACAAATATTCTTGCCAAAGCATAAGAGTCTACAGTTTGAGCAGCCCTATGATTTTTTGCAACTAAGGCATCATGCTAGGGTAGGCCTATTTTTCTGAAACTTCAAGCTCCTTAACTGAAGCAACACTCATGGAGACCAGAGACACACATACATATAGAGCCAATCTAAAAATGAAGCTGCCAACAGTAGCTAATAAAATCCCAGGGCGTATGTTTATTCCTCCATCAGGTAACACAACCCTGACGCAGAAAAGGATCCCTAACAACCTGCTAGTGAGGACTTTAGAGAACTCTTGGAAGAAACACACACAGAGATGAAGAAGTAAAAATGAATTTATGACGGTTTCGTTAAAAGCAACGTTTGAAAGAAGAAAACAAAAGATGCTGAATAATAACTGGAGGGGACCCCTAACCACACAGTGGGGATTTGGGTGTACAGAGAAAATGAAATAGTCGTGAGCCTACATGAAACACACTTGCGGCGAAAGCTCTGCAACACAAAATTAACCCATTTTCTCCACTCAAAATTGCTAAAAAGAGCAAAGACTCCAATGTAGATCCATTCAAAACTTTTTTAACAGTAGGAACATAGTTGATACTTTCTATCTAGTGGACCACCTGTAATGAAAGCCACCGTGAAAAGGGTGGCATTTCTGTTCAACCAGATGGCATCATCATTTCAGTGCTGGAATTTATTCTGACTCAGACTGCAAACTCACCAGAACCTCTGGCCCCTTCCTCCAGTTCCCCAAGTCTGCAAGGACAAGAGGCTGGCTCTGAATGGGGAGAGGGGAACATTTCTCCTGTCCTTCTGAAAGCCTCTTCACACCCTTACCCTCCCATCCCCAGGTCCCTCAACAGACCCCACCAACTAGTCTCAAATGTGTACAAAAGTCAAATGTCTAGGAGAGACCTGGAAAATTTAAACAATCAGAAATGGAGGAGCTGTGCGTAAGAAAGACTGGGGGAGGTGAGGAGCTTATACCTGCGATCTTTCTCCTAACCTGTTCTGACTCAATCTTGTTGAAGTTGTTCATCATAGCACAATGTTCAGATTCAAAATGTTTCCCCTCAGGGTCAGGAGGGCCTTATGTGAAAAGTATTACATTGTCAAGAGATCATTCATTTCTGTTTGAGACAGCATTTGGAATATCAAACACGAGGCACAAAATCGGAGCTTATTAATACTTACCAGAGACAAAAGTAAATATACACAAAAGGTTTTAATTAACCCTACCCAACAGAAGCAGAAAGAGTATCATGTCCCATAATAACTAGGATATGGAAAAGCAAAGAAGAATTCCCAATAAATGTATTGCTTTTTTTCTTAATTGGAGGTGGGTAATAGCTACAACTTTCATTGAGCATAAGAGACCAAGAATTACATAAGAAGCTGCATTGCAAATGTTGGACCCAATAAGAGCAACTGAAACTGATTCTGGAATGTGGTTAAACTACTTTATCTAATACTATTAATAAATAAGAAGATCTTTCATTAGTTGGCAGGAGGGTAGTTGCTACTGGCCAATTTGATCTTCCTGAAAACAGCGAAGACATGCATGCACTTTTTTCCAGATAAAAGCCGTAAAGTTCCAAAGTACTGTTTCTGGAATCGGAAGTTACCGTGCAGTGTCATACTTTTCCTGAATAGGCCTGAAGTCTCCTTTCACCTGTTCCCAATTAGTGGGATGGAAGGGGAAACTGTTTGTTCAGAACATTTTTTATTGAAACTTTTTTACAAGTGATGAGTTTAGAAACCTTAGTAAATCAGAAATTGTTGATCAAAAGAGAGCATCTAAGAAGAATGAAAAATGAAATTATCCTTCCAGGCCACATGGGGTGGCCCACACTTTGAGACCTAAAATAACCAAGATTTCTCATTACTCAGCGAAGGTGTGTAGATTTAGTAAACTGAGCTTAACAAGATGCCCTACAGCTTGTGGGCAGGAAAGGAAGTCGATTCTATTTATCCTTGCTTTAAGAATCTGCCTCATCCCCTCTTCCCACAGAGGGCTACATCTAGGCTGGTTTGTTAGTCTCCAAACTCGGTAGAGACAGAGCCAAGAATCAGCCACCTGCAAGGTGCCACTCAACCCTTGGGAGCAACGAGGCCGGCACACCTTACAAGTGTCCCCTCTCCCCTCTCCTCCACTCCCAGAGCCCGACCCAGAACTGCATTTATCTCTGGGGACCGAAAAGCAAACAGACCTTTAAAAGAAAAAGAGGGAAAGCGGGTTTGTATTATATAACAATATACAATATAATAGATAAGGCTTCTAGAAAACGAAAGTAGCGAGAGGAGGGGCAGGGGTCGGGGGAGGCGAGGGGTGCCGGGCGTCGGGGAGCTTTCGCCGCCACTTACTCGAAGGCGAAGAAGAGTCCGCTCGTGACCAGGATGAGGATGAGAGTCAGGTAGAAGACGCCTGTCTGCCGGGCCATCATAATCCTCCCATTGCAGAAGAACTTGTTTCTTCCCGGGAAAACCTCCCATTTTCTCCGGGCCGCGATTTTCTTCTTCTTGTGGGGCGACTCCATGGGGGAGGAGCTGTGGGTGCTGATCTGACTGTACTCGCAGTCTTTCATGGGCCCGCCGCCGCCGCCGGGAGGCATCCACGAGGGCAGCCGGCTGGGGGCGCACACCCCCAGCAGCCCCCCGGCCGCGCGGGCCCCGCCGAGCCACGACCGCCGCCGGCCGCCCGGCCGCCCCCCGAGCCTCGGGGCCGCGGCCCCTACGCGGGCTCCCGGCTCGGCGACAACTTTGCCGAGGACACCCAGGTTAACCCTTTGGGAAGCCCAGCTGTCATAGCCGTTTCCCCTTCCTAGAGGGACAGTGCTCGCCCGCAGCCCGCGGCGGCGGTCCTCAGTCGCTTCCAGCCCGCGTGCCGGGGCTCCAGGACCCCGCGGGGCGCGGGGGGCTGCCCGGCCGACCCCCGGCTCTCGGCGAGCCCGCCCCCTCGCACAGACGCTCGCTCGGCCCCGCCGCCCCCGGTCCGCTGGCCGCGCCTCGGCTTCGGCCCGCCGACCCCCGAGCGCTGCGCCCCGAGGGGACACGAGGCGGCGGCCCCGGCGCCGGCTTCCTCGGGAGCCACTTCAGCGCCTCGGCCAGGTTTATTCTAATCCTTCCTCCCGGCGGCGGATCCTTCCCAGGAGAGAGCGATGGAAACTGGGAGGCAGCTCGCGGCCCCAGCAACCCCTCCCAGGGGTGGGGAAATCAAGCACGTTATTCTGTCAGGAGCGGGCTCGGCGACAGCCCGGGCGCTGCTTGCGCGGCGACCCCTCACCGGCGCGCCTGGCAGCAGAACCGAGTCCCCGGCCCCAGCGCGGGGCTGCCGGGGCCGCCCGGGCCGAGGGTCGCGGCTGCGGCTCGCGGGCTGCGCGGCCAGGGGCTCCCTCGCTCCCTGTTGCCCCATAGGAGCCAGGCCCGGCGCAAGGAGGGCCGCCGGGGGCGGCGGAGCGCGTCTCAGGGCCGCGGGGCGAGCGCCACAGACACTTGTTTGCAAGGCTGATCCTCGGCGCGCGCGCCGCGCTCGGAGCGGGTCCGCCTCCTCCCGGCCGGGTGGGCGGTGGCCCGCGCCTCGCCCGCCGGGCTCCTCCTCCGGCTCCTCCTTTCGCAGGCGAAGCCCGCACGGGCTCGGCGGGGCCCCCCGCCCCTGTCCCCGCTGGCGGGCCCGGCGCGGCCCCTGGGCAGGCGCTGGGCTCCCTCGAGCATCGCCTGGGGGCCGCTCTGGCCGAGCACCCGCTGCCCCGCCGCGTGGCGCGCTCTCCCTCACACTTATGGCCGCTTCCCGGCTTCTCCTCCGGGTTTATTCCTGGCTGCAGCTGCCACCTCGAGACACCCATTCACACAGCAATACGCAAACCCATTCTTGCGACTCCAGCGGACCTGAGGAACCCGCACGGAGGTGACTCTTCTCGGCCCGCCCCGACTCTTCCTCTCCCTCCCCCAGCGAGGCGCGTGGTCAAGTTGCAGGGGGCTCTACTTCAGCCCGGGAATGGGGTGGGCAGTGCCCCGGCCACAGGATAGGGACGGGGCTGCAGGAAGCGGGCCAGACTCCGGGATGGGGGCTGCGGGAGGGGGTCTCGGGGCCCAGCCGACTTCCAGGCCGGGTTTCCAGGTTTCCTGCGGGAAGGAGGGGACAACGGAGCGGTCTGAGTCTCGTCTGGCCCCGACCCATGCCTCCCTCTGTGATGACAAGCCCCGTGGTGGCCAGGTTCTACGTGGGTTGCTGCCTCCTCGGCCCTTTCTTTCTCGCTTCTCCGACACTGGCGCTCACATTTCGCTCGCTTTATTTCTCTTCTTTCCCCTGGGAGCTCTCACGGCGGCAAAGGGACCGCCCGCTCCGGTCTCCGGTCCGCGCCTCCCTGCTCTATCCCACCCGACAATCCCTGCCGATCCGCTCCTGCGCTCGGCCCTGGCTTTGCCGCGGGGTCTGAGCCCTTCCGCGGTGGGCACAGCCGAAGGGCTGCGGAGAGCGAAGCCTGCCGGGCGGGGACGCTCGGTTTTTCGAGCCCCACTTTCCTTTCATGAGCCATTGGGATGTGTAGTTCTTCCTCTCGCCGGTCCGGCTCCGAGAGGAAACAATTTAGGGACCAAAGAACTACAAATCCCTGCATTCTCTGCGACGAGAGCGGGAGAGGTGAGGTGCTGAGCGTTCTGGTGCTCTTCGGATAGAGATGGAAACTAACAAAAGAGAATGGTGGGGGACCACTGCGCCTTGTCCGTGTTGGGCACTTCACACATTACACACGTTATTTGTCTAATCTTCACGACAATCCTGCGAGGCACTGTTGCATCCAGCTTAGAAAACAGTCAACTGCTTGCCAGAGGTCACAAAGCGCCCGAGTGGTAGAAATTAGATTGAACCCAGCGCCCTGAGAATTTCCCTTACTAAGCGCTGCCTCGGTGAGCTGTGTCAAAGGGAGATGAGATTGGTTTATCCAGGAGAGAAAAAGAACTAGAGCCAATTCGGAAGAGATTCCTGTAGTAAAGAGAAAGTGTTGGGGATGGCAATTAAAGTGTGACATGAAATTACAAGGAATTATGATCTAAAGTGATATTTACAAGGGTCCATTCCAAAGCAGTTTAGAGGAATGGGTACGATCTTAGTCAGTTGTATTAGAGTGGTTTTAGGTATTGTATGACAGACAAGTGTGTTATTGGGACAATTAAGTATTTTGTGACTGTACTATTTAAAGAAAAACAACAACTGGCAAGCCTCAGATATTTCAAATGGAAACTTGTATGCTTTCCTCTCCTTTAGTTCATGGAATTAGCAGGATGTTACTCAATTTACTGCCAACACCTTTTCTCCCTGGTCCAGTTAATAGACTAAACCCATTGACTTGGTGGCTTTAAAAAAAGACTCCCATTCTTGTTCTCAAGACCAAATTTTCCTGGCAGCATGGTTATGCTTTTTAAAAGTCCTTCTCCGTTAGAGATACATACTAAAGTATTTGCATGTGCTTTAAAATACTCCAGCCCATCCAACCGTCTAAAAACATGAGGCTATAAGATGAAATAATATTGGCAGACTGTTGAAAATTGTTAGTGTTGGGTGTTAGATATATCTGTATTAGTTATCTGGTGCAGCAAATTATCACAAACTTTAGCAGCTTAAAACAACACAGATTTATTATTTCACAATTTCTATGGATCAAGTGTCCAGGCACTTGGGGTCCTCTGCTTAGGGTCTCATATCCGCCATCAAGATGTTGGCTAGGCTGCATTCTCACCTGGAGGTGCAACTGGAAAAGAATCAGCCTCCACTTTGGTCACTGGCAGAATTCATTTCCTTGTAGCCACATGACTGAAGACCTTGGCTTTTTGCTGGCTGTCAACTGGAGACTGCCCTCAGCTCCTAGAGGGCACCTGGAGTTCATTGTTACATGGGCTTTCCCAACACAGCCACTTATTTCATCAAACCATCAAGGAGAGTCTCCAGAACAAGCCTGCTAACAAGATGGAAGCTTATATAACACAAAGTAATCACACAAGAGTGGCATCAAATGTGCCACTCTCTGTTGGTTAGAAAGCAAGTCACAGGTTTCGCACACACTCAGGGGAGGGGCTATTACAAGAATATGAACACTAGGATGAGGGGGCAACCTAGAATCTGTCCACCACAGTGTACAAGAAGGACTGTGTTTATGTTTGAAATTTTCTGTAATAGTAAGAAATGGATTATATCTTTTAAAATTATCTCTAAATTTCCCATTGCAAGTAAGTTTCTAGATAAGCTGATATGATTGTTCACAGCTGTCTTCCTAGGAATTCCTCATTTCTTCCCACTCCATGTTTAATCAGACCTGTGGCAATTAATACGCTTAGGACACATACTTAGAGAAGTTCACTAGAACCTGGCCTGACAGCCACGGATTTTAGCTCACCACCTAAAACCTACTCTGTAAGGTCTGGCAGTGTTGATTCATTCATTTCTTGATTATTTAGAGGCCTAGTTTGTGCTAAGTATTGTTTTTGCAGCAGGGATATAAGAGAATCCAGGACAGAAGTTTATATTTGGGGGCTAGAGGGAGAAGTGGAGAGAAAAAAAATAATAAATGCAGATAAAATGCAAACCAAGAAGGGGAAATAAATGACTAAATGATAAGAAAATATCAGACAGTCACTACAAGAACAAAAGAACAAAGTAGAGTTGTGGGATAGAGAGTGGGGTCAGGTGAGAGACCTCCGTGGAAGAATCACTTGAGCAGAGAACCGAATGGTAAGAAACAGCAAGTGCAAAGATCTCAAGGCATATCAAGCCTGGAAAAGTCTACGGGTACTAATTAAACTATGGGAATGGAGTGAGGGACAGGTTGAAGATAAGAGGTAAGGCTGTGAGGTGACAGGACTGCTAAGGCACCTGGAATTGATGCTCCATGCACTGAAAAGTCACTCAATCTGTGACCACCACTTACTAAGTGTGGAAGGGTCAGAAAGAAAAGTGATGTACGGTAGTTGTCCTCGAGAATGTACAGATTCCAAACTTTAATGCTAGAAGGACCTCAGTGTATCTAAAATTATAGACCAAGACATTTGTTTTGTGAATAAGGAAATTGAGGCCCAGAAAAGGAGTAACCTGCTAAAAATTCCTTGAGAAGGCCTAAAAGTAACAAATAATTCATAAATGAATCTTTAATTGAAAGAGTATTCTCTGATTTAAAGGTTTATAAAAATGGTAACTAATAATTATTGAGTGCCTGTCATGTGCAAGGCAGCATGATAAAGAAGTTGAATGAGGCAGAGAAGCTACAGTCTAATTCCAAAAACAAGATGGAGACATGAGAAAATAAATAATGGAAGAAAAATTATATAATAAAAATCACCATCATTTCTGGAGTATCTTCTTGTATTAGGCAATATTCTGGTTCTTTATATATTTAGCTCATTAAGTCCAGGGGACAACCAAACAAAACAAGGATAATTATTCTTTCACAGAGGAGGAAACTGAAGATCAGAGAGGTTAGGTGATTTGCCCAAGGTTTCACAGCTGCTAAGTAATGGAGTCAGGATTGGCAGCCAGGTATGCATGTCTGATTCCAAGTTTTTCTACTCTGGCCCACTACACAATGGAAATAGTATACTGTGTCTGACTAACTGCCAACAGAGTAGGGAAGCGTGTCTTGATTTCAGAGGAAAGCGAGATCTCTGAGGCTTAAACTGTAGCAAAGTGGGACTCCAGGACTCTGACAATTTGATTGGATTGCTCAAATCTTTACATGTGCTCAGCACATCTGGGAACATCTTGTGTCAAAACACATAAGATATTTAAAGTAATAAAGTCAGCACTACAAGAAAAAATTGGATGAGGCAGAGAAAAACTTAATCCAAAATGGTCTTGCAATTTTCCCCAGTGACTTTCTTGGCTCTTTTAACACTAAAAAATTACTTTTTAGGATTTTTAGAAAAATAGTACATGTGCATTGAAAAAATTGAGTTACAAAAAATTACCTTACACATAAATGTTCAAATTGCCATCATCTTAAGATAACAATCATTAACATTTGTTGACCATCCTTATGTAATTCATTTTGTGCACACATACACATATATCTGTACCATCTAATAAAAATGGAATCATCATGAGTGCTGTTGATCCTGTATGCTTTTTTAAATTGTATTTTTCCCCTTCGTCTCCAACCGCCCCACTCTTTCCCAAGTAACCAATGTTAACAACATAGTATAATCCTTCTTCAGGCTTATATAATTATAAGCAAATGTAGACACACATATATGCAGTCCATTTTCCAATACCATCCGAATAACGTCCTTTATAGTTAATTATTCTTCATTCGGCATCCAGCCCAAGATCATACTTGGCACTTAGTCATTTGGTCTCTGGAGTCTCTTTCAATATGGTACACTCTCACCTCCTTTTTTTTAGTTTCTTGATCTTGACATTTTAGGAGAGTTTAGGCCACTTACTGTGTACAGTGTCACTCAGTTTGGGTTTGTCTGGCATTTCTTCACAATAAAACCCAGGATAGGGTGCTCATCAGCTTTCAGCCATGTGCACGAAGGCAGCATTGCTGAAACTGCAGATACCTGCCTGGGTCATGCCGGCTGCTGCTTCTTGGCCCGAGTTCCTCACGTAATTTTGAAGAAGTGAGACCATACTGCTTCCAGCGGCAGGTGCTAGATAAAGCTGAAACGTGCCTCCAGCCCAAGCCAAAACTGATACCCCAAAATACAGACACTTGTTAATTGAGAAGCAAAAGAAGTATGTGCTCAGTTTTAAAGAAGCAAAAATGATGAAGAAGTACAAAGACTCCAAAACTATTTTGTTGACTAGTTGTAAAATGTGCAACAAAACAGTAACCAGTTAAATAATGGGAAAAGGAGAAGCTTCCTATGGGCGATGAGAAACAATTCTACCACTCCTCAGATTTAACCCCTGCGGGAAGTCACAGGAGACAAGCTCTGAGTTCTGCAAGTCTGGTTCTGATGGTGAGAGCCCAGCTCTGGTTTTCAGAACACCTACATCTGGACAGTCCATATTTGCTGTCCAAGGACATGAGCAAAACAAAGAAACACTTCTCTTAACTAAAATGCCGCTTAGTCAAAAAGAATGCCAAAAGAATCCAAGTGGATTTCAGAAATTTCTTGTTTCCTCTGTAAAGAATGGATTTTGAGAAATGTCTAATGCTATTTCTGAACTAAAGCTACTCAGTAAAATGACTTGTTTGACTTTTATTTATTCTCTGAATACATGGAAACCAAATCCAAGAACAAACTTTTCTTGGCATCCTTGGCATTTGTGGGAAATAAAAACCTCATTGGAATGAATAACTGAAACCTGCCCACCTCAAGCATTGGTTGTGAGATCAAAAAGTATGTGAGAGTGCTTGTAAATAGAAATTCATAAAACAGGTATTATTGGCATTCTTATTATTTTCACTCTTCTCATCAGTTTTCACTACTTACGTAATTTTCTTTCATATGCAAATTGAGGCCTTTATAAGAGTGTCTACTCACTCCAGAGGATTTCTTCTTGGGGTCAGTAACCTGATTACTAACTCAGAAAACTGGTGTGTCCAAATTCTCCCACAAACATCTGGCATAAAGGTACATTAGTGAAATCTGAAGACGATCAGCATTTGGGGTATAAACATATCAGGAATATTCTTATGTATAGATGATCCAATAACCTAGAGTGCAAATATATTTTCTAGAAATTTTTCATTTTTATAACCTAATATTTCACCTTAAGAGACAGTTTAATTTGTTCTAGTACAGACTTACTTCTGGGTTTAAAATTATTTCAAAATGTAACATAGTAACTTACACTTTAGTTATCTTACATCTTTTTTGAAACAATGTAGATACAAAGTTTTGTTTTGTTTTTTAATAAGCTAGGATCATTCTCAACCTTTCTATCTAGCTCATTTGAATTAGTTGAAAAAAATCGGATTATGCATTTTTAGTAGGAGTATCAGTGAAGTGACGTGTCTTTCTCAGCATCAGGTCAAAAGGTCCATGATGCTGGTTTGTCCCAATATTCATGATATTTATTTTGATCACTGGGGTAAAATGGTTCCACCAGATTTTTCCAATACAAAGTTGTTATTTTCCTTTGTAATTAATAAATACAAAGACTGCAAATATCTTGTGCTTTGTCAGACTGTCACCTACTAATTTTAGTATCTATTGATTTCTTAATTCTATTTTCTTTCCTTCCTTCTTTCCCCTCCCCCCACCACCATCTCTCTCTCTCTCTCTCTCTCTCTCTCTCCCTCTCTCACTCTTTTTTTCCTCCACGTCCCTTTCTTGGCATATTATGATAGGAAAGACCTTTCTTTTCTTCCTTATGTATTTGTCTATTCACTGGTTTATTTATATTAGTATGGCCTCATACATACATTTATTTTTCAATCAGTTATAATCTATTGTTATTCATAGTTATTTTGACATTCCAACCATTTCAGGTTTGGCTAGCAAGAGCCCCTTCCTGCTAACTCCAGTGCAATTTGACATGACCCCATCATGATCTTTGAGCACTTGTTTCCCTAACTGACTCAATCAGATGTTCCAGGCTCCTGTACTTTTCCTGCCCCAGCCCTGCAATCTGGCATTTCTCCAAGGAGTCCTAGTTCCATTCAGTGGAAAATATATTTGTGTTTTCATAGCTCTGTGTATTTCTACCTCTATTAAAACATAGACACTGATATTTATTTTTCTTAATGTTCAAAACCATGTTTTCAAACTGATACATGCAACTCCAGTCAAAAACTACAGGCAATAATGCATGCTTCTCAGTTTCCATGTTTGTAGCTCCTTCCTCCCATTATCGTCAACGTATTTCATTTCCTCAAGCCTAGAATCCAAAAAGAAGAAAAGGCTTTGGAATTGCTAACCACCATGAAAAGTAAACCAGCAAACTAAAGTTGAATAATTATTTACAGTTCTTTTTTTTTTTCATTTTAGAAAAAAGAAAGCATACCTCTTTGCATATTCCCGATGTTGAGGGAAAGCAACAAATATGTCATTCTTAAGGAGAACATTGCTAAGATTTATATCAGAGAATGTTTTGCCTATGTCTTCTTCTAGAAAGTTTATAGTGTCTTGTTTTATATTTAAGTCTTTAAGTCATTCTGAGTTTATCTGTGTATGGTGTGAGAGAGTGTTCTAACTTCATTGATTTACATGCTGCTGTCCAGTTTTCCCAACACCACTTGCTGAAGAGACTGTCTTTTCTCCATTGTATATTCTTGCCTCCTTTGTTGAAGATTAGTTGACCATAGATCTGTGGGTTTATTTTATGGGCCGTCTATTCTGTTCCATTGATCTATATGCCTTTTTGTGTGTGCCAATACCAAACTGTTTTGATTACTGTAGCTCTGCCGTATTGTCTAAAGTCTAAGAGGGTTATTCCTCTAGCTTCTTTTTTTTTTCCTTCAGTATTGCTTTGGCAATTCTAGATCTTTCATGATTCCATATAAATTTTAGGATTATTTGTTCTAGTTCTGTGAAAAATGTCATGGGTAATTTGATAGGGATTGCATTAAACCTGTAGATTGCCTTGGCAGTATATCATTTTAACAATATTGATTCTCCTAACCCGAAAGCATGGGATACCTTTCCATTCCTTTAAGTCATCTTTAATTTCCTTAATGTTTTGTAGTTCTCCATATATAAGTCAGATTTATTCCTAAGTATTTTATTGTTTTGGATGCAATTTTAAAAGGGGTTGTTTCTCTACTTTCGTTTTCTGATATTTCATTGTTAGTGTAAAGAAATGCAACTGATTTATGTATGTTAATCCTGTATCCTGCTACCTTGCCAAATTCTTTTATCAGCTCTGTTAGTTTTTGTGTAGAGCTCTTAGGGTTTTCTATATATAGTATCATGACATTGACTGATAATTGAATGCTAAAATTTACATTTCTGAGATAGTACTCACTTGATCAAAATGTCCTTTTCATATTGCTGGATTTGTATCACTAATATTTGGTGAAGAAATGTCCATCTATGTCCATGAGAGTTATTGGTTACTGATTTTTTTTGTCATAGCTCTGCCAGGTTGTGGTTTCAGGAGTCTCCTGACCTCATAAAAACAAGATGGGAATTGTTTCTTCATCTGTTTTGGGGGGAAGGTTTGATAGGATTAGTATTATTTATTTATTAAGTGTTAGATAGAATTCACCAGCCAATTATTTAGTTATGGAGCTCTATTTGAGGAAAAGTTTATGGTATCAAATTCAATGTCTTCAAAAGATATTGAACTACTCTTTTTTTTTTAATTTCATCTTGTGTCAGTTTGGGTAACCTGTTTTTTAAGGAATTTTTATGTTTCATTTAAGTTGTTGGATATATTGGCATAAATTTGTTCATAATGGCCCATCATTACTTAATGTCTGTAAGATCATTTATTGTACATATTGACAGTTTTCTTAATCAGTCTTGCTAGGGTTTTATCAATTTTTTAAATTTTTTTCAGAAAGACAAATTTTTGCTTTCTTACTTTGACCTATTATTTATATTCTGTTTCATTTCTATCTGTTCTTACCTTTATAACTACCTTCTATCTATTTACTTTAGGTTTAATTTGCTCATCTTTTTTCTAGATCCTTAAGGTAGAACCTTAGATTAATTTTAAACCTTTTTTCTTTTCTAATATAAATATCTAAAACTATAAATTTCCCTCCAAGGATCTCCTTAGCTATATCCCACAGTTTGATATACTGTATCTTCATCATCATAATTCAAAATATCTTCTAATTTTCCTTGTGATTTCTTCTTTTATCCATGGTTTATTTAGAAGTGAGTTGTTAAATTTCTAAATACATTAAGTTACTGGCTTCTTATTTAATTGTTTTGTGAACAGAGACTGTACTCTGTAAGATTTCAATTCTTTTAAGTTTACTGAAACTTGTTTTATTTTCAAGTATATGATTGGTCTGTTATGGTTTCAGGTACACTTGCAAAGAATGTGTTTCTGCTCTTCTTATGTGTGGTATTCTTTAAATACCATCTAGGTCAAGGTGGTTGGTACTTTTGTCAGGTCTTTCTTTTATACCCTTACTGTTTTCTCTGGTTGTTCTATCAGGTACTGAGAGATAGGTGTTAAAATCTCTAACAATGATCATAGATTCATCTATTTTCTCTTTAATTCTGTCAGTTTTTGCTTCATATTTTTGAAGCCTTGTTATTGGGAGCATATAAATTTATGATTGTTTAATTGTTATATATTCCCAATAAATTGACCATTTTGTTAGTATATGTTCTTCTTTTCTCTGGTTGTATTTCATGTCTTGACATCAATTTTATATAGTATTAATTTGCCAGCTCAGCTTTCTTATGTATACTGTTTGCAGAGCATATATACTTTCATTATTTGACTTTCAGCCCCTCTGAAACTTTACACAAAAGTAATTATTTTAAACAGTGTGTAGTTAGGTCTTGCTTTTTAATCTGCTCCAACAATCTCTGTTTTTACTGGGAGTATTTAGTACACTTACATTTAATTTAATTATTAATGTGACTGGATTTATGTCCACTGTTTTGTTTTGTATTTGTCTGATTTGATATTTTGATTCTCTGTTACTCCTTTCCTACCATCTTCTGGTTTTATAAAAAAATTTAATATTCCATTTTAACTCATCAATGGGCTTTTTACTTATTTCTCTTTGCCTTACTTTTTAGTGGTTTCTCTAGGGATTAAAAATGCATACTTGTCACAGTTTTTGTATAATATTTGAAATCTTGAAATTCTAGTATAGTTCTATTTCCCTCCATTTTGTACAATTGATGTCGTATAACTAAATGTATTACAAACCACACAAATATGGTGAAAGTATCTTTGTTTACTTTCACTTCACCATTCTCTTTCTGGCTTTGTCATCTATTGATGAGAGACATCCACATGATAAGATATAGAACAGCACTTTATTAGCAAGGTTGATTGTTGAGGTTTAGGCAAAATATAGGCATCATCAAGCACAGGTGAGAAGGAATACCTGGAATAGAAGAAAGGCATGTTTGATTTACTAGAAACATGTAAATAGAATAAAGTGCTAAGTTACACATGAATATTGTCCGGCCCCCATGATGGTTCTGTCCACATGTGAATCCATCACCACAAGAAAAACTTACCATGATCTCCATCTGCTTTTCTCTGACAAATATTTGTTGTCCTCCTGGCAAAAGGGAAACTAGGTAATAAAAAGTTCATTTTCTTAGCTTTGGTATCTTAACAGTGAAACCAATCTATCTAGATTAACACAGATGTTCAGTGAGCTTGAGGCAAAGCTTTGAAAAGTCTCTCATAGGCTGAAAAAAAGACTATAGAAGAGGAGAACTGAGAAGGCAAAAAGGAGACAAAAGGAGCTTAAGTGATATAAAAAATGTAAGACTTGAACCTTAAAAGTTTTGGGCACCCAAGATAAATTTGAGTAATGTTGATGAGCTATATTTTGTCTGTCTATCCTCAGAGTCTCAGGCATGTGCTATAGATTATAGGGGTGCAGAGATGGATGAGAACTCTTACATTACATGCAGCGACCAGAAGGTTACTAAGGATAGTCCCATCAGGCAGATAATCACCACAATTTTGGTGCCCAAAACAGAACAAAGGGTCATAGATAAAGGAATAACTAATGTGGAATCTGACACTTAGTCTGGACCTTTACTCATCCTCAATTAAAGGGATGAAAAGAAAATTCTAAAACCAAGGCAGAAAGACACCTTTCATGGCATTGTTTAAATATTTGGGGAAAATGGTATGCATGAAGAATTTTTTTTTTTAAATATATGTGCTATGGGCTGAAGTATGTCCCCACCCATCGAAATTTATATGTTGAAGTCTTAAATCCCCAGGACCTTAGAATGTGACTATATTTGGAGAAAGGGCCTTTAAAGATGGTGGGCCCAAATCCATTTTTACAAGCATTCACAGGGGAAGATCATGGGAAGACACAAAGAGAAGACGGCCATCTATAAGCCGAAGAGCGAGACCTCCAAAGAAACCAACCCTGCTGACAGTTTGATCTCAGACCCTAGCCTCCAGATTGGTGGGGAAATTAGTTTCTGTTGTTTAAGCCACCCAGTCTGCAATACTTTGTTATGGTAGCCTTAGCAAACTAACATGATATGGTACCCTTAAAATGACAGCAAAAATCCTGTTTTGACCTATAATATTCAAGCCATATTATCAAGTTTTTTTAAAAAGCAGGCTATGAAACACATGTATAGGATGGTCCAATTTTGATAACATCATGCCACTGTAGGCATAAATATAGATCGAAAGATGACAAATGTTACCTCTAATGTTTTGTGTGATTTTAAAAATTTTCTCTGTTAGGCTTTTCTGCACTGGCCCATTGTTTTCATAAGAATGTGAGTGGATGGATTCAAGTGGGAATAAATATATAGAGCAAGAAAAGAATGTAGCTCAGGGCAGAACCTGGGGGAATGCTGATGTTTATGGGACAGTCGGTGGAAGCGAGCAAAGAAGAATCCATCAGAGAGGAAAAAAACCTGGAGTATAATTCCAAAGAAGCCGATGAAGGGCAAGCTCTTGGAAGGAACAGGCACTACCCAGTGTGAAACACTTTGGAGAAGGGCTGCAGGGAGTCTAGCAGGAGAATGCTGCATTTGGAAATTAGGAGGTCGTGCTGTCCTCCAGAACAGTTTGAAGGAGTGTTGAGGCCAGTTTGTAAGAGTTTGTGGAAAGAATGGACAGTGAGGAAGGAAGGCAGCAAAATCATGGATAGTGGCAAAAATCACAGACCTTCAGGTAGAGACGCAGACTGTCATCACCAAGCTAGGAATAGCCTGAAAACAAACCTGGGATGTTGAGATGCCAGTTACCCTAGAAACCCAGAGAAGAGTACCTTAGCAACGTGTACCAAGCTGCTAAATAACTGCATGATGCCTGAGATGTTTTTGGACCCATTCTAGTGTGTGATTTGTCAATTAGCCTGTAGTCTTTCCTTCATGGAAAAGATGTTTCTATAAGCCAAAGGCTTTGACAATGAGATCACTTAGTAGCGCCTCTAGAACAGCAAAAGGAATGACAGCAACCAGCATGATTTGTTGTTAGAAAGGCTCCAGATGTCACAAGAAAGTCTTTATAAACTCATCTGATTACTGGGAAACATGCTTTCTTGTCTAGTTTCCCTACCTCTTAGCCAGGTTCCTTGAGATGAGGACACAATAAAAACTAAATAGCCAAAAGAGAAGGCGAGGGAGAAGGAAAGGGCATGTGTTTAGAAAGCATGCCAGGCACTGCTCTTTCATGGCCCTGGGATGGCATGGCACCAGTGCATGGCAATCATATATAGACACGTATTTGAGTATCATGTGCCAAGCAGCATACTACACACTTTACTTGAATTACTGTATTTAATTTTTATACAATCCCCAAATCCCAGTTAGGTGAGTACTTAACATCCCTTTTTTACTGAGGAAACTGAGGCATAGATAAGTTATGTTATTTGCTTGAGATCACACAAATTATTTGATTTAAGGTAATTTCTTGATCAACAAGGGACACCAAGTGACTTCAGACATTAGAGCAACCTGCACCCTGGGAAAACACACTAGGCACATACAGAGTTATTGGCACCCAGAAGCAGCACATAAATGCTGTGTGAGAGCGGCAGGTGCTTACTCCCGGCTGGGGCACCAGGAAGATTTCTAAAAGGAGGTAGCTTTCAGCTTTGACTTTGAATGGGTAGGAAGAATTTGAATAAGTGGAGATTCCCTTTACCACAAAATCAAAATGAATCTGTTTTTCTACCTTTCTGTCTTTGTGTTAATCCTTCCTGGCTCTTTTCAAGGAATCTCTAGACAGTAAGGCATCACTACTACGAACATCTTTTTATTCCCATCATCTCTAATTTCCCTCTGGGCACTGAAATTCCTTAGCAATCGCAGACAGAGGTGGGTGTGCTCAGGTGCTGGGATGCCAAAGCAGGCTTTGATTGCTGAGCAACCGTGGCAAGGATAACCTGGTTTTGGTGACTTCCGTAAAGGACAGAAGCCCACCTGCCTTTGGACAGGCATCTCTGAATGCTGTGTGGACCAGCTTTCAGGGGAGGCACTGTCTGAGGCAACTAGAATTCACCCTGGAGGCATTTCTGAGCACAGCTCTGATCCTCTATGGAGGTGTTCACTGAATTCACCTTCAGTTGTTGTCTGCTAAATAAAATTCTAAAATTCTTTGTCTCTTTAAAGTTGGAGGCTAGAGGGATTGAGTGGTCAATTTCACAGCTGTGAGCAGGTGACGTGAACATTGATGGGAAAGTCCACTCACCTGGACATTCTCCCAGGACTCTCTGGCATCCATCTCTGACCCTGCTTCCCCTAAATGTCTCTAATTGCTCCAGCAGGAAGCAGAAAAATAATTGTTAAAATAATTTTCCTAAATATTAACAAGGCTTTTCACATTGCTCCTAATCAAATGCTCACAATTGTGTAACCAGAAGGGAGAGGACATGTTTTTAAAGCGGTTCTTTAAGCAGAGGGTAATTTCTGGATACCTATAGAAAACAAATTAAAAATATTGAAGAAAAATCGGAGAGTTATTTGCTCTTATAAAAAGCAAATTATTTCTTTTGAGAAGAAAAGCTCATTGACGGTCAATAACTCAGTCAGCTGAAAGAAACCTCAACAACTTAGAAAAAACTTTCAATGGACAAAAAATTGAAACACTTGATTGCAGTGTCAGTTTCACATTTTTGACCTATAAAAGGATGAAGATGTTTCTATACCTCTTTCAAGTACCCACAGGTTACAAGGAACTGCCTCTTCTCCACCTCTTCAGAAGAGGAGTTTAATTTTAAGAACAGTTACGATTACATAACTTGAAAAGAAAAACCCTTATCTCTAAATTATGATTGTAAAATAAGATACTAAAGTGCTTGCAGCTTTAATTGTTCCTAAGGGTAGGGTGGACCACCACCCACTCACAACCCTTGTTCCCAACCTCCCTAGAATGCATTACATGAACAATGGAAGTACAATCCACTTTGTGTTCCAGATAACGTAATCTAAAAAATGCAGCAAGGATGCCATAGAGCCCAAACAGCTGCATCTCCAAACATTTCCTGTTATTTTCTGTTACTTTAAAATCTGGATCCCAAAGTGTCATTTCTTTTCAGTTTAAAAATAATGCTATTTTTATTATTGTTTCCTATGGAAACCATTTCCCTAGGCATGACAACAGCCATGTCTTAACAGGGAATTATTTATTTAAGCCAGTTGCCCTTGTTGAGCTTTGGATGACACAAACCCATATTTTACCCCAGTAGAATCTGCGAGGCGAATCCCTGCCCACTCTCAGAGGGTCATCTAATGCTCGGTAGCCAAGCTCCCAGCCACGGAAACTATTCTGTTCTCCAGGGATCCATTTGAGGAGCTTCGGATCCCCAGCAACTAATGGAAAGTTACAGAAGCTGTGATCAAATTGTCAGAACCCTCCAGATATGCTTGAGGTCAAACGTCCAATATTAAATGGCAGATAAAGCAGTGAGGCTCAGAAGACGCAGAAGCAATTCAGGGAGCCTTGTACAGGAGCGGAAGAACTGAGTGATGCTTGCACAAAAGCAAAAGAACTTTCCCTTTACATGATACATATGTCTTACAATGTAATATTCTTTAAACATTAAGGAATGGGGAACTTCCATCACACCTATAAATGAGTAGCTTGTCTCAGACTAACTCTTCCACAAAAACAGCTGTAAAAAAAAAAAACCCTCCCCTATATTGTGTTGGGATAGGTATGCAATACTATATAGCAATAAAAATGAACAAACTATCGGTAAATGCTCAGCATGGATGAATCTCACAAATACCATGTTAAGTACAGACAGAAGAATACGTACTACACAGCTTCATTTATAGAGTTCACAAACCAGGAAAAACCTGCAGTGACAGCGATCAAAATAACGGTTACATTTGGGAGGGTTTTGGCTGGGGAGGATGCATGAAGGAGGTTTGTGGGTGACAGTATGTTTTCTACCTTTATCTATTCAATCTTTGACTCTCTAAAATTCATTGAACTGAGTATCGAAGATGTGTGCCCTTTACTGTATGTTGTGCTTCTATTTGAAAAGTATAAAAATATAAAATAGCAAGAAATGATTCTCAGTTCTATTCTCTACAATGTTTTCTTCAAGGAACGTACCTACCCCTACACACTTTTAGTTATTAGATTTTTGCTGGTGACTTAAATCTCTGTCCCGAGGTCCTGTCACCCTGCAGTCCTTCCACAGCCATCCATCTTTACATGATCCATTAATGAGGTGAATGCAGAGTCTCAAACTGAACAAACCTCACCTACCCCTCATTTGGGTTCACGGTGCTCCTCATTTTCAAGTACCTTCTCTGACACCTCTCATTGCCTTGTCTCCCTTGTTCTCCACAGTATAATGGTAAGTCCTGTCAGTATTTCCTTTGGCTTTTCCTTCAACTGGCTCCCTTCCTCCTTTCCACTGTGTCAGTCAGGTTTCAGAGGCAGGAGATAGAATCTGCTTCAGTTATCTTAAGCAGAAAGGGATTTAATACAGGGAATTCAGGCTTAAAGAATTATTAAGGGAAAAGAGGAGACTTCTTCAGGCTGACCTCCTGGAATGACCCCCAAAGCAAGACCAGCAAAGTGGATCTCCAGGGGAGTTCTACCTCTGTTACAACTGGGCAGCTGGGCTGCAGGAGGCTGTCACTGGAAGTGTTGAGCTCAAAAACACCTCATCACAACTGCATCCAGATATCAGGGAGCCACCCAGTTATCTCACAGAGACGCTCAAAACTCATAACGTCGGTGACTGGATACTTCAGAATAAACCCAATCTATGCACGACTTTGCCTGCCTGCAGCAACACCCAAAGTTTTCACACCCCACTCCAGGAAAGTGCATCTAATTGGTAGATGAAAAAGATGGTCTTATGTAGAGTTTTTTTTTTTTACTGCCAAGTACATTTTTAAGAAATTAAGCTAACAATTGGAAATCATTAGATTGTCTTTGAAAATTACAGACGTGTTCCATATCAGTTAGAGCAAGGTGGTGCTTTTAAAGGATATGAGTATGTTCTGGAAAGTCTATTCATATGCATATCAATTATACCATTCCGATTTTTGGTCTAGAATAAATCATACTGTTCATGAAGGAAAGCATCTTTTACTAAGTCCCTGCCCCATTTAATTTGCTCAGTTTAACAAAAATCACTTGTTTCATTATAGCCAGCCCTGAGACACCAGATATAACCCCTGTGTGTCTATGCAGGTCAACGGGTTCTTACTGGGTCATACCACATCAATGCCATACAGGTCCTTCTCTTACCTGTGGTGGGTATTTGCAGCTGCTGCTTGTAGTTTATGTGTCCAGGTGTGATTATAGCTGGAGATTCCAGTAGATGACTGAAATATAGCTGGCATGTCATTCTGATAGTTCCAACTCTTCCCTTTGGGGGCTGTTTAACTCCTTGGCTCAGAATGTGCCACTCCATTTCTAATTACTGCCAGCCAGATAAGTGTGCCTTCTCTTATGTCCTGTCCTATAATAATATGCATTATTAAAAGCTGAGTAATATTTATCATCTTTAAAATACAAATTATAACCCCTTTAGGCCAGCTACCATATGAACTCGAGGCAGAGTTATAATGGTGTCTGGATGAGTAGTAATAGCTAATATTACTCTAGGACCAGAGTTCCCATCTAGGCAAAAGCGTGAAGTGGGCAAGTTTGGGGGTAGGAGCAGGGGATCTTGGGCTCTGGCAGGTGTAGTCTGGTTCTATCTGAGGACATCTCTTTTTCGGAAGAGTGTGTGTGGCTTTCTCGCAGTGCACCTGCCCCAGAGGCAGAGCCAGATCTCCTTTTGACCTTGTGAGCAGTGTAAGCCCCTGATGCCTTCTAGGAAGGTGGTGGCCCATCTCATTCCCTGTCCCCAAGGCCTCTTGGGCAGCCCGTCCTCTGTTCTCATGAAGCCACAGGGATCTGTGGCTCTCTTGGGCAAAGATGTTAGAGAATTGGAAAGGAGGAGATATGCTAGATTTTCAAACAGTTTTCCTTGTGCCTCTAAGCTAAAATTACAACTCAGTCTATTTACACATGTAGTAAGACAAGAATAATTAATTTCACTTTTTCTTTTATTAACTACCAATTATATCAAGTTGCACAGACTAAATTCCTTTAAACAATCACTCCCATTTACATCTTGGTTAATTAAATTCCCTCAAATATGTAAAACTGCAGTTATAAATTTAATGTATTCAATTTTCTTTTGAACTACTTCAAACGCCTATCCTAAGCTGCAAAGCCTTTCCAAGTACTTAAACAACTGTAATAAATCTGATAAATTAAACCTATAAATACTGTGATTCTCAGTTCACTTAAACATTTCAATATTGTTTATAAATTTAATCAAATTTTTGTACTTAATTTAAATTGCAAGTCTAAAATCAATTACTTAATTACACATTTTGAATTGGAATCACAAGGCTACTCTGCCTTTGTTCTAAAATGTCCGATTCTCCCATTATAAACGGTGAAATCCCAGTATACCCAGCTTTCTTCAATGATTTCAGATGTATTCCTGAACTACACAGAAGTATGAATACTATGGTTTTATTTATTTCAACAACTCCATGCCTAATTCTAAACTCTCCTAGGGCTGGAAATACAGGTCACTGTGGGAATGACTGCATCACTCCCCAGAAACTGGGTCGTCTTCTCAAGGTGTTGGAATTACTTATTGGCCAGGCAGCCGAGAGCCTGCATTTGTCAGAGCCTGCATTTGTCCCAGGCATTCTACCTGCACCAGCAGTGGACCTGTGAGCCTTTGTGGCCAGACACCAGGGAACTCCCAGTCCTCACCTTACGGAGGGTGTTAATCTTGAAGCCCTGGCCACCTGGGTTCAAGTGGTAGCATGACCTAATCTTCCATGTCTTCTTCCAACACCACTGCCCAATGGAGTGTGATGGAAAGCTGCATCCCCACATAGGTTTCAGTTACCTTCTAGAGCCCCTCACTACCTGTCACAATTTGAGTTCTTTTGCTCTTCCTGTATGGACAGGCCACAACTCTTACAGACATGTAAATGACATCTGGTTGGTTCTGCATGTGTCGTACGGCTCTGTCAGATGACGCCGGCCGTGCTGCACCAATGTCCCTTCACATAGCCCTGGCAGAGCCGTCTAGTGGGCTGCTGACCTTAGTAATCCAGACTGGAAGTGGCAACCTTCCTCTGTGCTCAAATACATCTCCAAAGTACTGATCTGAAGACACTGAGGTAGGCTTCCCATTGATGGAAGGGACCACGAGGTGATTGGGTAAAAGAATCTAAGTTACAAACATCAATTCTATCAAATGCCAGTCATGTATTCACTCCACAAACATCATTGAGCAGTTATTATAGGCTAGATAGTGATGGACAAGACCCACCATGTTCCTACTGTCACCCCAGTGACAGAAACCAGATGCCAAGCAAGCAAACCACTGGGTCTCGCAGTAGTGTCTCAGATCCACCCAGCCCTCCTGTGGCTGAGAACTCAAACACCCGCCCCTGTCCTCTGGGCATTAGCACTGTGGGGCCCATTTTTTTTGGCAGCACATGCTCTGGTTCCAATAGTCTGCCCTCCAGTGATAGAAGCTTCCACTCTGGCTGGCTCTGTGATCTGGAGCAAGAGAGGAAGAATTCCTTGGACAGCAGTTTCCTCCCCTGTCAGATGGTGTGGTGATAAGTGGGCTCATTCAGGTAAAGCACGTGGCACTGTGCCTAGCACCAAGCATGTGCTTTATAAATGATAGCTACTGCTGTCCTCAGAGATGCATGTTTAATCCCAGGTATGCATCTTAGTCGGCTCAGGCTGCCATGATAGGACACCACAGCTTAGCAACAGGAATGTATCTCTCATAGTTCTGGAGGCTTGGAAGTCTGAGATCAAGGTGCCAGCATGGTCAGGATCTGGTGCAGGCTCTCTTCCTGGCTTGCCATTGGCCACCTCTCGGCATGTCCTTACATGGTAGAGAGAGAGAGAGAGCAAGCTTTGGTCTCTTCCTCTTCTTACAAGGACATTAATCCCATCCTGAGGGTCCCATCCTCCTGACCTCATCTAAACCTAATTACCTCCCAAAGACCTCCCCTCCATATAGCATCACAGTGGGGGTTAGGGTTTCAGCCTATGAATCTGGGGGGAAGAGGCACAAACATTCAGTTATAACAGCATATTTCTCTGAGACTTCAGTGGGCTTGGGGTTTTTTTTAGCATCTCTTGAAAATGATACAGTCCTGAGACCATACGTAGATGAAACTTAAGGAAGCATAGCTGACCATTGCCAAAGGTGTCCTCGATGTGTCATCTCCTTCAGGAAGTGAGCTGGTCACTCAACATTTGTGCCCTCAGATCCATTCCTCACGCTTGCTACCTTTCTCCATGCTCCAAAAAGCTCTTGAGGGGTCTATTTTGGCTGATTTCTGATAGGATTTGGCAGTGGGAGACACCAGAGGACATTGGTGGCAGGAAGCAGAGCAGTTTTTCCCTATTCCCTTCATGCTAGGTGCCTGATTCTGCAAGTGGCAACATCCCTCCACGACCACACCTCCTGCCAGGGTGTGTGCCTTCTGCCTAACTCCCAATCTCATTGGGTCTCCCTTTCCCTTCAGGTCCAGGGTCTATACCAACTTCCCACTGTTATAGTCTCTGGTGCCTCAACCTCCCTTAACCCTGCCCACTCCTCTGTAAACAGTCCCTTCATTAAAGAATCTTCTGTTAAACCACCTGACAGGTTTTCTATCTGCTGCTGGGACCCTGGTTGATAGATGTAATTATAATAAATTTCAACATTTTCCCATGCAACCTACTTCCCTATCAGTCATCTCTTAGTTTAATAAAATATTTTCCATCATTAAAAAAGAAATTCTGGAGAATTTCCAACTGGCACATGCAGCTTTTGCAAGGTCATGATGATAATTGCCTTAAGGGAAATAGTCATTTTTAGTACTACTTGGAAATAAGAATGAGAAATACAGTAAAGGAAATATGATCTTTGCTCATGGCTTGATGTATTCAGAAGTATGATAAATGGGAAATTAGAAGTCAGCACAGGAGTCCAGAATCGAGTTATCAAAAGATCATTTTATTCCTCATTTGCTTTCCCACTTTAAGGCAAAGTACTAATTATCTTTCTATAGGAATCCAACACTTACCCTCAGGCAATATTTAGGGGCTACCACAAGGCACACCCTCATCCCCTCCCCCAAAATCTTGGAAACGAGGGGAATAAAATTACTCTCAGAGAGTTCGACTTAAAATCATTTGTACTGGATCAGAGCAGAGAAAGGCAATCACCTTAAAAATCAAAAAGACCCTTAGAACTGCAAGGAAGTCTTGGCTTTAGCTGGACTGAAAACACTAAACTATCTAAAGCAAAAATACATTGGTCAGAAGAGGCCAGCCAAAGGAGAATCACAGAAACAGACGTCAGTGGTGTTCAATGAACTACCTTGCAGAGGAACAAGCTTAAATAATTTGAAATGTTCTGACAGCCTTGTAATGAGACAAACACCTCAGCTTATCTTAACCAGAGACCATTAAATCATCAGTCCTTCTAATACCCTGTGTTTCAACTCTGTGCTCACCAATAAGTATTTTTACAGTATTGATTTTCTTATTTCAAAAGTAATATATGTTTATTATAGAAATAATCAGAAAATGTGGGCCAAACCCAGGGATAATGCTAATGTCTCGATATGTTTTCTTCCATGCCATTTTTCACACATATAAATACACAAACATATATATTAACAAAAATCAGAATGTTTCATCCTTTCTGAGGTATTTTTCAAGTTGCTGTTCGGTGAACATCTTTCTGTGTCAATAAATATACCTCTACTACAGCAGGTTAATGGTTTTAAGGTGGGAAATCCTATAATTTACTTTACCAAGGCTGTATTATTGCACATTTCTGCCATCTCCATCATTTTGCAATTACCAACAGGACTGCAGGAGACATCCTTGTAGCAAATCTTTGGGTCTTTAACCATTTCTCTGCACAGATTCCCAAAGGGCATAAACATTCCAAGACATTTGATATATTTTGCCAGATTGCTTTCCAGAAAATATTATAATTGTTTCAGGGTTTGCCAATTTTTATAGGTGATAAATCATTAGATTATTATTTTAACTTATATTTTTCTGATTACTAGTGAAGCTGAAATTTTTTTCATGAATTTATTAGACATTTGAAATTTTTTATGTTCCTATTCATATTCTTCCCCATTTTTTATTCAAGTATCTATTTCTTATTTAATATAGGGCTTTTTACATCAATAGGAATATTAACTTTTATGATATGCATTGCAAATATTTTTCCCAATTTGTTATTTGCCTTTTATTGATATATGATGTTTTGCCTTAAGCTCAGACTCAGTTAGGAATGAATTTTAAGTAACAGAGAACCCAATTCTACTGGCTTAAACAAAGAGGACTTATCGCACATAAAAAGTACTGCATAAAGAGGAAACTGTTGAAACTTGTTCAAAGGGTCGACAGTGTGAGGGCTCACATTCTTGCCCTCTCTTGGCCTCCTCCTGCTTGTCATCCTAAATGTCACTAAATGGCTGCTGCAGCACTAGCCATCAGGTCTGTGTTATAGGCACAGGAGGAAGGGTAGAGGAAGAGACAGCACCAGCTCACTCTTGCTTATTTCCATTGGCCAGAACTGCTCACATGGCTACTCCCAGCAGCAAGTGAGGGGCAGGTAAGGGTGAAGAGGAAATGAGATTAAGTGTGCACTGTCTACCACAAAGCAGTTTTAAGATTTATATAGTCAAATAGGTCTATATTTAGTTCTTTGGTTTCATGCTTAGAAAATTTTTCCCCAACTAAGGGATGTATTCCAGTAGATAGTCATCTACATTTTCTTTCATTATTTTTATGGTTTCATTGTAACATAAGATAGCAATTAAACTTTTTTTCCAGATAATTGGCCAGTTGTTCCCAAACCAAAAATGTCCAAAACATTTTTGGACTTACTTCACTGATTTGAAATACTTGAATTGTTTACTAAGCTATTAAATACACTTAAGTCCATTTTGGTACTTCTATTCTGCTCCATGGATCTAGTTAGCTATTCCTGTGATAGCTAATACTTTAATTAGTATAACTTACCATGCACTTTAACATTTCAGGGCAAGTCCCCCCTCATGATACTGCTTTTTCAAGAATGTCTTGACCTTTCTTGAGTGTTTATTATTCAGATGCATTTTGAATCATTTAGTCAGGATTTTTAATGATCCTATTTAGATTTCAACAGGAATTGCTTTAAATTCATAAGCTTAGAATAACTGACAACTTGTACAGGTAAGTTTTCTGAATCAGAGATGCAGTATATTCAAGTCTTCTCATGTGTTAGTAAAGTTTTGTGATCATCACATAGTGGGATCTTTTTTGTCTTTGTATTTTACTCAGTTACAGCTAATATACAGGAAAGCTAGAGATTTTTGTAAGATTGATTTTACAGCTGGCCACGTTACTGAACCCTCTAGGCATTCTACAAGTTTTCCTTACTTATTATTTGTCTACTTTATCTGCCGGATCCTGAAAGAGGGGGTGTCACACTCAGTTTCCTGATTGTCACCTGGCTTCCTGTGATGTGCTTACCATATTTTTCATTACACAGTGGTAAGCTGGCACTGGGACTCATGAGCCTGACTAAAGTGATTCTTCCCCGAGAGATAAATCCAATCTTGCTCTGCTGACAAAACCAAGTTTCAGAGACAGCAGAGCTGAGCTGGCCCCTGTTCTGTGACATAAGCCTTCTTGAAAGTTCTAACATGTCATGAGGGCAGGAATGTCTTCTATCTCTTCTCCATCAGACATTAATTTGACTTCCGCAGAAAAACTCCTGCTCAGAAATAATTTAGGGTTCCTAATTCCATTTGGGGGACATTACAAATTTTCAGAAGGGTTCTTATTTATCGTGACGAAATCTACCTAGTCTACTGTTTCCCTGTGTTTCCTGAAAGACTTCTGCTTCCTTCTTTAACACTTTCCCTCAACGATTTTTTCTTAGATGACATGGTTAAGATTTCCCTCCATCCCAGACACCATCCCTGTCACCTGCCCTGCTCTCTGAGGATGCTTCCTCAGAGATGGACCGGATGTGCCAGAGCTGAACAGGCAGACCCCTCACAGGCAGTCACACAACCTTCACTGTTTCTGCATCACTGCCAACTGAATGGTCCAGGTCTTTTTCATGAGAAGTGCTGTAAGCCAAATCACTCCCATCCTGTACTTGTGTATTTTGGGGAAATTTGATTTATTCCTTTTAATGTTTCTTTTATTTGTTTTTGACTTTTGTTCTAATCTGCCTAAGTAACTTTGAGACATTTCTCTCATTCATTAAATCACTAAACCTTCCTGTTTTGTGCATTTTGTAAATTTAATAGGTATGCCTTCTGCGTCTAGGTCCAAGTTGCCGATGAATACATTGAAATGGCCAGAGCTGAGGAGCGAGACCCATAGCCTGGCCTCAGATGTTTCCTTCCAGGTGAGATATAAATCAACACTCTTTGGGCATAGATGCTCACCAGCTTCAAATACAACCCCTTATTCATAAAGTTATGAAAGGAAGGACTTTGTTTAAGTCTACTGAAATAAGAGTGAAATAAGAATACAGTAAATAATGGTTCCATGGGACCCATCAGTGATGTGGTCTGTTATGGTGCAGTGCTACAGTGGACCAGGGCATACAGAGAGAACGCCAGGACCCAGAATAAAATAAGATTCCTGGAGTGAAATGCACAATGGGCTGGAGGTGGGGTTGGTGGTACGAGGACTCACTGCCAGGCACAACAGGAAGTGTAGCTCAGCTCCTGGCAACTGCCTGGGCCTTGGCTTCCAGAGGGTGTGTGAGTGGGACAGCATGAGGCACAGGTGTGCAGATGTTCAATTATCTGCTAATATAAAATAACTTTATGTTAGAGAGGGTGCATTTTTCCAATTCTAGCAAAAAGGTCATAAGTGACAACACCGTGAGAGATCACTCTAGTGACAGCGCGGCAGCCAGAGGAAGAGGGGCCGGGTAGGAGACCTTGAAGGACAGCTTCAGAACTTGAGGAGAGAGAGCAGCAGAGTTTCAGGAGACAGGGAATAGTCAAACCATGCACTTTAATATGTGTTGTAGATCCACTGAGCCGTGCGATAAATGGGGCTCCTGTTGGGCAGAGTTACTGGCCTGCCGATGACTGTCTTAGGGTCTGGTGGTGGTTCTGGTCCAATTCACTTTGGCCTGGGCAACTGGGTCATGTGATCATGTGACATGAAACATAGAAACCTCTGCAAGTGGACCTGCCTGAAGCCAAGGCTGTGATCAGCATACAACATACTACTGATTTCTCTAGTACGTGCTACCCTCATAACCATAGCACATGGAGTCTTTAAAGAGAAATTACACATAATGTAGAATATATCTAAGCCAACTGGTTGCTCTGCAATCAGGAGTCAAGACGGACCTGATGCTGAATCTGTAATTAGGAGAATTTGAGTGAAGCCCTTCCTGAATACCAGATGATCTGCTACACGACCTCTTAAGGTCACTCCTATTTCCATAGTCATGCAACTCCGTGAAAAGCAACCAAATAAGGATAAGTATATAGCAGAGCTTGAAATAGTAAAGCTAATTCTACTGTAAGTCAGTCTATTTTGGTTTCTCAACTATACCAATTCAGACTGTGCTTTGGGGACTGCATTTTTCTTCCTAATTGATTGGAATGAAGTAGATTATTCATGACCATTTTGGCTTCCCTTCCCCCCCTCCAACAAATAGCTCTCTTTTCTCTTAGAATGTGAAGAATAACTCTAAATTTGACATGGGAAAGTGAGATATTATTTTTGGCACAAGTAGAATTAAAACTCCAACCCCTGAGTGAAATCTGGTCTTCACTATTCCAACTACCCTTCAAGTTCAGACTAACTGCAGAGTGAAGACATTAAATTTTAGACCTGACCTTGCAAATCAAAACTACAATCAGGTATCATCTCACACCAGTCAGAACGGCCATCATTAAAAAGTCCACAAACAATAAACGCTAGAGAAGTTGTGGAGAAAATGGAACCCTCCTACACTGCTGGTGGCAATGTAGTTTGGTACAGCCATTATGGAAAACAGTATGGAGATTCCTCAAAAGATTAAAAATAGACTTACCATATGATCCAGCAATCCCACTCCTGGGCATATACCCAGAGGGAACTTTAATTCAAAAAGATACATGCACCCCAATGTTCATAGCTGCACTATGTACAATAGCCAAGACATGGAAGCAACCTAAATGTCCATTGACAAATGGCTGGATAAAGAAGTTGTGTTATATTTATATAATGGAATACTACTCAGCAATAAAAAGACTAAAATAATGCCATTTGCATTATTGCAGCAACATGGATGGACCTGGAGATTGTAATTCTAAGTGAAGTAAGCCAGAAAGAGAAAGAAAAATACCATATGATATCACTTCTATGTGGAATCTAAAAAAAAGACACAAATGAACTTATTTACAAAACAGACTCACAGACATGGAAAACAAACTTATGGTTACTAGGCAGGGAAGTGGGTGGGAAGGAATAAGTTGCAAGTTCGAGATTTGCAGATACTAATATATATAAAATAATTAACAGCAAGTTCATGCTGCATAGTGCAGGAAACTATATTCAAAGTCTTGTAGTAAGTTATGGTGAAAAAGAATATGAAAATGAATATATGTATGTTCATGTATGACTGAAGCATTATGCTGTTCACCAGAAACTGACACAACATTGTAAACTGACTACACTTGGATAAAAAGTATGTATATACTAGATCTGACCTTGAGCTGCAAGGAGAGGCATTGCTCTCTGCCCTCTAAACGAAATAGCCTCATTTCTCCAAACTTAGCTAGAGTCATAGAGTTGGAAGTCAGGTTGAAGGGTAGGTGGGGAGATGGTAGAAACAATCCTAGTGACCAACTAGTTTAGTATTTCTCAAACTGTAGTCCAACATGCACAAGATGCTCCTAAACAATCCATGGTCAGATTACCTATGGAATCCCTGCTTATGGGTTCTCCTCTTAAAGACTCTGAGAAGCTCTGAAGCAAAGCAACCTGTTGTATTTTGTCTGCCAAACTGGTTTGAGCACAACCTCTCACCCCTTTCTTTTTCTAGGTAGCACCTAACCTAGACAGCTAACAGCTAACCTAACAGCTTCTAGAACTGACATGCCATGAAATGTACCTTGAAGACTGCTCATCAATTCACTCCTTCCTCATTTTACAGAGGAGGAAATTGAAGCCCATATTAAGAGAGGGTGGAGAAATCATCCCCATTCCTGGCAGGGCTGGGAACTAGATCCTGGCTTCCAGAAAACTGGTCCAGGCTCTTTCTCTCACCTTGAAAGAGGCATTTAATGGTGGTGGCTTTGATATATCCCCTAGTACATTTTCATTGTCTGGAATTTGAGCTTGTATTTATTTATAGTGCACTCAGCAATGAATCCATCAAATGCTCCGAATGTTTCTAAAAGGGCATTGGGTCCTGTACAGCTGACCTAAATAAAACATTCTCTTTTAAATTGCATGTAATTTACTATATAGTGAATTATTTTATCATGCTATATAATCCCTTTTAAGAAGTTTTTACTTTCATATGAAACCATAAAATCAAAAGGGTCAAATCTCAGTAAAATATGTTACTAAAATGAAAGTCTACAACCCAATGAGAAGTAACCATAGACACTTCTTTTAAATACCAAGAACAATAGTTGGTGAGCCAAAATTATAAAAAAAAATGTCCAAAGGTTATGTATATATTTTTTCAAATAAGGTAAATTCAAACAGTTTGAGCATGTTAGCACTATTTGGAAACAAAATTTTTCTGACTTATTTTCTGAGTTCCAAAGACATTTTGAATCTATATGTATCTAACCATTTCTTTAGCCATACAATTTTTTCTGAGAATCCAGACCTGGATACTTTGGGATCTTTCTTAAGATTTTTTTTTCTGCCTTAATATATTTAAGGTACAAGATATACTCCCATCAGTTGAGATATTTTAAATTAGCTTCCAGCTTCTGAAAATTATATACCCATATATGTGTCCAAAGCCAGTAGTGGCCCACGTGATACCCTTTTGTGAACCAGGAAAAGCTCCCCTCCCTGGGGGCACTGGAGCTCTGCACTAGGGCACAATTCTCCGTGAGTAGACCGCAGGCTGGCTCCCAGTCCCACCTGTCCCCATAGCTGGAAGCCCTCGTGTGAATGAACAAGTCGTACAAATAATGTAGGGGTCCTGTCTGCTCCCCTCCCTCTCCTCCAGCCCTCACCCCTGTAGGGCTGCACTGACTCCCAGCTGCAGACCCAGCCTTCATCCTGACCTGAATCAGGCTATATTTACACACCTTGGGCCTCTCAACTCATCTTGCTAACTTAGCACCGGAGTCGGGCTGACTCAATCTCAGTGCTCTGGGTCTGATAACTGGGCTCCTGACCATGGTCTCTTTTTGGTGCCCACACTATTTTAACTGGGTTTGTGCCTTGCAATGACCAGTTACCATCTGGGTCTTCGGTTCTGCCTGAGATCAGAATGTATTATTCATGGACAAATCTCTCAGTAATGCCAGCCTTCCTGACTGAATTTCTGAACTGTCTTCCCTGCCCTGCATCTCTTGATGCCATGTTAATGGTTTAGAAATCCTTCTGCTTAATCTCACAGCTAGACCACCTGGAGTGAAGACCTCTCTTGCCATGACTCCTTAGGCATGTTCTTTGTCCCCCAGAATAAGCCTATTGCTTCTGAGTCGTTTGTTGGGGACTCAGTCGCTGAGCCTACTTCTGGGCACTAGCCCCATCCCCAATTCCCCACCCTGAATCCCGAGGTCCAACAGGTTCAGCACGGATGCCTACCGGTCACCGAGGCCCTCTAAAGCCACATGTACAGGAATAGTTCATATTCAGAGGGGTGACCTGGAGCAGCACAGATTTTAAAAGCAAGAAATAAAAATGATGCTTCTATCTATACTTTATTTTTTTAAGGCAGAAAGTAGAAGAAATACAGGTAAAAAGAAAATCAACCACAAAGGTTGAAACAAAAAGATGCTTTGATGAAATTCTCACTTAATTAGAAAATTGAGGGCCACAGAATGATAAGCTCCAAGAGCCAAGAGCTACACCTGTTTTCCTCACCACAGTAAATCCAGTGCCCAGTTAACACTGACTGAATGAATGAAAACTAAAATCAATCTATACACAGTATTCAGTCAAGAAAGATTTCATTAGTTTCTATAGTCACTCTTTTATAATACCTGTGATAGAACCTGTTTTCTTTTTTTTAGTAATTTGGTAGTTTATGATCTTTAATACATCAAAAATAAGAGGGGATAATTAATGAAAAGAAACACAATACACATAATAAGCACTAATGACACAGTTGATATCATGGATCTTGGTAAACATGAGTGAAGCATGTGGCTATGTTTGAAATACTGGCAAAATGCTAATACTAGCATGAATGGAAAGATATTTTACTTTTGGCAATGTTAAAGGGTTTCCTATGACTGGGATACACACAGGACTAAAAATAATCATGTTTTGAAACAGACTCACAGACGTAGAAAACAAACTTATGTTACCAAAGGGGAAAGGGGTGGGGGAGGGGTAAATTAGGAGTTTGGGATTAGAAGATACATACTACTATATATAAAATAGATAAACAACAAGGTTCCATGGTATAGCACAGGGAACTATATTCAATATCTTGTAATAACCTATCATGAAAAAAAATGTATTATGTATAACTGCAATCACTATGCTGTAGGCCAGAAACTAACACAACATTGTACGTCAACTATACTTCAATTAAAAAAATTATATTTTATGTTGCCAGAATACTTGACAATTTACAAAATGTTTAAAAAAATGTGATCATATTTAGTCCTCACAAGAAAGTAGAGGACTATAGTTAAAGGATATTATTTGCATCACTCTTTTATAAGAATATATCTAGTGGCTGGTGAAATATAACAGCTTTCAAAAAGATTTCTGATCTATCGTTAACAGTAACAACTCAACTGATAGGCTAGAAAGAGAGAGAAAAGATACTCTCCATAATAAAGGAAAAAATGAAAGGAAGGAGCCTATAATGACAACTTTCGTTTACTGTGATGAAGATTGACTTATATTATTCAGCCTAGGACAGTTATAGAACATAATTCTAAGAGATAAGTAATGAGATGCCAGAAGGGAGTAATGAGTCAAGCTTTGAAAGTCTGGTTCCAGCTCACTGAAGAGGAATTATTACCATATTACCATTTATATTGCATGATATTAATTGTTGTGCACTTCAAAGTAGCTGTAACTCTGGGAATCCAGAACAGATATTGGGAAGAGTTCAGGAGGCTCTGACAGTCCACTGGGGGACGCAAATGCCACGTGGGTTCTGAGCCATCCCAGAGTCTCTCCTTACGCTTACACACTTCTCACTTTTCTTTCCTCGCTTTCCAAGAGCGTTGTTACTGGATATCCTGCTGGAGAGTCTGGTGTGTTACTCTGGAAACCTACATAATATTTCTACTTAAATAGGAAAATCCACCTTTTAAATAAGGTGATTTATTTTAAAGTATATTTATTGTTTCTTTCCTTTTGTTGTTTCGTCTTCATGAAAGTAATGCAAGTTCCTTGTTAAAAATGTTTCAAATATTATTGAAATATGTAAAACTGTTACTTTGGTCATCATTTATTTTACTTATTAAGGTAGAAGGTAAGGGAGGAGGTGGACTCTATCTGAGCGTGGCACATGTGCCGAGGCTCAGCCTTGCAAACAATGTAGAAAGCAGAAGAAATGCAGTTAGAAAGTATCACCTTCTGCCTTCCCTCAACGTAAAGTCCAGCAGGTGTTTTTCTTCTATACACACATTTAATTAGACAATGACTTTTAATAACCTCACCACTACATTTTTGACAACTATCTTATATCAAGAAGTAGTGAGAATAATGACCAATATGTGACCCTTATCAGATTTTAAAAAGAATTCAACCTCATACTTTAAACGGAAGCTCCCAAGAAATAATTTTTAAAAAATAGTTGGAGGAAAATTCCATCAGTGTTTTGGAACTAGCTAGAGACAGGACTACCCAGATTCTGGACACTACAAGGCTAACAGGTTTTTAGCGGTCAAAATTTGAAATAGAAACTACAGGGGCCAAAAGATTTGAAACAGAAATGTGGTCAGAGACATCACTGGTATGGACATTCAGCTGATTAAAACAAACACCAAAATAGCAACAGAGTCTGTCTCAGATGAACTTGCTTTCCTAGTGACCTCTTTTGCTTGTGAGATTGTTTGATTACAGTTTTCTAAAAGGGAGTCATGCTTCCATTGAAATGGCAGTCCTGCTCACACTGCAAGGAGCACCATTTCGGATCACTGGTTTCCAGGCTTGGAAATGCTCTGTCTTGTTCTTTTAGAACTAGTGTCCCTGTCTTGCAAAGACACTGTGCTCAAAAGTTTGCAAGTCTCCTGTTTGGAGCTTGTATCCTGCATTTTCATAGAAACCAGTCTAGGTGGGATTTCAGGGTTCCTAGAACTGACCAGTTAATCAAATTGTGCCTGAAATGCCTAACTGTGTGCACTGTAGAAATACAAGACCTTGGGTAATATCGCCTTTAAAATATGTTTTCTTTATGCGTTCTAACTTGGGATGCCTGGAATGTGGTTCTAATCTCAGGGCCAGGGACTCTCCATCCTTGCACCGGGCTTGTTTCCCAGGCCCTAGAATCACCATCTCCCAGGATCTGGGACACAGCAAGTCACCAAGGCTGGCGCCAGTGAGGAAATGGGGTCATAATCTCCCATCACAAGCTTGCCTTGTCCAAGTAGCTCTCTGTCCCTCCTCTCCAGTGTGTATCTGACAAGGACTCTCAGAATGCAAACTGCTCGCCTAAGGCAAAGATTGCCCATTGGTTTGCTTTAATTGCTCTCCTGCCTTCTGTTCATTGGGAAAGTAAGTTTCATGTAGGAAAGAAGAAAGCTGTTCTTCACTTTTGGGAGTTAGAAAGAAGGAAGAAGTTTGTGAACCACATCCTCAGGAATAAAAGCAGATGGATGTCCAACAGGGTTTGTAGTTACTGTCTCAAAATGGAGACTGGCTCCAGAATACAGGACGCTGTAACTGCCCGAGATTTAAAGATGTTTTCTCTCTCTCGTATCCCTTACAGTATATAGTAATATGATCCTTCAAATAAAAAGTTTCTGTGCTTTTTGGGGGGACAGAAAAGAATGGGGAGAGTTGAGGAATTAACACTTTTTCTCTGTAAACATGTCTTGAGAAAACAGAATTCCAAATGTCAAAATGGTCCTAAACTTTTGTTTGTTGGGAGTTTTTAAATTACTTATTCAATTTCAGTACTGGTAATTGGTGTGTTTATATCGATTGTAGAGGTAGAAATTGTAAGAATAAGTCAGAGAGAAGACGGTCTCCAAGCATCAGCATCACCTGGGAACTTGTTAGATCTGCATGTTCTCAAAACTCACCAAAAAGTCTGGTATTGGGGACCAGTAATCTGTGGTCAAGAAGCCTGTCCATGTGATTCCAATTATCAAGCTCAAGATTGAGGATCCCTGGGAAATGGATAAGGGCTTGACAAGGAGCTGCTTGTAAATCCTGGCTCTGCCAATGAACAGCTGAGCAAGTCAGTCTCTCAGAGTTTATGGCATTTACTGAAAACACACAACCTAAAAGTTGAGTTATGTTTTATTTGAGGGTCTTACTGAGGACAATAGCCCAGGAATCAGCCTCTCAGACAGCTCTGAGAAACTGCTCCAAAGAAGTAAGAGAAAAGCCAGGATAGATAGGAGTTTTTGCTGGAAAAACAAACAAACATAATCAAACATCAAAAGATTGATGCTGATCACACACACAAAAAATATCTCATGTTAATGATTCTAGTGTTTTGCTATGTATGGGGAGATGCAAGAGTCTGGGCTTACTGAAATTATTCCTTTGATATGCATTTTCACTGTCTATGGCCAGTAACCTGTTTTTCTCCCTCAGGGAACACCATCCAGGCAGCTGCAGGGGCTAATGGCTTAATGGAGGGCAACATTCATTGTTTACTGAAATGGTAGGCAATAATTATTTCTTTTGGTCCACAATGGAGAAGATTAAATTAGATAACTTATTTGAAGCATTTAGGGCAATGCCAGACCCACAGAAAGCACTCAATAAATGTTAACTGCTGTGGTCACCATTGTGTAGAAGGGGAAGGATAAATCCAAGGAAGGACCTTCAACAAATTAGCCCAGCATTTGCCAGTTTAAGGGGCTCTTTCCAATTATGACATTGTGCTTCCAAAGAATCCAACGTCAAATTCTATGTGATTTCTCCCACACAGAAATTTGAATAGAGCAGTAGTTCTCAACCTGGTTCCTATCAGAAGCCCCATGGAGATTTTAAACTGGTCTGCCTGGATCTTCAGAACTGTAATCTACAGTGTGGAGGCCCTGAGCATCTGTAATTTAAAAAAAAAAATCTCCATAGGCAATGCAGCAAAACAGCTACTGGAATCGAAGGGGATAGTAACTAGAGCTAAAATCTACTGGGTGTTTGTTTGTGCCAGGTATTATGTGAAGTTCTTTATCTACATTGCTGCGTTTAACTCTCATAGCAACCCTATGAAGTGGGTACTCTCAGTTTCTTTATTTTGCAGGTGAAGAAACTGAGATAAGAGAGCCTAATAACCCCATCAGGCTCACATAGCTGAGAAGTGGTTTAGGACCTGAGCCCAGGTTTGGGCTATAAATTGCATTTTAACTGATGCATTCATTTACTCACGCAAAATTTGTTTATTATGCATCACAAGGTAATATCCTGAAAGCAGGACCGAACATTTGAAAATGAATAAAGATCTCCATCACCCACCCTCAAGAAGTTCCTGGCTTTTGTTGTTTAGAATGAACAAGTAACAGTCAGACTGCTTCATTTTAAAAGATGATGTCTTGTGTCTGTGTTTACGAGGCTGAAAATATTTTGACTACTAGCCTCATCTTCTCAATGGCCATCTACAAAATCCACCACCATTCTCAAATCAGCCTTCCAATCTGGGAAGACCAGGTTTGTCTGATGGTGGCCAGCCAGCGCTGAGTGGTTCTACGGCAGCCTTAAAACTTGGTTGTTAGCGACTCCTTGGGGTGGTCCTCAGCTGGCCCGGCTGGGGTTGTGCCGTTCACTTCAGTTCAGCATGCTAGACATCCAATCCCCTAGGTTAGCTGATCAATCTACTAGTTGGGTAGGAGGCACATGACCACAGAGCCGATAGCCTGGCGTTCTACCAGGGATAAACCCTGTCAGTTACACCTAAAGTGACGACTGTTAACGAAATTCCCCTTCGAAGTACAGAGAAAAGACTGAGACCTACTTTCAGAATCGTGAAATGCTAACGCGGGCCAAATCCCTGGACATAGTGTAAGGCTGATCAGGAAACTGATCTCTTGGATCGCCAACCAGGGTGGTCCAGGGCTCCTGGCGCAATCTGCGACCCCTCACTGCCTCCTAGAGTCAAAGTTGAGCATTGTTTCAAACAGACACAGCATTAAAGAGCAGCGATCATCATCTTGGAGCAGGCAAATGATCCTCCCTAGTTGACCGCCTTGGAGGACACTGGCCTCAGTGTGCAGCCACCGCATCTTCCCCGCGATTGCCCGCAGGAAGACAAACGGCTGGGGACTGCGGTCTTTCCCCGGACCGGTATTCAGGTTGCACAGAGGGAGGTGGAAGCGGAACCCTTCTCCTGTGCCTCGCCCTCGCTTCCACCCGGGCCCAGTTGGCCCCGGACGCAGTAGTGGAGGCTAATAAACATGGAGAGCGAGGGCTCTGGGACTGCGGACCCGTCCGCCGGGCTGGAGGCTCCGGGATCCACTGACGAGCGTCTTTTCCTGGTTAAAGGTGTGGTGTAGTGCGGGTGTGGGGGTGGGTGAGCTCACCCGGGGCACTAGCTTGCGCTGGAGCGGGCAGTCCCACGCACATCCCGCCCACGGAGACCTCGTTTTGGTGTCCCTCAGTTTAGCGGTTGGGATCGGGCGGGGTGTAGTCTCTCCTGGGCTGGGGGCTGGTCCCGTGGGCTGTTCTGTATGTGCTGCGTTTCCCCCATTCCCTCTGCAGTTTCTGTCGTATCCCCCTTTTCTAACTCCCACTATCTCTATTGTTTTTCCCCTCCCCGGGAGAAACTTCACGCCACTGTCCAGGGGAAGGGACCCTGCGCCTATTCTCTTCACTGGGCAATGACACCTTGGAATGGCCTCAGAAATCAGAGGTCGTGAGGTGACGCAGGTTTCACAGCGCTATTATTTACCTTTGCCAAGAGCTGCTTAGCCATCTTTTCTCAAATTTCAAACAGTATCTGAAACTTACTTGTGTACCTCTTTTTAACTTCAGGGTTTGTTGTTGTTTTTTTCCTCTCCGAACCCTTCACTCCCTACCCCCAAAACTCTTGGCAGGTGGAATTTTCCTGGGTACTGTTGCTGCTGCAGGAATGCTGGCTGGATTTGTTACAACATTATCATTGGCGAAAAAGAGAAGTCCTGAATGGTTCAGTAAGGTTTGTGACACCGAAATCCATTCATAGCATTATTATTGTTTACAAACAAATGGCAGCTGTTCTGCTTAAGATAAGTAAAAGAAGTGTTGATGGCCTCTCATACTGCTGTAAGTAAACCAGTATGTGCCTCATAGATTCAAGAAGTATACAAATTAGTCAACTGTCTTTATTTTCATTTAAAAAGAAGTACTTAATTATATGCTTTTTAAACTTTGACTTTGAAACAAGACTTTGAAAGCTCATCTAGTACATTTCCTATTCACATGACATTAAATCTAAATCTAGGTAAATCACTTTCAGTGGTAAGAGGCCCCAATATTTTATGTACCACTGAAAAAGAAAAACAATGCCAAATAAATTCTTGAGACAATGCTGCGAGAGGCATTTTTGTCTCAGAGAGATTAAAATGTTGAAATAAAGTGCATCTTAGTATTGATGAAAAACATAGGTCAGCTCCTTGAACCCAGAAACCATGCGTGCTTGGGCAGTGCAGCAGCCTCACTTCCTAGAAAATACCTGGTACATAGTAGGTGCCCAGTAAATTTTGGTCAAATGACTATAACCTCCTGAAGGCAGAAAACCCTTACCTATGAGCAAGGTCAAGCAGTCACTCTGACATGGATAAATGTACCTCATTTCCTCAGTTGATGAGAAATTTTCTTACCATTTACTTGTAGTTCTCTTGTATTGTCCGGTCTCTGGCCTACCCACTCCATGTAGTTTATTTATCCATTAATTCATGGCTTCAACAAATGTTTATTCCAGATCTTTTTTGTGCAGGCACTGTGCTAGCTAGGTACAAGAGATACAAAAATGAGCAAAATTTATCTGCCCCTCAGGAAGCTAGGTCTGGTGCAGGAGACAGTTATTAAATACACAACACAAATAGCTATATAATTACAATTTGATACTTGCTTTGGAAGAAGAGTGTTATGTGAAAAAATCGTAAACCAGTCGAAGTCCTTTTTTGCTTGTATCTATCTTTAATAATCTAATAATCATATTTAAGCCTTAAGAGTGGCAAGAGGTCACATTTGAAGTGCATTTGGATTCCCCTGTGTACACTCAGGGTTCGTATGGAGTTTCCCAAATCGATGTTATGCATTTTAAGGTCATTCTCCCTCTATGTTACAGAATATTTTCAGAGCAGAGATATGTCTCTTGTGGCAGAAATCAGTAAAACCTGACTGATAGTGGTGCTTTAATGTGGAGTTTTGGTCAATTTCTAAATACAGGTTATGATGATAACCTTTGGGTCACAGATCTATTTGAGAATCTGATAAAAGCTAGTGATTCTGTCTCTCAAAAAAATAAAATCACATACACATGTTCACAATTTTGCATTCTATTTTTCTATTTTGTGGTTCTAAGATTCGATATTACGCATGGCCTTTATGGTCTAACACAGTGGTTTTCAGACTGTGGTCCACAGAACCCTGGGGATCCTTGAGACCCATTGGGCATCTGTAAAGTCAGTTATTTTCATAATACTGCTAAGACATTTCCACTAATGGTACAGAAGCAATAGGGGGAAAATTGCTGGTGCCTTCCTGTAGTCAAGGCAGTGACCCCGAACTGTATTGTGGTCTTCCTTCCCACACACCTGTGGTTAAAGCCATCACTGCAGAAGAATGTCCTTGTTAAAGCAGTAAAATTATTAATCCTTAAAATCTTGATTCTTGAACATACCTCTTTAATATCCTATATGAAGAAGTGGGAAATACACAGAAAGCACATCTACTTTATACCAAAGTAAGATGTTTTTCTCAAGGAAAACCAGTTGTGTGATTGAGTTACACACTGAACCAGTCACTTTTTTCTCATGGCATATAATTTTCACTTGAAAGAACAACTGAGTTCTGAATAGCTGAACAACTATATTTATTCAGTAGACATCTTCAAAATGAACAAAATGAGCCTGTCCCTTCAAGTGAGCCATTGTTAGTATTTGTTGTCAATGATAAAATTCTATATCTTTTCTGTATCTATAACTAAGAAATCTATATAATTTCTTTTAGGTAAAAATAAGATTTTAGAAAACTTGTATCTGCCATTGTGAGCTTGCCAGCTGCTCAACATTTAAAGGCTTTTCTAACAAGATTAGTAGTGATATTAATGATGTGACTTTTAAATATTTAATAATGGTGTCAGCAATTGAAAGATCTACATAATTTGGCAAATCATTATTTCCTGAATGATTGTGATGCATGGATAAAAGTTCCATTCAAAATGTAAAACAGACTAATGGGTTTTAATGTAACAAAGTATAAAAATTCATTGATAGGACTTCATATTCCATAGTGCAGGTAACTTTTAAGAAACTATTTGTCGAATTTGGGTGTAGTATCAAAGAAGGGAGGCTATTAAAATACTCCTCTCTTTTCCAATCACACATCTATATAAGGATAGATTTTATTCATATACTTCAACCAAAAGCATAATTGCAACAGATTGAATATAGACTTGTATATGAAAGTTGAGCTGTCTTTTATGTAGCCATTTACAAGGTTATCAAAAATGTAAAGCCTCGCCTCTCTTTGTACTAAATTTTTTGTTTTGGAAATAGTTATTTTAATTCACAAAATCAGAAATCTTTGGGGTCCCAGTGTAAATGGATCCAGAAAGTTTGAGAAGCCTTGTTTTGGGGGTTAAATATTCTTCAGATAACTGAGTTATTTCAAGACCCATTTATGTAATGAGCAGACAGAAAGGGTGAGTCATCATCTTTCTGAAATATCTACAACTTCTGAGAAATTATAAAAATAAATATTTAAAAAATATATACTGTGTATGTTATAAAAACAGTTGTTTCTATGGCATAAAGAATATAGCAAAATGTATCAGATAAGAATGCTCTATAGGGGAAATAGCTAGATTGAGCATTCTTTTAAATATCCATTTGATTTATATCAAATTCATCCCAGGATTAAACTGAAAAGAAAAAAACCTAAAAACATGAACCTTAAATTCTTAGGTGTGCAGTTTTCTTTCTGACAAACTGAACAATTTGTCCTTAGAATTCCTACACCTGTGAATAATAGACTAAGTCTTGTTAAAAATAGGTAGAAGGGGCACCTATGTCTTTAAGCATAAGAGGTATTATAAATACAATTTTAACTTAGAAAATAACTTTCTGTTTTATCTTGGGGATATTAAATATCATAACTGCACTGTGATTTGTTAAATTCAACTTCCATATGCACATGCCTTCATTTTAATTTAAATGAAAAAAATGAACAATGTGGTAGTGAGAAAAATGTAGCTTTCATTTATATATACGTGACTAACATATGTGGTTTTATCTAAAGAGCTTTTGAAGCAACAGTATTTGTTGGCAAGTCAGTCTTTCCCTGCAGCCAGTCAGCCAGTGTTCATTTTGAAAATTCTGAGCAGACTGTATGAAAGTCATGTGACATATACTCCAGCAGACAAAGCTTGTGACTAGACTTTTAAAAACTTAATAATAAGGACACATCAATTTTTAACATCATTTCCACTAAAATTCATTTTTGGAAGTATGCAGACATCAACTGATAATAACTCGCTTCCTCATAATCAATTTCTGAGACATACACAAATACAGCATGTTCCTTGGTTTTTAATCAAAAAGTTTGGCAAGCCTAAGATTTTATTGGGAGTACTGCTATGTTATTAACGATTACTTTTACGCACAGTTACCATTCTTACCTAGCAAAACAAATGTGGAATTATGTAGGCTTTAAAAATTTATGTATATCTGTAACACATACATAATTTCTTTCCTTCCCAGGGAAATAAAGGATTTTTAATTTAAGTTTCTAAAATAAAATTTAAGCCAAAGCGCTTAAACTGACCCTGGTGTAATAATATCCGGTTAGTGGTACCACTTGTAGATGAAAATTCAGGCCATTGAGAAGTTAGTGAATTTGTGTGAGATCTGTAGTATCCAGGGAACCACTGAAATTATAGCAACATGACAAAAGGAATAATTGTAGAGAGTAGCATATTATTTTCATCATGGAAAATAGCTAAAGAAAAATCTCTTGAAAGTCTGGTTGGGACTAGGATATATCTACAAAAGGTCTGTCATGTAATAGTTTCTGCTAGGTCTAGGCATGTGCTGGCATGGGGATGCAGGTAAATGAAGTGTTTCTGTGTACTCTGAATAGCATTCACAGTCACAAATACATGCATTAAAAAACCTTTATTAAGAAATGGATTGAGCAATATAGAGAAAATTATTCTTTAAAAAAAAAAGACTTGAGTAAATGGAAACATATTTCCTGATGAAAGACAGGATGTCATAAATTTGCTGTCGCTTACCAGATTAGCTAGTAAGTTGTCATTCTAATGAAAATGCCAATGAATGGGAGTTGGAGGAATCTTGACAAAATGTTCTGGGGTTTTTCTGGAAGAACTAATAAGCAAAAACAGTAAAGAAATGTTTGATAAAAAGTAATGAATATGATGTACTTTCTGGACATCAAGACTTTTTATGATTCTATAATTAAATCTGTGATTCCAGCAAAATTCACAGTACAAAAATTGCTTAGAAACAAACCTCTCTATTTGCAAGTTTCTTAAGTAAGTTGGGAAGAGAAGGTTAATCCATTGAGTGATGCTGGGGCAGTTGCTAAGCTATTGGGGAAGCAAAATCTCTTTAGTTACCAGCTTCCATCAAAACTGAAATAAATACCAAATGAACTAAAAAGTTAGGGGTAAAAAATTTTTTCTTAAACAAAAATGCAGCTAGAAGGAGAGAGAAATGACTATGACTTTGGAGGAGGGAAGTTCTAGTAAGCTTAAAAGCATTAAAATGCATCTTTGACCAAAAACAAACAAAAAGCAAAATAAAAGGATAAAAATAAACCAAATTAGGGAAATATGATAGCACATATGATAGGTATAAGGACTTCAAAGAACATTAATACAGAAAGAATATACAAATCAGAAAACTTTAAGTGGACAAATAACAAGAATATGTAATTCCAAAGATGTAAACATTGGCTCATAGTAACTTGGACCGTCATTCTCAGTAACAATAGAAATGTAAGTTATAAATAGTTTTATATAAATTTCAAAAGTTCCTTTTTTGTGTTTTTGTTTTTACTGATGCTAGCTAACTTGAAATTGAAATGGTCCTCATGAAACATTATTGTAACTTAGTACAACCTTTTGAAAAACATTTTGTAGTATGTATCAGTGTATAAAATGTTCATGCTTCTCCACTTAGTAATTCTGCTTTGAGTTTTCCCCATGGAGTTAATCAGAAGAACAGATAAAGTGTTTAGGCACAAAGAAGTTTTTAATTTAAAAAATATTAAACTAGGATACATTCATAACAAATGGCTAAGTAAATTGTGATAAATCAGTGCAATGTAACCATTAAAATTATGTGAGTTCTTGACACTGTGAGAGGATGAATGTTGAAGATTAAAGTTTTAATGATGTTAAATTGTTTTTTAAATGTCCTCAGAAAATCAAAAAGAGGAAGAATATGTCGAAATGTTTACTGTGGTTTACTGGATAATAAAATGAATTTTTTTCATTCATCATTAGGCTTTTTCATACATACCAAATTTTTCACAATGATATATAATTAGAAAAAAAAAGACTAAACTTTTGAGAAAGTTAAATTATTTTTTCTGAGCATTTTTGTTTGTTGATGTTTAATGGGTTTTAGCAGACAGACTCACAGGAAAAAAATAATAAATTTTTAATAGATCCTAAATTCTACAGATCCTTTTAAAAAAATTGTAAAGATAAATTGTATTTCATATTCAGGTCAAATTAAGGAAATAAATGAATGTCCCATAGTTTAAATTTCAAGTAGGTCCTTATGTATTATCACTTCTTTCTCAGCTTCCTCTAGTGTAAATATTTGAATTATCCTGAATAATGATGGTTTTTATTCTAATTTACACCATGGATTTGTTTCCGCTTAAAAAGATACTTTCACTTGCATTTTGTATTGTGTTGTTTAGAATCAGAAGTGATAAATGACTGAATGGCAAGTTCCCTTAGTCTGAAAAGCCAGACTGCTGAAGTGCTCTAGCTTTTATAAGCTGTGAAACCTTGAACAAATTATTTAATTTCTCACTGCCTCAGTTTAGTCTTACATAAGGTAATAGTACCTATCTCACAGAGTGAGGTTAAGTGAGTTAATACATGTAAAATGCTTTGAACAGTGCTTGTCTTATAGTAAGGGAGCAATATATAAAATTACATTTATATATATAATTATTAACTGTGATATAGTATTTGAATATATAGGATCCCTGGGAGGTTGCAGTCCTGCAATCTTATTTAAAAATTAATCTCATTTAAAAATAAGATTAATGATCACTTAACAGTATAAGGAAAAATGTGCCTCTTTGGTTCTTCTGATCAGTCTAATTTAGTCACCAGTATTAATAGTAAAAAGAAACTTTTAGCATATGAATACTGCTTGTGCAGTTTTATTCATAAAATAATAGATACGGAAAAATAGCTTATCACATCCATAGAATATCATCATACTTTACAAAAAATTAATTTAGCTCCCTTCATGCTTGTCAGACCTTTACTATTTTGTTGTTTTCTTATTATGAGCTCCTTCTAACCTAAATTAATAGACACTAACCCTAGATATTGTCCTCCAGTGAGCATCTGACCAGTGTAGTAGAGGAATATCTTTGTTTATTTTTACTTCAGAGTTTCGATTTTTAAATAAAAATACACTGCCAACTTATATTTTAAATTACCAAATCATGGAAGAGACTTTAGAAATCTTATACGCCATTCCTCCCAATATTTTTATCTTTCTATAGTGTACCCCCTACACACACACACACACCCCCGCCCGCTACTCCACCTCAGTGCTGTCGTTAATAGGACGGTTATTCCTTTTTGAAGTATGCATTGCATTCTTACTCTTCTCTAGTCGGGTTTGTTTTGCTGATCGTCTGAAAGTTGTTCAGTTATCATAATGATAGGTTTTTACCTTAATATTATCTTGAAAATTGGGAGGACGGTCATTTGTTTTCTAGTTTCTCTTTAATAGCTGCCATGGACTGAATTTCTACTATGTGCCGGGCATTTTGCATATATATTTAAAAGTCCTCACAAGGAATTATATCACACATCTTTCTCAGATTTAGATTTAGCTCACCTCTTTCAGGAACCTCTCCTTAAAACTTCCCCTCCCTGCAGGTAGATTAGGTGCCCTTCTCTGGGCTCACAGTGCCCTGTATATATGTGTGATTCTATCATTGTCCTTTCCATTTAGATCATAATTAACTTCTAGGTGTCTGTCTTCACCATGTCCACCTCCACTATCCCCAGGACTGAAGTGCTTTGTCATAAAGAAGTTGCTCTGTTTACCTTTATTCCTCCAGTACCCAGCACGGCTCCTGGCACAGTGCCTTGCCTACTCACATACTTGTCAACCAGAGAAGTTGTGACTTAAGTCATACAGTTATTAAGTAGCAAAGCTTGTATTTGAACTTGGGTTGATCTGGCTCCCCAGTATCATGGGAAGAGAGAATCATTCATTTCAAACACTCTCCAAATATTTATTCTTTCTGAGCTGATGATTTTTACCCAAACCTTTCTGTCTTCGTTTCAGGGAAGTATGGCCACGGCTGCCTTACCAGAGAGCGGGTCTTCCCTTGCCCTGCGAGCCCTGGGGTGGGGCTCACTTTATGCATGGTGTGGGGTTGGTGTGATCAGCTTCGCAGTCTGGAAAGCGTTAGGAGTTCACAGTGTAAGTAACTACAACCCTGTAATTGGTATCTGGAATGTTTATTCTACTTTGTGCAGTCTAAATCTACCAGATTTACAAATTTGTATATAGTTTATCTACTGTCTCGGGAAGTGAATAACAGGGAATTGACTAAATTCTTACTAATAACTAGGCAACTTCTCATTACTAGTAAATCATATAAATAATTTAAATATTTGAAGGTGGTGAAACTTCAAATATAATTAATGACTAATTCATAGCAAATGTTCATTTTATATAAATTGGCCATAGCTGCTCGTTCAGTAAAATTATTTAATTTAGAACAATTTTCTATGCTGTTTGATGTCCATATATATATATAAACATCCTTGTAAAATAGTTAAAGCATTTTAAAATTATTATTTAAATTATTAATGTGTTTATACATTATTGGGAAAAGATCCTAAAGAGTGTGTGTGTGTGTGTGTGTGTGTGTGTGTGTGTGTGTGTGTGTGTGTGTATGTAAGTAGTACTCCAAGCAAAAAAGCTGTACATTCAGAATGACTGGCTTATATTTATTTAAACTACTGGTAGGAAGTTCTGTGGACCAGGCTCTTTGTGACAGGTGAGAATTGGTAGTGGTTTAGAATTGATGGCAGGAGTTGAGTTGATGAAAAGAGGTTCTGGATATATTTTGAAGGTAAGGGCAACAAGGGATCTGTTATAAATTGAATGCGGGAGGTGGAGAAAACAAGTCAAGGATGTCTCCTTTGGGTCTGAACAGCTGGAAAATGGATGGGACGGACCAGTGAGAGAGGGGCAGGTGTTAGGGCATAATGTCAGGAGGTTAGTCTGGGACTTGTGAGTTGGAGGTGCCTTTTAGAGAGCCAAGTGGAGAGTCAAGTAAGCAGTTAGATATAGAAGTTTCGAGTTCAGGGGAGAGGCACAAGGTGAAGATATAAATTTGAGACTCATCAGTATGTGGATAGTATTTAAAGCCACAAGGTCAGATGAGCTCACCAAATTGAGTGCAGAGAGAAGAGAGCAGAGGTCTGAGGAAGGAGCTCTTGGGCATTCCCAAGAGCTAGAGGTTGAGGAATGAGGAGAAGGTTTCCCTACCCAAGAGTTAGGGAAAACCAGGAGAATGGTGACTTGGATGCCAAGTGAAAAAAATGGTTCAAGGAGGCAGATGCTGGGTATAGTCGCATAAAATGAGAACTGGTAGTTCACTGAGTTGGCAGTGTGGCGTCTTTGGTGGGTAAAGCCTGAGTGGAGTGGATCCGAAAGAGAATGGAGCAGAGAGGCTGGAGGCAGCATGTATGGGCAAGTCTGAGTTTGCTCTAAAGGGAAAGAAGTAAATGAGGTCATAGCTGCTACAAGGGGGAATGGGGTCGAGAGGTTTTTGTTTTTGTTTTTAAGTTGGTTGTATTAATAGCATATGTGTGCACCGATGGAAGTAGTTAAGCCACGGGGAAACTGATGCAAGGGAGGGGGAGTTGCTGGAGTCATAGGTATTAGTGTTATTGCATTTTTCACGTTTAGTTTAATCATAACTACACACAGGCACTATTGTGTTTTTTCACGCAAAATATACTGATAGACAGATGTTGCTTTTCCCCTAATCTTTATTTTTAAAGTAACTGCCTGCTACTCATTGTAATGATAAAGTACGGATTAGTTGAAAAATTTAGAAAACCCGTGACTGAAGATTTTTGATGATTTTGTTACCTTAGTTTTGCTTTTGACCAATATAAAATGTTTTCTTCCATTTCGGGCATTGTACCAGACGTTTTAGACATAGCAGATTATTTAATCTTCATAATAGCTATGAAACAGGTACTAATATCCCCCATTTTATAAATGAAGAAATTGGGACTCAGGTTCAGTCACTTGCCCAAGATCACGTAGCTTGTAATTGTCAGAGTCAAGATTTGAACCCAAGTCTGGTAGTCCCCAGAACCTAGATTTTTTTCCAGTTTTACCTCCCTCTCTTAGTTAAGATGGGAAATAAAGGAGTAGGCAGAAGGGGCCAGGGCAGGGGGAAGGAGGTAGTGAACTTAATGGTGTTGATTGTGGCGTGTTCCACACAGTTCCTGATAACCTGACAGGTTTTACTGGGCATCTTCAATGTGGCCCTCATCTTCCAGTATCATAGCTGACCTCAGTCTGGTAAAGGAACAGCCATTCTTCTCTCATAGAATATGAAAGCAGTTATTTGAAAACAAGTGGAAAAGACTAGGAGGAAATATGTCTGGTGGTCATATGTGAATGAATTACAGACATATGGGTAAATTTTTTATTTCACTTTTCTCTGTAATTCTTAAAATATATATTGCTTTAACAATAACATTGCTTTAAAAAAAAAAAGTCCTAGACTGTTTTTATTAATGTATGCTGACCATAACCCACAACTGTCTGAGAGTTGGCAAAACTGCCTTGACTACATATAAAGCCTGCTTGGGAGGCATGCAAATAATAATAAAGTTATTAAGCTTTTAGTGTCTGTAAAAATGACGGTCTGTTAGCCCTTCACTTTGAGTGTGTGGAAGTGATAGGTAATGTTTCTAGAGCTTAGTAATGTAGGTCATAAATTGAGTAGTAAATTTTTAAGATACGTGAAAATATGAACAGTCTTTGATTTGGAAGAGTCATAATCCAAATTTTAATAGGCCAACAAAATCAGGTTATTTAAATTAAATTATATGCTTGAGAACTTGGACTTCATGGGCTAGACTGTGCTATTTTAGTTTCTAGAATGTGAACTTTTTTGTTTTATGGCACTGATAAGAGGATTATTACCTAAAAATATTTGGGGGAGAAAAATTCTTTTCTCATTGGCACTATTGAATGTAAGGATACTTGAAATCCTTTTATATTACATGTTCATGTCTTTAACCAAAAAAGAGAACGCAAGTTCACTCTTCCTACATGTTGGTCATTAGGCATATCAATTTGATTTCCACATCTGAGAAAAATGAACCCACTGATACTTTTTTTAAGACATATTTAAAAGCAGTAGTGTTTATTAATTTGCTTATTCAAAAGACATTTCAGGCCTACCCTGAGCCTGGCACTTGAACTAAGACAGGGCTCCTCAGTGGACTGTTAGTATGTAAGGCTTAGGTTTTAAGCATCATGGATTGACTTTCCAAGGAAGTTTCTTATTAAATGATCCTGCTCTGAGGCTTGTGGAGAGCAGTGTGCTATATTTTGATTCTGGAATTAGACAGTTTTGATAGTAACTGTGAGGTTACCCTGATTCCACTGATGAACTTTTATTAATTTACTGCATCTTATTAGGAAATGTCATCTTTCAATGAGTAAGGAAAAGTTTCAGTCAAAAAATGTTGAGCAAAAATGGTCCCGATCTGTGCACTCAGTAAGTAATTGAGATGATCATTCTAGATAAATGCAGGTAAATAAGAATCAATTCCAGTGTCAAATAGGTGTTGGTAGCCACCTTGAATTATATTAACTCTCCAGTATAAATCCAGTTCCATACAAAAGGGTGCCATCTAATGGCTGACTGAGAGAGCAGCTTGCATTCCCTGTTTTAAATCACAGCTACATCTGCTGGCCTAAAAGGGAACATGCTGAAAATGCTTAAAGCAGAGCTCTTCGTTTTCTTAGAAATATTTTGGATTTACTCTTTGTTTATTCATAATTAGTATAGAACTTCATTTCACATGGAACATGTTTAACACATCAGATATAAATATAAATTTGTATTTTACATAATGGTGTATAGCATTTAATCAGAGGTTCCAAAAAAGAGCTAGTGGAAGCTATCTTAGAGTCAGCCGACTGATGCAGATCAGTGTGTCCAGAATCTAAAACGGGACCCTGCCTGCCTTTGTGCAGGAGTCAGTACAGGTCCAGCCTGGCATCACCACACCAGCTCCACCCTGCTGACCAGCCTTGGGTTCGTCAATTAATTTGAATTATGGTTATGATTGAGGCAGCATTAATTTTATCACAGGAACTTAATTGTGTAAAGAATGGACATTTACTGTGGGTTCACGGTCCCCCTAAGGCAGTTGTGCAAATGATCCTGGGAGACTGACATGTTCGGACATGTCTGTGCATACTGTGCACGTGATACTATTAGATTGTTTTATTAGGGAAGACATTTTAAGTTTAGAAGACAGTGGAGATAAATGCTCTTCAGGCAGTAAATAAGGGCATTAGTGATGCTAACTGGTAATTCCCCAATTATCAAAAGAAAAACATGCCATCTACAGTTATTTACATGTTAACTTCTTAACCTCTTATTATTTATAGTAGTATTGACACTTGAAACCTTTTCTGAAGAGGTTAAGCATATTTATGGTTAAGCTATCTTGTCTTTTTTTCCTTCCCTTTGAAGGAGAAACATTAGGGGTGTAAAAAATTCCTGATTGATATGATTGGAATCGTTACAGCATTTTATGCCTGTGGACCCTTGTTCTGCATTTGTTTGAGGTGAAGTTATCTAAAAATACTGGTCAGAATCGCCCAATACTGGTCAGTAAATTGCTAACATTTACTGTGGTTTGTGTAGAATATATTCACAATACCTAGTGTAGTTAGAATTTACATATCACCTACAGTTGCCTTCGTAGGAGCTAAAACCTCAATAGCAATAAACCCATGAATGGAAACATTCTCAGTTATTATGAAATATTTCAAATTTGTCCAGAGATTTAAATTTAAAAATTAACTTATAAATGGAAGTTTGTTTGTTTGTTTTTACCATGGGATGAGAGTTATTTGTTCTTATTTATATATATTGGTGTTTATTTTTAAAGAAAAATATATTTCAGACCTATTTTTAAACAAAGATGGCTTTGTTTTCTCCTAAAAAAATGAACTCATTGTTTTTTTTTTTAAATCAATGTAGAAAAGTACAAAAAGAAACAGAAATCACCAGAAATCTCCCTGAGTTTTGTAGTCACTTATTACAGTAGAAACATCCTTCTAGACCTTCTATAGGCATGTTCATATAATGGTATATAAATATTGTTTTTTACTATACTACTCTGGAACTTTTTTTTTTTCATTGAATAGTCATGGGAACATCTTCGCACAGCAGACGATATAAATCTTCATCACTTTTAATGGCTACGTGGTACTTAGTTGTATGTTATAGATAATCAGTCTCCAGCTAACAGCATTTAGATTGTAATTTTTCACTATCAAACCCCATAGTGAACCTTTATAGGCAAATATCTTTTTGTACTTTTCTTGGTCAAGAAATCTGTTCTAAAGACAGAAGATGTTATTGTTGAATCAAAGTGCATTTTTAAAATGTTTTTGATATCTGTTGCTAAATGGTCCCCAGAAAAGCTTATGTAGTTCAGAGAATATCAACAATATGTACAAGTTTCCTAGCACCCTTGCCATTAGTGGTTTCTGTTACCCTGAAATTTTTGCCAATCTGATAGATGGAAAATAATCTCTTCCTTTATTGCGTCTCTCTGAAGACCCTGCTGCTGTAAAGACTTTTATGGAAATAATCTGTGATCAAAGTCCTGCATACTCTCCAGCCCGTCTTCCTCCTCATCTAAAATAGATTGCTTTTTTCTCAAAAGCCCAGATCTCTTTTTCTTTAAAAACTAGAACTAAAACATGTTAAAAACATATAATATTTTAAATATTTCTCAAAAAGTTGTTGTTTGACTTTTCTACTCTAATAAAGATCTTTTAAGAGAAGTAATATTATACCTTTTCTCTGGCACAATAATGGATGCACTCTAATAAAATTTTCTCCAGCTCTTTTTTGTAGCTGCAGCTATTGGCATACTTTTATATTAATATTTGGGCTCACTTTAATTACCTTATGACCAGCTTGAGGGCTCTTGCTAATTACAGCAAATCTCTCTCTTTTTACTTTTTGCCAATTTCATTTTTACCAACGTTCTGGTGCATCTCATATTCAGTACATTTATTCTTACACTGTGTTTACTTCTTCATTTCAAATGAAAGCAGCGTTGTAGAGTGAATGCTTGAACCCCATATGTAAAGTAAAACTATGGAAAAGCTGAAAAGGTTTTAACTTCTAAGATATCTAAGAAGGAAATAGACTTCATGCTGTATATTTTTCATTGGTTTAGGTCAGAGGTTAAAAACAAATCTGAGTCTTCTGGCACATTGTGTAATTGTAGCCACTTCTGAGTGACCTATGGGGAAGTCTGAAATTTGGCTGAAACACTTCCCTTCTGCATCCTTGCCTAATCTAATTTCAGTGCTTCCAAAGGTTTCTACCAGCTTCTTCCCCCAGGAAGAAAGCTTCAGTCTCTAATTCTGATGACCGTACGTCAGCAGCCCCAGCCTTGCTTCCTCTTGCTGACCGTACTTCCTAGGCTGCCCAGGACACAGTCATCATGATCTTGCGGAGATAGCTCCATCTGTCAAGCTCTCGGGCCTTCAGACAACTGAAGCATTGAGGAATATTTTTTCCTGGAATCATTTTTAAATTAATTGGAAGTGATGCTGTGCTTCAGTTAAACTCAGGTTTGAGGTGACAAGAACATCTCTATACCACTTACTTCCCATTCCGTTGCAGCTCTAATGGGCTTGGTGGGGAGAGGCACTCTGTGTAAATGTGCAGCAGCAAGTTGCTGACAAAGATCAAATCAAAGGGACTTGCTCAGTTTAAAATGGGAGATAATGACCAATGTACTTTTCCTTTTTTTTTTTTAAGCCAAGGGTAGGGGGAAATCAGCTGTTTCGGCATAGTGCCAATATTCCTCTTTAAAAACCCACCAGTTTCCTTTCATAAGTAAAATGGGGCCTTGAGCATCTTATAAAGTGAGAACGTGCAGCAGTTACCCGGAAGGATAAGCTCTGCCACAAAAGCCTTCTTCCAGGCCTGACGTAGTCAGGCTTAATCATCTCGGGAATGGTCCCAGCCTTACGCCTCTGGAGGAAAGGGCCCTTGATTTCACGTGGGCTTTCTCTTTCTCTGTCTTACTTCTTACACTGAGCTTAGAAAATTGGACTCAAGTGAGTAGATCTCTCTAACCAAAGCATGATGGAGTGAAGACCTGACAGCAAACGCTTCCTCCTGCAGCTTTGTTTTCAAAGGTACCTGTTATTGGTTAGTCACTTACAAATGCCTCACACTGTGAAAAATTTTTTTATATATGTTGATATATGTATATATTATTCATTTATCAGTATATCAGAATATGAACTGTTCCCTCAAATTTTCCTGACTGAAATACCTCTAACAATTTAAAGAAGTTTTTGTAATGTGTTATATACCTTTCCACAAAGCAAATTGTGCTGAACATAATTTAGTTTCACCTTTTCTTGATGACTCAGATAGATCAGTTATTATTTGCTTCTGTGCTGACAGAATCTGGGCTTTCATACTTCTTACTCTTTTTGTACTTGTTCTTGATCCTAGTTTGGCTCTAGTTTTTCACTTCCCACTACCCCATTTACTTTGGGTTCCTTCTTTGCCCTTGTCTTTTCTCCACAGGTTCTGTCCACTCTGGTGGCTTCATCCACCTGCAGACCACTGCCAGGTCTATGTCTTCACCCGGACCTCTGAGCTCCATTTGACTGGACACTGATGCTTGGATGTCCTGCAGGCATCATGTGTATCTCCACCTGAACTGTCATTTACCCCACCCCACCCCCCAGCCTACTCCCAGGTCATGCACAGTGAATGGCAGCATCATCCACAAAGCTGCCTAGAGAAACACTGGGTTTTATTTATGACCATGCTCGCTCTTATCCCCATATCCGATCAGTCACCAAGTCTTGCTACTGTCCAGCCCCGACAGCCACTATAGTTAGGGGCACCCTCCTGCCTCAAGATATTGTCTCAGCTGATCTCCATTCTCCCTGCCTCCCACCTTGCTCCCTGCAGTCCTTTCTCCATGCTACTGCAAGAACGCACTGGCCTTCGTCTCCCCAAACCTCTGCCTGCAGCTGTCCCGCTCCCTCTGCCTTTCTGTGTCACCATGGGTGGAATATCCATGCTGCTGCTAAAGCCCTCCCCTCATGAGGGCGTTCACCCGCCTCCCCGCACGTCTGCCCAAGGACCTCGCTTCCCTGATTATTCCCAGCCTTTGCCGAGCACCAGGTTTCCCCTCTGCTGCAGTGCGTGGAGACCTGTTCTAGTTTCTCCCACCTCTAAAAATCTCTTGGTGTTCCTTATCCTCGTCCAGCTACCAGCCCATCTGCCTGCTTCCCTTCACAGAAAAGATTTCCTGAGAGAGTTGCCTGTGGTCACTGTCTCCACTCCCTGCCCTTATCCTCAGTCCAGCAGCTTTCCCAGCACCCCCTAAACTGCTGGTGTTGGATCGCCAGTGCCCTCCATGTTGCCAGACCCGGGTCTTATCCTTACTCCTCTTGTCACTTGACCTCCCAGCAACATTTGACACAAGTGAGCATTCTCCTCTCCATGACACACTGTCTTTCGGCTTCTACCCTTTCTGCCTCACTGGCCACCTCTGGGTCTCTTTTGCTGGCTGTGCCCCTGCAGACCTAAATGTTGGCGTTTCCAGTGGCTTCACACTTGGACTCTTCTGTTTTCCATGTGTCCTTAGTCCTTTGGTGCTCTCACTTAGTCCCTGGCATTTAAAAAGAATCAGTACAACCTGATAATGTCCATATATATAGCTCCCGCCTGACCTTCAGATTTTCCTTGAAACTGCATGGGGTCTACCTCTTGTATGTCTCACAGGCATGTCAAGGACCCACATCCTAAGGAGAACTCCAGTTTTCCTCACCTCCTCCCCACCTTGCCCCCCCGAGTCTTTCCCATTTCAGTGAGTGCCCTCCCATCCCCTAAGTCGTTCAAGCCAGCAGAGAAGCCTCTTAGATGATCTCATTTCCCATCATTGCCTTCACCTTATCCATGAGCAAGTCCTGCTCGTCAGCTCTGTGGCTAACACAGTGTGGCTCTTCATCTCTCTCCAGCTCCATTCATCTTTTGCCTGGTATATTGAAATAGTTTCCTGTTCAGGATCTTGGCCTCTCCTTTACTTCCCCGAGAACTTTTCCACACAGCAGCCGGAAATATTTTTAAATGTAAGTCAAATCACGTCTCTCCTTTATTTAAAACCCCTTCAGCATCTCCTGTCTCCGGTTGAAGAAGTCTCACAGGATGTAGCCCCACCTACCTTGCTGACCTCATCTTGAACCAACCCAGTCACCCCTCCAACCCCGCCCACCTGGCCCTGCCAGGGCCTTGGCCTCCTTGTTCCTTCAGTACCAGGGCCTTTCCAGCTTTGCCCAGGAAACTCCTTGCCTGGGTCTTTGCATGGCTGGCTCTGTGTTACCTTCCAAGGTTTCAACTCAGATTTATTTCACCTCCTCAGAGAAGCTTCCCCAGACCATTTAGTCTAAAATACAGTAGCCTCTTTACTCCCACCACTCAGGTCCTCTCTGACATTATCCTAGTTTCTTCACAGCACTTGTTGCAAAATGAAGTTACATTGACCATTTTTTAATTTTATCTGCCTTCACTAAAAGGACATAAATTCTGAGTAGAGACCTCATTTATCTTTTCACTGTTGTGGCCTCAGCGCCTGTACTGTGCCTAGCACAGAGGAGGCATTTGGTGAACATCTGTTGGATGGGCTCCCTCTTCCCTTGAGAACATTCCAGGCTTCTTGTAATGATTTATAAGTCCCTCTGTGATCTGGCCCCTGCTGACTCTTTAATTTACTGGCTCTCAACCCAGGGTTGAGGGTGTGTGTGGCGATTTTGCTGTGTCCTTCCCACCTTATCCCACCCCCAAAAGAGACCTGGCAGTGTCTGGAGGCACTGTCGGCTGTCATGATGGCAGGGGGGCCACCTGCATCTAACGGATAGAGGCCAGAGATGCTGCTAATCATCCTACAGCGCACAGGACAGGCCCACAGAGCACAAGCGGGTCCAGGAGCTGGCAGAGCTGCAGCTGAGCATCTGGCTGTCCTCATCAGCCTCTGTCATGGTCAGAGTTCTAGCCATGCTGAAAGGCCCTGTTCTTTCTAGATCTGGGCCTTTCTAGCTTTGCCCAGGAAACTTTGCTAATCCCCCAGCTTGAATCCCCCTTCTTCTCCCCACTATTCCCAGCTGCTGCTGTCCCTGTTCTTTGCATAGATGGAATCTGGAGGCAAATTGATTTTCAACCTTTACAACATGGAGTTTTGACAGTTTGGAGTTTATAAAGGTAACTCAAGTTTCTACCTTAAGTCGAAAGTAACTTCCATACACAAAGATATTCTCCATGTCTTTTTTTTTTTTAAGATGAGCAACGCTGTTGTTACTGAGGTCTGTAGTGTTATTTTTGTTAATCCAATCACAGAGAATAAATGGGCTGAATTAGTAAAACAGCACCTATGCAGTTAGAGCTTATGGCCATAAAATTAAACTTTCTCAATAGTTAGATACGATGTAGGATGTTTAAACAGATACTAAAGATTTAAATTTCTTTGTTTTTCATGTTTTGTGCCACATTAAAATAATTCTTTTTTTTCCTTTTTAATAATTAATACAGGCAGCTTTTTTACAGTTGCATCAAAAAGTGTATGTAAGATGATACCTTTAAAGAACAAAAGTGAAATTTGGGTAATTTATCAGAAGAGCTTGCCAATTCATGTTGTAATATTTGAATACCATAAATAGGATATTGATCCCAGGGTTGCTGTTTAAGTTGACATTCTGCCTTTATTTTATTCAGAAGACAAAGCTTTGTCCCCTCCTTTTCTCCTTCCCCCAGCATTCCCAGTATTACTGACAAAGGAAAATACTCTCAGGTACTGCAATATGAAAAGATCCCCACACGAGGATTACAAAGTTGTATTTTACTATCTGTGGGCAATAGAATCACAGCCCACCAATTAAAAAAAAAACCCTACAATTTGCATTTTATGATTTTCAAATCATAAGACTTTTAAAATAATTGTGTTTATGTAATGCTCTACTTGCATGCTGGTAAGTTTATAGCTTATAATATTAACACTGCTTTCATTGCATTTTCTTTTTTATTCCAAATCAAGAGTTTTGTGCACAGATTATTTTTTAAAAGCTTTCCATAGAACAAAACATTTTAACTTCGAAGGATAACAATATTCTTTCTGCTGTTGCATATTTATTTTACTGTGTTTTTAGCACTGTAGAATTTTTTTTTAATTTGTATTTTCTAACTTGGTAAAGATGTTATTAGCTTTGAAACTAATTAAGAAATCTGTCAGCTTATTCACAACTTTATCTGAAATTTATGCATCAACCTTGCTAAGAAATCCCAAATAGGCACCTATACATTTTACTTACCCCTTTATTCAGAACTCTAGTACCAGGTGGATTCTCCAGCCCTGTCTTTCCATCTCTCTTTCAGCTTTTAGCCCTCTGGCCTTAATTAATTCAGTTCTATAGTTATTTACTCATTCTTTTCTACCACGAACATTTCCTGAATTCCTGTTCAGGTACCAAGTTCTATTCTAGAAGATAGGGATATGCTGGTAAGTAAAAGATGATGGAGTGACAAATTCATAAGTAATTACATTTAATTGTATGTGATAGATCCTATAATGGAGACAGGTTCAGAGTACACTGGTGGCAGAATTTTTAAAAGTTTGTTATCCTTGGTAGATCATAGAAGACTCAGAAGAGTATAGAATATTTGAACTGAACTCCTAGGTAGAAAAAAGGGCAGGAGGAACTGGGGGTGAGTCCAGGTAGAAAGAGTAGAATGACTTAGTTTACCATTCTTGGTCCAGAGACTTGCTGGTCATCTTCATTACCTGCTTCCACCCTCCTGAGTGGTGTAAGCGAAGGTATTATGGCATAATCCTTCCACTGGCTATAATATTATACTGAATTTTGAATAGATAATTTGAGTTAGATTTTCCATTCAAAAAGAATAATGAGCCACCTAAGATAGAAGGTCATTAGGGAGCTGTCTAGCTGTATTTGGCTTTCCACATCTTTGAGTAGACCTAAGTCTGCTCTGTAGGTCATATACATCCCCTCATCTTTTTCAGTTCTTTCCTTCTTATTTCAAGACTTACTGTAAATAAAAAGCTGCTTCATTTGAGGTATTTTTTTTATTTTAGAGAGTGTTATTTTTCTCAAAATTGATTTAGTTGTGGCTAAGGGGAAAACTGAAGAGGCAGCTGTCATAGTGATTGTATTTCTAAAGAGGTTCAAAGTCTAGAGAGTAAATTACTATAAAAGAAGCCATCTAGCTAAGTCTTTATGTCCTTGAATTTCATCCTCAAGAACACTTATCTCAGAAAGTGGCTTGACTGGTCAAAGGAATCATTGCAGGAAGAAGGTGGGAACAGGCTGGGTTAAAACATTTCAAGCTATAACTGGGATAAAAGAAATAATAGCTGTCAAAAGTTGGTCTTTTACGAGGATTCCTCCAAGATGTCAGCCACCATTAAAGATGATCATTTGAAAATTCTAGCTTTTAATTTGACAAATGGTTACCATAAATTTGACCACCAGTGTGATGAGAACTTATGTATGTGGTGCTCTTAACATTTTATGTGTCACGGAGCTTGTACTGTACCATCTAAACAGGGTACCAGCAAGTCATACTGAAACAGGATTGCAGGAACTCCACTAATTGCCACACTTTTCTCACCCCCTCACCAACTCCTTTGCTTACTATTCCTCTCTTCCTGGACTGCAGTTCAGTGGCAAGAAGAGTGAGAATAGCTTTTCAAGTCCTGAGTATAAAATGTTAATTTTGTCAAGATTTGATATTCTAAAACGGAATTCACGCACACATACATGTGCATACACACAGTTTTTTTCTCCTGACTGTGAGGAGGCTCTGTACACCAAGAGCTCCATTAGGGGAAAGCATATTGCTTTCTTAGAATGAGAGGAAAGCTTTGAGGAATCGTTACATGGTCAGAATTCTGTATATATAAGAGGGGAGAAAGTACCATTATTTTATTGGAACTTTTGTAGTATTGGGTTTAAGGGTATATATTTCATCAGATGGAAAGTTTTTATTTCCTTAGAAACTTGAAAGGAAGTTCAAAAGACTGACCAGAGAAATGCAGAGGAAGGTAAGATATACTGATGCCATGTTGTGCTAGCTAATATTTTATTTTACTACTTTAATCAATAATCTGATTTGTGCATTGGTCAAAACTTGCCGTTTTAAGGTTCTTCATATCTTCATTTTACTATAACTCTACATCATCATGTTTCTACTTGAGAAGTCAGTTTTAATCAAGACTCAATCACAAGCTTTCCTTTGGCATGAGAGAGAGTAACAGCCTCTCCCTGTGAGCTTTTACCGTTGAACTAGCTCACAGTCGGCTCCTTCCCGTTGTTAAGAACCTGCTTGTTTCCCACAGTTCCGATCTTGACTGGCACAAAGGCAACAGGAAGCCTTTCCAAATAGAAGCTTCTCCAACTGGATAGACAGGAGCCCTACTTCTCCAACAGATGCAGGGAAATGGTGCAGGAGACCATCGGGAGACAAAGCACACACATCTTATTCCCGGCAGGGATCCATTTCAGAAAATTTAACCTTATTTTCATCTGTACTTAATGGAAGTATTTTTGTTTTGCATAGGTAGTAAAAACAGAAAATCACTAATCCCAAGGGTGTGGGTTGGCCCATTGTACATGCTAAGTATTGGACAGAATTTGTGTTTATAAAACTTCTACTCCCGAATCCATTTGCTAGAGAAGCCCTTTCTCCACCCTCGTCAGAACTGACACGGCGAGCGCTCTCCGAGGGTCCAATCCAGGTCACGTGTGTTGGGCCGGCCTTGCGCAGCCGCAGTAGCCGCCAAAGGGGTGGTCAAAGGGTCCAGTTTGCGCAGCCGCAGTAACAGGCGGAAGCCGCGTTCGAAGGCGCCGGCTTGGTACCGCCTCAGTAACTTGCTGAGGGAGCGGCCAACGGTCACAGGTGCTTCCCTTCGAGCTTTGAAGGCTGCCGGCTGCTTTCTCCCTTTCTCTTCCGTCATCTGTTGAGCGAGGGGCCATGAGCTGGGCTGTGAGAGTCCTGCGGGCTGGCCAGAGAGTGGGCGCTGCGAAAGCGAATTTCCTGGGCCTGGGAATGGCGTTAGGCCCCCGCCAGACAGCTGGCGTCCCCCTCAGGGGTGCGTGGCCCGTCGCCCCTGCGTCTGAGATGGCGACCGTCAAGTGTGAGCTTCTGAAGAATCTCACTTCGGACGAGGCCGTTCGTTGCAGTAAGATCTCCATTATAGGAACTGGATCGGTTGGCATGGCCTGTGCTATCAGCATCCTGTTAAAAGGCTTGAGTGATGAACTTGCCTTGGTGGATGTTGATGAAGGCCGACTGAAGGGTGAGACAATGGATCTTCAACATGGCAGTTCGTTCATCAAAATGCCAAATATTGTTTGCAGCAAAGATTACCTTGTCACTGCAAACTCCAGCCTCGTGATTATCACAGCAGGTGCACGCCAGGAAAAAGGGGAAACACGCCTTAATTTAGTCCAGCGAAATTTGGCCATCTTTAAATTAATGATTTCCAGTATTGTCCAATACAGCCCTCGCTGCAAACTGATTGTTGTTTCCAATCCAGTGGATATCTTAACTTATGTAGCCTGGAAGTTGAGTGAATTCCCTCAAAACCGTGTTATTGGAAGTGGTTGTAATCTGGACACTGCCCGTTTCCGTTTCTTGATCGGGCAAAGGCTTGGTATCCACTCTGAAAGCTGTCATGGGTGGATCCTTGGAGAGCATGGAGATTCAAGTGTTCCTGTGTGGAGTGGTGTGAACATTGCTGGTGTTCCTCTGAAAACTCTGAACGTAGATATAGGAACTGATAAAGATCCTGAGCAGTGGAAAAATGTTCACAAAGATGTGGTTGCTAGTGCCTATGAGATTATTAAAATGAAAGGTTATACTTCTTGGGCCATTGGCCTATCTGTGGCTGATTTAACAGAAAGTATTTTGAAAAATCTTAGGAGAGTGCATCCAGTTTCAACCAGAATTAAGGGTCTCTATGGAATAAATGAGGAAGTATTCCTCAGTGTTCCTTGTATCCTGGGAGAAAATGGTATTACTGACCTTATAAGAGTAAAGTTGGCCCCTGAAGAAGAGGCTCATCTGCAGAAGAGTGCAAAAACTCTTTGGGAAATTCAGAAGGAGCTTGAGTTTTAAAGTTGTCTTAAAAAACTGCCATTCTGAAGTTATTCAAGGAAAGATAGTTATGGGGTTATGTATATCCAGTTTTTGAATAAATTTGAATTCCTAGAAGTTGGAAAGAGGTAGAGTGACTCCCCTGTTTATTAGCCCTCCGGCTCTTTTATTTAGCATTCTGATTCTTTTCAATAAGTACATGTTAATTCTTTTGTTCTGGGTAGCTTATACCTATGTTCATTTAAATACTGTTTTTTAGAAGTTGTAACTTCCTATACAGTGTAAAAATAAATGTATACACAGAAGTACTTTGTGTAATGGAGCCATCAGCTGTCCTCATTCCCCTGTGACAACCTTATAAGCCAGGCCTTTAAAAAGGCATCATAAAATGGGAGCAGCAGGTCCTGTGTTTGTGTGTGTGTGTATATTTGCATCCGTTCACCTTTGTGTGCCAGTGAAGCAGGATCATTAGGTAAAATATGAAAATAATAGTGATCTGGTTGGTAGCTGTGATAAAGTTTAATGCAATAAAATATAAAGCTTTTAGAAAGAGGCCTACAAAGGTAGTACAGTTACTAAAAATAAAGCCTGACTGAAATCATTTTAGAACTGCCTCTGAGAACCTGACCTGTTAGCACATTAAATCAAGAAGCATGTTGGGGGGGGTATAGCTCAAGTGGTAGAGCGCATGCTGAGCATGCACAAGGTCCTGGGTTCAGTCCCCAGTACCTCCTCTAAAAATAAATACATAAATAAACCTAATTACCTCCCTCCTGCCAAAAAAATTATAAATAAATAAATTAACAACAACAAAAAAGCAGCATGTTAAATTGTTCTTATTGGACTGGGTCTCAGCTGCAGAGTAGGCCTTGGCCCTAAGACACTCCAGGGTCATCTCTTTCTCAGTTTACTTCACATTTACAGAAAGCATTTGCTTTTGAATTGTGTCCTGTTGTTAATCATTGTAATAAAAATTGGCCATTTTAATGAGTACTTAAGGGATTGTATTTCTCAGAAAGTTACATGTTCACTTTCTATTCCTAAATCAATTGACTTTACTATAGATTCTAGACTTTATGCATGTGTTACAGTGAGAGTTTAGGAGAAAGTAAAGATGCTTGTCTGACCTTTACCTAAATAATGGTACTAAGAACTTAGAAAATGAGAAGCTGAGATTTTTAAAATTCATCTTAGCCTTCCTAGTGCAACTGAATATTAAATAACATGGTATGTTCAAACATCTCAGGATTTACATGGCTATCAACAGGCCTAATCAAAATTGAAAAGTACCAGCATCTGCTCTCAAAATTAAGCCAGTCCTGCTTAATTGAACTTTATCAAGTAGACATAGAAAAGCCATCCACCCCAAAAAACTGACTCTTTACTTAACCATACTAATCAGAGCTCCCATACTATTTCATTGAAAATATCAAAATGTTCTGATTATCCAGGAAGCTGTGCCATGTAATGGGATTAGTTGTGCTGAGCTCCCTGAAGGTGGGAAGAGTGGTGCTTTGGTTGTACCAGGTGGTTCTAAAACCTTTTTAAGCTTAACTGCACAAGGTTCCTCTTCTTTGTCCAGCCCTTGAGTTTATTTTTTATTGAAACATAATTGATTTACAATGTGTTAGTTTCTGGTATACAGCATAGTGATTCTGTTATACATATATATTCTTTTTCATTATGGATTATTACAAGATATTGAATATAGTTCCCTGTGCTATACAGTAGGACCTTGTTTATCTTGTATATAATAGTTTGTATATGTTGATCTCAAACTCCTAATTAATCCCTCCCCCCTTTCCCCTTTGATAACCATAAGTTTTCTATGTCTGTGAGTCTGTTTCTGTTTTGTAAATAAGCTAATTTGTGTCATTTTTTTAAGATTCCCCATGTAAGTGATATCAAATGATATTTGTCTTTCTCTGTCTGACTTACTTTGCTTAGTATGATAATCTCTAGGTCCATCCACATTGCTGCACATGGCATTATTTTTATTCTTTTTTATGGCTGAGTAGTATTCCATTGTGTGTATGTGTGTGCATGTATACCACAACCAGCCCTTGAGTTTTTACTCAGCCATGTTTCAATCACATTTAATGTAATATGGAAGGGGACCAGAGCATGCCTTATGTCTGTTTTGTAATTCTCTTCATCAGCTATGTCAGTCAGGATAGGCTAGGTTATACCACAGTAAAAAACAATCTCCAACTGTGTGGCTTAAAATAAAAGAGGTTTGTTTCTTTCCTAAAATCCACTATGAGTTTACACAACTCTCTAGGAAGCTTTCCCCACAGGCCGGCTTCATATATCAGGTTGCCTTGATCTTGAGGCACCACCACAGCCACACAGGTTCCCATGATTGCTATGGAAAAGGAAGAGAGGCCTGGAGAAATGAACACCTGCAATTACATGCTTCACCCTGGAAGTGACATACATTTCTTTTCCTCATATTTTGTTAGCCAGAATTAGTCTCGTGGTTACCTAACTTCAAGAGGGTAGAGAAATATAACCCCCCTGTATCAAGAAATAGATGAGTGCTGGCTGTCAGTAAACATTGGTAATAATCTGCTATAGCATTCTAAATATCATGGTCACCATTGCAAGAAGTATGTATTATAGGCTTTTAAAGTCATTTTTAGTGAAATTTGGTACATGAGTAGAGGTTGTAGAGGTGCCATGTCTTTACAGATCACAGAACCAGAGCGTCTGTGGGGGAAGAGCCTGGATATCAGTCAGGCAGTTGTACTCCTAAACCACATCACTGTGGAGGGGTTAACCTCTCTGACCTCTGGTTGGTTCCTCATATGTAAAGTGGTAGTCCTCATTTATGCCACATAGAATTGGGAAGACTTAATGTAAAAGCCTACTGCTTGGTATATAGGTGATCTCAAATGGCAGACGTTATTATTCCTGTTCTTATTCTGTTTTATCTTATGAAGAAGCTCAATTTCCAGGTTCTTCAGAATTACCATTGGCACTGTAGGTATTGACATATGCAAAGGCTTGCTCATCAGTTGGTCCTATAAAGCCTTTATTATTCCAGCCCTAGCACTGAGGCTGGCAGTAGTCCTCTACCTACAAATGAGGAAACTGAAGCTAAATGAGCTAGTTGATGGCAAAGACATTTTAAAACTTGGAGCTTTTAATTCCGATAGCTGCCTGTTTATTAGGCTAAATGCTGTAAGGCTTTTCTCAGATTAATTAAATTGGGGACTTAGCCTCAGGCTTTTGTCATTTTTTATCACATATATATTAGACATATATATATATGTTCACATATATATTCATCATATATATATTAGCATATATTAGACCAAAAGTTTTCATGTTTTTTCCCTTGCCAAGATAAGCATGTTAAATATGTAGCCGTATCCCATGTTTCACTCCTGGTATACTGGCTAAATGGCTCTTCAAAAAGCCTTTGCAGTGTGAATGAGAATAGTAACATTATTGGAAATGTAATCTTGAACCTGTTCTCATAACTAAAAAGTCAGTCAGAATGTCTGTATTAGTGAAAATTACTTGTAATACATTTTCCAATTGTCATAACACTCTAAGAATTGCTGCCTTAAAGTGGTACTTTCTGGTAATATCACAACACAGCACTATTGGACACAATTTGGGACTTAAGGATGATGTTCTTGGAGCAGTGGGCTCATTGCCTAGGGAGTGCCATTCGGACCTTAGTTTGTGGAGAGAGGCTCCTGGAGTTGTGCATTACTCAGTGGCCCTACTTAGAAGGGTAGGCCTGTGATCAATAACCTTGGAAAAATTCTCCCTGGTCAGAGGAAAGAGGGAAGAAGACTGCAGGAAAGAAATCCCCGAGTTTAGAAAATGCTTCAGATTAAAACTGAGTTGCCAGATGGAGAGTCAAGTTCCCAGCATGCCCCATCTTCAAACTTGTGGGGTATTAGGGTAGAGGGATGGTTCTGTGGCAATGGCTGTGATTATTATTGTGGAATACATTTATTTTATAACCACATGTGCTTAAATGTACCCAATCCCTAAATCATTTGTCAAGCACATTTGTAAGCAAGGGAATGTTCTGTAGGCCTGTGATAGAGTATCACTGATAAGACCAACACCTCTGATCTGCATATCAGAAATTGAAACAGGTGGAAGAAACTGAAGGTTTTCATCTACTATCCATATACATTAATACTACAAGCTTTAAAACCTTCTATGGAGCCCTATTGTTCAAAGCAACTTGAGGCCCTGTTTATAACTTAAAATGTAGACTTTATTTCCATTTCCACAGCTTACATTTTTTTTAAATTTCATCAAAATATAGTTGATGTACAATATTATGTAACAGGTGTAAAATACAGTGTTTCAGAATTTTTAAAGGTTATACTCCATTTATTATTATAAAATATTGGTTACATACCCTGTGTTGTACAGTATATCCTTGTAGCTTATTTTATACATAATAGTTTGTACCTGTTAGTCCCCTATCCCTATATTGCCCCTCCCCTTATCCTTCTCCCCACTGGTAGCCCCTGGTTTGTTCTCTATATCTGTGAGTCATATGTTTCTTTTTTGTTATATTCAGTAGTTTGTTGTGTTTTTTCAGATTCCACATAAAAGTGATATCATACAGTATTTGTCTTTCTCTTTTGGACTTATTTCACTAAGCATGATACCCTCCAGACCCATCCATGTTGTTTCAAATGGCAAAATTTCATTCCCTTTTATGGCTGAATAGTATTCCACTATATATGCATGTGTGTGTGTATACACACCACATATTCTTTATCCATTCATCTGTGATGGACTCTTAGGTCACTTCCATATCTTGGCAATTGTAAACAATGCTGCTATGAATGTTGGGGTGCATGTATCTTTTCAAATTAGTGTTTTTGGTTTTTTTCAGAAATACTTCCAGGAGTGGAATTGCTGGGTCATATGGTAGTTCTATTTTTAGTATTTTGAGAAATCTCCATACTGTTTTTCACATTGGCTGCACCTAGTTTACATTCCTACCAATAACATATAAGGGTTTCCTCTTCTCCACATCCTCACCAACATTTGTTGTTTGTGTTCTTTTTAAGGATAACCATTCTAACATGTGTGAGGTCATATCTCATTGTGGTTTTGATTTGCATTTCCCAGCAGATTTAGTGATGCTGAGCATCTTTTCATGTTCCTGTTGGCCATCTGCATGTCCTCTTCAAAAAAATATCTATTTAGGTCTTATGCCCATTTTTTTATCAGGTTGTTATTTTTCAGTTTGGGGGTCTTTTTTTTTTTTTTAAGGCAACTGTTGTTGTTGAGTTGTATGAGCTATTTATTTATATAAGTTAGATATTAAATCCTTATCAGTCATATCATTTGCAAATATTTTCTCCCATTCAGTAGGTTGTCTTCATTTTATCAATGGTTTCCTTTGTTGTGCAGTGTAATTAGGTCTCATTTGGTTATTTTTGCTTTTATTTCCTTTGCTTTAGGAGACAGATCCAAAAAAAAATATTGCTAGTATTTATGTCAAAGAGTGTTCTGCCTGTGTTTTCCTCTAGGAGTTTTATAGTTCCCAGTCTTACATTTAGGACTTTAATCCATTTTGAGTTTATTTTTGTGCATGGTGTTAGAGAATGTCCTAATTTCATTCTTTTACATGTAGCTGTCCAGTTTTCCCAGTACGCCTTATTGAAGAGACTTTTCTCCATTGTATATTCTTGGCTTCATTGTTGTAGATTGATTGAGCATAAGTGCATGGATTTATTTCTGGGTTCTTTAGTCTTTCCACTGATTTATGTCTTTTTGTATCAGCACCATACTTTTTTGATTACTGTAGCTTTGTAGTATAGTCTGAAGTCAGGGAGTATGATTCCTCTAGCTCTGTTCTTCCTTCCCAAGATTATTTTGGCTATATAGGGTCTTCTGTGTTTTCATACAAATTTTAAAGTTATTTGTTCTAGTTCTGTGAAACATGCCATTGGCATTTTGATAGGGATTGCATTGAGTCTGTAGATTGCCTTGGGTAGTATGGTCATTTTTAACAGTATCAATTCTTCCAATTCATGAACATGGTATATCTTTACATCTGTTTGTGTTGTCTTCAGTTTCTTTCATCACTGTCTTATGGTTTTCCAACTACAGATCTTTTTCCCATCGGGTTGTTTTATTCCTAGGTTATTTTATTTTATTTTATTTTATTTTAAATGAGATTGGTTCCTCGGTTTCTCTTTCTGATAGTTCATTATTAGTGTATAAAAATGCAGTAGATTTTCGTATATTAATTTTGTATCCTGCAACTTTACCAAATTCACTGATGAGCTCTAGTAGTTTTCTGGTGGCATTCTTAGGATTTTCTATGTAAAGTATCATGTCATCTACAGTGACAGTTTTACTTATTCCTTTCCAATTTGGATTTCTTTTTCTTCTCTGGTTACTGTGGCTTGGACTTAGAATACTATGTTGAATAAAAGTGTTGAGAGTGGGCATCCTTGTCTTTTTCCTGATCTCAGAGGAAACACTTTGAGCTTTTCACTATTGAGTATAATGTTAGCTGTGGGTTTGTCACATATGGTCTTTATTATGTTGAGGTATGTTCCATTTATACCCACTTTCTGGGTAAAGGGATTTTGAATTTTGTCAAAAGATTTTTCACCATCTATTGAGATGATTATATGGTTTTTATTCTTCAGTGTGTTAATGTGGTGTATTACACTGATTGATTTGTGGATATTGAAAAATCCTTACATCCCTGGGATAAATCCCACTTGATCATAGTGTATGATCCTTTTAATGTATTGTTGGATTTGGTTTGCTAATATTTTGTTGAGGTTTTTTGCATCTATGTTCATCAATGATATTGGCCTATAATTTTCTTTTTTTGTGTGATATCTTTGTCTGGTTTTGGTATAAGGATGATGCTGGTGTCATAGAATGAGTTTGGAAGTGTACCTTCCTCTGCAGTTTTTTGGAATAGTTTGAGAAGAATAGGTGTTAACTCTTCTCTAAATGTTTGGTAGAATTCACCTGTGAAGCCATCTGGTCCTGGACTTTTGTTTATTGAGACTTTTTAAATTACTGATTCAATTTCATTGCTGGTAACTGGTCTGGTCATATTTTCTATTTCTTCCTGGGTCAGTCTTGGGAGATTACACATTTTTAAGAATCTGACATTTCTTCTCAGTTTTCTATGCTATTGGCATATAGTTGTTCATAGTAGTCTCTTAAGAATGATTCTTTGTATTTCTGTGGTGTCAGTTGTAACATCTTTTTTATTTCTGATTTTATTGATTTGGGTCTTTTCCCTTTTTTTCTTGATGAGTCTGGCTAAATATTTATCAATTTTGTTTATCTTTTCAAAGAACCAGCTTTTAGTTTCATTGGTTTTTTTTTTTAGTCTGTATTTCATTTATTTCTGCTCTGGTCTTTATGATTTCTTTCCTTCTACTAACTTTGGGTTTTGTTCATTCTTCTTTCTCTATTTCCTTTTGATGTAGGTTAGGTTATTGGAGATTTTTCTTGTTTCCTGAGGTAAGCTTGTATCAACTATAAACTTCCCTGTTAGAAATGCTTTTGCTGCATCACATAGATTTTGGATCTTGGATCATCATGTTTTCACTTTCATTTGTCTTTAGGTATTTTTTAATTTCCTCTTTAATTTCTTCATTGATCCATTAGTTGTTTTAGTGCATATTATTTAGCCTCCACGTGTTCATGTGTTTTGCAGTTTTTTTTTCTTGCAGTTGATTTCTAGTCTTACAGCATTGTGGTTGGGAAAGATGCTTGACATGATTTAAGTTTTTTTGTTTTATTTTGTTTTGTTTAAATTTACCAAGGCTTGTTTTGTGGCCTAGCATGTGATCTATCCTGGAGAATGTTCTATGTGCACTTGAAAAGAATGTATATTCTGCTGCTTTTAGTTGCAATGTTCTATATATGTCAATTAAGTCCATCTGGTCTAATGTGTCATTTAAGGCCAGTGTTTTATTTTCTGTCTTGGTGATCTGTCCATTGATGTAAGTAGGGCGTTAAAATCCCCTACTATTATTGTGTTACTGTGATCTCACCCTTTATGTCCATTCATATTTGTTTTTTGTATTTAAGTGTTCCTATGTTGGGTGCATATATATTTACAACTGTCATATCTTCCTCTTAGACTGAACTTATGTAGTGTCCTTCTTTGTCTCTTATAGCAGCCTTTATTTTAAAGTGTATTTGTGTAATATAAGTGTAGGCAGCATGTATATGCGTCTTGTTTTCTATCCACTCAGCCACAGTATGTTTTTTGATTGGAGAATTTCCATTTAAGGTAATTATTGATATGTATGTTCTTATTGCCATTTTGTTAATTGCTTGAGGGGTGTTCTTTAGGTCTTTTTTTCCCCCTTTTGTTCTCTTGTGATTTGATAACTAACTTTAGTGTTACACTTGGATTCCTTTGTGTGTGTGTGTGTGTGTGTGTGTTTGTGTGTGTGTACCCATTATAGACATTTGGTTTATGGTTACCATGAGGTTTTTAGATAGATGGATAGATGGATGGATGGATAGATGGATAGATAGATAAGTAGATAGACAGAGAGAGAGAGAGTTGTTTTAAGTTGCTGATCTCTTAATTTCAAATGCATTTTAGCAACCCTGCATTTTGTACTCTCCTCTCCTCACTGTTTTTTATATCATATTTTATATCTAAGTGTTTTGTGTATCCCTTAACTGCTTATTATGGATATAGATGATTTTTACTACTTTTATCTTTTAATCTTCCTACTAGATGTGTGTAGATGATTTCCTACCTTTATTGTGTGTTTGACTTTACCATTGAGCTTTTTTTTTTTCATTTTGTAATTTTCATGTTTCTAGTTGCAGCCTTTTCTTTTTCACTTAGAGAAGTTTCTTTAACATTTGTAAAGCTGGTTTGGTGGTGCTGAACTCTTTTAGCTTTTGCTTGTCTATAAACGTTTTTGACCATTCCATCATATCTGATCAAGAGTCTTGCTGGGTAGAGTATCCTTGGTTGTAGGTTTTTCCCTTTCATTACTTTAAATGTGTTGTATCACTCCTTTCTGGCTGGCAGCATTTCTCCTGAAGTCAGCTGATAGCCTTATGGGAGTTCCCTTGTATGGTATTTGTTGCTTTTCCCTTGGTGCTTTTTATATTCTCTCTTTACCTTTAATTTTTGCCACTTTAATTACAGTGTGTCTTGGTGTGTTCCTGTTTGGGTTAATCCTGTATGGGACTTTCTGGACTTGTATGACTGTTTCCTTTCTCAGGTTAGGGATGTTCACAGCTATTATATCTTCAAGTATGTTCTCAGCCCTTCTCTTCTTCTTTGATTCCTATAATGCAAATGTTTGTTATTGTGCTTGATACTGTTCTAAAGGTCTCTTAAACAGTCCTTATTTCTTTTCATTTTTTCTTCTGTTCAGCATCAATGATTTCCACTACTCTGTCATCCATCTCACTGATCTGCTCCTCTGTATCATTTAGTCTACTATTGATTCCTTCTAGTATTTTTTTAGTTCAGTTATTGTATTCTTCATCTCTGATTGTTCTTTATTTTCTAATTTTTTGTAATTCTTGCTCTGTGCATCCATTCTTCTCCCGCATTCTTTGATCATCTTTATGATCCCTTCTCTGAACACTTTCTTGGGTAGATTGCCTGTCTCCACCCTGTGTGTCCCAGCAGTGCACTTCCCCTCTCGTCACCCAAGCTATATATGCTCTAGGGGTTCCCCCATGAGGGGTGTGTGGGCCCTTCTGTTGTGATCAGCTGACTATGTGGGTAGTCTGATAGGCTTGGTTGGCTGCTGGTTGAGTTGGTTGTCAGGCCATGCGTTGTGCGGAAGCTTCTAGCTGCTAGGTCCAGGTCACAAGGTGGCTGACTGCAGAACCTCTGGGGGCTCCGGGGCTAGGGCTAGGTCTGCAGGCTGCAGTATTGTGGTTTTCCTGAGTCTGGTGTCTGCCTCCTGGTGGGTGAGACTGTTCCAGAGGCTAGAGCAGGCTTCCTGGAGGGTAGGGCTGGGTCCAGGGGATTCTGGGGCTGATGCCTGCCCCCTGGTGGTTGAAACTGGGTCCCAAACCCTCTGGTGGGCCAGGCTATGTCTAGAGGCAGCTGTAGGCTCAGGAGGTCTTAAGGCAGCCTGTCTGCTGATGGGTGGGCTGTGTCCCTGCCCAGTTAGTTACTTGGCATGAGGTGTCCCAGCACGGGCAAGTACAGGCTGTCAAGTGGGCCCAAAGGAGGATTCCACAGTGGCGCCTGCCAACACCAGTGTCCAAGTGGTAGAAGGAGCTCCTGAGAATGGCTGCCCCAGTGTCTGTCCCCAGGGTGAGCTGCAGCTGCTCCGTACCTCTCCAGGAGACTCTCCAAGACCAGCAGGTAGGTCTGGCCCAGGCTCCTATCAAATTACTGCTATTGCCCTGGGTCCCGGAGCATGTGAGATTTTGTGTCCATCCTTTAAGAGTGAAATCTCTATTTCCCCCAGTCCTCTAGGACTCACAAAAAGCCCCACTGGGTGCCAAAGCCAAATGCCCTGGGGGCTCATTTCCCAGTGCAGGACCCCTGGGCTGAGGAAACTGACATGGGACTCAAAATTCTCACTTCTGTGGGAGAACCTCGGCAATGTAATTATTCTCCAGTTTGTGGGTTGTCCAGCGAGGGGATGGGACTTGACAATACCGTGAGTGCATCCCTCTTACCCATCTCTTTGTGGTTTCTTTATGTCTTTAGTTGTAGAAGATCTTTTCTGGTAGGTTCTGGCCTTTTCACTGATGGTTGTTTTGCTGCTAGTCATGATTTTGCTTGTGAGAGGAGGTAAGCTCAGGGTCTTTCTACTCCACTGTCTTGGCCAGTCTCCTCCACAGCTGCAAAAGAGGGTGAAATGGTGTTCTTTATCCCATTTGTCTCCCTTCCCTTCCCTTGCTCTGAAGTCTGTCTGTTCTTAGCTGGCTATATTTCAGATATGATTCCTTCTAGTGGTTCAGTTACTCACTTATGACCTTGGGAACAAGCAAATAATCCAATATTTGGGAAATGAGAGGAAAGGAAAAAATTGGGCCAAGAAGAGGAAATGGGAACACAACCCCCTGCCCCTGCTGAAGGAAAGCAGCCACTGCTATTTAGAAGTACATTTCCAGTCCCTCCCCGGGAATGCAGCACTGCCTCTAGTTGAGAACCCCTCATGAAGGGTTCATCAGAGAACAAAGTAGAGGGCTGCAGGGCAGAGGGGGTCAGGGGGAGACACACACACCGTGGATGCGTGTGTGTGTCTTCAAGATTGGTGTCTGGGACCCAAATGTTGAGAGAGTTGGCATGGACCTCCTACAGCCTACATATGATGGGTAGCATTATGTCTTCCACTATCAGAATATTTAAGTCAAAATGATATTTAACTATAAATTAATGCTTTTAACAAACATACCATTTATATATATATATATATATATGTGTGTGTGTGTGTGTGTGTGTGTATATCTCCATGTGAGCTTTGTTCTTGGAACATAATACGCAATTTGATACTGTAATGACAGTAGCTGAAATATTAGCCCACTCTCAAAGTAACCAGTCCAAGTAATGACTTTCATGTTGTTCTGAGTCCAGAGTGCTTCCCCAGTCTGATTGAGGAGAGCTGTATCTTTGAGAAATACTGGTTGGGATATGGCTGATCAGAAAATTGCAGTGCTGTGCTATAGTACCTCTGAAATAATACCTTCAGAACAAGACTGTCTAGATTAAAAAGAATGAACCAGAGTGTGTGGAGCTAGTATTACCTAACCTGAAGATTACCCACCACCCATAAATTAGTACGCCCCTCCATTAGGGCAGGGCTCCAGGCTGATACTGCATATTCAGATCATCCAGCCTCCTGCTCAGAATCTCAGACCCCAGATAAACCTCTGCTGGTTGAACCTCTACATTTTCAACACTGTCTGGCACGTAGAAACATTCCAGTTTATCTGCCATGCATTAATTCCTTCTTTATTAGCCCCCTACTAAGTTTCTTCTCTCCACTCCTTCCCTCTGGCCCCAAAATTTCTCTAACTTTGAATGGCCTCAGTATATTCATTTATTCATTTAGACAGAAATCCCATTCTCAACTGCATCTTTATAATATGAAAGCCAACAACACATACCATAGGGAGTAAACGTCTTGGAGGGTTGATGGTTTAGGGCACATTGCCTTCCCGATTCAGAGTGGAGTTTTATGTTATTTAGGGTCCAATAGATTTATACTTGGAAGAAGAAAAGAGATGTGTCTCATTGTCTTTCAAGGTAGTGAGAACAGTTTTTATCTTCTGTTGCTCTTCTTTGCTCAGTACCACAGCAGTGAGACATCATTCATTCAGCCATGGTGTCCATCTCTAATAGCTTTGGCTTTTATCCATCTTTTAACATTTAATGACTAATTTTTTTTTCATCTTTCAGATGAAAGACTTTCGAAGCAAAATGCAATCAATATTTCCAGCAATTCCCAAGAACTCTGAGTCGGCTGTTGAGTGGGAGGAAGCACTGAAATCTAAATGAGATGAGCATGGTGGATGAAGTCCAGAACCATTATTCCGGGAAAGGCTGACTTTGGAGATGCCACAACACAAAGAGACTCGATTGATTTCTCCTCAGGAACACACGCAGTTTGTTGACTGAACCTACGGGATGGATGGCATTCAGTGTCCTCATAGGCGGCCGATGGCCATTTCTGTGTGCTGTACTTTACCACTGCTGTGGTTATGCTCACAAGGGATGTGTATGTTTGTGTGTGGGTGGGGAGGGTAAAGTTTTCCCAAAGTTAGGAAGGAAGACTACTTAAAAATAATTATACAGATAACTTCTCCATATGAAGGAAATCCCAGTGGAAAGACTTTCATGAATATAACAGTTGAAACTAAGTTTTTTACCTGAAAAAAAAAGTATAATAATATATGATAGAAAATCTTTATAAACAGACTCCTAACAGCAGTAGTACCTCAACATGTCCAATTAAATAAGTTTCAGCAGCCTTTCTTGTCAGCATGTGGTTGTCCGAACTTGGAGGACTTGCTCCTGTTAGGCAGACTCCAAAGTGATGGATCAGTAGGTGGATCCTGTACATCAGGCAGTGGGTGTGGCTCTGTGGTCCTGGACACAGTCTTTACTTGTATGTGCTAGTTACTTACCTGACGCCCTTACCTTAAGGCCTGTAGCAGAGGGTATAGCTCAGTGGTAGAGTGTGTGCTTAGCATGTACAAAGTGAGATCCTGGGTTCAATCCCCAGTACTTCCATTAAAAATAAATTTAAAAATTAACCTAATTAGACACCCCCCCACACACACACATACAAAAAAAAAAAAACCTTTAAATTCTTAAACAAGAAGCCAGTAACAGATTATGATAACTTGAAAGGATAATCATGCTAAAATAATGATACCATGGGTATAAAATGTACTTTTTTGAGAAATTGGTTCTGGGTCCCTAAATAGTGACTGACAGCTTATAGCTTTACCTCAGTTGTCAGTATGAAAATAGCCCAGTTATCCCTTACCTTAAATATTTTCAACCAGAAAGTTACCTGAGTATTGAGTGTCAATATTAATTGGTACCACCTCCCTAATAGAAACAGCTATTGTTCTGTTTCTGTAAACACACCCAGCCCTTTCCTGTCCTCCAAGATCTCTCCCAGAAAACAGAGAATAATGTCTACATGCAGTTATTTTTGCTGGAGATGAAAATTTTTTTTTAAGAAAAGTAATATGCCAATATGTCCAGAAAAATAACCTCTGGTTGAATATCTTTCTGTACTTTCTTTATAATTGCTTAGGCCCTAATTAGCAATCAAGTTTAATAAAGTACATTTGAAATTTATCTGTTATAATGAAACCTTTTAATTTTAAGGAAGAATTTTAAATGAAATGTCAAGTGCATAATGTAACATTTTTCTCTGGACCGTGTTACCCTGTTTAAATTGCTGTATTGTTAATTAAACAGGTGTAATCAGCATCTGGGATTCATATTTAAGCTGTTTAAAATCCAAGACTAAAAGGAAAGGGTGTAAAATTTATCCAGGTATGTGGAGTAGCAAAAACTTCACCCACCTTCCATTTTTACCTAACTCTCTGCTAACAAAATATCGTTAGCCTTTGAATGAAATGAAGGAAGGAAAGGCAGGAACAAGACAGAACAGGCTTTTGTCCTTATTATGAGCCTGAGTCTAGGGGCATGGTGGGTGCACTCTGGTCCCACAGGGCCTGGCACACGGAGGCCTGGAGGAATGACTGAACGCATCTGTGTGGTAGGCCTAAGGTTTACAAAACCCTTTCCATAGACGTCTGTTGTTCTTAAGGGATGGCGGGGGACTCCCATAAGAATCACCTGCTGAGGGAAGGTTGATGGGGACAGAGTCCTTAGGATAGCTACCAAGCATAGACTCCAGTTGCATTTTAAAGGCAAAAATGAAGTAACAAAGATGACAGTTAAAAGGAAAACAATATGACTAAAGTGGTATTTTTCTACAGTCAGAACTCAGATATCAGAAGATGTAGTCATCTGTCTGTTCCTGTTATACCAGAGGCGTATTGTTAAATTGGTTAATGGTAAGGAAAAATGTTTAACAGATAATGTTATTCTTTATGTGAAGTACCATCTGTGTACTGAGTTCTGAATGTTCCTGGATATGGAAGAGAGGAAGTGTTATGGAATTTCAAGTTTGCCTTCTTTGCTGTCTTTATCTTGGGTAGAGTATGACAAACATAATCACATTTATCTCCTGGAGCATAAAGAGTCTTAATCACCCTATTAACCAGGATGACATTTTTCACAGACTTAAAAAGGAATAGAACAGACATTATCTCCCCATAAGCAATCATTTCATGGAGACTGAGCACTAGAAATATTTTAAAGGATGGATAACACAAGCCATTTCCATTTCATGTGAGCCAGCATTAAGGTGGCTCCCGTAAGAATGCTGCTTATACTGGTTGAGGGTTACGCGTTACATTTAGAATCTCAGCGTCAAAAGAGCCATTAGAGAAAGCAATATAGAGAAAGAGAGAAAATGTGGTGGGCAGGGAGGGGCGACTGCCAAGGCCTCAGGATTCATTCAAGGGGGAAAAAAACGTATTCTGGTAAGTTACTGCTGCGCTGTAAAACTGTATCCATGGGTTGCTGTTATTTTCAGAATCAAGAAAATAATGATTTCTGAACAAACTGGGAATGAAAAATAGGGCATGGGACCTGCCTCACAAGATGCCTAGCAGCCTGTCTCCAAGAGAAACATGGAGTCTAATGGAGAGTGAGCGAGCCGCTGCCCAGGCCCTGCGGAGCTGAGGCGTGACCCCAGGTGACCCTCATTCCATCGCGCTGACACAGGCTGACGCTGAAAAAAACCTGCCTTAGCTGCTCGGTCAAAAGGTGGCACCTCATCACCTCGCCTGTCATACATTCTGCTTAGTTTCATGGCTAGTATGGGACTCAGCTTGCAAATTAATCATTGCAACCTAAGGGGAAAATATAAGAAATTAAGGAGAGGGGGGAGCCCTTTGGGACAAAAGTAATTAAAATCCACTGAATTTAGCTATTTCACTTGAGGCAGAATTTAATCTCTCCTAGGTCTGGTTCATGGAGAACGTTGTATATTTTCACCTCATTTTCATGTATCTTCTTTAAAACAAACAGTTAAGTACAAATGAAAATCAGCAAGGTAAAATATAACATTTCTCCAAATAGTGAAGTTTCTCACGAAAGTTAGTAAAATATAGATGTTTTGAATATTTTATCATGGGCAAGTGAGACATTTTTCCTTCCTGACGAGTCCCTGAGTCAAGTATTTGGGTCCCTGTATTGGTGTGATGAGGACTAATTATCAAAGGCTGTGCTCTTGTGAGTATAGCAGAGGAAAGGAAGCATCTCCTGTAGGCAGTGACATCATCTGTAACGAGTGAAGCTGTTAGCAGATTTTGTCTGATGGCAGGTAACTCGGTTTTGGAGAAAATTATAATAGCAGTTACCAAGAAGCACACAGAGTTCAACTTTCCTGCCGAGGTGTTAGTGGAGCGATTCAGACCTTAATTTATATTTCTTAATAAGCTAGGTGACGACCTTTGCCTTATCCTTTGGTGAGGCAAGGCCACTTACTAAAGAAGAAAACAAACCAATAGAAAAAGACAAGACTGCATAAAAACGTTCTTAATAACAGAAGGGTAAAAGTGATTCTTAACGGACTCCCCTAAGAATCTAAATCAGGCAAACTGAGAATACTTGTGACATTTATAGAACACCTACCTGCTCACCTGAAGACGCTCCAAAAATTCATCTTCCTGCTGCCCCTGATGCCCTGGGCTTAGCGTGGGAGTCCCGCTCTGCAGTCCAACAGAAAACACCAGGGGACACATCAGGAGGGCTGCCTGGAACGCCAGCGTGAGGCCCGCTGTCTGAAAAGAGCAAGTTGACAGAACTGAGTATACAAAAGCTTGGATTTGACATTCTCTACAGAGTTGCGCCCAATTCTGCAGAGCCCCTTTGTTCTGCCAACCTGGGTGATGGAAGTGTGTTTGTTTTTATTGCCACTGGTTGTCTTCTCCAGCTGTCCCTGAGTGGGGTGCTTCCCTCTGCTTCCTACTCTAAGCAAAGCCCAGGACATCCTCATCTGGAGGACCTGGGCTGTTACCAGGGCTGGACCATCATCACCACCACCTTTGCCTGTATCCTTCCGGCTCCCTTCAATCCGCAGTGGCCACAGCTACTTAGACATCCTTCAGTTGAGCTAGAGTTACAAAACTAAGAAAATTCTAGGCGTAAATCTCATGCAAAGCTAAAATAAGGCCTTGTCAAAAGATAAGAATGAGTGAGGAAACCCTTTGCTCTGAGCTTGCGCTTGGGCCAGCCCTGATTCTGTTTCCATATATTTTTATTACAAATGATTGTAGTAAACTATCCATGGAAACAGCACTTTATTGAGTCTTCCAACCCCCTGTTTAAAAGGAGACTCTTCGACATAGTAAGTGGTGAGAGAGTCTCCACTATGGCGGCCGAGAATGCACAGAGGTGGGATCACTGTACCTTATTCAAGCTTATCCAGAGCTGGAGGCAGCTGGCACTTCAGCCTGCAAGACGTGGCTCTGACTCCACAAACCAACTTGCCTCCCAGTTTCCCTCGTGCCTTTGCAAGCATCTTTCACATACAAGGTATTCCCATGAGAAGTGTCCAAATGTCGTGTCTCTGATACGTTTACTAATGAGTTGGGGGTTGAATCCAAGTTCTTCACAGGACTGTGCTCAATATTCCTAGTATCACTGAAGAGCAGGGAGGGAGGGCTGGGTTAAACACACAGCGCCAGGTGAGGCCTTAGAGAAAGACCTACATCCCTGGCAGGGAAGCAGGCATCCATCCTTTCTTAGTTACTTCAAGTTTAAGACTAAGCCCATAATAAGCCCTTAATAAATATAGGGAGGGAGGAAAGGGGGAAGATGAGAGCAAGGAGGAGAAAAGAAACAAAGGAAGGAGGTAGGGAAGTGGAAGGGATGCAGAGAAAGAAGGAAGCAAAGACGCAGGGGGGAGGGAAAGCAGAGGAGGGAGAGAAAGGGGAGGCAGGGCCCTCCTCACTGGGAAGAGGGTCCCCGTGTCCAGACCACACATCCAGCTCCCGGAGAACTCACATATGCCTTCTCATCCATGCTGACCACATTTACCTCAGCCACCAGCACATGAGGAAATAAAATCACGTCAGACTGATGAACCGTTAGTTTCTGAAGTGGGTCCTGGGCCCTTGCTGGGGTTTCTAACTCCCAGTCCCATGACTAGGCAGGCCAAAAATTAAAAATGGAAAGCAAGATCCTAATGCACTCCCCAGCTCTGACCGGCCAAGCAGGAAGGACGAGAGAAGATGAAGGCCCGTAAGAACAAATACCACTCCAGGTCACCTCGCGTCTGGCTAAGGCGAAGGCGGCGTTCTCACTGCATAGGGCCTGGTCGGGCACCCAGACGTGCAACGGGGGAGTTTTCTCCCTGAAAACAAAAGATCTCAAAAAAAATCCCTGCTGCTTCTCACTTCCCTTTGGAAGCCTCACTTTCTTCCCATTTGTTGTGTTGGCAATGCCATCGAGGAATAAGATTCTTTCCTTATCTCTGGGGTGGAGAGTTTTATTCTGTAGACAGAGCACCTGAGCTGAAGTTCTGAGAGTCCTGAGAGCAGGAAGAGCCCAGGAACACCCTGGGCCGGTCCCCTGGGCACAGAGTTGTTCACTGAAGAAATTAGACAGAAACCAACCTCCCATCCACTTCCCTGTGAACCTAATATGCCCCAGAAAAAAGTCCAATAATTCTACCTTCTCTACCCAACTCGTGCCTTTGCTGTAAGCCTCAGAAGTACATCCTACTTTTTCGGTAGTCACTAAATCATTTTGAGCTCAGTGCCATCACGCATTAATTACCCAGCATGGCAAACCCTCAGGTCAGTTGTTTTCTGGGGTTGTGTGTGCCGGGAGGTGCAGGAGTTATTAGAAAAGTTCAGGCCATCAGGTTAATAGCCCTTCCTGTATCAGCGTGTGATGCCACGATCCGTGTTTGGGCTTTAAGAACTGCAATTAAAAACAGCTGCCTCAAATACACGACAGGCTGACAGCCTTACTGGCCCTGGACTGTCCTGACCAGGTGCAATGATTTTATCCTCTGTGGCTCCAAACTTCTAAATCACCCATTCATAGCAGCTGCTCAGCAACCCAAGAGCTACACCACCTTCTCTGGTCAGTGGTCCTATCCAGCGGTGGTCAGTGACGGGGCAGGCCAGGAGACAGCCGCCTTCTCTAAGATGGCAACATCCTGAGCTAAGAGGAGTCCCAGGAGGCAAGGAGCTCTGAATAGCCCCATGTGTTGGTCTGCCCCAGAAAACATTCTTAAAAGCATCCAGTAAGAAGGCACCTACCTCCAACTGAGTAGCAGCATTGCTGGTGCAGACATGGGCTGCACACACTACCCCTCCTCCTCTCCCTGTTCGTTTTATTCCGTGGTCGCCAGAGCTAATGCCACACCTCCTTCTGGGCCTCAGTCCTCTGACTCATCTAGACTTTCTCCAGCTCCTTCTTGTCTTCCAGATCCTCCTCCATGGACACCTGGCGAAGAAAGACATGAGTGTGCTCTTGCTCATAAACAAAGGGGTGTTTACTCCAACCTAGGGGAAGTCTTCTCGATCTCCTGGCTAGCAGAAGGTCAAGGCTGGGGGTTCCCAGTCCTTGGGTTTTCAAGGACTCCTCACATTTCTCTGGGTGCGCTGCACCTGGACCTGCCCCAGGACCAGCCCAAGCTCTCCAACAGAGACTCCACTGGGCAGTGTATTAGCGGGTAAACCAGCCTTTACTTTCTCTTTCAGAACAAAGAACTGTGGAGGAGTGATTCTACGATGCCGTGTGTTCTCTTCAGTTTTCTTACCTCTTCTTACCCAGTGCCAGCAGTCTGCCAGCCGTGTTTGCCCCTCTGGAGATTATTTGATTTGCTCTCGGTGGGTAGTCTGCTCTTTGGAGGCTTGTGTTCTGGGATCCCCTCACCGGGGCATTCTTCCTGGCCTGGGTAGTCAGTTCCAAACCTCATCTTGTTCACAGTCAGTTAGCAAGAGTCTCTTTTCAGTACTGTGATGCACCAATAAACATTTTTCTCTGCAGCTAAGACTCTTTTATGACAAACCGCATCTTAAAACTTTTAAAAATTTCTTCACAATCACACAGCACCCAACCAGGCGGTCTTCCTGAAGGGGTTTCCACGGCGCTCCTAGAGGGAGAGGAGATTCGAGTCTCGTCACTTCCTGCTCCTCCCCAACCCGGCCACACCCTCCAAGGCTTCTCCAGCCTCTGGGCCCTAACCCTCAAACCCAGCCCCTCCACTCACAGCTGCGATGACTTTAGGCAAACGACCATGCAGGCCCACTGTCTCCATCTCTAAAATGTGTAGAACTCCTACATTTGTTGTGGGAGGGTTAAATGCTTAACGTGGCAGGCGGCTCTTGAGACCTCCCACCTGCGCAGCGGGATACTGGGTTTCTGTTAGTGAGCACTGAGTGCCGGCCAAATCACTCCTGCAGCACACTCCTACGAACCCGCTCCGGGCAGCCTCCTCCCACCGCCGGGCCTCCGGTCCTGCGCACCTTTCACCTGCCACCCAGCAAATGGGAGCTCCTCGGGCCTGGGCTTCAGAGGCTACACCTGCTGGTGAGCCAGACACTGAGGGGGACGGTTCCCCATCTCCGTCCTAGAGCATCCCTGAGCGCTCAGACCACTGAGCATCTGAGCGGGGAGCGGAGCGCGGGCCTATGGGTTCACCCCAGTGGCGAAAGGAGGGCTTCTGCACCTCAGTTCTCTACCGACCGTGGTTCTCAAACCTCAATCAGCCTGAATGAGAATCACCCGGAGCATTTGAGAAACCACAAGTCCTCGCCCCGCCCACCGCTACCAAGTCAGCGGTCTGGGGCGGGGCCGAGAACACCCCCAGGGGTGCTGATGCTGCCGGTTCAGGGACCACAGTCTGAGAACCACGGCCCCACTCTGTGTCTACGTCTGATGGTGGCGCTTAGGACAAAAGGTGTCACAGGAAAGCATCTTTGTTTAACAACCTTCGCAGCTTCTGTGAAAGCTATAGTTCCAGCCTTCCTGATTCCGCCGTCACCCGACTGGGAGATACACCGGTGGTGTCATCAGCTGGGCTGTCACCGCCCAAGGCCAGGCTCTGCGCCTTCCCCTCTCTGCTCACCGCCGACCCACTTTCCCGGGCAGGGTCCTGACTGTCGTCCAGGCAGCTAGCGGAAATAAGCACTTCCGTGTGGACAACCGGGCGACCCCCAGCGCCTCACCAGCTTTCCCCGTTCGGCTCCTGGGGCCCAAAAGTCCCAACACCTGCGGGGCAGGCCTCCCTTGAGAAGACAAACCACTGTACTTGCCCCTCTACCCTCAGGCTGCAGAGCTGGGCCCTCCCATCACCTTCCCTCGGAGGCCCTTATCATTGTCACCAAATGAACAGGATACCCTTGGGGAGCTAATGCATTGCCTGTGATTTTATTTTCTCTACTCAGATAGTGAAACTTTCCAAGGCTTCTTGTTTCCATCTTCGCTTTAGCTACGGGAAGGCTCAGCACTAAGTTTAACCTTGACTCATAGTAATTTTATCACCTTCGCTTCCTCCTCCTGCAAGGAGTTCCCATTTTAGCAACCTGGTTGTGCACGTATCTTTTATTGGAAGCAGCCTCAAACCCCTTTTAGAAGCTGACAGGGTATACGTTATAAATAAATAATAAATACTGCTGAAACCTTCCCATTGCCGCTTTCTTATTTCTGGAATTATCTGAAGTCCTGACTTTGCATTTGTGATCAACTCAACACAAAACATTTAATGTACTGACATGTTTTAAAATTTGTTTCTGAAAGCCCCCTGGGCTGCTGTAATCCTGGACTCACAACTGAGGACTTTCCGAGGGAAATTGGTCTGTAAACACTGTTACTTCCTGTAGTGACTGTTTGCAATACTTTCCCAAAATCTTAACAGATAATATTTGAGGATTATTCCTAGCTAGCTGGGAGTATTCCTTTCCTCTCTGGGTCCTTTGCACTCCAAGTGTGACCCCTTCCCTCCCATAGGCTGGTTCTTCTGGCAATGATCCTGGTTATTCACCCTGGCTGGGTCTCCTGCGGCCCCCCTGCCAGCCCACGGTGGCTCACCTCAGGAAATGGGCCTTTCCTCATCTTCTGGGCCTCACGAGCGAAGCACCTGCCCCTGATCCTAACTGTGGGTCAAATTTTGAGGGAAGAATAGCCTTCTTAAAAAACAATCTACAAAACTAAATTTGTAAAGTGCTGACAAAAGTCACAGCTCCAGAAAGGTCAGCCATGTGGCATTATTCTCAATGTGAACAGTGTCTTCACAACCATTCACATAAATGTATCAATTTACGTGCAGTTCTGACTGGGTGCTGGGGTTACGGTGATTTTTAAAATCTTTATACTCTTTTGGACTGATTTTATCTTTCAGTGAGCATGGGTTACTCTTCTAACTAGGAAAAAATGATGGAGTTTTGGGGTTTTTTAATTTTGAGAATAAAAAACCACTGCCTACTGTATATCAGTTGATCTAAACCCCCAAATAGTCCTCAAGTCAGTCCCCAGGAGGGAAGTAGATGTGTCCTGACTTCTTCTCCAGAACCGCAGCCCCCGCCTCCTGAAGCCAGTCTCCATGCCGGGAGCGGGCTCCCGGCCCAGTGCCTCTCAGGTTGGATTATACCATCAGCCCTCTCCATGTTTCCTCTGCCTCCAGGGTGAAGCCCAAGCTCCCCTCTGGACTTGCCTGCCCATCCGCCCTGCTCGATATGGGTTGAATCATGTCCCCCCAGAGGATATGTTGAAGGCCTACCCCCAGTACCTATGAAGGTGATCTTACTTGGAAACAGGGACTTTGTAAGTATAACCAAATATGACTGGTGTCCTTAAAGAGGAGAAGAGACAAAGGCACATGGGGGAAGACAGTCAGGCATGTGATGGGGTGAGGGAGGCAGAGTTTGGAGTGATGCGTCTACAAGTCAAGAAACACCAAGGATTTCACGGAGCACCGGAAGCTAAGAGAAGGGCACGGGAGCCTTCAAAGGGAGTGTGACCCTCCAGACTCCTGAATGTTGGACTTTTGGCCTCCAGAATAAATTTCTCTGAGAGAATAAATTTCCTTTGTCCAAGCCGCCCCAGGAAATTGATACAATGCTCTTGTTGGATCACTCACGTGCAGATCTGGAGCCCACTCTTCCATTGTCACCTTTCTCCTGAAGCCACCTGCCCTATTGCCCCAGTCCCATGGAGCTGCAGATGGTCTTACTGTTTGCCTGGCTGTTCTTCTCGTCATGTGTCATGTGTCGGCTCCTGGAGGAGCTGGGCGCGTGTCTTGCTCCTCTGCCTCCCACTCCCTCTTGCATCCAGCACTCTGCATGCAGTAGATGCTGCGCAAATGTCCCCCATCTCGGGAAGCCGGTGGGACGCGGAGGTCAGCCTCACCCGCTCTTCCCTAATGCACCACGAATACATTTCCTTCTGAGATCAGTCTACACTCTCACATGTGCCCCTTTCCCAGTCTTCCCACTGTTGTGTTCTAAAGGACTGGCTAGATTTCCGGACTGGATGGGACGGTGAGGGCCCGACCTGAGTCTGCACTTCACGCTTCTCCCAGCAGAGGGCGGCCGAGCCCGAGCCCCGGGGCCGCCGCAAGTCGCGATCAGTGCGGGGCGGAGAGCGGGGACAGCCCGGCGCCATCGGGGGGAGGGGGGGCCCAAGGCGCAGGGCTCGGCCCTTGCGGTGGCCAGGCCCTGCCTGCACAGGGTGGGGCTTGGAGCCGCCACCATCATCTCGGGACACGGTGACCGCGGCGCGGGCTTGTCCCAGCCAGGAGGCTGGCGCCCAACCCAAATCGGGTCCCTGAGCCTTGCTCGCTCGGTCCCGTAGGGTGCTTCCTTTCCTCCTTCCGTCTCCATTCTCTAGACCACGGGCCACTGGGGCTCCCGGGGCCCACGGGGCGCATCTCAGACCCCCGCGTCCTAGAGGCGTGGCCACAGCCACGTGGTCACATGCGTCTCCCCACCGCCCTCCTCCCCCAAGCCCTGGAGGCTGACAGGCCCGACGACGGTCCTCTGCGTCCCCAGGACCAGGCCCCCAGGCTGCACCCAGACCTGGTCCACCGCGGCGCGCTCGCTCGGATTCCTTATTTGCAGGCCCTCCCTCTCTAGCCCCCTCCTCGGACAGCACTGCTGGTGTCCCCCACCACCTCATCACCGGAGCCAGGGCTGGAACCCCGCAAGCCGGCCCTCCTCCTTCCTCTTTGTGACCCCAACGGTGCTCCTGACAATTTGGGTTTGACGTGCCTTTTCCCAAGTGTGTGCCTTTTCTCTACTTTTTTGAGTGACTTTTCCCCCCTTGCTGCCCAGTAACTACAATGGTCAAGGTAGAAAAATGAGAAAACAGATGAACAAATAAGTGAAAAGTCACCGGAAATCCAGTATTAGCATCTCGGTGTACCTATGGCCACACTGCGCCCTCTGTGTGAAGATATGTGCATATTATTTTTTCCGAACAGGGATCACACCGTCGCAGGACTTCTGTAACTGCCCTTCCACTCCACGATGCACGAGAGCATCTTACCACAAAGGCGCAGCTGAAAACGCACTCAGGAGTCCCGAGCCGGCGAGGGGTCTCTTGAGGAACCTCTGGGGAGCAGGGGCGTCAGGCGACCTGTCCCCAAGAGTGGCACTGCCCGCGCCCTCCGTCACCTCGGAGGTAGGCTCTGGTGGCAGCGCCCGGGGCTTTCCACGCCCGCCCCTTTTCTCCGGTCCCGCCCACTTTTCAGTTGAAACAGTTCTGCTCTTAGGGCAGCTCTTCTCTCTCATGTGACTTTAAATATGAGACACACAAAAGGAATCCATGTTGACACATCATCCCTCCTTTCTGCATCTGGGCGGGAAGGACGGGCCTCCAGATCAGTGGTTCTCAATCAGGTGTTGGGGTGGGGGAAGGGGACTGTCTTCCCAGGGGACATTTGACAGTCTGGACACATCTTTGATTGTCATGACTTGGGGGCTGCTACTGGCTGAACAGCCCACAGACAGCCGCCAGAAGTGGAGAATGAGTCACCCCAAGGTCAGCAGTGCCAAGCTCAGGACCCCTGCTCCAGATGGTCCTCAACACCCTCCTTGGGGCCCAAGAGGCTGGCAGCCTTGGTCGACCTGCAGCCCCACCCGAGGGCCCTGGCCCTGCTAGGCCCTGTCCATTTGGCCGGGACATGAAAGGGCTGGTGACAAAGAAGGCAAGAGGTCGGAAGGCAAGTCTGCTGAAGGAGTGGACGAGAGGCCCAAGCCGAGGCGGAGGAAGGCTGGTGCGGGAGGATCATCTGGTAGCTGGCCTGCTCTGGTTTCTTCATTGTGTTGGATTCAGATGTTTCCTGGGCTACTCGGGGGAAGACGTAACTCACTTTTGAGCCTCCTTTCAAGGTGATTCGGGACCACCTGCCATTTGCCCCTTTTGGCTTCAGACTCTCAGAGTGTCAGCACTCAAGGGAGCCTGAGACGTCTCTAATCCGAATGCCTCGTTTTCCAGGTGGGACTCGGGGCCCAGTCTGCGGTGCACTCCAAGCCTCGTGTCTGGTTTCTGAGATGACGGATGATAGCACCTGGCTGTCAGGCACCATCTGCGCTTCGAGCTGTTTCATGCACACACTCTGCATTACTCACGAGCCTGTGAAGGAGTTACCCCACCTCACAGGTGAGGACACTGAGGCTCTCAGACTCTGGGTAACTCATCTGCAGCCACATAGCCAGCAGGTGGAAGAGGATGCCGACCCAGGCTTCTCTTGCCCTAAATCAGACCAGGTTCCTGGGTAGAATCACCTGGGGCGTTTGGAAAATGCTGGCGCCCAGGTCACGCCCCAGAGATCTAGATGTAATTGGTCTGGGCACTGAGACCTTCAAACCTCCCCAGGAACATCCAGCCGCAGCAGTTAGGGAAGCCTCCAGACACGCGCCCTCTGCCCCTCACCACAGCACCCAGGTTAACGTCAGGGCTGTGATGCGGGGCAGGGGAGGGTCTGTTTCAAGAAATTTTGAGATCTTTGAATATCTTCTTGGGCACAATCCCATATTGTGAGTCTAGAACCGTTAGGATTGGCTTCAAATGGGTTTGCTTTCCACTTGAATGTTGAGGTCTCCTAACCTGGTCAGTGTAGGACCTGTATTTTCTGGCTTCCTTTTCCTTCCTAGATGTTTGGAGAGTTGAAATAACAGCTTAAAATGTACTTGTGGTGCACGGGGCGAGGTTTGCTTAGACAGCTCAGATCTGCGTGGGCGCCAGGAGGGAGCCGCCCAGGGTGTAAGGGCTCAGGGGGCCACTCCCAGGGATACTTGTGCTTTTAGCAGAGACTCTGGAAAATGGAAAGTCCTTCAGATGAACAACCTACCAGAAGGTGGCATTCCAGATGCGAGGCCGGAGGGGAGAAAACTGGGCCTGGGGTGGCGGCTGGCACTTCACCCCAAATGCGGGCTTCTCCTCCACAGTCCTCCCAGCACCTTCTTTTCCCAAATTTATCTGTTCATTCCTTTAAAAAAAATTTTATTATTATTATAAGTTTTATTTATTTATTTAGAGGCCAAAAAACGCATTTATTAGGGGTTTGTTAGGACTGCAGGCCAGGAGACAGGGATCCAAGGAACACTTGAATTGTGTTTCACCAGACTACAACAATGGGGCAAGTTGAGAAAGGCAAACAAAACAAAACACAACACAACAGCAAAGGTTCCATAAATGGTTGGCCAGGAATTAGGATTGGAACTGGCAAGCAGTAAGTGTGCTTGTTAAGCCAGGATTGGTTGGGATTTGAAATGTTCCTTCCTTTTTTAAAAATGAGTCTCAGGTCCGAGAGAAAGGAACATCACATAAAACTTTAGGCAGTCTCTTCTCCCCTTGAGTTGGACACATCACCTGCATTTTTGTCTTTCAGTAGTATGAGCATTTTCAACCACACAGAGCACACAAGCACGCAGAATCTCATGTCACTCCGACAGCAACCCCGCTGAGCGTGTGTGGTTGCTGGCATTTTGCAGATGAGGCTGCTAGAATCTCAGGGGCTCAGCCGGTGCTGGTGGGCAATGGGCTTCTGACTCGGGTCCTCACCTCCCCTCGTCTCAGCTGCCAGCCTCCTGCCCGGGGGCGTTTGTTGAGCCTGGAAACGGGTGTAGGCTGCGTGTACAGGGGAATGCTGCTGCCTGGCTGCCCCTGGAGGGCCCCATCCCTCACAGCCCCCTTTCCTGGAGCAGGATCCCTCTCGGTCCCTGGACCGCTCCTCAGCTTTGACCCCCACACTCCCTGAACTGCTGTGCCCACCCCCCACCTAGGGTGAGTTGTGTTTCTTTCAGCTCAAAACTTCGTATCTTCTTTGTCAGTCCGTTCAATCCACACCTCTAGGCCAACTGTATTACAACACTACTTTTCTCAGCTGGTTGAATGATTTTAATCTCTTTAGCTCTCCATTTTATTTTATTCACATTCTCCAAGCTCTACATAGGACAGGAATTGCTACATAGAAAGAACTGATGGGTTCGTTCTGCAAGTGTGTGTGTGTTTGCGGCGTGTGTGCGCCATGTGAATGTGGCTGTGTGTTAACCCACTGGACTGACTCTCAGGTGTGGGTCTAGAGCCGCGCCAGCTGCAGCATCTCTGGGAACCTGTTAGAAATGCAAATTGCTGAGTCGAACCCGAGACCTAGTGACCGGGAGACTCAGTGGTCTATGCTGTAACAAGCCCTCTGGGTGATTCTCTTGCGTGATAAAGTCTGAGAGCCGCTTATCTTCAGGATAAATCAGTTTTTATGATCTGCTCTCTAAGACAGAAGCTTATGATTTGCTCTGTTAAGATCAAGATGCAAACAGTAAGAGCTTTGACATTCTTGCAGAGGGGTTTGTAGACTTTTTCTCTTTTCAAATTTGTTATTTAACTGATAAGACATGCTTCTGTACGTGCATGTGCACCCCCCCCCCACATACACTCACTCAGTTTCTAACCCTTGTCCTGTTTTGAGAGGCCTCCCCTCAGCATCTGGCTCTGATTCCTAGGGACATTCAGTTACTGGCAAAGTCTGTCTCACACTAAGGTAATCCTAAGAGAGTGGCTGAAGAAATCAAATGATTAAGCCAAAGGAAAAAACCTGCAATGGTGGAATTTTAGGCACCGGGAAGAGGGGTGGTGGTAGTGATGGTGGAGGCGATGGAAGTGGAGATGCTGCTGGTGACAGCAGCGGTAATGGAGGTGAAGATGGTGGTACTGAAGGTGGTATGAGTTCTGATGGTGGAGGTGACGATGTCGTTGGCATTGGCGGTATGGGTGATGATGGCGGTAGTGCTGCTTCCATACCAGACCCTGGGATCATAGTACTTGCCTCCCCGGCTCCTCAACCAGAAGGTGTGCCCTGCATGTGCCACGGTGTGCACCATGGTGCATATCCTTGGCCATGTGTGAGCAAGTGTCTGACCACTTTGGCTTTAGCACCTCCAAAGTTTACAAAAACCCCTAAAGCTTTTAAAATAAAAACAGGGGTTAAACCATTTGGATCCTCCAAATTAGAAAGAATAAATGAACCACCCAGCTGTAGTTATAGGCAATTAATGTGATTCTGAGAGGACTTCGCTGCAAGATAATGGAAAAGCTGATTATAAACGAGCCAGGAGTAACGAGGGAGGTCAGAGCAGTCCCTTAGGCCTGGAGGAGCAGCCAGCGCTCCGCTCCGACCCACGCGGGCTGCTTGTAGACGCAGGGCTCCTTCCACACCGGCCTCCAAACCCCACTGCCCACCCCAAGGCCCAGCCTGGAGGGCAGGATGGCAGCTCTAGGGGCTGGGGTCAAGTGGGGAGGGCTGGAGCCTGGCCTGTTTGTGCCACTCCGGCAGCTTCAGAAAGAGAAAGCAGCTGCAAATAAACCCAGAGAAGGGCAAGGAATTGAGGGCAGGAAGGAAGAGAGCAGGAGAGCGGCTCCAGGGAGAGCAGACTGAAAGCAGGACTTCTGACCTGGAAAGACGCGGGCAGGAGCGGGGAGCCTGGAAAGCACATGTCAGGAGGCTGCTTGGTGCCTCCTTCTACCCCGCAAACCTCCCCATCCCCTCCCCGCAAACTGAGAAATCTCAAAACCACACCTGCAGATCAACTATGGCCCTTAAGCAGGCCCCATGGCTTGCATATTCACATTCTAATTTTATCCTTGTCTTGATTTTTTTTTAACCATTCTTCTGGGTCTTTTAAATATACATATAAAATTTTAATTTTCGCTTTCTCATATCCTACTGCAATTCTTTTCTAAAAACAAGTCTGAGTGTGAATGAACAGAGGAACACACAAGCCTGCAGCACTCGACACCCTGCCCTTCTGCTGTGAGCTGACCAATTTCACCGGGAAAGCCGGGGCTCGGGCTAGGCCAGAACTGTCTTCAAACACAGGCTTTCTTCTTCCTAACCTGCCCTCTCTCTGGAGACCTGCCCCATGGTCAAAGGGACCTTCCACTATCTATCAGGCCTCTGGGCCTCCGGGTTATTGAGTCAGCCGCAAGGGCTGCTCTCTGGCCAGACACAGCTCTCCAAGGAGCTCTCTGCCCCTACAGTTTCTTCTAGTTTTGCAGAGACGTGAGGGGTTCACCCTCTTGCTCAGTCTGGCTGCAAGTAGCCCTCCCTCCTCCCAACTGCTCTTCTGGGGCAGGACTTCCGGGATGCTTAGGGACACCCTGGAGGATAACTATTTTCCCCACAAACCTAGTCTTGTCATGCTGGACATGAGAATAACTCACTGGCCTGCTGCAGCCTTTATCTGGCAGTTTACGTGGCTAGGTTGAGAGCGAGTCTGTGAGGACTCAGGTCCACGGGCCTGGGACCAGGCTGCCTCGGTTCAAATCTGAGCTCTTCCTCACACCAGCTGGGTGACTGACAGCCTCTCTGCCTCAGTGTCCTCACCTGCGGGAACAGTAATAACCCTCCTTTGCATGGCTGCTGTATTTAGAGATAAGAGATTTCAAGCGCGTGGTTCAGAGCCAGGCACAGTGCAGATTACATCAATGATCATTCTTATTATTATTTCCGCTGGGCAGCAGTCAGGTGCTGGCCTAATAGACGACTGGGGAAGTTGCACCATTGGTGCTCCGATCGCGCTCCAAAGCAGGGCCTTTAGAAGCTGCAAAAGCCTGATTCCAGGACACGTGTCCTGGATGACCCCACCCCCAGTCGTCAAGGTCCGCAGAGACCAGTAAAACCAGCTGTGCCTGGTTTTTCGCATGCCCCACGATCTGTCCCCCAGGCTGAACACATTCGTTCCCTGTGGGGCACCATGTTACCACCGTCACAAAGACTGATGCTAACGAGCCTTGGACAGAGAAACGAAGGTCTTGGCTTAGGCAAGGAATTTTTCAAAGCATTCATTCATTCATTCATTCATTCATTCATGTGCCCCTGCTCCCTGCAGTGGACAGTCGTCTCACTTGGAGCCGCCCCTCATCTGTAGTGGAGGAAATCCCCAAGCTGGGAGCCCTGACTTCCCCACACAAGAAGTCAGGACCCAGTTCCCAGCTCCCCTCATAGCTAGGAGGCAGGTCCTCCATCCGCAGACACGGCCACCCAGACCTCAGTTCAGAGGGGAGCGGTGGGTGGGGATAGGCTCAGCCGGGGCTTCCATTTTGCTGGTACTGGGGAAACAAACGCACTTGGTTTCAGGGATGACTGAAGGGGGGACCAGATCCGGCTCCCAGGGCGGGAGGCCCACCTGTGCCGGGGCAGGCAGACCACAGTGGAGTTGGGCTCTGACATCAGGGTGTGGTGGGATTTGAGGCCCTGATTCTGGAGGAGCAGCCTTGATCTGTTTCTCTCAGTGTTTCTCTGCTTCACGACCAAACCACGCTCATAATTCCCTTTCGGCCAAAACTGGTCGGCGAGTTAGTCGGTCGTTCACCACCCGGACAGCTGACGGCCACCACCATTCCTGGGGCGCCCACCTCGTGCAGGGCTGCCTTTTCCTGCCGACCAAACACCTCACGTCATCACACTGCATGCTCACAGGGCCCGGGGAATGGGGCGGCTGGCACAAGGGTCATGCTGCCTCGGGTCACTCTGTCAGCCTGCGTGGGGACAGTGATAGGTCCCCTCAGGGAGACAGTAATTTTTTGTCCTCAAGCCTAAAATCTGCCCCAGACCTTTTCCAGAAGAGACTGGAACACTGAGATGGGCCTTGCAGCTCAGCCAGGATCTCAAGGTGCTTCTCGGGCCTCTGGAGCAAGCCAGGAGGGAGTCCTGGGCCACCTGGAGCCGGCCTCCTCCCTCTCAGCCCAGAGCCCAGGGTCCAGAGAGGAGTGTGTACCTCACCCAGGCCCACCTGTCACCGCCCTGGGAGCCCCATCAGACCTGGGAACCTGGGGCTGAGTCCATCTCCCAACTGCCCGCAGATACCTCACAGTTGCTCAGCGGAGACAGATGCCGACTTAGACTCGATGTGTATATGTGTGTTGTGTATGCATGTGTACATGTATACGGGTGTGTGTATGGTATGTGTGTGTGTATGTATATGGTGGGTGTGTGTATAGATGCGTGTGTCTGTGTAGGTGTGTATGTATATGCATATATGGGTGTGTACATATGTGTATGTGTAGGGCTGTGTGTCTGTGTACACATGTATATATGTGGGTATGTGTAGGTGTGTATATGTGTAGGGGTGTTCGTGTCTATGTACGTATGTGTGTATGTGTGTACATGCATGTGTGTCTGTATGTCTGTGTGTCTATGTGTAGGAGTGTTTGTGTGTACGTGTATGTGTGTGTGTGTATGTGTGTATATGTGTATATGAGTGGGCGTCTCTGTGTATGTACATGTACATTTGTATATGTGTAGATGTGTATGTATGTGTGTAGGGGTGTGTGTATGTGTGTGGTGCTCTTCCTCCAGGCACTGTACTTTACTGCAGTTCCTAATTTTATTAAACATCAGAGCTCTTCACTGAATGTTCAGAATATTCCACTAATGGCGTTTATGCAGAAGCCACAGCCAGTGCCACCAAAGTGACAGCTGCACTCATCCTCTCTCCTTCAGATGACACCTTCGTCCCCAATCAACACCACAGAGCAGTTAACTCTTTCTGCAGGCAACACTTTAACTCTCACAGTTACTACCTTCAGGTCACAAACAGAATCTAAGTTCTGGAACTGATGGGCTTCACTCACTCACTCATTCACTCGTGTGTACTGAGGACTCGCTCTGTGCCGGGCGCTGTCGGAAGTGTGGGGGCCCTGGTGGGACAGGGACAGGGTGAGCCTAGAGCATCGTGGGAGGACCCCAACAGCTCAGCTGAAGGAGCCGGCTGGCGGGAGCGCCGGTGGTAGGTGGGAGCCGGCCGGGAGTCCCCCCTGTGGGCGGCCCGCTGACCAGGCAGGGGCCACGCAGAGAGTGGGGGACACGGCTAACGGCCCCCAGAGAAGAAAGAGAAGCCCAGTTTTTCCAGGGATCAGGCGGGCTGGAGTCTGGCCACTGGCAGGAGGGTGTGAGGACAGGACACCAGTCATGGGGCCCAAGGCAAAGTGAAAATGTCAGCCCCTGTTCAAAAATGATTAAGAATTTCCAGGCAGTGACAGCAGAATAAGGAGCAAGCCTGGGACCCTGTGGGGCTGGGTTCAAACCTGAGCTCTTCCTCACACGGAAGCTGGCCCGGTGTGAGGACAGGGGCACTGAGAGGTGGACAGGGTCAGATCATGAGGCCTTGGGTCAAGGAAAGGGCAAGATTTTAGTCCACTGACCTTCCTCAACTAACAACGGGGTTACACTTGAAACTGAAAATGGGGTTTACACTATAAACTGAAAATATTCTAAATCAAAATGCATTTGATATATGTAACCCACCGAACAGCACAGCTTAGGCTCAGCCTGAACGAGCTCAGAACACTTACATTAGCCTACAGTGGGGCACAATCACCTGACACAAAGCCTGTCTCATAACGAAGTGCTAAAAGCCCACCTGGCTGGGTGCGGAGTGGCTGTGAGTGGTTCCCTGACCCACGTGATCGCCGGGCGACTGGGAGCCCCGCTTGCTGCCTAGCATCTTGAGAGAGGATGGTCCCACACATCCCTAACCTGGGAAGAGATCTAATTCAAAACTCAAAGCACGGTTTCTACTGAATGTGTATCATTTTAGCACCATCATAAACTTGAAAAATCCTGCGTCCAACCACCGTGAGTCAGGGAGGGTCTGTACTTGCAGCAGAGGTTTCAGGAAAGGCCCACCCTGGGGAGGCCTGTGGGGTGTCCGTCTCGGAAGCCCCACTGCATAGGGGGCTGTCCGAGAGGAGACGGTGGGCAGAGGGTGGGCTTTAGAGAGAACTGATGGGTGGGCTGGGCGGTGAGAGAATGGAAGCTCTGGATTCTGCCTGATATTTGCATTTGGAGTGGTCCATCCGCCAGCCACGAGGGACCGAGGATGGACGGGGCCTCCCCCAGGGCGGCCGCACCTCTCCTAGCAGATGCCCTTCTCCCTCCGCACAGAAGTCCAATCCCAGCTCACCGCAGCGACAGTGCTCGCTCGAGACGCCTCACAGTCGGAGGCTGTGCTGCCAGATGCTCAATCTCCCCCCTAAGAAATCGGAAGACAAAATGTGCAGCAGCCGCTGTCCAAAACCAATATGTACAAAACAGCACAGAGCCGGTTCGAGCAGCAGGTGTCACAGCGGTAAACACTGGAGCCAAACGTGTTGGCTTTGGCAATGCTTGTGCATCTTGTCCTGGAAATGGAGTTTATCGAAATGGAACCTGGGAATAGGAGGCTCAGCAAGGCTGTCAGCCAAAGCACTGCTAGGAAGGGCAAGGTTACCATCACTCAAGTGCCTGGTGCGTGCAGGGGATGGTCAAACGTCATGGGGCCATTCCCCAAGTTGTCTGACTCAGTCCCTCCCACAGCCTATGAAAGTCAGCAAGATTATTCCTATTTTCCAGGTGCTGAAAATGGGCTCAGAGAAGCTGAATGGTTTGTTCAGGATCACACAGACAATAAAATGAAGCCCAAATTTAAAGCTAGCAAGCAGATCCTGTGAGTGGCCAGCCCCCTTTTCCGTGTTAATGGCATCTGATTTTTTATGGCAATCTGGCATATTGGGGATGCATTCTGATTGGTCATGGCCAGTCACAAGAATCCTGTTCCCCTTCACCACTGTTGGTTTGGGTAAGCATGGAACCCACTCTGGCCAATAAGATGGGAGAGGAAGCAGCGGGAGCAGGAGCTTCTGGAAAAGATTTCCTCCCTGACAGAAAAGAGAGAACAGTTCAAGGCCAAATCCTCCTTTCATCCTTGGCCTCTCCTTCCTGCCTGTGAAGATGCATGTTGGAGGGGGAGGTGGGGTAAGGTGTGTGCCTAGGCAGCCTTTTTGGATCCATGAGGTGATAAGAATAAAGCTAACCAGCTGGAGATGTGATGGAGCCTTGGAACATGCCCAGGGCTAGGATGCCATGGCTGGGCTATCCAACCAGCCTCCTGCCTCCAGACTTCTTGTTGAGTGAGCAGCAAATGTCCAATGGTCGAAGCCACTGTGAGTCAAGGATTTATTAGCTCTTTTCAGTTGAATACCTCCTAACGTAAGTCCTGGGTTGGTGTAACTTCAAAGCCTAAGATCTTTTCATTGTTATGCTCTGACGTTTACATGGGGTCCAGCTGTCACCCGAGGTAAATTCTCAGCCTAATGTACAATAATTACAGATATGATCAGACTTAGAAACTGAAAAGAAAACTGTTAGTTTAAAGAAGGAGAGGTGGTCAGTTCAGCAAGATCAGAAATCTGTCTTCTGGCCTTCATTGTTCTTGGCATGAATCCTAGCGTCACGGACTTCAAAGCTGGAACAGACCAGAACAATCCCCTGGCCCGACCCCGTGGTACAGCTGATGAAGCTGTGAGAGGCGAAGAGAAGCAGACAGGCAGCAGCCGCAGCAGCAGCTGAGGGGGGGAGGGGGCCGGACTCAGCGCCCCGGGGGCTGTCAGCCACACAGCCTCCCCTCGCTCCCCCACAAACACTTCATGGGGCGGGCGGGGGTGGGGGTGGGGGGTCAAGTTCCTGGCTTTTCAGATTAAAGTCAATTCTCCAATCGCAAGCTCTGAAGGGATCCAGCAGGAGCACTGCCCTAAACAACAGGTTGGGAAGAGAGGAGTCGGGGAGTCAGAGCGCCACACCCTCTGTGAGGCTGGCCGGGCGGAGGGAAGGGGCTTAGGTGTGGAGACGCCCTTAGAAGGGGACTGAGGTCCAGGGAGGACAAGCAGGACACCAGACAGGCTTGAGGAGGAGACACAGAGGCTTCTCAAGGGACATCGAGGGGTCAGCACCCGATCACTGAGATTTTGGAATCTGACGACAGAGGCTGGAGCCTGCTTGCTGTCCGGAGCTCTGGAGAAAGCCATAGCTGAGGGCATCGCAATGAAGGCATAGCCACAGGCATCACAGTGACCCATGCGAGCCTGAGGCCACACGTCCCTTGGTGAGCCCTGAGGATGGACAGCTCTGGCCAGCGGATCTCATTAGGAACCGAAGTCAGTAGTGAAACAGGAAAAGAAGTCTTCAGATCTTGGCAAATGCTAGTGCAAGTGGGGTACACTTCCCCTAGATACCCCAACCTCATGTGATTTATTTACTACTGTCACTAAAATGCTGCTCCATGAGCCTGGGTGGGGTTCAGCTCACCTGGAATGTGCTCTCACACGCCTGCAGTAGCTGTGGGTTGACTAGGTGGCTCTGTGGTCCTGGCAGGGCTCCCTCTCATTTCTGAGATTGCTGGCTGCAGGCTGATTGATCTCAGATGGCCTAGATCACATGCGGGGTGAGCCAGCTCTGCTCCACCCATCTGTCATTCTCCTCCTGGGGTCAGCAGACTAGGGTGGGCATTCCCGTCTCCTGACAACGGCAAAGGAAAAGATCAAAAAAGGGTAATCATGCATGTACTTTTGGAGCCTCTAATTGTGTCTCATTTGCTAAGATCCTATTGGTCAAAGCAAGTCACATGTTCAAGGCCAGAGTCAGAGTGGGCGGGCACAAAGAATTAAGTGGGGAACGGCACTCCTGACACAGGGAGGAGGGGTAACTGAGCCACTCTTACAACCTTGCACACCACTACCACACCACATAAGCCACCACCTACCCAACAGCCCCAGAAATGAGGCCATCGAGGGAAAGGTTTGATTTCAACTGCTATTATGCACGAAATGGCTGCTAGATCATGAAATTGTCCAAGTTTAAGCTGTAATTTATCTAAATTAGGTTTTCTGCCATTAGACAGAAATGGGGTTCAGGATAAAAATTAAGTTTAATTGTAGAAAAATGAAGTTACCATTTTTGTTCCTGTGATTTGTGACTGTGATTTTTTCCCCACTATGTTCTTTAAGCCAAAGATTCAGAATCACCAAAACAATCATTAATTTAGCTTTAAATACCTATGGGAGCCAGTTTTCTGAAGACTAACCAAACCAGGCAATGATATCCAAAGATGACATGATTTTATTTCCAAAACACGAACAGAGAGGTGAGGGGACTGATTAAAAATTCCGATTTAGCTTACAACGACGGAGTCTGGAACACAGCATCCAGAAGCCTCTGACACTCCTCCTAGAATATCACCTTCCTAATGGCAGTCATCTCCATAATTAGAACCATAATTGATTCAAATGTAAAATATTACTTATCTGGTTAGAAGATCTGTCTGGGTCAAGGCAAAAAATAAATAACATTCAATTGCTTGTTGTCAAATGAATAACATTAACATCATTAAACCAGTTCTAGGGTACAATCTGGTGGGGGATGGGTGGCTCAATTTAGGACTGGCTGGGACACCAAAGTCTAAAGATGAACATTCCTGGTTGCTCCTCATGACAGAGGTTCTTTCTCAGTATTTGCTGAGATATCCACAGTAAAGGAAGGGCCAGGGCCTCGGGGGAGGTGGGGGGTGGGCAGGAGTAAAACCAGAAAGGATGTAAATGCCACGGGATGGAGGTAGGGATTCCATAGGTCTGAGCAACTGACTTCAAAACAAGTATTTCACAATGGTCTCTCTGATGGGAGTGGGAGGCCTCTCCATTTTCACAATAACGTAAGTGTGATGCATCCGTGTCTCTGCCATGTCCTGGAACTTCCTCTGAGTGTGGTGGTCCGTTCCAGCGCTTCAAAAATGTTTTCAGAGAACAAAATGTTTGTGTCCCTTTTTTATTTCAAAGCTTTGTTATGTAAGTTTCATGTATACATGATATTCCTACTTCTGTACACCCCACAGCCTGCTCATCACCAAAAATCTATTTCTATCCATCACCAGACCCTGTGTCCCTTTTGTCCTCCCTCTGCTTCCCCTCTGTAACCACCACTCTGTTCTCTGTGTCTACAGGGTTGTTTTTGTTTGATTTATTCATTTGTTTTTTATACTCCACATACGATTTTTGTCTTTCTCGATCTGACTTATTTCATTTGTGCATCCTCAAAGTGCATCCAGGTTGTTACAAAAGGCAAGGTTTCATCTTTTTTATGGCTGAGTAATATTCTATTATATATATATTTTATATATATATATATTTTATATATATATATATATGTATATATGTATATATGTATCTGCGTGTCTACACACACACACACCCTGCATCTTCTTTATCCATTCATGGGCACTTAGGTTGCTTCCACACCTTGGCTACTGTAAATAATGTTGCTATGAACATTGGGGTACATATTTGTTTCTGTATTCTTTGGATAAATACACAGAAATGAAACAGCTGGATCATAAGTTCTATTTTTAATTTTCTGAGGAAACTCCATACTGTTTTCCACAGTGGCTGCACCAATTTACATTCCCACCAACAGTGTATGAGGGCTGCCTTTTCTCCACACTCTTGCCAACATTTGCTATTTCTTGCCCTTCCGATGATAGCCATTCTAACAAGGGTGAGATGATATCTCACTGTCACTGTGATTTGCATTTCCCTAATGATTAGTGATGTTGAACATCTTTTCATGTGCCTGTCGGCCATCTGGATGTCTTCTTTGGAAAACTGCCTATTCAGCTCTTCTGTCCATTTTTAAATTGGGTTGTTTGTTGTGTCTTTTTTATAAGTCAGGTATGTGGAGCTGAGGCGAGGGGAGATGACAGTTCGTTTTGTCCTGATATTTTCTTGTGACTTAATGTGGGCCTCTTGGTCAGAGGCTTCACCACAAAGTGGGGTTCTTTGAAGTATAAGGATTGCCCACTTCAATGCAAGAGAAGAAATTAAGTCAAAAGATGGCCAAAAATGAACTGTACACGTACAATGGGTGAATCGTATGGCATATTAATTCCATCTCAACTAAACATATTTTCAGGGAAGGTCTGGGATACTCAGGCCTGACATCTCTGGGCGCCTTGGACAGTCTTTCACAGTGTCCTGAAAACGCCAGCATGAGCATCCGGTCTTCCCTCTGTTAATAAAACCCCAGCGGCCACCCTCGCCAAGGTGGCACGGAAGGCGGCGTGGGAAGTCTGGAGCACGCATGCTGAGAACGGTGCTGTGAAAAGTCTCCTGCCCCAGAGCAGATGTGCTGGCCCCAGCATTCCCAGGGAACGCGTGTCTCTCCAGGAGTCCGCGGTGGGCGGTTGCACAAGCTGGGGTTGTCCTAACCCGTTTACAGATGAACAGAACCTCTGGGGTTTCGGCACCAGCTGGGCGGCTGGAGTCATCGGGTCTGAGGTCAGCCTTTCTGGGGTCTCATCTCTGATGCCTACCTCCCAATCACCAACCTCCACCCCACGCCTGGGAACAACGTCCACTGGGGACAGAAGACCGCAGCTCTGGGAACAGGGTATTGGGGCCCTCCGTCTCCCTCGTGATTTTGCATTCATGTCCTGAAAACTATCCCCCAGGGATGTGGAAAGCCTGCACCTACGGCCCCGGGGGCTCTGACTTGAACCCTGTTCTCAACTCGTCCCCGATGCCGGAGGCGCACGCTGGACGCCCCTGCAGTACAGCCTGCGTGGGAAATCGCGGGTCCTAGGACCAACATCCACCTCTCCTCCAGGCCACCGAGCCCCGCCGCGCCCACCCGGCCCCAGCGTGGGGGTCTGTGGCCTGAACCCCCTCCCTTCCGCATTCCCACCCCCGTGCCTGCCCCTGCGGCCCACTCTCACCCGCGCCCGGTGCTGGGTTCCGCGCACATCCAGTGAAACGGAGGCATCTTCCGTTTGGGATCCTTTCGAACGACTCGGGTTGGGCCTGCAGTCCCTGTGTGCCCAGGGCCACAAGCTGGCCACCTGCACAACCTAACGACTTTGTCAAGCCCTGGGGCCAAGTCTTCCTCTGCCATTCGCTGTGCTAAGGGTTGCCCATTCCACACCCCCACGGTTCCTTCCAGACAGATCCCTTTCCCCCAGAGCCGAGGCCGCACCTTGATTGGCCCAAGGGCAAGTTAATCTCCCCGGCAGTGATTGGTAAGAGTGGGCACGTGATCCAGTCTGGGCCGCTTTCCTGGCTCCTGACTGAGGGACCCTGAGAGACCCCTCTTCCTCCCAAGACTGTGTACCCAGAGCCCCCATGGGACAAACCTGGTGCCATCCCACCTTCAAACGCTTGGTGTGAAGTAACACGTTGCCCCAGTGACTCCGCCAGTTTCCCTCCAGCTTTTCTGTCCAGCTTTTCTGTTCCTTCTGCTGGAAGCATCCTGAATGCTGAAGACACCTGGGCCTTCCCAGGACTCTGGTCCTACTTGGGTTTTGCCTCTCTCACCTGGGGCTTTCCCTCCCTTCCTCATTTGCATGTTCTCTGCTTGGCCTTCTTGAGACCTGCTCTTTCTGAGCGTCACAGCTGTTTGCCCTTCACCCAAGTCCCCCCACCACTTAGGGAGAGGCGGGAGGGGTGAGAGGCTGCCGCTTCCTGAGGCCCTGCCCTGTGTCAGACCACGGGCCAGGCCAACACGTGCTAATTCCTATCCTCCTCTCAGGACTGTTATTATCCTGATTTTACATACCTGGCTCTGAAGCTCAGAGAGGTTAAGTGGCTCGTCCAAGGTCAGAAAGCTGGCAGCTGACAGATAAAGAAATTGAGCCCTTAGGAGATAGGGCTGTCGCAGGTGGCTGCTTCACCTGGCTGCCTGAGGCCTTCCCTCCGGGCCCCTCCCTGCTCCCCACCAGCCATCACCCTGCTCTGGCTTCACAGCAGAGGAGGAAGAGCATGGGGTCGCCACAGGAAGGTAAGGGTGGGCCTTTCAAGTACCATTGCCACACTCAGTGTCACAAACCACCATATGTCCTCGATGACATGTGAAAATGAGCTTGCCGATGTGACTTGCTTCCACCAGTGCGAACCTGGGGAGAGTGACTTGATGGGTCCTCTGTGAGCCTGTCTGTTCCCACTTGATTTCTTGCACTTTTGCCATCACTGTGAGAAAAAGCTTCTCTGGAGCAGCTGCTGCCACCTGGGCCGGGCATGCACACACCTGCAGGAGAGGCATCCGGCCGATCCCTGGCTCTGCCAGGAGAAGCTGAGGCTCCCAGCCTTGCCCAGCCTGTAGCATCAACCCCCAGTCAGGTGCAGACACTGCCCCAGCCGCCCCATAAAACTTACTGAATGTCACTGAAGTTCTTGGTTGTTGGCTACCTGCGTGGTGGTGAGGGTCATATGAGCTCTGTTTGCACCTCAATTTTCATAACTTGTGCTGGTTTGCCGTATCTTTGACCAAAGTGTTTTGGCCTTAGAGTGCTATTTCTAGAAGATCTGGTGGGTAAGGCCCTTCATAGAGGACCTGTAGAGAGTGGACCCTTGGCAAATGTAGAGAGGATGGTGACAACATAGGGGTGGTGATGATGGTGGAGGTGATGGTGATTCTGGGAGGCATTGGGTAGAACCCTGGATGCTCCGGCTACCCCTGAGCTCCCTACTCCTCTCCACAGGAAAACCTCTTTCCAGAAAGAGCTTGTGCTACAAAGAGCCTCAGGCTTGCAACCCAAGGAATGTCGCCTTCGCCCAATCCTGCACCCACGGGCCCAGGCCTGAGTGGTTCTCTCTGATGGTATTTACCAGCTCCTGACATTTTGGCTGATAAACACAGAAGATAATTTTTCAAAAAAAAATTAACAGGATTATTATAGAAAATAAATAGTTATCACAGAGAAATGTGGATAAAAATAAGCTGATGTGATGGACTTTTTCATCCTGTTATTTCTGGCAGGAGGCCAAGACCCGACAAATAAAGAGGTGATAACAAGAAAAAGAAAAGCCGTCATCCTTCCGTGACCTCCTAGGCTTTCTTGGGGCGGGTTCAGGCCTCCGCCACTCCATCACCACTGGGTTTCCCAGTGAGCCTTAGGCAGCCAGGGTTGTGCTCAGCTGGAAGAGGTGGGTTGGGGGTGCTGATGCTGCACTAGAAGGGGTTCACTCACTCACCCCACAAAGTGCCAGGCCCCCAGGGGAGAGGGGGCCCCTGTCCTCATGGAGGTCACATTCAAGTGGGAAAGATAGACCCCAAACTTTTGCAAGAACTAACAAATGCTTTACAAAATGGCAAAGCAAGAAAAAAAAATAAAAAGGTAAGAGAATGTTGAGGTGGGGAAAGGGGGTGCTACGAGTTGAACTGTGTCCCCCCAGAATTCAGATGGTAAAGTCCTAAGCCCTAGTACCTCAGGTTGTATTTGGAGATAAGGCCTTTAAAGAGAACATGCGTTCAGTGGGGCGGGCCCCTAATCCAAAATGATTAGTGTCCTTATAAAAAGGGGAAATTTGGACGGACACACACACACACACACGGAGAACACTGTATGAACGCAAGCTGGCCATCTGCAAGCCAAGAAGAAAGGTCTGGACTGGGTTTTCTCACAGCCTCAGAAGGAACCAAGCCTGCACCCATCTTGAGACTCCAGGGCAGAATATGCAAAGGGAAGTTGTTTGAATATCCAGGCTCTTTAGCAGGATTTACTGTTATTTGCAACCTGTCAGTTAGGAGGTGAGCTGATGATGCAGGGCCTTGAAAGCACGGGAGCCGAAGGGCTGCGCTCTGTGGGCACCGTGTTCCTACACGGGGTCTGCCCCCTCCAGAGGTGGTGCCAAAAGATCGTGGAGGCTGGGAGTGGAAGGCGTGTGTGGGCCAGGTCTGTAAGTGGCCCCATTACTTCGGCTCCCAGTGTAGAACGCCCACAGCCACACCTACCTGCAAAAGAGGCTGCGAAGTGCAGTCTAGTCCAGAGCCCAGAAGAGACTGATCAGCCAGCGGCCTCTGCCCCTCCACACAACGTCAACAGGGCCCACGACACAGAAGACGTCGGGTCTGAGAAGATGGGAGCATCCAAGATGCGGCTTCAAACATCGGAATGGTCTTGTGACCGCGATGAGGACCATCTTTGCTCTGCGTTACTCCACAGCCTGCGGAGGAACAGAAACTCCAGGGAGGCCGGGAGGGTAAACAACCATCCTGCACTGCCCGGTTTCAGCGCTGACCGCCCCCACCCCACCCCGGCCCCCGCGGGAGCCTGTCAGGCCCGGCACAGGCCCACTGTGGGCCCATACCTGAGTGTCTGTCCTAGGCGTTCTCTGGGGCAACACTCCTTCCTCCACCCCCTACTCTTTCAGATTCAAGTGATAGTGCCATTGACCATGAGTTCAATGTTAATAAGCCAACAGTATATATCAGATAAGGCTTCTGTAAACAGAAACACCCATAACACTAGGTTATGTGTTGATCAGTTGATGAAAACATTGTGGCCAGAGTCTCACAGAAACCCAAGCATGTATTTGCCCAGGAGCAATGGTGCAGTATTTGCTAATGCAATGTTCATGTAGAATAGAACTACCAAAAATAACAAAAATTGACTGTCTAGCCATACAATGGAATATTTTTTGGCCATAAAAAAAATGAATGCTGAACCACCATGGATGAACCTTGAAAACATTATGCTAAGTGAAAGAAGCCAGTCACCAAAAGACCACATGTTATATGACTCAATTTTACAAAATGTCCGGGCTAGGGCAATCTATACAGATAGAAAGATCAGTGGTTGCTTAGGCCAGGGCAGGTGGGATAGACAGTGAGTTGAAGAATGATACCTAAGGGTACAGGGTTTCTTTTGGGTGATGAAAATTGTCTAAAATTGATTCTGGTGATGATTGTTCAAGTCTGTGAATACACTAAAAAAACCGGATTGTACACTTTAATGAGTGAGTTGTTATGGTATGTGGATTATATCTCACTAAAGCTGTTTTTAAAATAACCCTCAAGAGTGACTCACAGGAGGGAGCAGACAGGGGTGTGTACCTTGGTGGCTTCCCCCTTGGCACCTCCTGCCCTGACGGCCCCTGCCCTTCACAGGTGGGCTCAGCCCCCACCCCCCAAATCTCGTGGTGGGGATTCTCTCATCACATCAGGAAGACTTTGCAGCAGAAGTGCTCATATGCAGCCTGGGAGCTCCAGAAGGAAGCAATTCCTCCTCTGATCATTGAAGCACAGTTTGGAAGATCACTGCATGGAAATGACAGAGTGGGGATCCAAGCAGATGAAAGCAGTGATTGTAGAGGACCATAAAGTGTCTTCAGCTCAGAGAGCCTTGGGTCAGTCAGGAATGCTTTTGACTGCAAGTAACAAAATACCTGACAAATAGGAACTAAGAAAGAAGAGAGGTAACTACCTCAGGTAGCCAGAACTCTGGAGTTCGAAAGTCCAGGATGAATGCAGGCGCTGGACGGCTTCCTAGTACCCCTCTCTGCCATCCTCAGGAGGTGACTATCCACCCTAGGCCTGCCACTCATGGCCAAAGGATGAAGCCAAGCCCCAAGCAACATAAGAACACACAAAGCATTCTTTGAGGCAGGAAGAAAAGAAGGTGCAAAAAGCCCTTTTCCTTCACTGACTGTGGGGAAAAAAAGTCTCTGTCAGAAGCCCCATCGGCAGACTTGGCCTGTGTCTCACTGGCCACAGCCAGGTCCTGTGCCCAGCCCTGGAGTAGTCAAGAAGCTGCCATGATTTTGCTTCCATCTGGAACAGCGCGCCCTATGAGATTGACATCACTGGACCCTAATCCCTCCACCTCAACCAAACCCAGCTGCTCCTGGCAGGGCAAAATGGGAAAAGAGAGAATGGCTGTTGGATGGGCCATGAAGGGCATGGGGCCAGGGTAAGGGAAGGTAGAAGAAAAACCTACAGCATTCTCTTGCAGGGATACTGTTGTGATGTTTTGAGAATCACCAGGAAAGAAAGACTTTGATGCTTGCAATTATGAGCACTAAACCTAACCAAGTTCCACCAGTGGAGCCCAGGGCTTCAGCCTTAAAAGTCCCTGGGGCTTAAGACATCAGAGCCCTCACCTGGATGGTGGCTGGAAGGACACCACCTGCCCGAAGAATGCCAGCGCCGGCACCTGCGTCTCTGCCCCGGGCATCTCCTCAGTCAGACAAGGTGAAACTTCACTGTGTGACTGGCTACACAAGAAGGCTATCGCCTTCTTGCCTCTGTCTGAGATTCTTCAGACATGGAAAGTACTTTGAAAGTGATCTGTTGGCATGCACGTGGTTGAGTGATGGCTCATATCTGGAGCTGTGACCCTTCTGTGATGGGCAGTGCCTTTGGTGTGTGTGTGTGTTCAGACACACACCCTAAATGTGACCTCCACGTCTTGTGAATATAGCAGAACAGCTGCCACCTTCTAAAAATTAATTGGTTTCTGGATCATTTGCATTTTTTTATAGTTTGCCAACAAAAGATAGGGAGAGGGAAGGGAATTTATTAATGTCTGAAAAAATTCTCCAAAAGGAGAAGAAATGAGCATTTTCAGCATTTCCAGAGATGCTCATCTAAATATGACATCGAATTGCTTCCCTAGCCTCCTCTCCCGGGCAAGCCCCTCCAAGGGAGAATTGATATGCAGCTCTAAAAGGAGACAGCTGCCGCGGTCGCCCAGAAACCGCCTGGGGCTTACATTATTTTATTCGGGGTCTGCATTATGGTTTGGTAACGGCCATTTTCAGAAAACAACCAAGGCAATTTCAGGATTTGCTGTCACAATAGGCACACGAAAAATAAAGTCAGCATAAATAGATTAAGAAATTGACAGAATAACAAGGCATAAAGAATGAGAATGAGTGCACACGCTCCAGATGACAACACAGTGCACCATGCAGGGAGCGGGCACCGAGGGGAGGCGGAGACTGAGCTGCTGACTCGGTGGTTTGCACGTTTCCTGACTGTGGGGAGAGCACATTAGTGGCAGTGGAGGCTCTAAACTAAGGGGGGAAAGTGGCTTTCATTGTAGAGATTCCATTTTTCTCGTGGCTGATCCCCCTGCTAAAAGACAGATGGAAAGTTTTCCAGAGCTGACCCCCTCCTCCCAAACACGAGTTTGGAGAAGGATAGAGATGCAGTGCAGAAGGAAGTGAGCTGGAAAAAATGTTTAATTCAGTTCTGACATTTGGGAAAAATGAATTTCTTTGGAAAACTGGCATGAGAGGAAAGAAAAAAAAATCGTGTGCTAGAAACTTACTGTGCTAACTTGGGGAGGTGGGCTTCTGATCTAGGGGCTCCCAAGCACTCTTAATCACCTGGTTAACAGCAAAGCTCTGGTTGGGGCTTCTGCCCCACCCCCCACCCCCAGCAGTGCGGCTAGAAGCCCTTGGTTTCCCTCTGTATCCCAAGTTGGGAATGCAAGGAGCCCGGGAAAAAACCCCAAATCCCTCATTGTCTCACCGTTCACTGATTCTAAAAAATTAGTTAAATAGAATAGAGGACCAGACACTGCTTTCATGAGGATATCTTATGGAATTTTTTGGAGTATCATTTCCCAACCAAGTTCCCTGGTGTTAATAGGTATTACGTTAAAAAAAAGAAAAGTGTCCTTAGCTTAAGTAAGTTTGAGAAATTTGCAGGGGCATTTGTTGCACAGGACTTTCCAAAGTCTTTACTATGATCAAGTGCACTGTGAATCTTACAGGAGGGATAAAGTACATAGGTTCCTCAAATGAATTTTACCATGAAAACGCCCCCTTAAAAAATATTTTTTGTGGAACACCTTGGTAGGATTCTCTGGACATGTGTTTTGTCCTAGATACAAACCACATGGTTTTCAGTCAGTTGAATGTCCTGAAGCTAGCAGCACCTCATCCTTAGGAGAGGTGGGAAGGCTGAGGAAGGAACACAGCCCCACTGCATTTCTTCCCAGCCAAGACCAGTTTTGTTTGAGAAAGGAAACATTTTTATTGGTATTTTTCCAACTCAACTGTCTACAGGGGTCGTGGCTTACAGAGTGGGGATGATGGCCCTGGGTTGGGCGACCTGGGGGAGAAGGAGGCAACCACAAGGTGGGTTTAAACCTTGCCCGGTGGCAGACACCTCGCCTTTGCCGTTCCCCGCTGTGCTAGTATTTGGCAGACATTTGGTAGCGGTCAATAAAAGTTAAATAAATGAAGTGGGGCTCCGCTGTGGAGACATGTAATTGTTCCATTAGCACACTATTGTGTCCAGGTGCTCTGCCAAGTGTAGAGCCGGTTACAGCTTCATCTAATTCCTCACTGCTGGGAAAGTCAGCCAGAGACTCTCCGCTGTTCCCTTCTCTCTGTGCAGCCCGCCCTGGGCAACTGCAGGAGCAGAGGTGGCCCAGATGGGCTGCTGGAGAGGTGAACTTTCCAAGTGTTTGAAAAACAGACGGGATCTTCTAATCAATCTTTCTCTTGAAGGTTCTCCAACCTGATTGGAGTTGAGGGAAGGTGAGGATGGGAGGCAGGGTACCAGGTGGGGGGAAGTGAGGGTGCTCTGCAGCCTGACCAGGGTTTAGAGTCTCTTGGGCATCTGGAGCTATGGTCCAGAGTGGGAACTTCACCTTTGCCGTATAGGCTTCCTGGAAAATGGAAAACATGGTTTGGGGAACCACCCACCTCTGGGGAACGTGCATTCATCTGCAGCCAAGTCCCACTGGGGCTCAAGGAGCTTTAAGGATGTGGAAGAGCTGTCCATGCTGGCTGTGCTGGGGGCTCGACAGGGAGCAGCGCCTAGGTATCAGGGGGAGGAGTTTCAGGGGCTGAAGGCTGGAAGCAGAGAACTTCAGTTCAGAACTACACAATGAAAATTGAGATGCCTTCCCCATACATAGATGGCCAATTAATTTTCAACAAAGGTTCAAAGGTAATTCAATGGAGAAAGGATAATCTTTTCCATTGATGACACTGGACAAATGGACATCCATATTTTTTAAAATGAACCTCCATCCAAACCTCACACCATATACAAAAATTAACTCAAAGTAGATCATGGACCTCAACATACAGCCTCAAGCTATAACACTTCTGGAAGGGAACATAGGAAAAAAATTTGACCTGTGTTTAGGCAGTGATTTCTTAGCCACATCACCAAACATGTGATTCATAAGAGGAAAAAAAAGTGATAAATTGGACTTCATCAAGATTAAAAATGTCAGCTCTTCAAAAGATGATGTTAAAAGAACGAGAAGACATGCCATAGGCTGGGAGAAAATATCTGCAAAATACCTACCCAATAAAGGACTTGTACCAAGAATATATTTTTGAAAACACTCAAAACTCAATAAAAAAGAAAATAAACAACACAGCTAAAAGTTAGATAGAGGATTTGAACAGACAATTTGCCAAATTGTCAGATAATGCCAAATAAGATACATGGATGGCAAATAATCACATGAAAGATGCTCAAAAACTTCACCAACTAGGGAAATGCAAATTAAAACCACCGTGAGATACCACCACAGCCCTATTAGAATGACTAAATTAAGAAGACTGACCATGCCATGTTCTGGCAAGGATACAAAGCAACGGAATCTCAAATCTGAGTCAGAAATAAATTGGTTACTTTCTAGAAAAAAATTATTTCAGAAGAGTGCAATATTGGTCAATAATGGTCAGTTTGCTGTCAGAAACCTACAGCTCAGTGTCCGGGGTCAACAATCCCAGGAGGATGGTACCATTCTCCACCTCTCCATTTAACAGATCAGCACACCGAGATCGGGAGAACCTGGGTCACAAAATGAGCTACTGTGAAAGGTTTAAAGCAGTTGGGTTAGTTCCCCAGCCCATGGCTTAACCCCTGCATCACACCAGCTCACACCCACTTCGCGATAGTGCCATGAAGACCACACAAAAGGCAATGCCACAACAGCAAGACTGGAGAGGAAGATTACTTCCCAACACCCATTCCCAGCTGGCACCTCTGCATCAGGAGGGCACGTACAGACACATGGGTTAAGAAGGAAACCTTGAGAAGTTTGGAAACACAAAGGGTATCTCTGAGAAGAAAAGGGGGATTTGGCAGTGAAGCTTTTTCTGTGTAAAATTTAACTTGTTTCTTTGCTACCATAAACCAGAAGGAAAAAAGTTAAATACAGACTCTTGAGAGAGTTCCAGGCTTGTGCAAATAGACATTAGGAAGATGGTTGAAGGTTAAAGAAAACTACAACATGCAATTAAAACTTTGTTCATCAGTCACTATTTGCCAGGTACTCTGATAGAAGTTTTATGCGTGATAATGCTATTCACTCTCTAAAGAGAGGCATTACTAGCCAGATTTTTAGAGATGATGGCCTTCAGAGAGATTAAGTAACTTGTCTAAGATCACACAGCTAGAAAGAGGCAGAGCCGGGGTGAAGCCCAGGTGCGTCTGATCTCAGGGCCTGTCTCTTCCATTCTATTCATTGCCTCCACCAGGGGACTGACCTTTTGGGTGTACAGATACACAGGTCTCCTTGGGCAGGTATGTGTCCTGCCTCCATCCTATTTGTCTTTCATGCTTTATTTTTATGTGATGCTAAGAAACACGTGTTTATGGTTTGCTCTGTAATTTCGAATGGCTACCTTGCCTTTCCCCTGCTCTGCATCCCTCAGCAGGTAATGAGTGCTACTTCCCAGGCAGGAATTACAAGTGCAGACTCACCCTTCCTTCCTCTGTCCTCAGCAGTTTGGCCAATGTCATTAACCCTAGACAGAAACTTAAAAACAGTTAGTGACAACTCCAGCTCCAGACAAGGAAAAGGGCCCTGGCCCCAACCCCCCCCCCCAAGACCCAAGTATTTATTAATATCACCTCGGGAAACCTCACACCTTCCAGCATTGGGCGGGGGTGGGGGGTGGGGGGACGCGTCAAAATTCTGATCAGCTGTGGAAATGATGCCACGTTTAATAAACAGCATTGTTTTGTCCCAGCGGCAAATGCACTTGGCAAGAATCGAGACTTGGAACACGCGGGCGATGATTTTTAATTGGATGGGCCTCATGGCTGTAACAAAAATCAATGTATTTCCGACGCGGCTGCAGATGCGCTTCTCTCTCTCTGCTCTGCGGCCCAGGGGACAGAGGATGCCTGCGCCGCAAAGAGGCGCCCCCCCAAGGGTGGGGCCGGGAGCGCAGATTCCACGGGGATCAGACAGTCCAACTTTGGGAAGCGGCTAGCAGGGATGGACTCTGGGGTGCAGGCGAGCACAGGGCCCACGGACCATGCAGGGGGCGGAGGGGAGCGGCCAGCCCATGCCCCCTGCTCTCCACTTGCAGGGTCTGACTTTTCAGGGAAAGTCCACACCCCTGCTGAGGACGCGCCACTGACATCAGGGGTCGCAAGGATCCCACGCACGGCAGGGCCGAGCAGGAGATGGTGAGACAGGGAGCCTTTCAGTGCTTTTGTTACTGGCTGGAAACACCATTGTGAGATTCTAAACCTAAAACAACAGAACAGCCTCCTGGACGTTGACAAAAGCACATGGCTTCCCCCTGCTGGCAGCAGCCCAAGGTCTTTGGAAAGATGGCATCCTTGGTTGTTTTTTGTTTGTTTTGGTGTTTTTGTTTTTGCTGGGGTGGGGGATTGTCTATGAGCAAAGGAGATGAGAGAAGTGTTCTATGGAGCCATAAAATTTTCTTTCACTCAAAATGATGCACAGAGCACAGAAAAAATGTAATTGAGTACTCACACCACGAGGAAACTGCTGGTTTGAAGGTTTTCCTCAGGAAAGACAATGGCGTGGCGTCTCTTGGTTATCAGGTGGAGGCAGACAAAGTGATCCCTTCTGCGTGTGAGCCCGGGGGGACCTGGGGCAGAGCCAGGAACAGCAGTGGGCAGACCTGGCCCAGGTCAGCAAACCCAGATCTCCCTGCTCACAGCCACGCTGGGGCGGGAGGGCTTGGCATCTGGGAGCCCCGACGGGAAACGCCACCACTGCATGTGACGTGTCTTCTGAAGACTTCTGGAAGCTGCCTCTAGACCACGATACAGCCTTCCGGGAAAGAGAAGGAGAAACTCACTGTAGCATCTGGGGGTTTGCTGCAATTCCTGTGAGCAGTGCCAAGCAGCCAATCCACTTTTTCTAAATGAAAAAGTCCCCATTTCACTTTTGATAACATCAAAAATAATTTAAAATACTTTATGGCCAGCGGAATTACAGATTCTGATCTTTGCCCTGGGTGGGCGTTTAACACACAGACACCGCTGAAGAAGAAATCTCTGACTTTGGACACCCCTAAACCCACCTGAGCCTGGCTCTCAGGAAAACATCCCTGATGTCTACATGATGAGCTGGTGGAAGCTTTGCTTGTAGGCTAGGTTGCATTTGCTACAAAGCCTCTGGTCTTCACAGCCACATAAGCTTTTCTCTCTCAACGCACTGCTTTGGGGTAGAAATTTATCATATTTTTTTCATCAGTCCAGAAGTGAATTATTTTTTTTAAATTGAAGAAAATCCTTTAAGCTGTTTTGGACTTATTCAAGCATGTAAAATATAAAAAGGGTAGTTTCCAACCATAGTTCAGATGCTGAGTATGTTCTCAGATAGCCCAAATCATTTGAATTTAAAACTTTGAATTGGGCCTCTTAGCCCAGTTGCTAAGCATCTTAAAAAGGTGCCATTTATGAAGAAAAATATGGTCATGAAATAAAGGATATGGGGAGTAAGTGATCCTGCTGGTTACAGTAATAGATTGAAACTCATAAATCTTAGATTCTATTCTTGGCTCCGGAAAAATTTATGTGTTCACTGCATTTGGCACATGGAGGCAACGGGGAGAGAGACTCGAGAACTTGGATATGAAGGAAATAAAATCTTCCTGTAAAAGTTAAATGATGAAATCCACACTTAAGACCAGAGCAAACATGTGCAAAGCCACCTTCCAGAAACACAACAATTTACACATCAGATGGGGGTAAGCCAGGATTGCACAGAAGCAGCTGCTGGCAGCCCCCATAACCAAGCAAAAGGGAAGAGGATGGGGTAGGGGACAGAGGGGAACCAGGAGGTGACAGAGTACCTCTGGGCCAAGCCCTGAGGCATTCGGCTGTTTGGGAGCAGTAGAGTGTACATGGTAACTGGGATTTCAAACCTCTTCTTTGCCATTTACTAGCTGTGTGATCTTTTTATTTTTTTAATATTTTATTTATTTATTTATGTTTGGAGGGGGAAGTAATTAGGTTTATTTGTTTATTTATTTAAATGGCGGTACTGGGGATTGAACCCAGGACCACGTGCATGCTAAGCATGCACTCTAACCACTGAACTGTACCCTCCCCACTAGCTGTGTGATCTTGAGCCAGTGACTTAACCTCTCTGAGCCATAACAGCTTTATTTGGGACAATGGAGATAACCCCTTATCCCACTGAGTTGCAGAGGGATAAAGTGGTAAAATGTATATAAATCCCTGAGCAGATGGGTGGTGGTGAGAGTGTAGAGGTGGTCACGGTAATGGCAGAGGTGATGACGGTGGTGGTGGGGATGTGGAGGCAGGGAGCCTCTCCTCATGCAGAGATGGCCAGGTCGAGCGGACAGAGCTGATGCCATGATCGATGCCCACTAGCCAAACATACCAGGAGCACATGGGTAGTTGAACAAAGTTGGGTTTCTTGGTACTTGTTGCCACAAGGGAGACTGCATATCATGGGGAACCATGGGAGTATCTGAGGAGGGCGCTGGGCAGAAACGTATTCTGGGGATCAGGCATGTGTTAGATGATGTCTGAGGCAGTCGCTCTGGATTGGAAATCGGAACATTGAAACTGGGTGTGAATGGACATCACAGTTTATGTAGGAAGGGGTACAGCTGAGGCTCTAATTGGTGGAGGAATGGTCATCACGGCATCCCACGCTAGCTGGGAGGGAGGGACGTGCCGTCACACTGAGGTCTGAACAGTATGCTTATTCTTTTGTCTGTGGTCAAACGTGATTATGGAGTGGCCTTGTTTTCTCTCCATCCTGGTCACAGAGTGACCTCATTTGATGTTGGTGTTCAGTGAAATTGTGTTTGTTCAACACTAGAACACCGCGGCGGAGCTGTGAGGGCCAGGCCAGCTCCCAGCTGACAGCTGCCAGGCCCTGCTTTTTTGTTTCTCACTGTCTAGCCCCAGAATCCTTGCTCCGGCTCATCTGTCACCACAGACCTCTTTGATTATAATTGGGCTTTCCAAACACGGGACCTGCAGGGGACAGTCGTGGCCACACAGATCTGAACATTCCAGCTCCCTGCCGTGATGTTAATGTTCAACCATATGAAATTGCCACTCGTAGAGGTCGAAAGCATTCAAATATTGGCAATTGCACACAGTTGAGCCTATTTCCTGATGTAGTTTAATAAATTGTCATCCCGGAGCCAGTAACTGTCTCCTGTGAGCCCATCATGAGAGGAGGACTCTGTCTCTGGTGTGAACGGTTTCGAGGCAGAGCTGACCAGCATTAAGCCACGCTCAAAATTATCAGAGGGAATCTGCCTCCAGAAAAACTTTCACGGTGCCGGTAAGTCCGTGAACTCACCAACGTGCAAGAGGACTGAGTTATGACGCCCCGGCCCCAGTGCTGCCTGGTGGAGGAGTTGGGTCGGTTGGAGGAGGTGGGGGGGGGGCCTGCAGGAAACAAATGAGCAACATCCAGACACCCCTCAAGTGGGGAGCTGAGAATAAACATTTAGCCTGAGAGTGGGCCTGAGGCCAGCAGTATAAGCTGCTGGCTGCAGACCACACGGCCGTATCCAGGTACCTGTTACACATCCCCAAGTCTGAATGTGACCTCAGTGAAATTCCCGTGGCAACTGCTGCTTAATTGATACTTTTACGCTGCAGGAGTCGTGGAGCACCTGAGCAGGTTAACACATCGAGGCGTACGAAGCCACCTGCACTCTGAGTGGCTCTATTATAAGGGCACTTGCTGAGGCCAAGAGAAGGACAGCAGGGACGCTGAGTTTTCCCAGTGTTCTTTCTGCCAGGCTGGGTTGTCCCCACCAGTTTGGGCACTTCCGGCCAGAATCGGTCATCCTCAGAATGTAGGAGCGGCTACTGGAAGGCCCGATGTCAGCAAGTACCTTTCTGAGCCAGAGTTTGGTGAAGAGGAGCGTGTTAGTCTCTGTGGTTGCTGTTACTGATGACCCCAACCGTGGTGGCTTAAGACAACATAAATGTCTTCTCTCGTGGTTTGGAGCCTAGAAGTCTGGAATCAAGCGTGGGGGCCGGTGGGGGTGGCAGTAACCTGTTCCATGCCTGTCTCCTGGCTTCTGGTGGCTGCTGGCCACCCTTGGTGTTGCTTGGCTGGTAGCCACATCACTTCAGTCTCTGCCTCTATCGTCACAGGGCCCAAGACTCTCCTCTGCTCCTTCCCTCGTGTCTCAAGTCTCCCTCTGCCTCTTCCTTATAAGGACACTTGTTACTAGATGCAGTGCCCATCCAGATAATTCGGGATGGTCTCATCTCAAGTTCCTTAATCTAATTGCACCTACGTAGACCCTTCTTCCAAATAAGGTCCCATTCACAGGTTCCAGAGTTCAGAGCATGGACATACCTCTTGGGGGCTATCACTCAGTGCACTGTAGAAGCCTGGGAGCAGCCTGGCCTCGCAGGCAAGTGTCCCGCTGCCTGGCCCTTGGTTAATGGCCTGATGGACATCTCTCAACCAGGCTGGTACTTGATGAACACTATAGCCTTCTCGCCTGGTGGGTGTCTTTATCCTCATCCCGCCCAGAATCCCTGGGCATGTGGAATTCCCCCTTACTGCACCCTCCACCCCCATAAACACGTGTGTGGTCACCTTCTGAAACCTGGCTGCCTGGCTGCCTTCCCTCTCGCCCTCTTCCTTCAGTGTTTACCCTGAATGGGCCTCATACAAGGTGCTGGGGAGCCAAAGCGGAGGGACCAGGCCGCCCTTGAGGACCCAATAGTCTACAGAGGCAGACACGATCCACCCTACCTCCTCCCCTCCCCCTGGGGTGGCAGGTAGCACAGCTCACAGGTGAGGATGTCCCGCAGCATCTCAGGTGCTCCCATTCAGCAGCCCAACACAGGTAAACAGGAAGGATGTGCCCCATCCTCTGGACCGACTCCTAATTCCCCAGGCAGTGACTAAGCACCTTTCAGTCACTGCTCCAGCCATTAATTTAAGCGCCGGCGCGGCCTGGATGTCCTGTTCTCCTGGAGCGCCAAGGCTGTCCACATAGCTATTGATTTAAGAGACAATATCACTTGCTTCCAAGTTTATGAGGCAATAAACAGCCCCCGCATATTGATGACCGCCAAGGTGTTTGCTCAGCACATTTGCTGTGCGTGTTTATTACGAGGGCTGAGCTTTAAAGCAAATGAAACTGCAACTATTTTTATCTCCTTTGGTGGGGCCATGCCCCTCCCCCAACAGCTGTCTTAATCTATTTGATCCCTGGTCCCTTTTCCTGCTGCGCAGGGATGCAATAACGTGACCAGCTGAGACTCAATCATGCCTGGTCACTGAAAACTCGCCATCCTCACTCCCTTGGGTCTTGGGGAGCTGGGAGGGCCTTGGGACAAGTGGAAAAATGAAGAAGCTCATTTTTCTGAGGGCCCTGGCCCTGAGGCCGTCCCTCTGGCCTGTCTCTGTTCCCTGGAGAAGAGCACACACGGTCATAATAGAACCTAGCAAACCGCCAGCATCCACTCCCCACGTAGCAAAACACACGAAATAAAATTCCTTTTCATCTTGAGAAGCTGGGACGCTACAAGGCTGGGCTGCAAGTCCATAAAGATGAATCTTCAGAGCATTTACTGGCTAGAATGCCCCGTGAATCCAAACTGGTTTATATATAAAATATTAGGAAGTTTCAGGGGAGGTGGCGAGGCTGGGCGGGGAGCGGGCGGGAGAGATTGATTGCAAACTTTGTGCCAACTGAGCAGTTCCATGCATGCCAAACGGCGAGAACAACACTTGAAAAATGTATTAGATTATCCAGAACACAGCGCTGATTTATAGCCGCTGTAATCCCCATCTTGCCATCCATTTTCGTAATAGAGAGAGATTAGGGCAATGGTGGTGCTTTGTTGGGATTTGCCAGCTCCACCCCCCACCCCGACCCCCAGCAGCCTCCAAACCCACGATGAATCACACGGTAAAATTAAGAGTTAGCATTTTTAACTGGACATTCTGATGTGGATGGTTTTAGGATTTGAAGTATTTCTGAGTTAGGAATGAAAACTGAGTGCAATGAGGAATTAGTTTTCTTTAAAAAAAATCTAATGATATTGATTGCTTAGCATCGCAAAGAGCTTCCTAGTGAGGGAGAGGAGGCAAGTTCTCCAGGAGCTCTGGGCTGGATTTAAAGCATGAGGTGCCTGCTGGGAGGGGGCAGGTGACTCACCTCCAGAGGCACCTCAGGTGGTAGCTGCCAGTGGTCCTATCTGGACATCCCTAGCACCCTGAGCACATGGCATCTGGGGCCATGTGTAGGGGAGGACAACGACAGAGCCTGCCTGGAGAAAATGATATGCACCCTCACTTCTGTCCCTGACCATCTGTCTATTTAGTAGACATTAGCCGACAAAGCACAATGCTAGATTAGTGGGAGATGTCAAACATGGGCGCCCCCTCTGCTGTCTACTAAGGGCTTTGTGAAACATTTGAGGAAGCAAGTCTGGGGTCCTGCCCTCCAGAGCCTTACGATCCCAGCTGGAACTGAGGCACAGGAACCAGATGAATGAGCAAATATGGAGTAAGTACCCAGGGCAAACAGGAACCAGCGTCTTGTCAAATCAGGGGTGGGTGAGAGAGACCCAGAACTCTTGCGGGCAGGGCGGGGGGTGAAGTGCGCTTGAGGGGACTTTTCTTCCTGTGCAAAGGGCTCCGGGGAAGCACTGGAGATGGGGAAGTTGCTGCAGAGATGTGGCCCATCCACAGGGCCTGCTCACCGATATTTTCTGCTTCTCTGGAAGAACCATGACTCCTAAAAGCTGTCTTCCCAAACCCCTCTTCTAGGGAAATCTCATTCCCACGTTTGTTGTTCTAAGAAATCATTGAGAGAACTCTTGTCTTTCCTTCCATCTCTTGCACATGCCCAAGGTCAAGACTGTTCAAGGACTTCTGGGCAGCTCTAAACACTCTCCAGCCAAGTCCACCGTGCCCAAGCAGGGCGGGAGATTCTGCCTCTCCGCATATGCACTTCACCAACAGATGGATCGCTTAGGCCCCTGGAGGGGATGCTCTTGGGGCTGAGGGGAAGGGGTAGTCCCATCACCCTGCAAGACTACCAGCTGCTATAGCTTGGGGGTTGGTGAGGGTTGGATTCTGCCCATAGGGCTGCCCACGAGAGAGGAACAGGGTGCCTGCCCAGAGGAGTGACCAACGGCGCAGGGTAATGAGATGAGACGTACTGTGCACCCAAGCTCATGGCACAGACAATAGGCACAGTCACCAGAAGAGCTGAGTGATGACACTGAGATCCAGTTGCTAAAGGAGAGCTTGAGGGATGACCGCCCTCATCACCATCAGTACCATCACCACCACCGTTATCTTCAATATATTCCATCACTGTCCCCACCATCACTGTTTATTCCTGAAGGTGCCTGTGGGCCAGGCCTTTGCAAAGGGCTTTACGTGTATCTGGATTAATCCTCACAACAACCCAGTGACTAATGGACCGCTGTGATTTTATAGATCAGGGCACTGAAGATTAAAGAGATCATCTAAATAACAAGGCAGCACAGGAGTTCAAGCGCATGTGGCCTGACTCCAAAGCCTGGGTTCACCATATACCAAACTGCCTTCCCTCCCAAGATCAGGGTGTCTGGTTGATGCTGGTATCCTGAAGGTCTGACCCGGGGACACTGAAAAGATCTATCACTTTAGGTCATGGGCAAGCTGCAGGTGGAGCGAGAGTGGAGATGTGATTGCTACATTTGTTCTTTGTATCATTCATTCCTTGACCACTGATCTGGGTGAAGACATACAGGCATGTATGTCTGGAGGAGCTCACCCATGCATGGCCCTTCGGCAGACACACGTGGCCATGTCACTGTCCTTGCCTGGGAGGAACACGAAGAGCCCAATGTGTGTGTCATTCTCTGCTGTGAGAGCCACCATGGGGCCAGGTGGCAAGAAGTCTCAGCAGCCTTCACCTGATGCCTCTTTTCTTTTTTGCCATCATCAACCTTAATACATATGTTACACACGATTAAAAAAAAATACCCGCACAAGACAAAACCCCAATCCATCTTGCCAAAGACGTTTTCCCTTAGATTTAAAACCTTGTGTAATTTAAGAGATGTAATTCATGTGTCTGCATTTAAACCATCAAAGTGCTTTTAAAGAGCTATTTGAAATCTTTGGAGCTTTATGAACCTTTAAAGTTCGTTCTTTGAAACATGGGAATCACACACTGCCAAGGATAGAGACAGTCAAATACCAAAGGCTAGGGGTGGGTTTGAAACTCTAAATCCTTGACATTTCACTTTACAAAACTGAATTTCTCATCTTTAACATCCACTTCCAATTAGGACCGCACGCCGACAAGGAAGGCTCACACCTTTGCGCGCCCCTCTGCGCCAGCCCAGCCCGGGACGCGCCCTCGCCCCAGACCCCGCGTCCTTCCCTGCCTGCGGCGCGCGGAGGCTCCGCCCAGGGCTCGGCGATTCCCGCGCGGGGGCCGGTCACCCGATGGGGCGGACGCGCGCGTCGTAGGGGCGCCTTTTCTAGTGCCACTAAAGCGTCAAGGAGAGGGCACGAGAGCGCGGCAGAGGCGCCGCCAAATTTCTCGCCCGAAGCAGATTTAAAAAGCGGATTCCTGGGCCGCTTACCTAGAGTCCCTGAAAGATGCGCCCGGGCAGCTCCGAATCTGCGCCTGAGCCGCGCCCCCCGCCCCAAACACACACAGGTACGCAGGTGGTGCCGGGGCTCACTCAGGCCTGGGGACGCCACCAGAGAGGGCTCGGGCCCTACCGGGCTCCGCGCCCGCATCCGCTGCGGCCCCGGCCCCCCACCCCCACCCCAGAGCCGACCTCTCGGGAGGAGGAGGAAAAGGTCTGCGCGGAGGCCCGTCCTTGACCTTGGCGGGGGGGTCGGGGGAAGGTGCCCGCGGTCTGGCCCGCGCTCGGGAGGCGCGGAGAAGCAAGCCCTCCACCGCTGTCTAGGTTTGCATGATTCAAGGCAGTGGAACAAGCTCAGCCTTTGGCCTCGAGGCAGCCGTCTGAATCGCGCGTGGGCCAGAGGGGAGGCGACCTCGCTGGGACGAGCCAGTGGTTCCCGCGGCGTGTTTATCCCTCCGCCACCGTCTCCCCGCTGGCGACCCGGCGTCAGACCGACCCCAGGCCTATAGCGGGGCACTGGGATGGGGCCACCATCTGCGTCTGCCGTCCCACCCCTGGCGACCCCACCCCCACGCATTGGGACCCCTGCCTGGATCCCTCCTCGCCAGCGCATCCCATAGACCTGGCCTCCATGCTCCTGGCTCTGCCCCCTCCGCCTCCCCCTTCTCTCTGGCTCTGGGAAGCCCCCAACCGCTGCCCACCCACTTTTGTATCCCTGGAAATGGGTATTTTACTCCTTCTCCTACCTCTGCCCTGCTCAGGACGAGCCTGTAACCCCCGCCAAGGCAGCCTCGTCTCCCAGGTTAAAGATGATCTGAGGCAGCTGTGTGGCCCGCAGTGTGGACTGGGCCGAAGGCAGAGAGCAACAGCCCGGGGACACTGCGCCGTCCTTCGTTTCAGTCCTTCGTCTCAGTCCGTGGCAGAACCCTGCTTCACTCTGGTGACTGAAAGGCCGAGGGGTATAGCGGCCTCCCGGCAGCTGCCTGTCCGGCAGGGTTCTGTTCATCCCTGCACCAGCATGGCTCCTTAGCTCCACCTAAAACCATCAACTAGCAAATTCAAGTGCTGCGGGATGCTTTTTTTTTTATTGTTATATTTGAGCAGCAGCATGAGATTTTAAATCCGCGGGCTTTGGGTTCCCTTCCAGAGCAGTGAAGAAAGCCAAAGTTGATGTGACTGGGCTAAAATTGCCAGTGGGGAGGGACCCGGTCGTGCCACTTCCTGCTGGCCTCCCCTGTCCGCCTGGCCTGCTTTTGCCTCCCAGCCCCACCCTCGACCTAATTTCCCAACTCTGTCTTCTCAGTCCTAGTTCTGGCCACCAGCAACCTGACTTCCTTCCAGGTTACTACTCCCAGGCCTGAGTCCTCACAGAGTTCTCTCCTGCTGGCTCCAGGTGGTCTCCCATGACTGTGTCACTGACAGGGGACACTGACCTTGTCCAAAAGGAAGGAGAGCATCTCTCCCTTCACAGACCCCCGCTTTCCAGTTTCCCCACTACTTGCTACAAACCCCAACATCAAACCCACGTGACTAGGCTGACATCTTTCTCTCCTTTGCTCCACACAAATCCAATCTGATCAAATCCTGCCAATTCTCTTCTTGAACTGCCACTCAGATCCAAATAATGTTCAATGAAGGTTGAGTCTTGAAGGCCAAGCACAAGAGGAAGGACCTTCTAGATAAGGGAACAGCATATGCAAAGGCAAGGGGCAGTGAGAGCACCCCATGTGGGGAACCAGCCAGTGGTTTCGAGGCCCCTGCTCTTGGAGTCCAGTTCTAACTTCTGTCTCCATCACTTCTTGGGGAGCAATGAGCTTCTGAAGGCCCCTCCCCAGTGTGAGCAGGACTTCCAGTGTGCACACTGCAACAAATTCTAGTTCCAGGTTGGGATCAGGCTGCTGCCTCTCAAGACAGAAGAGGCCCAACCAGCCTCTTCCACCTTGGCCTCTCCTCAAATCTCCTCAAACAGGCAGGTTTCCTGCCTGCTCCACCACCACCCCCGTGTGACCCCCTCTCTGGCCCTTGACTCCTGGGAGATTTCAGCCATGGAGCAATAGGGTGTTACTTACTGTTACTGAACTGGAGGGCAGGACAATTGCTGGAGGAGAGGAAGGCTTGCTTGGCCTGTTCATGGAGAACATTCACATTAGTTTTACGACCAGCAGGAACCCTGCCAAGTACACAAACACTGCCGACCACACAGCAAGGCCTCTTCCTAGAGCCAGCCTGGGGCAAAAGGCCCAGCTGGCAGCATGTTTTCACCTAGGCTGGTGTTCGTAGGAAAATGACAGCATATTCCAGAGCAAAGGCCACGTGTGACAGCTGGAGATTCTTTACTAGGTGCCTGTTAATTCATTTCCAATTAAATACAGAGATTTCGGTAACACGTCAGCCTTCTGATAAATCAGCCAGAAAGGGAGAGGTCTGACCTGGGGCCTTGGGTCCTCCCCTCACCATGGAAACACACTCACTACTGGGTGCAAGTAGAGCCGGTTGTTGACCTGGTCCAAGTGTTCGGAGGGGACAGTCCTACCATTGGTGCCCGCCTTGCCTCGTTCACTTTCTTCTTCCCTAGTCTGTGAGGTTCTGTAAGTTCTGCAGAGTTTTCTCTGGGGTTCCCTGAGGGAGTCCCTCCCCCACCCCCAGGGTGGAAGACCAAAGGGTTCAAAGACAGATGCTCTGATGGGAACTTGCGTCCCACCCTTTAGTGGCTGTATGATGCTGGGCAAGTCCAGAACCCTCTAAGTCTGCCTGCCCGGTGAAGGGAGGAGTAACAGTCCAGCACCTGACCTGTGTCGTCACGCATTTAAGGGGGATAAACTCCATGAGAGTGGTGTGTAGATTATACAGTGTGGTCAAATGCCATGATTTGTGTGGTCCGTCCCTTCCCAACAGTCCTCAGGGGCTGGACGATGAGCCAGCAACTTACAGAATAACAGGAACAATGAACCATCATGAAGTGCTTACTGCTCGGAGGATGGACTCTTCACATGAAGTATTTAAGAGTCCTATTGGTGTCTCCACAGACAGGGAAGGAAAGGAGGGGTTAACCACTTGCCCCTCAGAGGAGCTCTGATCACCAGTCAGCCAGCACAGACATGGTCACTGTTTGTAGGTCCATCTTTCCATGGTTGCATCCACACACCCAAACATACCCACATCCACCCACACACACACTCCTCCACTCCCCACATGGGCCCTCTTGCCCCTCGGACCCTCACTGGGCCAGGAGGTACCTCAGTGGGCCTGCAAGTGTAGAGGCCCAGCCTCTCCAAGTGGGTCATGTTAGAAGTCCTGCTCCACAGCTTGGAAGCTAGGCCCAGTCCCCGACGGCCAAGGGAACACATGGATGGACCAGGGACCCCCAGTCAGGTGGCCTGGCCTCTGGGGTATCTTTTGTTGTCAACAAAAATTGTCACCAAGGTGTCACTCTCCCTTCCACCCCAGCCCCTGCCTTGGAGTACAGACTCTTGGAGTCCCACCTGGGCCAAGAGTCCCTCCACTGGGTTTCCAGTGCCCCCTCGGTTTACTGCCATCAACGGCTGGGGATGAGGGTCGTGGCAAATGCCGCGTTAGCTCCCTGCCGTGGATCAAGCTCTCTGGATCCAGAGAGCTTGCCCACACCAGCTCCCCTTCACCCCGGCTCCTGCGGGGTCCCCGCCGTTCCCTTGCTATCCTCTCTGTGTGTCTCGCAGCCCAGCCGCCCTCGGGTTCCTTTTCCTTAATGCCAAGTTGGGTGGTCCAGGCGCTGTCCAGTCAGTGCTCCTCTCGGTTTAGACAAAGCCCGCTGCCTCCCAGCTCCAGTCACGCCCTCCCAGTTGTCTGGGGCCAAACCACCCTTTGTGGGCACAGACATTGGGCCAAGGACATTCTCCTCAGTCATGAGATCACAGCTCTCAGACACCCTCTGAGGTGCATGGAACACTGACCAAAAGGCAGCCCCATGAGGCATGCCACTGTGTGGATAGTATTTTTAAAGAAAAACTCACCTGGCACCTCAAGCAGGTCCTCAATCAGGCGCACATTATTGGAGACAGCTCAGGGAAGAGGATTGGCTATGTTACTAATGACAGTGCACTCACACTGCACTTTTCAATTTGAATTAATTTTTGTAGCTAATTCTGGCTGCTGAATGTCTTCATTTAAAAATATACATATACATGTATTTTGTTCAGTATTTTAATTAGGCCCAAAGGAACAGACTTTCAAAGTTTGGTACCCTTCATTTGTTACATTAATGAAAAGCCACTTTAAATCAAGTTTCATGTTGATATTTCATTATGTATGCTGTTCTCACATGTCTCTAAAAGAGATTTACGTAACAGGTAGAACTACAAATACTGGCAGTGGACATGCTGTTAATTTAAAATGTAAAGTTTTCTTCTCAGGTGCAGCAGAAATACAAGGTTGTACAATTCTCCAGCGCAGCTAACTTCCCCAGAAAGTGGCTACACCTCACATTGCAAGTAGAGGCCCTCCAGCACCCCGGGCCTCAGCCCTGGCATTCGGGGGTCTGTTGTTCAGGCCAAGATTCACAGGAGTGAAGACAGAATTCAGCGCACGGTCAAAGCCCAAACAGAGGGGAGGGCAGCTGACATGGCCAGCTGGGCACCAGCAATGGGGAAGGAGAGGATCTGGGGACCCTTGGGCCCTGAACGCTGCAGCTTCGATATGCATGCTTGAGTGTGGCTCATGCCATCAGCACGCACACACACACACGCTCACACGTGATGAGGATACTGTCGTGGTCCCTCCCCTACAACGTGGACGGCCTGGAAGGTGGCATTGGCTTTGCCCTTGGCTATTGCTGAAGGTTTCCAGGTTCCAGGCCAAGCACGTTAGCCATACGCCATCACGTTGAACCCACACCACCTCAGTGTGATGGAGGTGGTACCGCCCAGCTGTGTGTGGCAGAGGAGAAAACTGAGACCCCTGGGGTCGTGGAGTTGACATTTGAGGGGAGGCCTGGGGCCTCTGACCACCATGTCCCACTGACAGCAGGTTCTTCTGGAGACAGACCTCTGGTGCCTTCTGTTGTTGGGATCTTGCCACACAAACCCGGCTTAGCAGCCAAAGAAGGCCACTGCTTTGCGTCGTGGCCCTAGCTCCCTGCAACACGGTTCTGCTGACGTTTCGCCTTCCAAGGTTAAACTCCATTTCTGACATGTGTCTCTGCACTCAGTCTTACTTCCACGCTCACAAGCAGTTCATCAAACCATCTCTCCCCACCGCAGCAGGCTGAAAGCAACCCGCATGGGAAAGTGAAGCAGGAAGATGGTTTTTCCCGCCTGCTCGGAATCCTTGGTCACATGGTTTAACTCTGACTCCCTTTCCTTATCTTTCAGGGGAGGGAGGTGATAATTGGGGCAATTGTGGGAGAAGCAGCAGTCCAGCCCCGCTTCCTCTAGTGACCTTCAGTGCTTTACAGATACTCTGACAGACGCTCTCCCACTGGACCCTCACAGTGACCCTCTGCACCAAGATGTTTTTCTTATTCCTGTTTACAGAGGAGCCAAGTAGTTCTCAGAGAGGTCAAGGGACAGGCCCCAAGTCACAGGGCAGATGCGCGGTGTCAGCGGAGTACAGAGGAGCCCCAGGTCTCTGCTGACTGACATGTGTTTTCCATCTTCCCTGGCATCACTGGGGAGCGGGGACAGTGTTCTGGTTGACTTCTTAATGTCTTATGATAGAAAAAAGGGATTTCAGACAATATTTTGCAGCTTCCTTTTGAAAGAGAACTTCTAAGTGTACAGGAAAACATTAGTCCTGTGGTATTCAGCACCATATGCACTGATGTGGCCTCTTGATGGAAAGTGAAGGTCAATATGGCAGTTAAGTGACTGAAAGAGTGTTCTACACATTGTCTGGTATCCATATTTGAACTGACCTTAAAAATCATAATTATTAATAACACATAATAGCTACAACTTTTTGAGCACCTCCTCACTGTGGCTAGGTCGATCATGGCATCAACTCAGGTTGTCCACATCTGCCTGCCTGCCGGCCCCTCCATCCAGTCACACAGGCCTGCTGATGGAGGAGCATGTCAAACTTGTTCCCTCCTCAGGGCCTTTGCACATGCTGTTCTATTGCCTGGAATGCTCACCCCTGAGCTTTGCAAATGGAGGCTGCAGGAGTCTGTCTCTGACCACCCAGTTGGCCCTTTGGGATGCTCTAACAGAGCACTGGCTTTTTCTTCCCAGCAACAGAATCCTGGAATTATGTTATTTCTGTATTTACTTATTTGTTTTCTTTCTATCCCACTAAGGGTTGTCAGATGAGATATAGAATATCCAGTTAATTTTGAATTTCAGATAAACAACAAGTATTGATATTTACACTAAAAATAAATTTATCATTTATCTGAAACTCAAATTTACCTGGAGATTTTGCATATTTATTTGCTAAATGTGGCAAACCAATTCCCATCAGCCCAAAGGCTACATGAAGAGACTGTATGGTCCAGCAATATATTCCCAGGGCCTGCATCGCAGTAGGTTCCCAGGAATTATTTACTGAACATATCTAGCAAGTGGCTGCTTGGAGATTCCAACCCGGCTCAGCTGACACCACAGCCCACACGCTTCCCAACAGTGCACAGAGCAGCATCGCCCTCCCGTCAGGACATGGTGTCCACAACCCTGCCCAGCACAGCAACACCCCCGGCCACCCCCAATCCCCACTGTCAAGAGACTAGGGTTCAGAGCAGATCAGCGAATCTTCCAGTAAACCATCTTAGAGACACTAAAACTGGGCAGAAAATGAGAATTGCAGGGAAAGGAATCTTAGGAGATGAAACCAGACCTTAGGTGTACATGGGTGATTTGGGAGAAAAGGAGGCTGTCTGTGAGAAGTGGGTGTGTGAAGGCAGGGAGGTGACCAGAGGCAGCAGGTATGACCTCATAAGGAACTGTGCCTCCATCAGAGGTGCCTGTCGCCATGGAGACCAGACAAATGGGTGAGCTGGCCCAGGGAGGCAGGAAGAAAGGGCTGTGGGAATGGATGTTAAGAAGAGCTGGAGTTAAATGTGCAGATAACTGCCCACACACCCAAAGGAGATGTGCACTGGGGAAGGAGAGGGGTGGTGTGCAGGGAGCCCAGGAGCTGTGATGCGGAAAGGTAGGAGGAGTTAAGAGAAGGAAGATAAGGGGGAGATCCTCATCAGGAGGCAGCATCTCCTGAAAAACAGAACACTGTCTGGGGCAAGCGCCTGTGCCTTGGTTTGAGGCAGACACACAGAGACCCAGGCAGTCAGTGCTGGCGTGGGGACAGCCCCTCAACACTGCAGCCCTGACAGCGCCTCCTGTTTCTAGTAGCTCGGCTCAGGGAGCCTGATGAGCGAGGGCCTTGCTAGAAACTCTGTGAAACCTTGGAGCACTTGCACTTGGTCTCATTTGACCCCCGAGTCCCTGTGAGGCAGACGCGGGTGGGATGGGTCTTGGCTGCTTTGTGCCCTGGAGGAGATGCAGGGCAGTGAGGCCCCCGCGGTCTTAGCACCAGCCTTCTGATTCCCTGTCCCCTGCTGTGGCAACCCTAGAAAAAAGAGCAGCTACAAATAAAAAACAGCGGACAAGTGAAATTCCCCGATGTGGCCCTCTGACCCCTTTGCCCAAGGTCTCTGTCTGGATCCCCAGGGCTCGTGGGTCCCTGAGGGGGGATGCTCTTCTCAGTGACACCCACGGCCTCTCCAGCCTCGTTCCTGGCCCCTCTCCAGCTCTCGCCTTGTGGTCTCTGACTGGTGTCCTCCTGCCCACACCCTCGGGACTGCCTCCTGCCTCGTCCTTGGACCCCTTCACCAATGCCGCATCCTGGAAGAAGCTCCCTTGGTCCAATGAACCAGGAACAGACTCCTTCCTGACTCCCGGTGTCCTTCCCATTTTATTCCACTCTCTCCGGCCCTCTCCACGAGGCTTTGGTCGTCCTTCCAAAGCCACGATCTTCCCACCTCGAGGCGCTCCCACAGACACCACCCCCCAGTTTTCCCATCATGGCACCCTCTGGGCTTGACTTATGTCACCGCCTCAGAGAAGCCCTCTCTGATACACCAACATGGGAACCTCCCGTTATCCTTTGTTGTGTCGCCTCAGTATTTTCCCTTTATAATATGTGTTCCCATTTGTAACTGTTTTTCATTTGTCTTCTGCTCATTGTCTCCCCCACTTCATTGAGGTGCCCAACGGGCACCATCCAAGTTGGTTTGTTCACACTATAGACAGCTCCTGGTTCACAGCAGACATCTTTTATCGATTTATCTGTCTGTCTGTCTATCTATTGTCTATTATATTCTAGGCATTGTATATAAAATGTAATACATATAATACATACATTGTAAGTATATAAATAATAAATGATTGACTCTCTCTCCTTGGATGCCCAGATCACTTTGCCTGTTAGTCCTTAACTGTATTTGGTCATTTCATTTTCACTATTTGACTAACTTCCCTGTTTCGTACTGAACACACTCCCACCAGACCAGGGGCTGATCTCTGGGGCGGCCCTGGCAGGTGCTCTGTCACGCCCTGTTTGCCAGACCTGGACACTGGGCCCCTTCGTGTTTTCCTTGGTTCTCATTCACAGGCAACAGCAGGGGAGAGTGGCTGTTTACTAGGTTCCTTCCATCCCAGGCACCAAGCAAAGGACCCTACAGGCATCACCCCTTTTTATCCGAGACCCACATTAGAGTTCCCACTCACAAACAAGTACACTGGAGGCGAAAGTTTAATTTGCTTGAGGTCTTTCTCACTCGAATCCTTGCCCCCATCCCTGTCAATTTATCCACATGTAAAACTGGAAAACTGGGTTTTCTTAAATTTAAAAAATTATTAAAAAGGACTCTCTCTGGGCCATCACGAGAGTGCCAAGCGTTGACAGTTCTGAACCTTGATGATAATGTGTGTTTGTAAAATTACCTGTCACTCTGAAAGGAGTCTACCCTCTATGCCCTGGCCCAGGCCCTTCCCTGGAGCCCCCGGCTCTCCTGCTCCCCCAGCCCCTCCTCACACTCTGAAATTTGGGGACATGCCTCTCGGTGTCTAGAAGGGGCATTTATCTGCTCTGATCCAGAGCCTAACCTGAGGCATCCCACCCCAGGTCCTACTCATCTGGGCTCATCTGGGGACGGAGGCAGCGGGGCTGGGCTGCAGCAGGACCTGGGCCCGGGGAGTGGCCTCCAGGCAGCGGTGGCCAGCCCTGAGCCGGCCAGCACCTGTGAGCCCTGATGTGCGTTGTTACAAAGGCGCTTGATCCACACATCTTCAGCTAAAGGCAGTGTAAGCTAGTGTGTGTTCGCCGGCCCACTTCCCCGGTTCTGGGCGTGCAGGACGATAGACAGTATTGCAGGAGTTTCTAGATTTTCCTCTTTCACTAGCAGCGCGCCTCCCTTACCCGGCTGCAGCCTTGGCTTCGCCAGTCCCAACAAAATAGCTGTTTTAGATCCTCCGAAAACACGGGCCTGGGAGAGCCAGCAAGAGACCCCAGGCCTGAGAGGTCCCCTTGGGCTGCCCAGAGACATGAGCAGAGGTGCACGTGCGTGTGTGGGGCGCGGCAGGGGAGGCGGGACTCTGCCAGGCAGTAAGTAGTAAATTCCTGGGCCATGTTTTTCTGTTGGCCCTGGAGTGAAGTTTGAAAAACAGGGCACTGAATTCTGCTCCCATGCCCCTGAGAACCCGTATTTCAGGAGGTTGTGGCCCCAGGCCCGAGAGCCACAAATGCCCAGTGGGAGAACATTCCTCCTGAAGAAACCGCATTCCACTTACGGGAGCAGCTTTCCAGGGCCGACACGGCCTGACAGGACCCGGCAGACGGAGCAATGAGGTTCCACCCAGAGCCGCCTGAAGCTGATGACACACTGGCCCCGGGGACGTGACTTTGGTGGCAGCTGCCTCAGCGTTCACTTGTAGGCAATGTCTGAAAGGAAGGCAGAGACAGGAGTGGTGTCACTAGGTGAACGACAGTCATATTTGTGCCGAAAAGTACAAATTAAAAAGAACCAAATAAAAATTGGTAATCCTACCAGCTAGAGATGAACATGGTTCACATTTTGCAGATTATGCTTCCGATCACACTCTGTGTGTGGGTTTATACGCACGTGAGCATGTACGAAAGGGCTTCCCTTGCTCTGGAATCTATTTTTCTTATGTAAAAAAAATCTTCCATGTCACAAAAGTTACATCTACATCCAAGTCCCTTGTGTGGACAGATCATTATTTCCTCAGCCAATAAGTGGGGGAGGTTGGCCCCCATCAGGCACTTCTGCAGTTAGAACTGCCCGCACCCAGTTCCTGGTGTGAAATGCACACACCCCAGCCTGGACACTTTCCTTAGGGGGACTGGCTCCCACTCAGACCTGTGAGTCTAATGAGCTACCTGCCTGGATTATTCAAGTGTGAAACTCAACCCAGGCAGACATTTGAAATTCAGGTTTTCCTGGAGCTATGCTAATAGGTTTAGAGAACTAGGCAGGCTGCCAAGCAGAGGGTGACAGCCCAGAGCAAGATCTGAGCTCTCTGAAATGACCTTGGGGACAAGAGGTCATTTGGTCCAAGCGATACTTTTTGCAGATAAGGAGACTGAGGTCAGAAACAATTCTTATAAAAGATTGATAACCTGGTGGAGGAATCAACAAAGAATACAAATAGAAATTCTCCAAAAGACAAAACATAGGTGAGTTGAGAAAATATTTTTTAAATGTTCAGTCTTGTTGATAAAGAAATGAGAACAAAACAGTAAAAGATCCTTTTTGTCTATCAGATTTGGGGGTGGGGGGAAGCTAGTGCTGGCTAAGTTCAAGGAGTCGGACCCTTTCATACATTTCCATTGGGATTTTCAAAGACGTGATTTCCCAGGCATGTACCCTGGTGATGTGCCCAAATAGCTTTAAATATAGTCATCCCACTTGACACATTGTTTTTACAGGAATTTATCCTAGGGATTTATCTTAATGAATTAATTGGAGATAGTCACAAAGATTTATCTTCTAGGATGTTCACTGCAGCATTTTTTATGATGGTGAAAATTTGGAAAAGACATAAATGTCCAACAATAGGGGATTGGTGAAATAAATGGAGCCCTAGGCAGCCACTAAGATTCAAATTTTAGAAAAATTAATGACATGAAAAGGCTCATGATATAATAAATTTTAAAATTTGCTTGTAAAATTGAACACTTTATTATAGTGGGTATTTCTGAGTGCTAGAATTAGAGGTAATTTTTATTTAAAAATTTTTATCTCTATGCTCCCATATTTTTCAAAATTTCTATAGTAGCTACATTTTTAACCTGTTTTAAGAAAAGGCCACAGAAGGGAGATTGGATATGGAAGGGAGGACGCAGGGAGTAAAGGAAAGAAGCATTCGTGAGGTAATTTCCTGACTGCCACTCCCTATTAGCCAGAAGCCTCAGGGTCAGGGGCTGGGTCGAGGCTGTCCAGACCCCCAGTGCCTGGCATCCACACAGTGGCCCGGGGCCTGTAGCCAGAAGTTCAGCCTGGCAGCAGACCCTACAAAACAAGACAATGGTGTTGAAGGCCAAGGGCAGCCTGCAGGCTGCAGTTTGCACCTGGTTCAAGTAACAAGTAGACCCTAAATGGACTCTGGTGCTTTCGGGCAGTTTCTGGCACTGCAGTGTCTCTGCCATGTTTCCACACTTTCTTGTTCCTGGGTCTACTGAGAGTTCTACTTTTCCCATGTCCCAGTTCCCTGTCCCCTTTTCTAACCAGGGAGAAGTGGGTGGGAAGTACTCTCCACTTGGGTTTCCTCCTCCCGTCCCTGGGTACCGCTCACCTTCCCTTCCTGACGCTGGCCGGCCAGCTCCCAGTTCTCAGGGCCTTCCCCCCAGTCTGCCTGGGAAAAGTGAGCAGGAGCTCTCAGCCCAGAGCAAGGGCAGAGGATGGGGCAATGGACAGGGACAGGGGGCAAAGGCGGTAGCAAGGACACAGGACCGAGGACTCGGGAGCCCTGCGGTGGCGTCACACTCCAGGCCAACCAGGACCAGTTCTCTCTGAGAGGGGAGAAGGGCATGGTGACTGCAGGGAAGGCCGCCCTGGGGCAGGTGGCATGTCTGAGGCCTGTGAGGTAAGGTGCAGGGTGGCCTGAGCCCAGGCAGGAGACGGGGGCGTGGGCGCTAAGTGATGAGATCCTGGGAGGTGGATGAAGACCATATGGAGAACAGTTAAAGAAGGAACATTCAGGGACAAAATTCTTCTTAAATTTAAATCATGCTGAAAATAAGAGGAGATAAACACATCTGTCCTGTAAGAAGTATGTTTGTAACCGAGCAGGACCCTACAGGCCTTCCAGCGTCAGACCCATCTGCCCCATGTCCTCTGCTGTAGCTCCTCTCTGACGTACCCAGATCACAGTATCTCATGCATATTTCCTGAGTTTTTCAGATGCTTAAAACCACCACTAAAGGGAAGAAATGAACTACTTGATGATCCAGAGTGCAGGGCCCCGGACCTTCTGAGGCCCAGAAGCTGATAGTGTTGACGCCCCGTTCCCTCAACATTAAACACAGAATTGTGCACAAGTTCATCACGTACCCTGCGACCTGCCCCCTAACCCCGCGCCTTACCTGGCCTTTAAATATGCTTTGTTGAAACCCTTGGAGGAGTTTGGGGTCTTCCTGGGCGTGAGCCACCCGGCCCTCCTTGCTCTGCCCTGCAATAAACTTTTCTCTGCTGCAAACTGGTGTTTTAGCTTGTTTGGCCTCATGGTGCAACAGGCACACGAACTTGCCTTCAGTCACAAGCTCCTCAGAGGAACTCCTCTAGGGTCAGTTCAGCGGGGACAGAACTGGTGCATTTGGCCACATGAGCGGCTTGTGCTCTAAAGGTTGCAGGGAGCACGCAGGCCCCCAACTTGCCCCGGTGGAGCTCCTAAGCCTGATACAAATGCACGGCTGGATGACGTGGCGGAGAATCAGGGGTGAACGTTGAGAGGAACGTTGTGAGAGACGGGGGCGGAAAAGCCACCGGGAGAGGCGGTGGCGGCCCCCGTGGAGGAGGCAGCCTGGCCGTCTGGCAACAGAGCCCCCCGCCTGGCCGGCTTTTGCCCACGTCGGGTGGCGTCCATTTGAAGCCATCTAAGGGCTCAGTTCCTAACAAAGTTCCAGCGGAGGGCCCTTGATCGCCCTCTAGAAGGCTAATTAGTCCCCGAACCGCGGCGTCTGCGGGGCCTGCGGGACAGAGGCGCCGGCAGGTGACACACATCGCGGGCCGGCATGGGGCTGCCTTCTAATGGCTTTTTGAAGATTGCTCTGCGTTTGATTGACAAATGCCATATGTCCCCCGTGTTCAGGGCTTTGGCCTCTCCTCTGAGCTCTCTCTTCTTTGCCTCTAAAACAGGTTCCTCTTTGCTTTGATTTCAAACATGAGATTGTATCAGTCCCAGTTCTGAAAAGGGAGGAAGTGCAGGTTTTAACGCCTTGCCTCGCCCTGCCCCTCCCCTAGCCCACGCCCCTAAGGAGTCCCCTGTCCCCCGCCCCCTGCAGGGGGTGCTCTGAGCAGCGAGGATGATCAGGGCCCCAAGGGCTTCCCAGACTCAAGCAGCTGAAGGCCCGAAGGGGCGCTGCGTCGGCCTTGAACAGCCAGGGGCGGAGGGAGCTTGCTGGCTCAGGACTGGGGTCTCCATCTGCGACCCCACTGGCTCCGGAGCAGTGGCTCCCTCCCAGGACCCCCGGCAGGAAGGGCTTTTTCCTGCCTCCCCTATCCTCGGGGCTGAGGCCGTTGCCCTTTCTTCCGTGTCCCTCACTGCCATAACAGCCCGCGCCCTCCGCACCTCCCTGGTCCTCATCCTCAGCTGGCTGGCCTTCTCTTCTCCAGGCAATTCCGGAAACCTCTAATTGCTTTGATCAGTCTTAGAGGCACGTTGAAAATTGGAGCTCTCGTTTCCTCACTTAGTCTGCGGCTGGGAAGGCTTGGCTGGGGGACCAGCTCGCACCCAGGGGTAACTGCAGGGGCAGGACAATTAGAAGCTGGCAAAGCTGTCAGGGAACGCAAGTGACAGGCCTGTCACAGCGCTCTAATGACTGCCTGAATGTTTGCTTCATTTTGTCAAAAACAACATCCCCGTCCACACGACAGTCCAACACCTGTCTGTCCCTCTGTCCTTAGACCATGTCAGAGCTCTAGTGTTTAAGACTCTCAAACATCTCTCCCCAAAATAGGGGACTCCATTTTTCTGTCATCCATGTACTCTGCACCTACTGTGAGTCCTGAGCCCCCTGGAGGAGCACCTTTGAGCCCCCATTACCACCCACACTGCCCTCCCAGCGAAGCCCCAGCAACCTCAGAATCCTTCTTAACCTGGGGAGCTATCTGAAGCATCAGCAGAGAAAGAATTCCTTCTGGCCCTACTTCGCTCATAGTGTGTCCCCTCACCATCCACCATCTGTTGAACCACATGAGCCCTGTGGACAGGAGAGCCACAGGATGTCAGAGGAGAGCCACATGGAGGGGCACACAGTGTCCACAGTCCTCTCAGGCTAAGGCCTTGGCACAATTCTGGCAGGAAGGTCTGGGTGGGGACTGGTCTGGGGGCACAGCTGTTGTGTTCTCAGCTACCACCCTACTGTGGTCCCTGTCCTATTGCTGAGCCTGGTTTTCCTCCTGCTAATTCTGTGAGCCACTTGATATCCTTCTGATAAAGCCTGTTTCTGCTTGAATTAGCCCATGTTGGTTTCTGCTGTTTGCAACTGAGAGCTCTGGCTGGACCCAACACTCCCTCCCAGGGCTGCTGGAAGCATTGATGGCCTGGTGGGAGGAGCGCTGGAACACGGGGATAGTATCTGAGAGTAGGTGCCCCACCTCCACCCTCTCCAGCACAGTGGCAGACCTCCTAGTGCCAGCTTCATTACTGAGGTTTTCCTGCTGTCGGGGTATTGTTGACATTTCTGGTTTGCTTGGGTTCTTGAAGACTCACGCGTCGTGGAAGGCTGAGGGGACTGTTCGCTGCACAGAGTTGTGCCCGTCACCTCCCTCCACACATCAGTGAGTGTTATTCCTAGGGGCCTCCTTGGGAAGGTTCAGAGCTGGTCATCACCTGCAGTCACTCCAGACCATCCCCCGCAAAAGAAGCCTTGTTCCATCATTACTGCCCTCCCCTGGCGACCTGTCTGCCTTCGTGCCCTCCCGTCTCTGAGCAGGGCCTGGCCGTCATAGCCACCACATCCTCGGTCTGGACCCGAGCACGGTCCTTCCCAGATCCTGCTTACTTCCAGGAGCTGGAAGGAGGGGTCTTTGTTCTGGGGGAAGCCAGGGAAAGCACAGCTCACAGACACACAGTACCTTGGAAGAAAGAGGAAATGTTGCTTTTTCCCTCCGTAACAGTAAAATCAATATATGAACAACAAGCTCATGAGAAGGCACACTCACAGCTGTGAACTGCGGCTCTCTCACTCTCTTAACTACACTCCTTGCGGCAGGATTTCCTTGAAGGTCCTTCCTGTTTCCTCTGGGAGGTACCTTGACCCCCAGGGCCCACGCCTTGTGCAGAACGACTCCGAGCTTCCACCCTTGGACTCAGGCCTGGAGACGGTTGCCAACGTGGTGCCGGGCGGCTGCGGGCACAGTCAGATGCACCGTCCAACTCTCCTTCCCGCCGCGGGCTGCGGACGCCAAGCCTGGCCCTGGGGTGTGAGTGTGCAGGGACGTGGGGGCAGGGAGCCATGAGGCCGGGCAGCTGGGCCTGGAGTACACACTCACCCTCCAGTAACATGGGGGACCCTCCAGCCTGGGGAGGAGGCGGAGGCCCAGCACCGGCAGTGACCCCAGGGCCCTGCGGACTGACTGAGGGGAGGCTCCTGGGGGTGAAATGGGTATTTTCGTTACCTTTGAATATTTTAAAGTATGGCACATACACAGACATTGTACCGAGGTCAGGTTCCTGGTTTTAATGTTGAATATGGTTATCTAAGATGTGACCACTGGGGAAACTGGTAAAAAGCACACAGGACCTCCCCACACTATTTGTGCAACTTCCTGTAAATCTATAATTACTTAAAAAGAAAAAGTCATTAAAAATATGGGATGAAATTTTTTATAACAAAAACCTGGCCGTGTCAGGTCACAAAAGTAAGCTCCCACAAATTCCAGTAGGGAAAACTAAGAGCTGGGACATAATTTTCGACCCCAGGCTCTGGGAGTGGAACCACTGGTTTCCCAGGCGCTGGCCAGGGCCGGGCATCGGGGCCGACGAAGGGCACCAGGAAATGCTGGTGGGGAGCCCCGTGCTGGCATCCACCCCTAGCCCTGAGCTGAAAAGGACATTATGATTGGTACCATGGGGACATTTCCATAAGGGTCCCTCATAGAGGTGGTGGCAGCAGTTACAGAAGGTTGCAGCACCCCAGACAACACACAGACACACCCCCACACACAGACACACACAGACAGCCAGACGCACACACCGCACTGCCCAGCCACCCCCATGGAGCTCCCTTCCTCTTTCCCATGACCCCGCCCCAGTGCAGGGTAGAGGACAGGTCCTGAAGTTACTGGCAAAAAAGCAAGTGTCCACAAACAGCTTCCAGGACACCCTGAGTGCCCGCACAGAGCACAGCAGACTTGTATTCTTTCTGTGTAACTTCAGCCCTCTCCTTTATGACTCACAGAGCCTCAGTTAAAATAAAGAAAACATAAAGTTTCCCTTTTACTCCTTTGTGTGAGATGGAAAACTTTTAACACAATCTCCAACAAAATCCATCTCAAATCCAATTAATTATGGAGAAAGGTAACTGGACATATAAGAAGATTCAGAAACCTCAAATAAGGGAGCTTGTGTGAGCAAGTACTCTCCTGTGAAATTGATTTTCTCCAAGAAAGAAGACAACTCTATATTCTCAAAGAGACGAGGGAGGAAATTGCATTTATGAAAAGAGAACCATCTGAAATGTTTAAAATACTGTGTTTAGAAGTAACACAGTAATCGCTCATTGTTTCTTAGCTCCACAGAAGCAGTGAACAGCATACTGGATGCTACAGAAAGCCAAACTAATACCTCAGGAAAGTCTCTGAGCACTCGGAAGAAAATCTAAAGAGGCGAAAATGATGAATAGCAAGGAAGATAGGAAAAAAGGAAGAACGTGGAGTATCTGCTGGGGAGACCTGCACAACACAGCTTCCAGAAGGAAATAATGGAGCAGAGAAGAAGAAACAATGTAAGAAAAATGCTCAGATGTAGAAATTACAGAAGCCATAGTCCATGACAACAATACAAGAGAACTAAAGATCATTATTAGCAGAGGGGCGAACAGAGGGTAAAGATGAAACCACTTTCAAAAGAAAAGAGAACCGCCCCCCATCATCCAGAGGGGATGGAGCACCACCTTTGCAAGGTCTTTAAGACACTATCGTGATAACACAGCCGTCAGAACTGAAGGAATGTTCTGACAAGAAAATGGATAACTTGAACGTGTTTTACAGAATCAAACAGAAATGAAGATAAATATTCCAACAAAGAAGCAGGAAAATAAAGAACAAGACAACCTGGATGGAAAAAGGAAGGATAAGCTGAGATTCATGAGGGAGAGCGCTGCCAGAGGACCCAGGGAGAGAGGGCAGGGCCGCATCCCCTGGGGAGGGGAAGGGCAGGAGCTGTGGGTCAGGTGTCCAGACCCTGGGAAGGCGGTGAGCAGCCCGGGGAAGGGACTTCAGGCTGAGAGTGGGGCAGGGAGTCGAGAAAGGTGCCTGCAGGTGGAGGGGCACTCGGCCCCCTCTCCTGGTGTCGGGGAGCAGTTGGTTTTGTGCCTCCCCACATGAGCTCTTGGAGAGACAACGCCAGACCACAGGCCTCGACAGGTGGCCATGGCGCTCTTCCCAGGTTCTGGAGGGACATCCAGCTGCAGCATCGCAGGCCGGTCACACCCCCTCCCCAGGTGGCTGTGCTGCACAAGGAGGAAGCGAGGGGCACCAGGAGCCTTGATGCTCACCTTGGAATGTTCCAGCAGCTTTGAAAGGCGGGTCTTGAGGCACTGGACACTGATGGCCAGGAGTGGAGACTTGGAGAGGAATCCAGAGCCCACAGGAAGGAGGCTGGCCGTCAAGGGGAGCACTGTGCAGCGCTCATCTCACTCACCTGGGATCCGGGCCGCTGTCAGGGGCTGTGGGATGAAGAGAACGCTGCGGCTGAGATGAATCCAGACTCCAGGATCCTGCAGCCCAGGATACGGGCCACTGTGGATCCCTCTAAAGTGCCCCAGGTCTTGATCTGTCCGCCTGGCTCAAGACCCATGTGACAGAGTCTGTGGGGTCTGGTGTCCACCTGCAGGCTGGGCCCCTAACAGTGCAGAGCTGGCGGTGCTCCCGGGGTGCGTGAAGCCCTGACGCGGGGAGTCACTGCCCAGGATGCGGATGCAAACCGCTGCCAGACGACAGCGCCCACGGCGAGAACACTGGGATCATTGGCCGGTTCGTCTCCATGATCCAGTCGTTTTTGAAGAGGAAAGTAAAATTATTTTTGCCTGCAGGAGATGAGGCAGGTCTGCTGTCCTGGCAGGACTTCCTTGGACCAATGGCAATAAGTTCCCCCTCATGTTTCTTCTGAGGAGCATCTTAAAGGGGTGGCCAGGCCAAGCCTTGGGGGGTCTGAAGTGTTGAAGGACCCCCCCCCCCAGTGAAACTGCCCTCCCCACGCTGGTGACCTCCTCCGGAGTGCATGGACACAGAGCATCTCCTGCTGACCGGTGGCCAGCAGGTGGGACCAGGCTGACTTGCACCCTTGAAGGGCGCTCACACACACCCATCCAGGTGTCCTCTGCCTTGGACTCTGCTTCTCCTGGGATTCTCTCCTCTTCTTCCCCAGCCTCTCTCTCTCTTGTTCTGAATCCTGAGCCCAGCCCTCCAATCTTCCCCGTCAGCACACTCTCCCCCCTGGGGATCCACATGGTCCCCTCTATGCAGATGACACCCAGATCTTCACTCCAGCCTCCACTTTGGCGCTGGACCTCAGACCCCATGCAACTGCCCACTAACTAGTTCCCCTGGGATGGTCCATATGCCGCACAAACTCAAGAAACTCCTGCATTCGTTTCTTGGGGCTGTTCCCACCCAGCCCTCAGCAGTCCTTGTTTGAACACTGCAAAACTCGAATGGTTTTCACTCCTCAGCTTCTAAGCTGAGGCTGTAATCACACTGTTCCTGAGCTGAAGTCTCCATAGCCCAGCAAGGCCAGCTTTCTCAGGGGGGTGCCCGCCCCTTGTGGTCCTGTCCTTGCTGACCCCTCCCTTCTCATCCTTGGCATTCCCACACCTCTCCTCCCTCAGATCTCTTCAAAACCTGCAACGGAACAATTCTGGATTTATTTCAGATCCCAGAATGCCCAGGGATTTTCCATAACTCTCTTCCATATGATGAGCCCTGCCTTGGGGAGAATGCTTTCTCCTTTTTTCAGCCCTGCTCCAACTCAGGTGGTCTCCACAGTCTCCTACAGGAAGCCATCCCAGATTGCCCCCTCCAAACTGGGCTGGGTTCCTCCCCTGTATCTTCTGCCCACATCTCTGCAACACACGTCACACTGAATAGTTCTTACTTGCTAACTTGCGTGGTCCCCTTTAGGCAAGTGATGAAATGAGAAAGTGCTCTGATTATTAAATGCCTACTGTATGCTAGACAGCATACTCACACTTTGCTCATTGTTTTACGCTGAAGGGAGTGACAGAGGTACAGAGGTAGGCAAACTCGGAATCCCGTCTCTCCCTGGGGCAGGTACCCGGGCTGGGTCATGCCACCTCTGTGCCCTTGCAGGGTGGGAGGGTCAGAAGCCCTTTGTCCTGGAGGTGATGAGGGCCTGTTAGCAGACACGGGGAGCTTGTCAGCTGCTGAGTTGGGAAGGTAGGCCTCTCCGGAGGAGGATGTGAAATCCTCCGCAGGGCTCCACCAAGCTTGGTTTCATGTGTGCTTTTGAGAACAGAGAAAACAGACTCCTCACCTCCACCTCCATAAAGGAAGCCATGCAAGAGGCTTTGAGGAGAGTGTTCTCCAAAAACGTTCAGTTCAGTTCCCCGGACAAGCATGAGACTTTGAGAAACGATCTACAGTCCCTTATGAATCGCCACTTAATAACAGCCCTTAAGGACAGATTCTGGGTGGGTGGGAGGAAATGCCAGTTTGTATCCAGATTTGATTGCTCAGTACTGAGCCCCCAGACTGGCATCAAAACTAATTTCTGAACAAAGCCCACCAAGATGAAATTCCACTAATTAACAAAACCCTTCTTTTTCCAGATGCATTCTAATCTATTACCCACCAAAGCAGACATCAAACGTTAAACGTGGGGAGAGGGGATTGCACATAAAAAGTTGGCTGAGAGAGGCCTTCACTCCAAGCTCCCCTTTGGAACTGAAGCTCCTCTTGATGAATCACTGTGGCTCCTCGCCATCAGGAGCCTTCTCCCTTCAGAGCTCATGGCCAAGAGAAGTACCGGCCATATGTTCACACCATTTGGTGAAAAATACACTGAACCAACAAAACAAGCATCGCACTTATGGGTACATTTTTTCTATCATGCTAAAAGTGTATTCATCTAAAGTGTGTGGAAGATGTTGTGTCATTTTTTTTCTCCCCATGGGAACAAATAACTGTTCCTATTAGACCAGCATTTTTAAAACTATGATCCAAACATAAGCAACTGGTGTCCTCTCCATATGTCCCTTGTCACTTTTCATTCCTCAGGTGTCCTATTTTGAATCACAATGGGTGACTGGAAAGTGAAATAGGAAAGAAAAAAAAAAAAAGAAATTAAACCCTCAGTGCTGTCCAGCGCAGGCACCAGAAAGGTCACTGACTGGTGGCACACTCCAGCAGCCCCAAGCCAGCGAAGCTCCCAAGCCAGCCTAAGAAACCACAGGGTTGAATGAGGTGCTCGTTCCTACCGGACAGGCCCATATCCTGGATGACCATGAATTTCAGTTTAAAAGCGAGCTGGGGGTTGGTTTATTCTAATTTCTCAACAAGTACCATCTGTGAAAGCCCATGGGACCAACAGTACTTTCTGAGGAAATTTACATTCCAAGCTTTATGACATATTTGAAGGTCCTGGAGCGCAGAAAATCTGACCTGTCTTGGGAATCTGTCCTTGGTGGAGTTTATCTCGTGTCCAGGAGGGACGTAATCATGAGTTTCTCACGGGAGTTCACACAACCCTTGGACGTGAGAAGGGCGGCCCGAGGCAGGCTTGGAGGACTGAGCCCTGTAACAAAGGGCTGCGGACTCCAGGGAGCGGGAGGGCCTTACATTTGGGCCTCAAAACAAAAAGTATACAAGACGATGAAGGTGGTCACAGTAAAGAGACTGATGGAAGGACCTGTCATACAACACAGCAGTGGCCGGAATTTCCCAATTTTGGTTTAAGTGCGGACTATGGTTCCCATTATGTCTTGGTCATGAGACTTCACAAAAGAACCCCCACCCCCACCCCCACCTCCGGCTCCAATCTATGGCTGATCTCCATCACGGCTTCTGTTGTAAAAGTCCCTGTCTCTTCTGGACTTTGTATAAAGCTGAAAACCTTTCTAAGGCTAATACACATTCTTGGAAAGGGGAGGTCTCAGTTTGGTTTCAACTACTTGGTGTCAGCCTACGCCTCTTTTTAGAGAACGGATGTTATAACGTTCTATACTCAGACTTCTATGAAGAACAGCTAATAGCTATGAAATTCTTTCAAGTGCAAAAAACGTCCAAGTGTGAAGTAATCACCACTTACCAGTAAGCAGTGTTACAAATGCTGCTGGTTCTTGCCTGAAGGAACTGCTTCTGTTTGCACAAGGATATCTTCAAGGAGTTGAATCCAAGTTTAGGTTCCTTAAGTCTTAGGAAAATCTAGTTTGTAGAACATACAGAGCCAGAGCCAGCTAAATACCAAATTTATGCAGAAGATAAAAGCTCAGGCTTCATTTATTTACCTGACCTTAAGCTTCTACAGAAACGAGGCACACCCTGAATCCCACCTCTATGGCCCACGGAAATACAGCCCGTCTCCAGCCAAGCGTGGAGACCGCAGTCCCTTTTCTCCAGGGAGGCTCTCTGCTGTGTGCATCAGACAAGAAGGAACAGCAAAGACAGCACTGTGATCGGCCACCTGCTGTATCTGACCCCTGAAATATGTTACAAGCCACTTTTTTTTTTTTTTTAGGTCAGGACAGGGCAAATTTACTGCATGACTGTACTGCGTTCAGGAGAGATGCTTCTCCCCAGGCCTGCAGAACTGAAGGTGACATCTCCTACCACCTCTGGATGTCCAACAAGCCAAAACTGACACTTAGCAGAGAAATTACGCAGAATCAGCCTTGGCGCTAAACACAGACCATCAGTAGGCTAAGCCTTTATGGCTTTTACTTGAAAACCAAGAACAACAGCAAAGTCACACAAACTGTGTGACTGATTATGAAAAGGGGAAGCTATCCTCTTAGATCAGATTTTAAAACTATGCTTTACGGCCACTCACCAGATGGAAAGTGTATGTGTGTGTCTGGGATTAATATACCGTGATCACTTAGGTTACAAGAACTTTATACAATTATCTAATTTAATCCTCACCAACCCTGAGGTGGGTGTTACCTCTGCATTATAGGTGAGGAACTGAGGTTCAGAGAATCCTTAGTATCTTGTGGAAGGTCATGGAGATAGCAAGAGAAGATTCTGTGAAGTCTTCAAGGAGGCCATCTCAATTTTAGTTTAAGGAGTAAGAATACACTGAGATTAGCAAGATGTGGATGGTTAGAAGTCAGGCATGATCCTTGGCTAAGGCAGTTATTTCCCAAAGCTCTGCAGCATGTTTATATGGATTTTAAAAAAAAGTTCAAAGGTTGATTAAGTCAGGAAATGCTTGGGATAAACAGAGTTCTTTTCTGCAGGATTTCTCAAGAGTCTTTAATGTGATGTTATGGATTATAGATGCCCAAAAGGAGAATATGCAAGGGGTGTTTCTTTTTTGTTTTTTTAAGATTGCTTGTTTCTTAGAATATACTTTAGAAAAAGCTGGGGTAAAACTTTAAGTCCTTGAAATCAGATTCAGGAGGAAGAAAAATGAGTCTCATACTCTGGGACACACTTGATGGTCTTTCTCCAACTTCCCCTCAGGGTTTCATGTACGTAAATCTCAAATGAATGAACTTGACTTTGGTATTTGAGGGGATGGCATGACTTGGCTCACCATAAAACAAAAGCAGGACTGGAAATCAGTGGACAGAAGCAGGAAACAGTAACTGGAGACGAGCAGGGGCACACGTGGCAGTTTGTGGGCTTAAGAACCAGAGGCCTTAAATAAGACCTTCTTGCATAGTTTCAGTCAGTTCCTGAGCTCCCAAGGGCTGACCACGTAAGCTGGGATCACGGGGGACCATAGGCTACCACGTCCGGCTCTTCCCCCTCCTCTTCCGGAAGAACAAGTACCCTCACGTGCAGAGGAGCAGGAAGGGAACCAGACGCTTTGAGTCACACCGTAGGGCTAGGAGGGACCTCAGACACCGGCTGTCCCAGGGCGTTTTCTAGGGCCAACGGACAAGCCTGTGGGTCAGGCCACGGCTGAGACTTCACTGAGTTCTGATTTTCAGTCCAGACCTCTTCTCACCAGACCCTGAGTCTCCACAGCCAGATCCTCATTTCTTGGTCTACAAAATGTACTCAGTGCTGTCACTGCATAAACACTGTATCTGGGAGACGAGTTGATTTCTGTAATTGACAAGAACGGCCAGAAACGTGGCTGAACCAGGGTCTTTGCTCATTGGTGACTCCTCAGCGCCTGGAACAGAGCTTGGTAACACAGCACGTGCTCAATGTGTTTCTGCTGAATTAGTGAAAAATGTGACACCTGAGCAGCTTATATACTAGCGTCGAAAATATTTATTGGCATTTTTAAAAGCTCGTTTGACTCTGAGGCTCTCCGAGGGCGCTGCTGGGCAGGGGTGGGGGAGGGCGGGCCTGCCGGGCAGCTGCGCTCAGCTCCCCAGATAAAGAAGTGAAACAAAACTCAGCAAGAAGAAAATGGGCTGTTCGGATGGTCACTATGGCTCATTTATAATACTTTCTCTGCTTCCTTGAAGGTGAACAGATAATGGGAATTTGTACATGGTGTTTGACAAAAACGAAGGATTTCCAGCAGTTTTTAAATGGATGATTTCAGGGCTAAAGCCATCTGCTTTTCGTAAAAGAGGTAGTTAACTGCTTACATTGTCTATCACGAAACTGCTCATACCCTTTACAAAAACCACTATTGTAACTTTAAAAAACACAGCCCTAACTAGTTTTTGAATAGGCAAAATTCACCAAGAAAAACTGATTCTATATCATTCTCAACCTCAAACAAAACATTTGAATAGTTATTTTTGCACATGTGTCACCCAATAATCTTTTATGTGACATTAAAAAGATTCACTCAAATACCAACAGATTCAACTTTATAGCACCATTCCAAAATACTAAACTTTCTTTGCACCTTTATTTTAATCTTTTTTTTTTTTTGTACACATTTAAAGTATGGGCATCCTGTAAATTTCTGAAAAGCCTCCTAGGAAAAAAAAACCCAACTAGTTTTGAGGACAAAGCAATAACTCAGTTTGTAGGCAAGATGATCTCAGGCAGGCGGTAAGCTCTTCATGGGCTTCTGCAGTCTTCCTTCTGGGGTGAGAATGTAGAAAGGATGCTAAAATCTTCCTGGGTTATTCTAGAGATTACGTTGCATATCAGTATGTAAAATCTTGTTGCTCAATGGTCAGACTCTAGGTATTGATTACAACTCAAGTCATGACAACAGTAGTCTTTTGTAATGATTTTACTCTTTTGATTGACAAACTTCAAAGTCTGTATACACTTTTTGTTCGTACAATGTAAGAGAGAAATTAGAGTAATACTGAATTCCCTCTTACAAACCTCCATATTTGAAGCTTGGAGCACTAAAATCTGTTCTTAGCAAGCAGATGTCTTTAAAGTAGAATTATAAATGGATTTTAAGTTCAACATGTATTTGGCTGCACTGTTACATAAGTTAACGTGGGAGTTGATAGATGATGAGACCTCTTGCAGAAAAAAATTTTTTCCTGCGACACTAGAGTCATGTTTCACACTCGGATTATAACTGAGTGCTCCTGTCTAACCCTTCTATGTATTACTGTGAGTAACGTGCACCCGGATACCAGGTCTGGCGACAGGACTTGGAATTTTTTAGTCTGCTGAGACTGGGGGGTGTGTGAAGAGGTAGAGTCAGAAGGGTGTCCACTAACAGCTTAACTCTGCAGCAGTTTCAAAGAAATTGATCGTTATGCAATAACAGTCAATGACCCAGGAAGAAAAAGTTTAAATTAGAAGTGACTAGTATTAAAAAAGCTACTGTGCACCAGGTAGGAAGGAATATGAGAATATTAATATGCCCTGAAATAGAAATAATCACTTTGCACTATGTACACCACATACAATATAACATATTCTTTTTAACATTGCACAATATAAATATTATACACGGTGGAGTAAACTAAATGCAAAATAACTTTGAGGCACACAGGAGAAACACGGAATAGATTGTACTCTGATCGAAATTACGACGGGGTTAGTAAAAGGCAAGGTGTTTACACTGTCAGGCCAGTGAGCCCTTGGGCTGTCACCTCGTGGGCTGGCAGCCACCTCCCATACACATCAAAAATTCTCATACCTCAATGTTGCTAGAGTTGACTTCTTCAAACAAAGACTAATGAGCTAAATACTTTGAGAAAATCAAACTGTTGCTCCCCACTCTAAAGTAGGTAACCCCTAAAGGTCCCTCCCGACCTCAGGGTTTTGTAAAGAGGGGCTATGTTAGTACACAGCTGTATCTCCCCTAATTCCTGTTACTTGATTACTATGAAACCACTTTAAGGAAACTAGAACAGTATTCAAGAACACCCATCACAGTGCTTAACAAGATTTAATGTACATTTATTCTTAACATGTGGAACATATAAAGATTTTATACTGAATAAATGATATTCATTAAGCCAGAGGAAAAGGAGGAATTTACATCAAGTTTTTTTCTTTTTTTTTTTAAACTACATTATCTTGAAATACAAATGTGGATTCTTGTCACTGAAAAATCTTTGAAGTTGTGTTTCTTCCTTTTAGTTGTATTTTTTCCTTTTTGTCTGTACTGGTAACCATTTTCTAAATCAATCCATATGCAAACCATTTCCACACCTTGATTCATGAAGCAAATTGTGATCAGCTGCTCTCCCGAAATAGAGCATGACTTTATACATACAGAAACTTGTACATTACCCTCTTTTTTTTGTTTTTTTTTTTTGTTTTTGTTTTTTGTATTTTTTCTTTTTTTTGGAGATATGGCCCTAATGAAAAAATATATAAAACAAAAATAAAAAATTATTTAAATCTACCATCACTTCGTAGTTACCACATCATGAAAAAGAAACTAAAAACTTTGTACTAAAAAAAAAAAAAAAAAAGAAAAAAGAAAAGAAAAAAATGAGGGTATGTTTAATGTACAACTTCTATATACATCACAGCCCATAGGCAGTAAAAAAAATATTTAAAAAATGATTAAAGGAATTGTGAAGAACTGTCATGTGGAAGGTCAAACGACAGACAGCAGACATGACGGTAGTGGTGAGGAAGCAATTTCCATTGATCGTTGTCAGGGATGTGTTTTCAATCTTAACTTAAAAAAAAAACCTTGTTTTTGCTCCTAGCCTAATGTAACCATTTTCCTGTGAAGAAACCAGTATCATTTCATAATTGCCTGCTGACTGACACACTTCTGTGAGCCCCTGTACCTACATCTCTAGGAGTTTCTATTGCACAGAGCTTTTTGGGAGATGGGATACAGTTTTTATTTTTTCATTACCTGAAGAATAGCACAGCTAGGAAATTGATAATTTTCCACCTTTTTGCCTCAGTGTGGTGAAATTTTCCCATCTTAGCATCTTTTGCCACAACTTTTTTCTTTAAAGTCAATTCGCTTCCCAAAAAATGCAGTACAACATGGAAAAGAACATTAAAAAGAAAGTATGTGAAAAACAAAAAGTGACCTCTGAATGCACTAGACAGCAACTTTGGTTAAAAAACAAAACAAAATAAAAAAAAAACCCAAAAGGATGTACTTATACACACAGACAGCAAATATTAATTTCATAACTGTTTGAATTAATTATCTCTTTAATTCCCAATTGGTAAATAGTGAATGGGGCAGAGGAGCAAAGATTTTCTTTCCTTCTTCCTACGCTGGAGAAACAAGAACAGAAAACAGCCAGTTATACGGGAGCCTCTAGTCTTCACTCACACATGCTGCCTCTCACTGATGTCATAACTGCCCAATCTGAAACAGTACATCACAGATGACAGACGCAACCAGAGAGTTCAGGACGGCTGATATCGAGATATCCAGCAATCGACCCTCGTGCAGAAGGAACTCTGAGCGGTTCTCGTCCACTCTGGCCATGGCCAGCAGAGCCTTGGCCGCCCTGCACATCATGTCCACGCTAGGGGGCTCTAGAGGCGGGGGCTGCATGTGCATGAGGTTATGCTGGCTCTGCTGATACTGGGCCATCGTGACCCCATCCTCCAGGAAGCTTATCAAGTTTCCAATGCTTCCTTTCTGCACAGCTATCGCCCTTGCAGCCAACGCGTCCCCTTGGGCAAGGTTCGATAAAAGCGCCATGGACATTTCTCGACAGACTGGGTTTTTGCGATCCCCAACGTACCTAACTAACGTGGCATAGAATTTCTCCTGACGGCTAAATGGAGGCGTGGCCAAGATCAGGTCCACATTATTGTCCTGGATGCTGAGTTTACAGAGCGTCTCCAGCACAAGTCTCTGAGGCGACAGGACAGAGTTGGGTCCCACAGTTGGAAAGGGGTCTTGTGCCTCCGCAGACGGGCACACCATCCAGTGCAGCAAGCCATCCAAAATTGGCAAGCAGATGCTTTCCGTGTAAGCAGACAAGTCTAGCTGCCCAGAAATGTTGGCCAAGGTGACCAACGTGTTATCCCTTAAGACCTCAAGGCAGTCCCACCACCACTCATCTTTGCTGCAGGCCACCCCTTTGTCCTCGTCTTCCTCCTTCTCATATGTTTGCGGCGCCCGTTTCCTCTCGGGATGCTCGTGGTGAAGAAGAATCAGCTTCCCCAGGATCAGCACCAAGCCTGGATGTTTGGACATTTCGGCGTCATTCCCAGGCACAAAAGACAAGCTCCGGACGATATTCGACACACAGATGCAGCGCTTAGCCAGCGAGTCCTGCCAGTGTGCGATGGTGCAGAGCGGAGCCTCATCCCGGCTCCTCGGCTCATCCTCCAGCAGCTTGATGTTGCGGTGACTTTTGGCTTGATGGATTCCAAAGGGAAACTTACTGCTGTCGGTTTGGGCACCAGGGTTTGCATCTTCTGGTAGAGCCCCTGGCCGGGCAGACAGGACATCATCGATGGTTGCAATGATGCTTTTCTCTTGCTGCTCCTCAGAATCCCCTTTTCCTTCTTGCTCTTTCTTTCTACCTGTGGAGCTTAAAGGGGGAGGTGGACGCCTGCGAGGAGGAATTTCAATCTTGCTCTCAAAGTGAGTCTGGATGTGCTCGGTGGTGTCCCCACCGCCGAGCTGCCAGTGCAGAAGTCCGCTGCTGAACTCTTGAACACGACCCAGCTTGTCAGATCGGTCGACGACAAACAAGTTGTTCTTTTTGACTATCTTTATTGGCAGCTTGTCGAACTTACTAGCTTGCCTGGGCTTCTCCTTTGGATCTGCAGCGGCATCGGGGGGGGTCACAGCCGTGATGCTCCGGTCCTCGGTCTCGGTCTTCCCACCATCCTCCTCCTCGTCCTCCTCCTCGTCCTCCTCCTCCTCAATACATTCAGCATCTTCCTCCTCTTTCCCAGAATCGTCAGCCAAGGACTGGCTGTCCTCTCTCTTCACCGCACTGTGATCAAGTGCTTTTTGGCTGGGGTCTCCCACTTCATATTCCATAAGAATTCCAAAAATGTCAATCAGGCATTTCCTAAAGTACTCTACTAAAAGTTCGAGAAATCCGGACAACTAGAGAGGACGAGAAGGAGAAGAGGTACAATGTCATAACCTCAGGCGGGACTGAGAGGGTGAAAATCCTGATAGATGGCAATGCGTTTTTATGATTATTGTCACTTTTAATTCCTTTCTGGCTACGCCAAGTAAGAGAAACTGTGTATCAGTTAGAACTGTCTTCCTGAATTTTTCATTATTAACCAAACCAACATTTACCATCTTTCTTATTTGCTGTTTACCTTCTTATACTGTCTACATGAAAAGTTACTTGTTATTGTCACATTTCTGATACCATCAGGGCAGGGGTGCTTTGCTCTTCTTTACCTTGCTGATTTAGATACAATGTAGGCATCACCAGAAGAGTGGGAACCTGGATTTTATAGACTCATTCACCCAAAGTGAGTCTGTTCTCTTCTCTTATTTATCTGAAACTTTGCTTGCCTAGATTTTTATGGTTATTATTCTTAAGATTTTATGGTCATTTTTGTCTTAGGTGCCATAGGTTATTCTAATTTACATTCTCCATATATTTTGGGGAGAAGATAATTTCAGCAATGTAGCAGCTCATAAACACAGAAAATTAAAAACAAACCAATTTAGTCCCTGATAAATGAATGAGAATGTTTCATAGAATGCACTTTTATATTTCAGTTATTCACAACTCCAGCTGAAAGACAAAAGCCACTACAAGAACTAGTTTTATTTCCTTTAAGTAAATGTTTATATCAAGAAAACCAACATAATTCATGATTAGCAACTGGCTCGCTTCCCTCCCCCAACACCCACACCACTGCATTTAGGGATGATAAAGAATAAACAGTAAAAAAGGGTTTCTTAATGACAGATGTTATTATCCTGCTGTCAGTTACCTGAAATAAGGTTTGAAACAATTATTAAGAAGTAAGGGGGAGGGAGGAGGGTATAGCTTGGTGGCAGAGCACATGTTCAGCATGCACGAGGTCCTGGGTTCAATCCTATACCTCTTCTAAAAATAAATAAACAAATAAACCTAATTACCACCCCCCCAAAAAAGTAAGGGAAAACCTGGGTACCAACCAGACAGTACTTGCTCTTAGGGTATGAAGGCATAATTTTTCAAGTGGAAGTTTGGATGTTTCCCACCCCCTACACTTAAAAGTTTAGTTTTTCCCAGGGCAAGGGAAGAGGGATAGCCGCTAAAGCAAATCTGGTTATGAAACAGTGCGCTCAAGGGCAGTTCACCTCACGTAAGGATGAAAGTTTATTACTCTAGTAAAGGCAGTATACATTTTTAAATACTTATTTTCTGTTAAAAAGGACTTCATGCAATGTTTATGACCTTATTAATACACTTGCCACCAACTGAGAAATTGCCTTTCAGGACTATAATGAGGACTTAAATGAGAGGAGAAAGAGGAAATGGAAGATTCTGGTCCGACTTCAATAGAAGCAAGGGAATTAGACGTTTTGGATTTTTTCAGCAAAAGCAGAGAGTTGTTCAAACACAGTAGGGAAAATAACCTTTTCTTATTTTTGTTTCTAAATATTTCTTAAAAAGTCTGTAGTCCAGCTGATTGCCTGGGCCTTTGCCCTAATCCTTAGGTCCCTTTCTGTCTTCTGGCTGTTATGCTGGGAGCTCCTTTAAGCCGAGCACAGAATAAAGGAGGGTTTTTAAGCTCATTAAAAGTAGTAGGCTTTTAAATGACTGCTTCCAAATAACCTGGAGAGAGGCAGAAATGGGAGGGAACAGACCAAGAAACAAGTCTGGCCATGACTTCATTACCACTGCAGCTGAATGATGGGTCCACGGAAGTTCCTTGGCCTGTCTTCTCTACTGTACCTATACACTGTACATCTTCTATAACATAAAATTCTTTTTAATTTTACATTTCTTTTTAATTAAAAGATGTTAGGTCCCCCTGGAAAACGGGGTAATGTCTCATTGCAACCTACTGCATAGCCAACACTGGTTACATTTGGATTAATTCCCATTGGCCTGCTAGTATTCATTCTGAACAACAATTTAATTTTATCAGTATTGTCTGTTCCATTCACGTGTACACACACACGTGCACACAAGGTCACCATTTTCTTATGAAAAATATAGGTATGTGTACATTTATACTGAATAAATAAATAATTCCAGATGAAATTCACAGACAACTCTACATTGATTGATGTTGGTTTATGACAACTACGATGATAAAAAATGTTTGCTGGCGAGTGCTGACTACATTAGGCATCAGCTTAAGCATTATGCACTACTTAATTCTGTTGTTCTCGTCTGTTCCTCGGTTGGATCGGTGCTGGCTTACCTGGGAGAGGTTGAAAGTAGCGACAGTGCTGTCATCATACAGGAGAATGTTAATAGTGTCCAAAGCCCAAGTACTTTCAGCCAAAAGACCTGATTTAAGGGACATCATCACACGCCAGGCCTCAGGAGTAACTAAAAATGGGAGAGAACAAGGCTGTGATTAATACTAACTCCACGTAAGAAAGAACAGCAAATAACAAAAGAACAAGAAAAAAAGAAGTAGAGTGTTAAGTTAAATACAGATTTTAAACAAGTGTTCTGAGGGACAGTTAAACACGGTCTTTTCAGATTTCAGTCGGAGGTGACAGCTGCACTAAGAAACTTCTGCTGCTGAAGAGCCTTTGGCTTTGCAGGCTACACAGAGGTGGGAGTGGTTAAGCGCAAACAGTCCTTTCTGTGTTTGTCTTCTTCTGCTCCATTCACAAATGTCTCAAGGCGGCGTTCGGAAGGCTGGTCAATACGCAGAACATAAGCAAAGTTTAATTCCCGAGCAGCAGGTTCTCAGATAGGAAGTCTTCGTTCTCCCGTGCCGTCCTCTTCCATCAGAGCGCTGCCCTCAGACAAGTACCAGCACTTTGATGTTTCAGATTTTTCAGGAGCTTGTTCTGAACCAGAGGATGGGAAGTAAAAGTGCTGGAGTTTGTTTTCCCCATTCCTGTTACTGACGAAGCCAGACCAGTGAGATGGAAGGTTTGGATGATCTGTCATGAGACGGGGCTACGAGAGAAGGTGCACCTGTGTCTGAAATTTCGAGGGAAGCCGTCTCAGGAAACCGGCGGAAGCACACGGTACGAGCCAGCATGTGCTATCCGCCCGCGCTCACCACAGCCAACGCCAGATGCCAACAGTGATCTCATTTGCCCGAGGGGCCGCGGGTTTCAACCTTTATTTTAATTTCATTTAGCTTTCAAATTTTCTAAGATGGGCACACAATACTTTTGTAATAGAAAAGGCAAACTTTCATTTTAAAATAGGGAACATAAGTTTCCCTAGGCTGGTATACTTGCACTAAGAACTTTTTAAAACTTTAAATATACTTATTTATTTATACACCTCTATACACACATAAACACACAAATACATGTGTATATTTTCACACACACATTTCCATATATAACATGATGCTCGGTGTCTCTGTCTCTTCCTTACTTTTCTCCCTCCGTCTGTCTCCATAACGCCCAGTGATTGAAAACACCCTTAATATCTTTAATTTTCTAATCACTGCAAATGATTTCAAGTCAAGTGATTTTGAGATTTTTGGAAAATTTTTTTTATGCAACTGAGTTCTATTTCCTTTGCTATGTTAAAAAAATAGTACTTCAAAAGTCATGCAGAAAAATTCTGTGTACATCCAGATATTCTGGATCTCTAATTAGCATTCAGAACATTCCAAATGGGATGAACAAGCGACATCAGCATTCAACTGAGAGAGCCCCTCGGCCCGATACTGCAGCGCTGCACGGATCACATCGGTTCTAGCCTTCACAGCATATGAAATTCCATAGCGCATATCATGTATCCATCTACGTATCACAGTCAAGCTTCCATTACTTCCTGGGGAAACTCACTGTCTGTATGTTGTTCCCAAAATTACAGAGTGGCTTGCAGTCAAAGTTTCTCAGGCCACCCTAGCATCTCATCAGCCTCTGTTCTGTTAGACGTATGTGGCAGAGATTAAGTGTTTGGTTAAGGTCAAATCTTAAAGCCCAGAACACAGTAGGAGGTCTGGAGGAATCCCTGGTCTCTTACCTGGAGCTCTACTCTCTCGCACAAGTCACACTCATACATAAAAATACCATTTCAACTCACACTCTTCTCTGGCACCGTTGCTTAATTCAGATGAGCGGCTTCCACCTACTGCTCCTGCACCAAAACACATCCTAGTTGAGTGTCTCAGAATTTCAGCCCTTTGAGATTAAGGAACTATGTCTAGCCTAAAATTAAATTCTAGATCTCAATAGGAATTCACTGTAGGAATAGAGCCTGGGGAACGCTTACCGATATCTTTTGAGGTAATCTTTCGCCTTTGTTTCAAGACTGGCTGTGATGCTTCCACAGAGCCAGGAGGAAAGGTAATCTCCCTTCTGATTGGGGGTGGCTGGGGGGGCGGCCCCGCGACCTGGGACGTGGGGACGGTGGGCATGACCTTCTGCATCTTCATGGAGGGCAGGAAGGGGGACTTGCTTGGAGACATGCGACTCTCCAGGGAGCGCTGGAAGGAGGCGGGGCTGGGCGCTCTGGAGATGTGGTTTGGCAGTGACGGTGGCGTCTGGTAGGATGACTGAGGCGGGCGTGTGATGGGCTGCAGGGAGGCTGAGGAGGACATATAAGGCTGACGCTGGCTGACGTGAGAAGGCCACTGGCTCTCGTGATTCATCCTTTGATCAGGTACCATCATATCATCCGTGCGGTTCATGCCTGGATAAGGAGGTGCCTGTGCGGGACCACCGGGGCCCTGCCTGTTCTGGTACGGATAAGGCATATCGTTGCGTGTCGCCCACATGCTCTGCTGAGGCCCTTCGCTGGAGGACGACTGCATTGGGCCGCCCATCATTTGGGGCGGGAGCCCGTGCGGCTGCATCTGCCCGGGGCCCTGCATCCTCTCTCTGTTGTAGGGGTAGGGATACTGCCCCTGGATGGGCCGCCTGTCCGGCCCGGAGTAGGAGCTCCCGTACTGGTTGTACAGCTCCTGCTGCTGGCTGCCATACTGCACGCTGTACACGTCCCCTTCGTGGCGCTTGGCTGGAGGCCCGTACATGCCGTCCATATGGCGCTTGTAATTCTGAAAAGTCATATAAAGACAAATCATACTGATGTGCCTTTACAGGTATAATCACACACTCAGATTATGCAAAACAGTTATTACCTGGTGGAATGTTCACTTCAAAATGAATATGGGACGCTCCCAAGACAACTGAGGACTAACAATTTATGTACTGCATTCAGTGCTATATAAACCATGTCACGTGCTCCGAAGGGAGCCTCCACAGTTTGTTTTCACATGCTTGACATTTTCTGTGGGGAAAAACAGCCTTCTCTCCTGGTATTTTCCAGGGCTGCAGTTTGGGAGAGCATGGCTTTGGTGACTATGACACAGGCAGTGGCTTAGGGACACAGTGGATGCCTTCAGTAGGCAGAGAGGGAGAGAGACCCTGCTGGCATGGACCGAGCATCCTGAGGCCAGCCTGAAGGGCTCCTGGGTAAACAGACCCCTTGGGGCTAACTTTACAGAAGAGCCTCCACACTGGGCCTGGCTTCTCAGGCTGGACCTGTGCTGCCCTGACACCTGACATTCTCCGGCCCCGCCCCAACCTGCAGCTCCTCCAGGTCACCTTCTCCATGAAATCCTGCCCCAGAGGACAGGGCTGGGCGCCGCCCGTTACTGAGCACCCCTCTGGGGATGCTGGGGGCTCGCGCACGTGACCTCCTGACGAGACTGAGTGAGGGGGACGCTGATGTTGATTAGTGTTCTGTCGCTTTACTGAAAATTGTTTAAGATCAGTTGGTTTGATAATACAAGTCACTGTACAAACATGCTCCAGTAAAATTTAAAAAATGTTTAAAGTCCTTTCTATTTCACAAGAGGTGTTAGGCATGAAAAGGTGGTTAGAAACAGCAAATTCCTGGGTCTGAAAAGCACAGCATGTCGTGCAATCTTCTGCATTAGTGTGAAAACTGCAAGGTTGCCGCACACATTTGAAGACCTCGAGCTGAGTGCCGTGTATGAGCAGCAGAAACCTACACAGCTGTCCTGTGTGGTCAACATACGCCACCGTTAATATCTTATTCTTAAAAACAAGTCAACTTTCACTATTAATATGTAATACTTGACGTTGTTTCTTCTAAATATCCTCTCTAAAACATACTGGCAAATTTCTGTGCTAAAATGTCATTTGATACAATAGTATACAGAAGAGACATAGGCTTAAAATATACTTGAACTTGGGCTTATTATTTACAACGATGAACGTCTTAAACTTTCTATAACATGCTATATTTTCAAGAGCTATTTCTAATTTGCTGATTTCAAAACCCCAACAGCTATTTTTTAGTATAAACAAATAAAACCTGATTGTTCAATAAATGGCGTCTTCTTTGTTACACCTCCTAGAACTCTTCAAAAGTAACAGGAGTTTGAATTTTAAGCGGAAAGTAGAGATGCACCCCACTCGCCAACTCACCGTCTGCTGCGGATACAGGCCTGGCTGGTGCCCTCCATATGGCGGCTGTCCCGAGGGGGGGCCTTGGCCTGGGTACTGCTGCCCATAAGGTTCATGCCTAGAGTGAGGCATTCAAAGAAAACTTCATTTACCATGGACCTCGGGCCAAGGGAGAAAATTAGAGTCCATTTCTGGGAACTCCACGGCTGTCTCTCTTTCACTGCACCCTCCCCACAGAGGCACTCTGCGCAGCAGCAGCAGCAGCAGGGGTGGCGGCACCCACTCTGGGAGCACTGCCAACCCCTGGCTGGTGGGTGGGAGGAGTCCCGCTGGACCAGCCAGCACCCTCTGCCTTTGAGGAGAGGCCCTGCCCGTCCTGAGGGACCAGGGAGGCATGACACATGCTGATGTGAGGTATTAATGAGGGCAAGAAACAACAGAAGAAACGAAGGAGCCAAGCAGTACTTCTAGGAGTACGAGAACACTGACACACAGTCACAGAAAATGTTTCTACTTTCTCGTCATGAATACAAACAGTTCAAGTTTTTAAAGGGATACTTAAAAAATAATCCAGATGATGCTAAGTTAGTACAGACCAAACTACTCAAAATTTCAATGTCCTATGAGCCTAAAAGGCTACAGAAAAGAATAACAGGGATGATTTAAATGTACTTCTATTAAGTCTTAAAATGCGAATGAACAATACGTTTGTTTTATATTGAGAAATTATAAATATCATAAAAAACAGCATGTTTAAAAGAGCCATAGATTTGAAATAAAAAAAAAATAAACTGGCTTAGTTAGTATATTGAATCTTGTAAAAAAGAGAATACTTAGACTGAATATATTCCTAAATGGTCAGAAATGAGAGTAAGAAAGAAAATAAATGAATTTTTAGAGTACCACATATAAAACAGATATAGGGGAAGCTTTTGCTAATGACGTCGATATCTAAAAGAAGCTTTATAGTTAGGAGGAAAGAAATACAATTGACGTGGATGAAATTTAAGCTGAACAAGTAACACTTTTCAGAAGAGAAAACTTAATGAGGTAAACCCTAAAGTGGTAGAGCCAAGGTGACTTTCAAACCCAGGCTGTGCAATGTTGTAGACAGCATTCTAGAAGAAACAGGTAAGTGCACTTGCTTGGGTTCCTTTAAGAAAATACGTCTCAGGAAGACTGTTTGCCTTTTAATCTCATCAGCCCACCCCTCACCCCTACTTCACCAAAAGCTTTTCCTGGACCCTCAGAAACAATCCAAATCCTAGTAAAATCCTTGACCCGGTACACTGCACATGACACAACAGTTAACCAACCAGTGCAGATTTCACAGATAAACCCTCACTGATGGCCAGGCTCAGAATTACAAGATTCTTGAGTCACTGTTACAAAGTACTGTATCACTTTGAGCACACGAGGCTACGCAGCTCAAGAACCAAGCTCACAGAAAATGAAGGAAAGAAACTTTATTTGGTAAAACAGTGAGATTTTTCAAAAGCTTTTCCCCCTCTGTGTTAAACCAGGGCCACTTCACTAACCGTCCCTATGGCCCCGGCATGTGGACTGAGGGGCCTGACGGAGGCCCTGGCACGTGGGATTCCGAGGGAGACAATGGAAACCACGCCCGCCCTAAGGCCTGCTCGTGCGGCTGCGGCTAGAAAGAGGGCCTCCTGTTGCGGCGCCACTAGTTTCCTTTAAAAATCAAATTAAGCTGAAGGCTTTGTTTCTGAGCACTTCTCCATTAGGGAGGTAACGGACATGCCAAGCAGCGGAATGGGCTTCCATGGGCGGGACTAAGGTCAGGGGCCTCGTTCATAGGAAGAAGTCCAGTCTAAGCCGCCGTTAGGAAGCAGCCTGCTGTCACCCCTTAGAGGCATTTCAGTGACTTACTTTCTATCTTATTAAAATATTCCAGGCCAGTAATGCAACCTAACTTGCCATTTTAATATCAAGATGCTATTCTGAAAAAAACCCCAAAAAACCTGCTGCGGCTTTTCTCGGAGATGCTTATTAAGGGGCAAAGTATTCTCTTTCTGTTTCGACAGTTCATAGGACAGTGGAAACATCTGAAAAAGCAATGCCTGGAAGACCCTACCGAGAACTCACCACCGCCTGAGTCTGCCGGCAGCCCAGGGTGGCACCAGTGCCCAGGCCTCGCCCTCCGGCAGAAAGCAGGGGCTGCAGGTCACGAGAGAAGCCACGCGTGGAAGCTGGAGGCGGCGGTCTCGGCGTGGTGACAGTGACTAGGATGACCGCGGCTCTGCACTCTTAGGGAGAAGCCTCTTGCCATGGCCAGCCCAGCCCCGGCATATTTCTAATCTATGCTTTTGGGCACCCAGTAATAAAAACACAGCTGTACTTGGGGCCTGAGGATAAAGGCCTTCTCCCCAGTTGTTGACTGAAGGCAGCCACCTGACACTCACTCCAGCAGGAAAGCAGACACTAGTGTTGCCATCAGTGGCCAGGGCTCAGAAATGTGTGTGAGGAGAGCACAGTTTGCAGTAAATCATCTCATCTCCACAGCAGGAGACACTCACCTTCGATCGTAGCTGGCTCCGTAGGGGAATTGCTGCCGCTGCCCCAGGCCCAGGCTGGACATCGCTCCAGACGGACTTTGGTTGTACATGTCCTGCATGCTGCTGGTGGCCATCTGTCCTTGCGTCATGAACGGTTCACTACTTCCAGGCACTGCAATATTTTCAGTAACAGACAAGACATTAAGCACTTTCAAAAGCCAAAGGGCCCAAATACTCCTTTCTTGTCATTTCTGTTATCCTTAATATGACAGACGACAAAAGCAATGAAAGAGCACAACGTCTGAAGTTAAGATGGACCCTGCTGGGGAAGATGCTAAGATGGACCCCTCCAAGGCCCCCGCCTCCCCCCGCCCGCCATGTGCACACGCTGTATGAATGGGTCCCTTTGAGCGTGGGTAGAACCTATGCCTGTGATGGGGTATCATTCCCAGGATTACGCTACATCACACGGTAAAAGGGATTTCACAACTGTGATTAAAGTCACTAATCAGCTGGCTGAGTTAACTGAAAGGGAGAGCAACCACGTGGGCCCTTTAAATTGGCTTCTAGAGGCGAGCAGCTCCCTCCCGCTGGCCTTGAAGCAGCGCAGTGCAGCGGAGAGGCCTACATGTTAGGAAGGCGCCTCCTGGGGGCAGAGAAGGCCCAGATGACAGCCAACAAGAGAACAGGACCCCAGTTCTACAACCGACAAGGAACTGAATTCCACAACTTGAACAAGCTCAGAAAAGATGGAGTCCTGGGTGACAGCTTGAGTTCTGCTGAGACCCGAAGCTGAGGACCCACTGTGAAGGCACACGTGTATGTTTTAAGCTGCAAGTTTGTAGTGTATTTGTTACATACAAAAGAGCACAAACCCAGATCCATACTTATTTAAATGAGTTACTGAGCTTCTGAGTTTAATTCCTTATCTATAAAATGAAGTTGGTAATATCCCTCATGGAATGACTGTAAGGAAGAGATAAAATATCTATAGAGTTAGTTCTCTTCCCTTTTAGAGAAAAACAAAACAAAACTGAAAACCTTAACATAACCCATCCACCGACTCACTCCAAAATCAGGGTGAAGAAAATCAGCAGGGAGTTAAGAACAGCCCAAGACAGGATGAGACACAACTACTTCTAACATGGGGCAGAGTGTCAATTAGGTCAAGTATGCAAAGTAGCACCAACTCAGAGCCTGAAGGAAACTGGGTCAAGCCCAGAAACTAGCCTGTAGGCAAATTAAACATTTTAATACTTATCTTAATTGACATCCAGTACTACTACCACCCTCCTCCATCCTAAGAAGGTTACTTCTATGTTCCGTGAGATAAAGGCAGATTAAAATTTTGCGAGCTGATAAAATTTGTTTGGCTGGCAGAGAGGTGCATATACTGAGGCTTGACACTGGGAGAGTGTATTTTGCTCTGTAAGCGATTTCACATACTTTGTATCTCACATGATCTTACGTTAACCTGCAGTAGAGCCAGTTTTGATGTTACTTTCCACTTTACAGAAGTAAAAATAGAGAGAGAAATAAGCGGGATAATTAAAGTTAAGAAGCTTAATTCCCTAACATAAAGAGCTCTTAAATATCAATAAGGAAAAAGACAATCAAATTAAAAAAATAGGTGAACATACCAATGGACTATTCATAGGAAAAGACAAATGAATGGCCAATCAATATATGAAAAGATGTGTGACACTTCACTAATATTTAAAGAAATTCAAGTTTAAAAAATGACAAGGCTTTTCCCTCCCCTCAATCTGATCAGCAAATATTAAAATGACTTGATAATAACTATCCTTAGTATGTGAGAACACAAATGCTCATGTTATGAGTATCACATTGGTATGACGTTTGTCAACAGCTGCTATGGTAGGCTGTATTTTGGTGACCCCCACAGAAGCACATCTCCAGGTATTCATAGCCTGTGAAGTCCCCATCTGCTGTGAGTCCGGGCTTACTCATGTGACCAGCTTTGCCCACAGGGGCACTGGCAAATGTGATGCAGCACAGGGTGGTAAGTGGGCGCAGGGCTGTCCTCTTGGAATGCTCCTTCTTAGAACCCATCTACCAGGTCACGAGGCCCCCAACCAGCTCCGTGGAAAGGCCCCACGGAGGAGGCCCCCACCTACAGCTTCAGCTGAGTTCCTAACAGAGCCTCCAGATGACACTGGTCATTCAAATGACACCCCATGTCCAGAAAAGCTCTCAGTCAGGCTTCAGGTGACAGCAGCTGCCTCGGAGTCCCAGCCGACCACACATGGAGCCCAAGAGACACCCCACGCACCACAGGACTGAGATGTAATTAAATGCTGTTGTTAAAGCTGCTAACTTTTGGGGTAGTTTGTTAACAAAAGTAAAAGATACTCAGTAAACTAAAAAAGGATTCTTATCCTTTGATTCGGTTATTCTACTTCTAGAGATCTAATTCAGAGAAGCACTCTTACAACTGTGAAAAAACAGCTGTACTTCAATAACCACTGCATCATTGTAATAGCAAAATATTATGGAAAAACAGATCTATTACTAAGAATAGGTAGGACTGTGTGTATAGACATTAATAAATATTCAAAATATACTGTTATGTTAAACAATATATTCATTTGTTGTTCACTTACAAGCAATTAGTCAGTCCCTCAGTCAGTGATGGATTAAGGAAGTGGGTGGGGCAGGCAGGCAGGCAGGCAGACAGGTGGGGCCTGGGCTACTCGGGGCGGCTGAGTCAGATCAGGCTCTTTTGTCCACGCCACCACCACACGACAGGTCAACAGCAGTAGCAGCAGTGCCAACAACACAGCATGATATCACTCATATTGGTCATTAAATGAAAAAACCAGAGCACCACCAAGTTCACTGACAGAATATGGGGAACTGAGGAATGGATAACTTTATCATAACGGGGATAGAGCTATAAGAAAATCTGTGTCCTGCGGGTTTTCTGTTTATCTGCTTTCACTTGGTACTAAACCTACTAGAATTGTACGGTAGCAGGTGAGCTGAAACATCCTGGGGAAACGTGAGACAGAGCTTCCCTCTGAGCCACTGTATCATTTACACAGTTGATGAAAACACATTACAGAGCTACCTAATACCTGCCAAGGTAATCCACAGCCCCCCCCCTCCATCCCTACATTTATTTTCATTGTAAAAAAATTATAGGCATAAAGAAACAAAAGAAAGAGAACTCTTGGTGTCCAATATAGCATATAGATTGAATACTGGAATAGTTCACAGTAACTTTTGAAACCAGATTCCATGCTATTGTCATATCTTCAGAGTCTAAAAATGTTATACAACCACCAAAGCACTAAAACATGTTCTTTCCAGCATCTCATACCACTAAGAAAAGCAGCTAACTCCAACATTCACAGAGCTTCTGAGGTTCTGACTTAGGGACTTACTGCATGTTCTGCAAAATCTTTACCTGAAATAAGCAGCTTTGAAACTTCTTAAAAGGAAAAATTATAGATTATCTTGCTTTGTATAACATGTTGAAATATAGATGAAATATAACCTCATTTGTTAATTAAAATGGTAATATGCCCAACATTTAAAATTTGGAGATTATTCATTTTTATTTTTCATTGCTCTGTAATACTTGTGAAAACCAAGGCTTTGGACCTTACGCTTCTCTCTACTCAAGACAGTGTATCAAGAAATTCATGTCCCCCAAACCTCTGAATACAGCAAAAGTACTATTATGAAAGGGATCCCAAAATAAGTACTTCCATAAAAATATTATTCAATATTATGAAAATGTTGCTATCACATCTCAGTTTCACAGGACCCAAATGGATCTGGAAGAGTGCCAACAGCAGGTGGAGCCTGCATGCCATTGGAGAAGTTCACAGGGCAGCGGCTTAGGTGGCTACAGTCTCAGGGCTAATAAACACAGAGGGAAAAACCACCCCAGGTGCTTGCTAGTATCAGTGACAACTCTCTCGGCGATCTCGCCCATCCTACAGTGGTCAATACCACTTCTCTGCTTAGTCTCCCAGATTGCACCTAATTCCAATGTGCTGCCCAGCTCCAGACATACACCCTACCACTTACCACCTGGACATATCCACCAGTCAACACTGGATTTCCTTCTCTATCTTGTTCATTTCCCAGGTGTCTACACCCCAGGTGGTAACATCACCATGTTCTCAGTCCACCATCACTTAGTCCTTCTTCCCTAACCCCCTTGTTCAGTCCATCAGCACGTCGGTCCTATTGTTTCTACCCCCAACATATAATGAGTGGTTCCACTTCTCTCTCTCTGCCAGGGTCTGACTCCAAACCATCACCTCTCCCTGGACAATGACAGTGGTCTCCTCAGCTCTACCCTCACCTCTCTGCTACATTCTCCATAAGTGTCTAGTTATTTACTCATTTATTTTTAATAAAAAACCCAGTCACCTCGCTTCCTGGGTAACATCCTTCAGCTGTGGTAAAAACCCAACCTCATCAGCATGCCTCCAAAGGCTGAGAAGCTCTGGCCCCGTCGGCCTCGAGGCGCTCAGCCTGCCCGCTGCTCCTCATGCCACAGAAGCCTTCCGCCTCCTCCCACACACCGGCCTCACGCCTGCCTCAGCCTCCTCAGCTCCTGACTCCTCTCTGACTCCCTGTTGCCCAGGTCTCAGCAGATACTGGCCTCTCCTCAGAGCCTGCCCCTCCTGGTCACCCTCCCTAAGGCGATGGCCCTTTCCACAGTGTCCCCACCCAACATCATGTCCTTTTTTCCTTTTTGTTTCCCTTCTTCCATCAACCACAATCTTTAATCTTATGTAAGTGGTTTAACTTATGTTTTGTTTGTTTGTAGACCATCAACTCCATGAGGGACTGTCTGATATACTAACCTACTACCCAGCCCCCAGCCCCCTGCTCAGCTCACGCCATGTGACAACAATGACACCGACAGAAGGCAGGACTGAGAGCACGTTTGCTTAGGATATGGTCACTTTCTATGGGCTGTATTTATGTGCATTAACTCAATCCTCGGGACCCATTCATTACTATCCCAATTCCTAGATGAGGAAACTGAGGCACAGAGATGCTAAGTACTTTCTCCAAGGCCAGAGATTTAGTAGGCTGGCAAGCTGAGACCCAAGTACGTCTCGAAAGGATCAGTGACTCATGGGATGGCAGACAGAGGAATGCCCTCTGGACCGAGCCTGCACAGAGGCCCCCGAGCACTTACCTTTTCTCATTCCTCCAAAGGGGTCCTTGTTGGGCTCATAGGGCATCCTGCCCATCACGTCTGGCATGCTCATGCCCTGCTGGTATGGGGCACTTGGGGTCATAGAGTTGCGTTTTGGGAACGATGACTCACTCGCGTCTGAGAATGGGTCGTGGACACTGACGGTGCTGCTTCTGATGAGAGAGAGACAGGAAAGCTTAGCAACAGAGCATTAGTCTCCTCCAAACACTTACTCGGAAAATAAGCCAATCTTGAAAACTGTACATGCAAAACCCCTCCAAAATAAACGTTGTGAATGTAAACAGTGGTAATCAATATTTGAAAACTCACTAGAGAACATTTCCTCTCTCTGCAAAGTCTGCTCTAGAAAATCCAAAGATGGACAAATCTGATTTTCGTACAGCTCACGGAGATCTTTTTAAAAACATCTTTATTGTGGTATCACAGAGATCTTTGAACATACCTTCCACCTTGCATTGGGGTCATCTGTCCATGAGGGGTGGAGGCTGGAGTGGGTGGCTTCAGGTCACCTGGAACCTCTGCCATCGAATTACTGCCAGTTGACTGGGGTGTCTGTGGACCTTGCAGGGATCCTGAGTTAGCTGATAGTAGTAGCATCATGAAAAAATGGAGGAAAACTAGAGGTTATCAAGTAACCACATCCTTGATAGTTATTTTTTTAAAAAAAGGAAAGAAAATAAGATACCATCTTATTTAGAAATAGTAACAATATCTATTGCTGGTAACACTGTAGTAAAATTAATTGCTCTTACATTGTTTATAGTGAAAATCAGTAAAGTTTTTTTACTAAAACTTCATATGTTGGCAACACACTTCATATGTGAGCCATGAAACATATATACTTTTGACGGGGTATTTATCCCAAGAAAATAATCTAATATAAAGGAGGCTTTAGGCAGAAAAACGTTTATTTCAGTGTTGTTTATAATGGAGATGCCCTAAAAGTCTGAGAATAAGAAAAAATGGAAAGAAAATTTTGGTGTATCAATTTGATGGACTATTGTGCTATTTTAGAAAAAAATTAGGAAAATTAACCTGGGTCTTAGGCAATGACAAACGTTTCAGTTGTAAAGCAATGATATGAACTACTAATACGCCTCACATGACTGCAACACCTTCTCAACGTCTGAATGTGTCTATGCTCTGCCATGAAATCGTATTTGTTATTTATATAACACAAGTCATGTTGGTTTGGAGATCTTTAATGTCATTATCAGAGTTTTAAGACTTGGCCTTTAACTATAATTATATTATAATAACAGCTCAGAATTGAGCAGATCTTTTTAAAACTTAAGTGGGATTATTGAAAAAAAAATTTAACCCCACTCTCTAGGAAAAACATGTATTTAATGGCTCTTGCCTTATCACTGATCACAGTCCTCAGCATGTTAGGTGTTCATAGATACTGGTTTTGTTTATTAACTAAACAAATACTAACTGAGTGAATAATGTGCTTGCTCTACTGCAGGCTCTCCTACAGTTGGATGCACCCCACTGACAAAAAAGACAAAATTCCTGCCCTCATACAGTTTACAGTAAATACTTTCAGAATTGTAACTAGCTGCTTGTAAACAGTGATACTGCATATATTATTACCTATAGTTCCTTAGCTATGAAGTTCCACAGGCTCACTACAATCACCACCATCCACATTTTACTTTAGACGAGGCTGAGTTACACAAATCACTGGAGACCAGAGTGTGTTACAAAGGAGTGAGAAATGGAAATGAGTCTACTGCTTCTACTCAGAAGCCTCAGCTGAACCCAGGCATCTCTAGTGAGATCAGGGCTGCTGATCCTGGCCTGGTCAGCAACAGTGCTGATAACTGGCCAGCAAGGAGGACATTCCACAACCGTCCCCCCTGGGCGCCTAGGGCTTCTCAGAGATGTCAGGAAGACTGACGTTAAACGCACGTATCTTCTTAGATGTAGGCATCTTAAAATAAAAACCTACCAACTCATGCTTATAAACCAAACTCTGGTGAAACCCTGGAAATGCATATTTAAAAAGCAGATAAAAGAGAAAAGTAGAGTCTTTTACAAATATATAAGGCTAACCCAACACACGTGACCGCCCCAGAGAGCTGGCAGGAGAAGTAACTGGCTTCTTAAATCAAGAACCAGACTGCACGGCAGCCCGTACAGCTTCCTTGGAAACATGGCCCACAAGGCTGTGATTTCAGAATGACCCTTATTTACAAGTATTCACATTTACAGCTAATTAAAAAAAAAAAAAAAAAGGAAAAATTCTCCCCTCTTGCCAGTGTTTTTTCCTTTCCTTTCAGGAGAGAAAAAAATGAATGTAACCTCTTGAAGTTCCGTTAATAGAGGAGGCTGGCTCTCTAGGATATCCCTACCTTTTGCCAGAAGCTACAAATGTATACTCGAAAGTAAACAATGGAAAGGTTACTGAAGGTTAAGTACATTCACACACTTCAGACTGTACAGCCAGACTCCTGGCTGGGAAGATAATTTACACAGCATGAACCTGGTGCCCGGGTGCTGGCTGGGGTTGCGGGAAGGAGGGTGGGGAGAGGAGGAATAGCTGATAGGTCCCAGGTCTACAGCGACTGGAGGTCACCCAGAGGGCACCTTTGTTTATAACCCGAGCCCCTTTCTCATTTATCTTCCACTGAGGATTCCCTAGTTGGATCCACACAGGCTCTGTGACATCACCTGTCAGCTAATAATAGAAATGCAGTCAGCCACCTGCCAGCAAAGATGGATGGGTTTTTGGTTACAGACTTACTAATTGAATGTGGAGCTTCCTGCTATCTCCCCCAACCCCTCCCGGCTGGTCCCTGACCCACCCCACCCCTGCCCCGCCCCACCCCTACTCCAGCTTTGAGGCAGCTCTTCATTAGAACTCCACACACTTTTACAGTCTATTATAGATTATAATAAGATCCCCACAGGCACCTCAGAGACATAGCCTACCCCAGGCCTTGCTCAGGTTTCTCTGAGGAGCCTTCTTTTCCCTGACTTGTTCTCAGTCCCCCTGGAAGACACACCTGGATCTCTGGCCTGAGAAGCCACACGCCACTCAACAGTGAGGATTGGGGTGCAGCCCGCAGGGCTACGGGGCTGACAGGATTGAATTTCAGAGCCCTATCAACCACATCAAATCAAAACTGGAATACGTCCATTACTTATATATGCTGCATCTTCTTTATCCATTCATCTACTGATGTGCACTTAGGATGCTTCCATATCTTGGCAATTATAAATAATGTTGTTAATAGTGGGGTATATGCGTCTTTTTGAATTAATTCTTATTTTGTGGTTGGTTTTACTCCTTTGATAACTATGTAAGTTTAAAAAGCTAAAGCTCTAAACACTCTCAGAAACAATGAACAGTATATATATATATATATATATATATATGTAAATTTTAAAAATACATGCAGTATATTGTGTATATGTATTTATATGCAATATATTGTATATGTGCAGTCAAACTGTAACAGCTCTACCTAATAAAACTGAGAAGTGAAAAAAAGATCTAAATAACATAAAACATTAGTTCTCTATTGAAAAAAAAAAACTGGAATACAGATGGATGACTTAGAATGCTAAGTCATTAGCACTTAGGATTTAAGTTGGTTCCGAATGACCATTTGAAAAACCACCTGGAGTGCTTCTCAGGGATCTTTTTGTTTGCCTGGATATGCTGTTTAGGAATAAAAACCAGTTATGTTCTTCTGGGAAAAAAACTGACGTCAAAGAACACAAACTTTGGCTGAAAGTTAGTTTAAAAATTTTTTGCAGTTATATGAGGCCCTGACATGGCAAATGATAGGGAATAATTTGTTTTCCTTCTCTGATAATAAAAAAGTCTCAGAGACATTTTCCTTACTGATAGTTCTGGAATCAAAGAGGTCACTGATTCACAGATGCTGGAGGAAACACCTGGCTTTTGGCTCAGAGGCTTGTTACTCACTGCTCCACTGACCAGCCCGTGTGTCCGTCTCTCTTGCTGAGCAACGTGCAGAACACGTAAGCCAAGCATGCTGGCCCCTGCGCCCCGCATGGTGCCTTCCAGGCAGCGCCCTGGCCGAATGGCCAAACCCAGGAAGCCTTCCCCCTGCTTCCTGTTTCACAGGACTAGGGCTCCATTTGGACCACGGAGAAGAATGTATTAATCAGAAGTGCATCTGCAATCCAAGCTCTTTTGTGTCGTTAAAGCGATAATGTTGCCATAAAAATGGTAGTTTAAAAAAAAGGGGGGAAAGGAAAGAGCCGACTGTTAAGAGAACAGGCCCTGCACTTTCTGAAGCATCTATACCTCAGCAGGACTCCTTGTGCTGAAGCTGATGCACACTGGGGGAGCTATTCTCCATACAGAAGTGCGGACCATTCAGCGACATGAGTTCTTTCCTGGCAAATAAAATATACCTTTAGATCTTTGCAGACATTGCCACTTTGGTCCCTACACCCCACTGGGTTTTTATTTTGGAAAAATAGTTTCAGAGCTGTTCACAGACAGCTTATTTTACTCTGTGAATTGAATGTAATGTTGTGAGATTTTAAAAATTAGATTTCACAGTTTTTAAAGTACACCTTCTCATCTCTAACTGGCAAAGGCTGTGAGTCTGTAAGGGTGGGGTTAGAGAGGAGGACTTCTACTTGTGTTTAGAACCAATAGATCTATACCTAGGTATGCTCACTACAAGTGCACCTTGGGCCTAAAAAGTATTTATGGGAGATCCCTTGATTAGTGGCCTTAGATATTAGCGTTGCCATCCCGATATCCACTAGAGGAAATAATTAAAGGAGAAACAACTCCTTTCTTTGGCTCAGAGATACCTTGTATGTGTAAAGAGTTTACCCGTTACAAGTTACAATGCTACTTTAAACACAGGCCGGAGTGTGGTAGGTACAGGGTATAACACTAGAGCGAGATGTCTGGTATCAAAGCCCAGCTTTTCCACACACTAGCGACATGACTGTGAGCTTGTTACTTAGATTTTATGTGCCTTAGTTTTCTCGGGGATTTTAGAACAGTGAATAACAAGGCTAATATGAAGATTAAATGATAAAGCACTTAGAAAAGTACCTGGCACACCGTAAGGGCTCAAGGAACTGTGGCAATCAGGTACGATCACTTGACAGCAGAACAAGCCTGCTTTGGGGCGTGGTGGGAGCAGTGGCAGCTCTAGGCAGCCCCACCTTGTATGCAGGTGAGTAAGTGAGGACCATCACTTGGTCCACCAGCAGGGCTTGGACGTGGCCAGAAATAGCAGAAAACAGAATGACCAGATTTAATTTGAGAGAAGTTACCACCTAGAGCTAAGGATGATGCAAGTTTCTTCCCATCTCTAATATTGTATTTATCAGAATATAATGATTTAGTAATTTCAAATTTGAAACACTAACAGGTAGAACAAAGGCTAGCAGGAGAGCCGAAAGAATGGGAGGGTCTCCACCAGTCGAGTGAAGAGGTAGGGGAGAAGGCAGGTTATCATTAATTAGATTGTGCTTATGAGAAGCTAAGTGAATCGCCATTATTCCTAAGTAGCATTTTCCTAAGATTCTTGACCTCTAGGTCAAAGCTAACGGGACTCATCCTCAGAAAAAGATAGACTTTTATCATGACAGTTGGCTGAATTCCCTACAAGTGAGAACTTACAAGCTAAGTCCGAATTTCATTTTGCTAACCGTAGGAATCAGAGGGCCGCTGCCAGAGGCGGGGCTGGCGGAAGAGGGCTGTTAAGTGTGCAGGGCGGCATTGCCAGGGGCGCCAGAGTATTTGCACAGGTTACTGGGGAGACTTAGTTTGACAGTTAGATGGGCTCTTTTAAAATGCCTGTATAAGGAATAAAGGTATACAGGTCAGAATTCCAAAGAGAACATTGACTTAAAAAAGTAAAGCAAAAGAATGACGCCTTCGAAGTGCTGACCAGAAATCTGGGCAACATCCTGAGTTTGACTCTCTTCCCTTAAGGACTGCCAACGGCAGGGGCAAGTAAACAGACGAGGCAAAACCAAACGCGCCCTCCCCTCGTCTCTCAGATCCCGGTCTGCTCCCGGCCCACTCGACCAGGGAGTGGCCTCCTCAGCGCTGGCGGGGTCCTTGCCGGCGGGCGCGGGCCCTGGGCGGCAGCTGCAGTGCTCCCACTTACCAGGAGATGGCGGCTGGAGCTTGGGCTGCTTCTTGGTGTCGCCCGTGCTGAAGACTTCCGGCGGGGGCTCCTCCCCTCGCTCAATCTTGCACTCAAAGGCAAACAGGTACTGAATATACTGCTTCTTCAGGGAGCTTGCTGCACTGCTCGAAGTGCCCACATTGAGGTTGGTTGCCAGCTCACGCCACTTCTTGTTTTTATTAACCTAGCAAGAAAAAATGGCAGGATCATTGGTTTGCAGCAAAGTGGCTTGTTAAAAGCCAGGAGACAAAAAAAGCACTTAATGTCTTGGTTTACTTTTGGTTTTTTTTTTCATTTGCCTCTTTTAACTAATGCTCATTACTCCGACTCAGTAGTGCACAGACAGCATTTACAGTTATAAAACCATTAAGGAACCTGCTGATAGCTACATAAAGAGCACTGCTGGTGGAGATTCTTCTGCCTGGTGCATCTTCTAATGCCTCGCAGTCTTCCAGGGCTGGAGCTGCTCAGGGCCGGAGATTTATCTCTGAGCAAATGTACCCTCCCACTCACACTCTACCCATCCCACCTCTTATTTATTTTTTTTAAAGCGCGTCTAAAAACTAATTTAAAAAGCAATAACAGAACTATTTTGCAATTTAAGTGTTTAAGCCTTAAAATGAAAAACAATGTCTCCTTCAAACAGCCCTCAAGCTCCCAGAAAGAGGCTATAATTCCAGCCCACGCCCTTCCTCTCACATGAGGCTTCCTCGTGGTGAATGAAGCCTCAACCAAATGACCCCAACTTAAAAGCCCGGCACAAGCCATCAGCCCTGTCTGAGCTGTGGAGCCACCAGGTAGCTGACCCGGCAGCACCTGTGGGATTGAGGAGGGCACAGGACTCTCCAGTGTTGCCATTTACACTTAGGCTGGAGAGAATACAACTGCAGGAAGAGAAGAGAAAAAAGGAGAGAAATCCCCAAATGCTACATAAGGATTTTAAGCATTATTTTAACTTTTGCGATTCCCACATGGGAACAGAGTTCCATGAGATCAACACATGAAGGAAACACGAAGGCCTGCAAACAGGTGGGGAATATTTTGCCTTTAGATGTGTCCTGTTAAGTAGCATGGGTTAAGGGACAATGACTTTTAATGAAATGTTCAATTTTTTGATTCAAACTTTCTCACAAAGCTCTTTATGTTCATGCTTAGTACTAAATGGTGCATGATAAAGCCACAGAATACTTTTGGGAATGCTTAATGCCATTTTTGGTACTTAATGCCAGGCTGCAACAAGCAGGCCTGTGATTGCTTCAGAAATGGTAACCAGAGCACTGCCTGGGACATCCCGGAAAGCAAGGCTTTGAGTGGATCTCTCCGTAGCTGCAGCACCTGTCCCAGCCACACCTGATGGTCAGCAGGTAGAGCTCAAGATGGGGTGTGAGGGACAATGCCACCAGGGGGCTCACCGCTGTGAATCACAGCTACATTCAAGCAACTGTTTTAGCTAAGCCAGCGGTCTTGCTCACAGACCCAACTCAGGAATACACGCTGCTGAGAGTCAAAGTGAGGTGCTAGCCAATCCCTGCGCTTCTGAGATGGGCGAAACCCAACTGTTTAGCATCCTGGGGATTCTACAAAATCTGCGCCAGGGGGTCTAGGTTCAGGAGGAAGGTTAGAGGAGTCTATGCCCAGAGGGGAAGCGTCAGGGGTGTCTAGGTGTAGATGGGGAAGGTCAGGGGGTTTAAGTGCAGGAGAGAGGTGTGTATCCTTTCTCTTCACTGACCACCACTCACACCTGGTCTGTATCCTGTGATTTACCATCTGATTTGGCAGAGCCTTGAGGCAAGCTCTAATTGTTTGTTGTAGGTCTCCAGTCCCAGGCAGGAGGAGGCACCCCATGGAGGGCTAAGAACAAAGGCCGCTCCTGCAGCCCCACAGCTGTGCAGCACTGGGATCAGGTGGGCCCTCAGCGATACCTGTGGATTAGCTGATCTGCCGCTGGACAGTGAGGCCTGCAGCACCTGGGGCCTGGAGTGGCTCCTTTCACTGATCTGGGTGGGAGCCCAGAACTGGCAGCTTTTAAATGCTCCCAGGTGATGCTCAGGAACAGCGAGGTCTGAGGCTGATGAAAGGGCGTGCGTCTCGGAATCAGACAGACCTGGCCCTACCACTGACTCTGAGAGCCTGTGGGCCACAACATTACTGGGCAGTCGGCCTTCTGTGTCCCTAGGTTCCTCATTTGTAAATTCAAACAACTGTAGACTGAAAGTATTCGGGGGAAAAAATTCCTGAAAGTTCCATAAAGCAACACTTGAATTTGTACCAGCAACTATTTACATAGCATTACATTGTATTGGCTATTGTAAGTAATCTAGAGATGATTTAGAGATATAGGCGGTTGTGCGTAGGTTATATAGATAAAGGACTTGAGCTCTGTGGACTCTGGTGTCCTTGGGAGTCCCGGAACCAAGCCCCATGGATCCCAAGGGAAGGCTGGACTTTATTTTGTTACGTCTCTTCTTCAAGGCTGATGACCCTGCATGCTATGGGTGCTGAGAAAGACGTGACAAGAAAAAGCACGGTGCCCAGCATGTAGCGGGCACTCACTCCGCAGGACCCATTCCCCGACTCTACACACAAACTAGACCCAGTGCCGAAAACAGGGCTGAGACTAGGGTGAGGAAAGCGTGGCCTCCAGGGCACAAAACTGAAGGCGCAAGTGCACAGCCCCCAGAATGAGCACCTTCTCAGATTCTGTACCCCAGGCGCCCCTCCTGCCCACACTAGACCCAGCCTTGTGAAAAAGGGACAGCACAGCCTCTCTCATCACCCAGGTTACAGGTCTGACCCATCTTTCTTGCTGAACTGCTCTGGAAAGAAGGAAACAGTGAATTTGATTTATATCTGATCCAGACAATTCAGTCACTGGCAAAACATTTCTATTTACTATGAAATTCTGACAGATTCCACAGGATTCTTGAGCTATCAGGAACCCTAATGAAAAATCCAGCCCAAATGTCTCATTTTACAGGTGAGGATTGAGGCTCATATAAAGGACCTACTGAGGTCACCCTGCGAGTGGGCAGCAGATCTCGGTCCCTGGTCCTCAGTGCTCTGCCCCTGCAGCACACAAACATGGATCCCAGTTAAGGTGACCTTCCCAGAGGCTTAGCTTTTTCTCTGTGAGAAAAGAATTCGACCCTGTATATTCAAAGAGATCTGTAATGTCTCCTTATTCAGTCGCTCATTCATTCCTACCTGTGCCAGACCTCCAATCTCTTTAACGCAGACATAGAGCCGGAACAGGTCCAAGGGCTTCTTGCCCACCGCAGGCAGGCTTGAGACCGGGGAGCCTCTCTCCTCCATGAAGGTGAGGTATCGGTCGACCCATAGCTTCCTCTCGGGCTCATTCCCCAACTCGTATACCTTTGTGATCTTTTCCCCAGTGGTGGTAGATGAGCTGGACTTCTAGTGCCCAGGAGGAGCATTTGGAGATGGGGCACGGTGGGCAGAGGGAAAGGGAAGAAGGTGAGAAGAAAGTAATGAGCTACCAGATACAAGAAGAGAAGAACTTTTAAAACTACTGCTATCACACAACAATTAGGAATGAAGGCTACTAGTTCAGGCACAAAGTATACATTTGCTTAATTAAGAATTTACTTTGACTTTAAATAAAGGGCCCAAACTCCCCCTTTTATATACCTGAAAAACAAAAACAAAGGAACAAAACCCTTTTTTACTTTATTGATATAAGCGTTGAATCCCAGAAGGCAAGATCTACTGACACGTTACGTCATTTTTAAAAACAAAAGGCTGCTAGCTCATTGAACGATCACAGTGAATTTAAAATTTCACATCATAGAGCCCCAAATCTACATGGACTCCTACGTTTCCTTGTCAAAATATGAATGGTCAGTATGTGTCTTCATTAAAACTAAATCATATGGAGGAAGAGCAAACACGTGGTACTTCCTAACAAACACAAGGCAGGTCACATGTCACAGGACCTAGTGGTGTATGGGCTCCACGCTCACTTGAGGGCTTTATAAACTTGTGGCCAGCGAAAGCTCTGGCATTCATTCATGGCGACCAGCTTTCTCTATGTAAGATTTCTTGAACTTCTCTGCTAAGTTAAGGGGCTATTTAGGTAACTATTTTAATACATCTCTTAAGCAGCTGTGCTTTAACCACAGACACATGCTATTTCATACTCCCCGCTTATCTATGGATAAATACACACATTTACTTTTATGTGCCCACGTGGTTTATCCTGATACTCTAATTTTGATCTTTTATTTTTCTAACTATATTTGATACGAAAATGTCAAAGTGTGCTGTCTTTGCATACCTGATGCCCACCTTCTGGATTATGTGAACTGGGAAGGTAATAATTTGTGTCCTAAACAGCCTAACTGCTTATTTTTCCTTTCTTTTATGTCTCTGTGACAATATTTGTGTACTTGCAATATTTGCAATTGAGTGATTATTGTGCAAAATCACTTCTGAATTCTCAATAAAGATTTCCCTGGAATAAGATACTTCATTTAATCACGTTTATTTACTAGGTTGTCATTTGTGATGTACAGCCATTATTTTAAGTGGAGGTTTGTTAACTTTTTCATTATATTTAGCTTAATGTAATTTTAAACATTATCGCTCAAATGAAGGAGGGGTTAAATAACATCAATGCCGTTGAGGTTTGATGCCACCTTGTTTAGCAAAATGACCTCATAAAAGCAGGGCCTGAGAAAGGATGCCTGAGAATGAAGCTAATCCAACTGATGAGTGGCAGATTTCCCTCCAATTAACATAATTTTCCCGACCTATTTTTGCTAAAATTTTAAGCCTTCAGCTTTAGGGTTATTGAGGCATAAAATCTTTACATCAAATACATATAAATGGGTCATACAGTTGAGGTAAATAAAAAAATGTAGTGGTAGGATATAAAAACAGTGTAATCTTTTAGAATTTATCTTGATGCTGAAGCTAAAGAGAAAGTCACTTAAAAATTATTTTAGATGAGAACTTAAAAGTGTGTGTACATATTCCTGTATGTCTGTACACCATGCATGTACCAGAATATGGAACGTACTCCATATCCAAGTAAGTTTTTAAAATTGATTTACCATATTCTTACACTCAAGGAATATCTAGCCCGGAAAAGAAACTGTTCTAACACATTTTACACCACATTCTCATACTGGGAACATTTCAGAAGCTTTGGCATCATTAATGAGGTAGTTATTAACGGGAGGTTTCTAAATCCTAGTACTGATTTTTTTTTTGGGGGGGAGGTACACTGAAAAAAGTGGGTCCAATCTTTTCGAAAAAATGAAAATTTGAAATAAGAACCAGAAGAAAAAAGCATTATCACCTAAAATCAATTTAAACCACCACCACCATGAACCTCTCCCTTGCATTTCATTTGTGAAAAATTGAGAGGTAAAAGTTTGAGATTCAATTTAAGGATAAGAAATACAAAAGCAATCATTTCAATTTATAATCACTCTGAGTGACTCTATCAACATCCTGACTACAAGATCCAACTGCCACTTCTGGCCTGGTCCTCTCTGAACCCAGACTGGGGAAAGGTTCCGGGAGAGCAGTTAATCAGCACCCAAGCAATGAGACTCTGAAGTGTTTGTCTCTATTAGAAAGGAGTGGATTCTCGTAACCTGAAATGGGCCTAAAGGAATGATTTACTTAGTCTGAATATCCGTATTTTAACTTTTCTTACCTTTCTTTGTTAAATGAACTTAAGTTTAATTAATTTCCACATATCTCAATTTGTTCTTGTAGAATTACAAAACCTTAATGAAGATAATAGTTTTTAATAGAACTGTTTTTTCATACTTTTTTGATCTTCAAAAACGCATTTTTTAAGGTGCCAAAAGGTAGGAAAATGCCTCTGTAGGAAAAGACAGTGGCTGGGCCTCAGTTTATGAGCGAGGTCCTAGCAAAGGCCTCCCGGACGCCGGCTTCCTGGCCTGAGTGATCCTCATAGGCTTGGTCTGTCCTTGGTGGCACCTGGCCTCACGTGCACAGAGATGGACGTTTCGTCCTCCCTCCGCCCTCCTGATGAAACCTTAAGTTCCACAAGGCTGGTCTGTGCTTTTTTGAATCACCAACAGTGATCACACACTGAAAGTACTCGGTACATACTTGTCTCTGAGCAAACACTCGAATGAAAAAGGTTTGAAAAGTCTGGCACCATCCAAGTAAGAATTAACAGCTGATTAAAATATCCTATAAACAGGTTTTCAGTGAGCGAGGTGCAAAGTGAATGTGGACACAATCTAGCAAGACTGAAGGCTGGGAAGGGATGGGTAGGCATGTAACATCTCCACCCCCAGCCTTGAGGGCGGCTCAGTAGCTAGCCCATGCCCAAAGCTAGTATTTGGGTGTCCGAACAGAGAGAAAGGACGTTAAAAGGAACAAAAGCCTTAGGAAATAAAGACTATATACTTGATCACTGATCAGACTCAACATATACTTCTTTTATTCATAGACATTAGCTATGATGTGACCTTTGGATAAATGTCATTTACATTCTACCCACTGACAATGGGCAAAAAAACTAGCGCTGCAGAAAGACAGTTAACTTTTCCAGGCCAATAGGACCATCTTGTATTGCTTCAGTGTTGTAAAAACAGTACCCCACTGCAAGAAACTGTCGTGGAGGTAAGCAAAAGAAATGGAGATTACTGAAAAATTACAGCAAGACATTATTATGGTGCCACAAATGTTTTACTTGCATATAACTTAATTAAGTCTATAAGCACACTTTTCCTCAAGTCTTTGAGGCAGATTTACATTTCAGCAGTCTTTACCATATGCCTGGTAATATGTGTATACGCATGTGTATGTGCAAATGTTTATTTTTATTTTAGAATGTTTTGTAACAAAACAATGTTGGTCCACGGCACACTGTCAAAGCATACAACATCTTTGTTTTTAGTCCATTTCAGGCTACTATTAGACAGGCTTTATTAGGGATACTGTTAGGAGCAATTTTAAGTACAAATTAAAGTTATATCTCAGAAAGAGAAGTTAAATACTCCTCAGTGATTTGATAGCAGAGATAATCTGAAGTCCTTCATAATAATCTCCTTTAGTTCCCTTCTTGAAACAGCATCTCATGCAAGGGAGGGGCTGTTTTCTCAATACAAAGCAATCCTCTACTACCTTCTACCACCTTGAATCACATCTCCTTTTGTTCAGCTGGAGCCAGAAGTTTGTTTGTAAATTTTTATACATGATGGTTATGGTAAGGAAGAGATAATGTATGTGGATATACTTAGGAAAAAAGAGAAAAGTTATATGCAATTTCAAGTATAATTATGTTACAGCTGGGAAATGAAATCAACAATTGTTTTCTTTTTTCTCGTATTTAAGTAGAAAGTAGGGTTTTGATAATAGTTGCCTACAGGACTCGTTGATTAGGCATAATGTGACTAGTAACTTAAAATATAATAAATATCTCAGTCATTCTTTTTATAGTTTGGGAATTTTAAAAATATAATATGGTCTATTAGCAGTCTTTGTTACTAACAAATTATTATTCTTAATTATTATCTTAAGGCTTTAAAATATATTTTCAACCTCTGAAATTCTTCCCTCCTAGCCAATAAATACATCTTTTTGAAAAGTTACAACTGGGGTTCTACCTGTTAACTCGGGGGTATTACTGATTCAAAAATGCTTTTCCTATGATTAAAATAAAGCAAAAACCCAAAGTAGATTATGGGAAAAAAACCCCACAATGTTGGCTGCCTTCTGAGACTCAAAGCAAATAACACAAAGACATCAAAATTAAGGAGCTGCATTCTCCCTCCCGATTAGTTCTGCTTAACCGGCACTAGAAGCATTTTTCATTGCATCTCAGTTGTTCAAAAAGTGAAACATACGTCTACTGAGAAGGTAACGGGCGAGTATTGCCCTTTCTTCCTCTGAAAAGGAAAATGCTGGTTATACGAGAGCTCCACGTGAATTTTACAAACATTTACTGGAACCACCAAGTCTTCAGACCTTCAGCTCTGTCTGTTTAAACCAGCGAATGGATAATTAATAGCAGCTTCCTTTTGGGGTTTTGACTAGATTGCCAGATTTTGCAGTTAGAGTCTTCTTCCCTCCAACTTGCTTTTCCTGGGCTGTGCTCTTCAATACACCGTCTTACAAAAATTAGCGTATTAATTAAGCCTTCTTGGCAAGTAATTGCATGTTAAGTTTTTCTTTTTTTTTTTAAAGATCTTTTGATTCCCTGTATGAATGTAAAATAAAGGTTACTACAGTGCCATTCTTCTTCTTTTTTAATGGCACAGAATTAATTTCTTTAGTAGGAAAAAAAAAAGCCCTAGCTCTACAGACAGAATATTAAGGCTAGAAAAATTCCCTTACATGTACATTACCACTTTTGTTTTTTGTATATCATAAGGAAATCAACACTTAATTTCAAGATTATCAGCAGGCTTGTGCAGGATATAATTTTTCTATCTCAGCTGATTCTAACGTAGCCACATATTAATTTAAAAGTAGCGTTCAAAATATTCACATGCACTAACATTTATTTCTACAACTTTTCTGTTAATTTCTGACAAGAAGATTGAAACCAAGCAGGCTGATAATATGCTAAACCATGTCCAATGTAATATTTACATTTTCAAGATTTGAAATAAGATGTTTCAGATACAACAGCCCATGAAAGATTTAGGCCAAAGGCCAAACTTGTCATTTACTCCACGGCTGCTATTAGTCCCCATGTAAATGGAGAAGTTAACTCCTTTGAAAGATCTTCTATAAGTGCACAATGGATTAGACATTTAAACAAAAATCACTGAGTGAAGGAGTTTGGACCCAGAAACACAATCGCATGCTTTGTATACAGACGCTTCTTTATATCAGTGGTTTCATTACCAGAAAGCAACTTATATGATGCATACAAACTTTACTCATTTTGTTACTAGTATAATTATAAAGAAAAACCTTTCACGGATAAATTAAGAAGAAAAGGTCTTATAAAACAAATAAGCAAGCATTAAAGTAGAATTAATTATCAAAAAACCCCAAAAAACAAAAAACACAAAAAACCAGAGCCACTTACAGGGCTTGATGGAGTCTTTGGCCAGCCTGGGCTGCTAATGCTATCACTCTCATCTCCATGAAATGAGGAGATGCTAGCAGAGCTGGGGGACATTGGGGAAGGGACTGGCAGGTTGCCGGGGGTTGGGGGCTGAGAAATACCCTGAGAGCTGTAGCTATCCTGTGGTAGAGGAATAAAAAAAAAAAAAAATGACAAAGGTAGGGCAAACTTTATTTAAAATAACAAAAAGCACATCCAGTTTAACAGACTAATTTTTATATATAATAGATATATATAAAGACATGTACAAACACACAAACACACACACACATAAAGGTATTAAAACAACATTCTTAATTAGTATAACTTGGTAAGTTTGCTGGATGCTGGATACGGCCACTAAGTCACCATGCTTACTTCAAGCTTACATGGAATGCTAAGCATGGGTTACCGCTTATGAAAGAAAGAAAGGAAAAAAAAAAAAAGCTGTTCACCTTATTTATCAAATAAGGCAGGAAAGCAAAATAGTAAGTATGTTGCTGTTGCTGGGCGGCCAAAACAGGAAGCTATAAACTGAAGGCAGAGAAAATGGCTGCAAGTATCAAAACCAGGCAAGATCCCTTCCTTCTCCCCACCCCCAAAGCATTTCGCTGAGTGGGTCCTGTCCCTCCGCCCCTCTCCCCCAGCCACGAGTTAAATGCCTTAAGAACTAGTAACTTTCAGATCCACACCATGAAGGGGGTGGGGGAAGAAGACTGCAAACATGTCGCACACGATGGAAGCATGCAGAGAAGAAACCAAATGCAAAAAAGGGAGGAGAGAGCCACATGGCAGCTTCAGCGAGGCAGGCCCCACACCGCGTGCAGACGAGAGAGGAGTACCTTCGACTTGCTCTCCGGCTGGGCAGTGCCTTCTTCTTTACCGTCTGCTTTGAGAGGCAGGGGCAGTTTGGATTCACCAGGAGACATCATATCTGCAAGACCCATAGATGCTAATCGAAAACAGGAGAAAGAGTTTAGGATTATACGTGTGATTCGCCAGGCTGTGCTCCTGCTAACACAAGCTACTGAGTGATGCACAGGGCACCTGAATTTCCCTCCAACGAAGAAAAGAAAAAAGGAAAAAGAAATTGTAACTCAGAGAATATGAATTTCTGAAATCTAAGGAGGGTGACATTCTGGCCATCCTTTTTTATCTTGGGTTGGGAGCGGGTGGGAAGTGATCATTTACTCAAGACTTAAACCACTGAAAGTCAACTTTTATCAATTTCATTATTTTAAATTATTACAGCTTTAATAGAGTAGGTAACGAGTGGAAATATGCCTGATATCTAAACTGTTCATTAGGTGCTGAAAGTAAATGCTGGATTATTTTTATTGTCGACTAGAAGATCTAGTGCTTCCCTAACTTTCTAAATTCACACAATCCATAGTCTATAAAATAATTTGCCATCTTCTATTGTTGCATTCAAAAATTGTTAACTATTACATATTGCCTAGGCTGCAATAATGGAAGACAGCTGTAACAGACAACTTTAAAAACAATCACCGAAGTAATTTTTGAAGGAAAGGATTTCTAATTATTTTGCAATGGGGCTGGTTTCCTTTCATTCTGGTGCAGCGCGGACACATACCAGTCCTCAGCAGCAGCTCAAATGCCCAGGTCAGGCACCCACAGCAGCTCAAGAGGCAACCACAGCTCCCAAGCAAAGCTCATTTTCTATCTCCAGACTCAGAAATTCAATCTAGTTCATCTAGGCTTTAGAATGAAAAGTTCACCAAAGAATAACTGATTTATATACATTTACTACAATTATTACCAGAGATTTTCAAGTTAAGAATATGGGTTTAGATTTCTTTTTAAAGGAAGAACAAGGCTACAGTAGGGAATCAGTGTCGATATCCAGGGAATAACAGCTGAATTTCTGCAGAACCCCACTGTGCAAGCCATCTGCACAGCACTGGGCTGTGAGCACCACACCAAACAGCTGCGTGAGGAGGCAGAGTGAGGAGAGGTGGAGGGAAAAAAGGGAGAGGGGAGAGAATTACGAGCCTTATAAATGAGTGAAAACCAGGAAACATTCCTATTGCAAAATAAAGTAAACCTGAGGTTTTATGAACAGGACCCACTTTACATTCTGCAAATGGAAGTGCTGGCCCAAGCAAGGCAGCACACATGTAGCGTAACGTGCCAGGAAAAAAAAAAGCTTTAAAAAAAGGCTCCACAGATTGCCCACTACAAAATGATTATTGCATATATTCGTGTATTACTATGTTTTAGAAAATAATTAGTTTTAATTACTGCAGTGAGAGAGTGAGCAGGGCTCTGGCGAATTAGCTGGCAAGCTTTGTGGTGCTAATTTGCTAATATCGTTAGCATCACTGCAGGTTGAGACCAGAGGTCCTGCCAAAAAAGCCTACCCCGCCACGTGCCCATGAGTTTACATCAGCACACTCAATGATGCACTTTGAAACGCCTGTATTTTCCATGGGCACATTGGCTCGTTTTTCAAAGCCCATTTGCAGCCCAGTCAGCCCTTGAAGTCATCACCACACACACAAATCATAATTGGGATGTTTTTCTTTTTTTTTTTTCAAATTACTTTCAATACTTAGACTTTAAGAACTGGAACAAAAAGCTTTTTCAAGTGATGCAGCTGCAGAGAAAAATCTATTGGGATCAGCTAAAAATGCTGTTATTTTTGTGAATGTGTGAAACCTCAAAAAAGCAGCTGAGAGATATTACACCAAGAAGACAGCCTCGTGCAAAGTAGTGGATTGCTTCTGTGCAGTTTTACCTCTCAGGTCTAGCAAGATATGAATTAGTAAATCTGTACATTAAGAAACATCCTTTTTAGATGAACAGAAGGGAAAAATAGCAGGATGAGTGTGGAAATAGGGGCTTCTTTATGAAAGCCCCCATGTCCTCGCTAGTTATTCACAGGGACGGTTCAAAGGAACGACAGCCACACAATTCCTGAGAAAGGGGCAAAGTCATGGACACACGTCTTCGGTTAAGTCGTGCGCCTCCTACGGTCATAATGTAGTTTGTCAGTGTTTACAATACATTATGCCTGAGTATTATTTTTGAGAAATAGGAAACAGTAATTTCGTAGTAATTCCTTCAGGCATTAAATGTGTCCTTGTACACAAAAGTGATTTTTAAGCATAAAGAACTTGGTCAATATTGTATTATGATAATTAACGATAATTTACAGTGATTTAAAAATCACACTTAGATGATTATAAGTATACATATGTTGGCTTGAAATTCCTCAAACTTCTTCATTTTCTATTGTATATTAAAAAATGGACATCTGGGGTATGTAAACGTAAGTACTTCTAAAGTTACACTGCTTTCTTATTTTGAGAGGTAAGTAAGGATAGAATATAGAGTAACATTTTTATTTAACAGTCCTGCCTACAGAGTAAGTTTTATTTTACTAACTGGTTCATAAGGTCTTTCCTTACTGTGGCTTCTACTATCCCTTTTGTTGAAATGCTTATTTTTGACTTCTTACCAGAATTCTCAATGAATCACTGCAAAGAGCCACAGGCCTCCCAGGGCACTACTTTTTCCTCCTTTCCCAGAAAAGAAAGACCACCACTACTATGAGGATGTGTTAAATCAAGGCGCTGCTCTTTCTCCTGTTGACATCAGTAATCCAGTATGTAAAGTTCAGACATAAAAAGGGGCAGTAAAGAATCTGTGACTGCAGAAAGTGCTATGTGAGCACTGTAAATACATTTCAAGTACTAGCCTCTGGCTTCACCATTGGAATTTAAGAGCTAGAATGATTTCTTAAAGTAAGTGTGGGTCAAGGTCCTAAGGCAGCTATTCCACCCTGGATTTGATGTATTCAAAAAGAACGTAAAGAACATATGGTGTGAGTAAAACTGAACTTAAACATCACTCTTACTCTCCCAGCTTCCTTAGCTCAGTCTCCCTGCAAGGCTGCAAAGTCACTCCCAGAAGACGGTAAAATAGGACCAGAAACCCACAAATAGTTCTTTTCTTTTCATGGTAAATAAAATACTATACTCTGCAAAATATTCTACTCCTTGGTTTTGAAAACACAAAAGGGTGTATCTATGTATCTATATCTGTAGATATTCATGACTATATTTATATATGGCAATATATAAAGAATACTAATGCATACAAAGGATATGAGAAAAGCCCAGGACAAACACTTGTCTCTGGCTGGATCAAGAATCCCCTGAAACTTCCCTGTGCTGACCTACCTCTGAGGTGGCAGTGCCTGGCCACGGCGGCACAGGGCTGCTCATTTACAATCTGTAGGTTACTTGGATGGAAATGCCCTGCACTTTGTACAGTGACTTCTGGTGAGACAAACTTAGAAACACAGATGGTGGATAAATTTTCTGGAATTTAGATGTCTTCTTTAAGGTGATGGTTTACACTCAGATAATTATATGACTAATGAATATTATAAAATAATACACAAATAAGTACAATGTAACTAACAACACAAGTATTATATAAAGGGAATATTTAACAAAGTTGTACATAATTTATAATTTTGCCCATGGTAAAACACGATTCCAATCTTTTAATTCAAATAATTTTTAAAAAAATCTCCTTTAGAGGGGAACAGTCCCCACTGCTTACCACCCCACTTCCCGCTGCACTTGACGTGAAGAAAGAGCTGGCATATTCACACGCATACTGACTCCATTTAAATAATTACTTGCTCACTGAGGCTTGTAACGATTTGGCACTACACAGGAGGACTTTTTTTGGTCCTACACACTGTCTACAGCGCAACTGTTTGACCCAGCAAAGAGGATACTGGAACGCCAGTTGCATAAGCTGCTAACTGAGGTTCATAAAACCCCACTGCTAGCTCTGGCCGTCATTTGTACTGTCTGCACTTTCTCCAAAAGTGTCCTTTGTTGGAGAAAATGCTTTGCTGTTTTCACTGGTAATATATCTCCATGGGCCCAACCCAAGCAGACTGACGTGATGATGATCTGAGCCATTTCTGGCCCGTCTCTAGGAAAGGCAGGTGTAGACCTTCAGACCACAACTCTCATCAGGAACTACGCTGTAACATTCTGGGTTCCTTTGTCATTCTTATTTTCCTCCGAGACTATAACCCAGTTATAGCAGATTCACATGTACCTATCAATGGATACACAGTAAATGCTAAATCGTCAATATTTCTTAGATGTGCTGGATGATTACTTTCTATTAGGTAGCATTTGACTTAATAAAGCTGGAATAAAATCATATAAATGTGGAGAGGAAAATTTGATAAATGTTTAAATGATTAAAAATTCAATATTTCAAAATGCACAATGCAATAAAAAATATACTACTAGCCTGTACAAAAAGACTGTGAGGATAAATGGCCTTTCATTGAACAGACTTCCTCTGTATGAAATAACGAATAGCTGAATTATCTGAATAATAATAATAAAAAGAAATCGTCTCTGTGAATCTCCATTAAATTGGTTGTTCCTTAGGAATACATAAATCTTCTTAGGCAAGGCATCTATTTGTTGGTTATTTTTGTGGCTCTGGGGTCCAAAGGAAAAAAGGGAAAAATGAGTATTGCTAATAGTGGGTGAAAATTTATTGTGTAGTTTCAAAGCTCTGAAGTAATCTTATTTCAGCAAGCCAGACAAAACACATCACGTCATAACCCAAATACCCCATTACCTGGGACAGTGCTGGGAAGGGAAGGGGAAGCTTCCAGCTAACAGACTGTTCTAGAGCCTGCCACTTTTCGTCTCAAGTGTGAAAGCATCCACCTCGCTGGGATCAATGACTGCCTGCTCAACGTCAGGAAGGGCTGTTTCATTTTTTTATTTATTTAAAACGCTTCATTTTCACCAGTAGTTTTTATTTTTAACTCTTCTGCAAACTTTTTAAAGAGGGAATGGCACTATTAAATTAGACCCTAGAAACCAATAATGTAGAAGCTCAGATAGGATGCAGGCCTAGCCTCTAGCTGTCTGTCCTTCCTGACAAAGAAACTGCTGCTTCTGGGGTGGCTTTTCAAAGACAGAGAGGTCAGGGAGGTGGTAAAAGGCAGAGGAAATGAAAAAAGGGAGTAAGAAGGAGCCCGGCCTCTAACTGCACGTTCTTCTAACACGTCGTAAAGCACAAACAGCTGGCTATGCAAAGCTCTGTATTAACTAAAGGAGGGAATCCTACCCAAAATGTCGGTGCTAGAAAAAGTTAACAGGTCAGGTGAACTACGTCAGCACGTTCTCATTTAAAGAGCAGCACTCATCACCGCGAGGTGGTTAGAGGGCTGGTAAGGAGGCGGGTCAGGACTCTAAGAACGTGGAATATGTGCAGTTTTAGACATTCTTTTTATTTCCACAAATGGACAGAATACTCTTACGGTACCAGTCAGACGGGATTTGGTAAGAATGCAATTGTTGAGATCATAAAATGTGCTGAAAAAAAATTAAGCATCGTGAAAAATTTAAAACAATCCATTAAAAAATATGTAATTTCTCAGTAGAGAACAACTAGGTTCATGTATCCATTTAAAGGTGAGTTTCCCTTTAAATGCAAAAAAAAAACTATTTCAAACACCCCTTTGTTTTGCCTTTCAATCATTTCCTCTGAAATATGAATTTTTTTATTAAAAATTTTTTTTTAATTGAGATTTGGGGGATTGAACACAGGACCCTGTGCATGCTAAGCATTCATTCTACCACTGAGCTACACCCACCCTCTTGAAATGTGAATTTTGTATGTTTATCTCCACCACTACCAAATGGAGTAGACTTTGTCATGGGGTCTTCCAATACCCCTAATAGTGCCCAAAGATAAAAAGAGCTCGGTGTATATACTTAGAGAGCAATCTCCAGTAACACTTCAAATACATCGACATATCACACAAACACAGAATGAATAAAAATAATTCACATAAAATGTAATGGAACCCATAAGTCTTAATCAATAGAGCAAGTGTCCAAGCAGCAGAGAAGCAGAATTGCCCCCCTTTTCACCAAATGATCCGAGTTGCTTGTGTCCTCTCAGTGCTGTGAGCCTGAGGGGCGAAGAGGGGAGGGGGAGGGCAGCCCTCAGAAGCACGGAGCTGCCAACGTTACCTGTTGAGCTGTTCACCATATTGGGCGTCATGCTGTAGGCGGGCGCCTGGGTGTTCATCAGCCCAGAGCTGTTGTTCATGGGCTGGCTGTAGGGAGAGCTGGAAGCCATGAGTCCACTCTGATTCATGCCGGGAAAGCCGCCTTGCCTATATGAAGAGAAAGCACAGGCGTACATACACTGACCACGCACAGCCACGGCGGTTCACCCTGGCCGTCATTTCTCACCATGGCAGTCATTTATGCAAGGGGTGGGGCCATTCTTTCATGTTCCCTTAAAATAATTTCCTGGAGAGAGAGGCTGAACTCTATTGCTAAGCAATTATTTAATACACTGTGTAAAAATTCTAAATAATAACAAGTTTCACAAATAATCATGTCAGGTGTTCCAGGTAATAATTTATATGGAGGAATATAAGCAAGGTAGGGGGCGCTTGAAATAAGAACAGGAATTACAAAAGCAAGCAAAATTAATTTCTAACATTTTAAAAGGTCTGCCTCTATTAACATTAATATCCTCACATCAAAAACCAAAAGTCAAGAAATGAAAAACAAATTGGCAGTGTGGGAATGTTGTGTTTAAAAAATTTTTTTCTTTGACCTGAATTTTCTGATATAATGAATATGGGAGAAAGCATTTCCCAAACTCGCTTCAACCTTATTTAACATTCTGCAATTAGGTGCTATTAAAAACACACTAACTTTCCTATATTAAAATTACACAGCAAACATCAGACTTCCACTTCTTTCTGTAGGGTTTCTCCTGTAACAGGAGGGAAGGGGAGCTCAGATGGGCTGTCATTGTCCCTAATAGGCTCTGAGTCCCCCCTGCTCCACGCCTGTGCAGACATTTTTCTGGTGACTTAGTTTTGTGCCTACGTTCTGTTAAAGACAAACTTCTCTTCACTCTTGCAAAGAGGAAAAGAGTATTCTTTGATCTGAAGGAGACAACTGTCACAGTGTCATTTTTCTAACTTCTGGTAATGAGACCAGGGAAGGGGGGACAGAGGTTTAAAAGATGCTGTGGTTTAATTCTCCCAGGAAAATTACAACACAAGAAGAAAGATGATGGCAATGTGGCAAAATCCTGCAAAGACTTCACTGTTGTAGTCAAATCAAACTTTTCTTATGTAAATAGTACACTTAAAAAAAGAATGTTTCAAAGTTTTGGCTACTAACGTTTTACTTTTGGAGTAAAGCTAATGGGAGGGGTAAAAATCCATATACTTTGCTTTTCTGTTCCAAATTAATTATGATTACAGCTCCCTCCACCTCCATTAAACTGTCATTTGGTGGCTCTTATTGCATAATAGTAAACATTTTTAGAGAAATTCTTTAAAAATTAGCACAAGTCATTAAAATTATACTATTCTTTATGTGTAGCTATTTTCAGTGGGTACAACTTTCTGGCTGGTAGAAGTTCAAACATCAGCTGTTTGAAAATTCAAAGTATCAAAGGTTTGAGTGGTTTTTTTCTTTCTTTTAAATATTATACAAACCATTTAAGGAAATTCTATGCAAGCTAACACTTATGATGGCTTGGAAAGAACATTCTAGAAGCTGAAAGGCTAATGGTGTAAGTGTGGCTCTGGGAGGAAGGAGTGAATCCTCAGCTCACCCAAGTCCCCCTTTCAGTTACTAGAGACTGTGGGCCTGAGACGACCCTGAGGCTTCTGATTAACGTCTAGGTCATCCAGTACTTATAAACACACCGCCCAGCGGCTATGAACATATTCCTATACAGTTAGTGTCTTTACATCAGCATGCAGACTGCTGGCATTAACTTCAATGTCTTAGGTTCCCTTCTGAGGTGTTTTCATTCAAACAGAAGAAAGTCAGCATTTACGTAACTGTTTCAAAAGAAAACAAGAAGCATCTGTTGGGACTGTTCTCTCAATTTCTTAGCCGATAAATCACATCCTTAAGTTATGTGTAGGCTGTGTTTTGTGGAGACTACTTCCAAGTCAGTGACTGCTTTCAAGTTTCAGCCAACTCTGACCCATCCTTCAAGGTCCAGTTTCAGGGCCACCTCCTCTGTGAAGGCTGTCCTTATTCCCCGGCCTGGAAGTGCGGCCTTTTCCAGGCTCTGTGCCTTTTATAGTTTTTTTTTTTTTGTAGCTTTATAGCTTCTGCACTTCCCTTTTTATATTAAAACAATTGATGTGCATATCTTGGCTCTTCTAGGTGTGTATGCCTCCTGAGAGGCACAAATAAACTCATGACAGCTACTAAACATGAATGAACTGATGGAGTATTTTTATCATTGTAAACAGGCATCTTGAAAGACGTCCACCTTTTTCAAGTTTCCACCAAATTTAGTTTCACATGTGGTGAAACTAACATGTGTATGAAACTAATAGTTCCTGAAGCACACTTGTTTATAACTAAGGTGGAAAAAGAGAATCAGAATATAAACCCCACCAGGCAGATGATTAAATTAAGTAACCTCAAAGGCCCAGCTCTGTTATTCCTCCTCAAGTCTGCATAGCGCATCTTCAATCACCATTAGATGATGAAAGTGCACATTACACAGGTTTTAAAAATAGACTTAAAATAACAAAAAGTTAAAGATGCAAAGGTCTGTGTAGTGGATGCCAGTTGCTGGTTACAATGGTCCTTAATTAAACTATGTCTATAGCTTTAAAGGTCTAGTTAAAAAGCCAGGGGTCTTGATTCTGTCACTAGTGCCACCTGCCACTGTCACTGGGATCTGGGGGGAAAAATCACCTTGGCTTTCTGAGCTTCAGTTTCTACATATGAACACAGAGACTCTAATTACTAATAATATTAATAACTTATTAAGTACTTATAAATATGCCTGGCATGATTTCCAGGTACATTTAATTTTTTAAATCCCTAGAGGAAGGAAGGTGGCATTATGCTCACACACAGAGAAAGAAAATAAGGATCAGAGAGATTAAATAACTTGCCTGAAGACACACAGCTAGTAAGTGGCAGAAACAGAATTCCCCAAGCCTGCTTTCAGCCCAGTAGCCTACACTTCCTCTGCACGGGCCCTCTAACACGGCTAACGCTCGGTGAGACAGAACAGCCCATTGTCTACCACTCTCTCTTCCATTGTAGAAAGTGACGATCAGAGCAGTGCTTTTCTCTGGGCTTCCTGGGGGCACTCAGTGAGTCGCCAGGGAGAGGGGGCAGCAGGGGTGAAGGCAGCTCCCGGACACTTGCTTCTAGAAAGCAGTCCACCCTGGGTGCTGGGGGCCCCTTGGGTCGTGTCCAAGCAGGGGCGTGGCTGAGAGGGAAACGAGCCTTCCCAGGAGTGCGGGGCGTGCGCGGCCGCGAGCACAGCGCTTGGCCACCTGTCTAAGTGGGGGCGAGAGCCAGCCTGTCGTCATCACAGAAGAGATCCTGTTCACTACTGCTTCAGAAACACTGCCAAGACTGTTGGTAATTTTGAACAAGCAAGATGGGCATGACACTAAAAAAGAGCTTTCAGTGCCCTCTGTTGAATTTTGGAAATTGAGACAATTTGTTTTTTGCAAGGTAACCTAAGATGGTGGCCTCTCTGACGAAGCCAAGCTTTCCAACGGACGGCGGTGCTGCTGCTCTGAGAGCCTTTCCATGCTCCTGACAGAAAGCTGGTGCGCTTGGGCTGACCATCAGCGCTGGGACCACAGTAGCCTCAGAAGACACTGGTCCCTTTCCAGAGGCAGCATCACTGACCACCAGCTCCCTTTCTGACCCCAGCAACACACGTGGAATGCCCCGATGGATTAGGAGTGCGAGCACGTCACCAGATTCTTTTCTCAAAAGGAAACAAGAGCAACAAAACAAAAACAGGCAAAAATACAAACCAACATAAGGGAAACATTTTCAAAGTAAGACCCTCCCAAAATGTAAGTTGTACCTGGAAGAGCAAAGTGCCCCACCTTGGTCTCTGGGGCTGTGAATCGCTGGGCCATCATTTCTAGTGGGTCTACAGGCTCAGATGGTTTTGTTACAAGTGACTGCTACCCTGATGCCACAGGGTCTTAACCTGCAGTGGCTGTGGCAATGAATGTCCAGTGACGTCTGGACACCAGGGAGGCTGATAAACGTGGAAAAATAACGTTGTGTTGCTGTTACGCTGGGGAGGCAGCTACTGCTCTGCGCCCTGTGACAATGACTGTGCTGGGTAGCATCACAAGTTGCTACGCACATGCTATGCTCTGCGCTTGCCGGGGCTGCGTGCCTAGCCCGGCATGACTCCCTAGGCTTGTCAGTGCCAAAGTGTGACGTGGGGCTTTGCTATCTCAGTGTGCAGACCTGCAGAATAACTAGAGGACCCTGATTTTAATTAGTCATTGGTCAAGACCAGACGTGCGTGTTTAAGATCTGTCATCCCACGACAAAAACCAAGTGGTTACAATGAGAACAATTCAGAAGCGGAGCCTGAAATGCACTTCCCTCAAGCACTGCTCGTTCCTGCTCCTCAGTCTACACACACACACACAAGTGATTCTTCATCGATTTTCCTTTTATTCACATTGGAGATTTCTCAAACGTTACACATTCATCTGTCAAGAAAGAGCTGGCTTCGGAGAAGAAAACCCAGAAGTGAACACCAATTTTAAAGTGACCATTTCTAATGGTTCACTGTGAAGGCAGAAAGGAGAACAGAGCTTCCCACTACAGTCTGAATTGAGCAGTTAAAAATATCAGCATGAAAATCCCATAAAGAGTAACCATATTTCTACATATCTTGTTTTTAAGTCAACTACAATAAAACTTAAAGTAAAATAAAGTCTGTAAGTCTATATATGACTTTGGTGCTTTAAAAGAAAATTTAGGCCATACTGTTTTAGCAATCACCATGATTTTTCCTTAACAGGGAGAGATGGTAAAGCGTGAAATGTTTATTTTGAAAGTGAACGCATTTCTGAAACAGCTCTTTGGAGAAGGGTAGGGACAGACAGAAGAAATGTTTTGGGAACAGACCCCACACGGGTGAAGCCACTTCACAGAATGTCCTAGCGGCAAAGACACATGGAGAGACGCTCCACTCTGCAGAGTCCTAGCACTGAAAGTGTCCTTCCTGAGTTGTGCTCAAAAGGAACATAAAGCAACGCACGCTTTATTGGAAACTGTGTGACTGCCAAATGTATGTATTTTCTCTATATGGACTGTCACCATGGATGTAGCTCAAGTTATGAAGCCAGAAAAGATTACTTACTGACAAAACAGATGAGACTAACATTGAAATCTGGGGCACTTTCTCACTTAAACCCAGTAATTATCAGAACTAGGAACTTTAAACGTTGAAAAACCCCAATTCCAGCCGAGTTTACTCTTGAAGAGCTCCAACTGTGTACATAACATTACAAAGGATGCCTTATTTTGTTTTATAAACACAAATAATATCCACAAATGTATCCAGATCACTAGTGAGACAGACTTTCAACCTAAGGCACACAGTAGCTCTCCCACAGCAGTACCGAGAAGGACACATTGAGTAGAGATTATTTTATAGTTAATATCTGAAGAGCGAAAATCACTAGCTATGTCCCCAGAACAACAGAATCAAACCAGAAGCAAAAGCTGTCCAAGCTGCAGACAATTTCCGGTGTGGTTAATCCATCAGTACACCTGTGACAAGAAATGCAACTATAGTTCCAGTGGTGAAATGATGTTATAATCTCAACAAGCCAGTTGCTCTGGCTAGAAATCAACCCTGTGAAGGTAAAGCCGCACTTAGATCATTAAAACGAAGACAAAGAATAAACACAAGTGCCAATGACTTAAGAACTGTAGATTCCTGGAAAGACGCATAGCCACATGCTACTTAGGCTATAATAACAAGATTAATCAGAAATACCTTCTGTTTAGTTGACAGCTGCAGTCATGTGTTCCTGATGGGTGGGGTGGGGGAGGGGAGGGAAGCAGCACACAGGTGGGCCCAGACAACAGCAAACAGAAGTCAGGACACCAGGGCAGGGAGTGTCCAACTGCAAGCACGCCGTGTGGGGAAAGAAGAGGTGTGGGCACTGGGGGTCAGAGGAGGTCAGAGAACGCTTCTTGTGGAAGGGATGCTGGCCCCTCCGCCCCCTCCTCAGGTGAGACCTAGGTGAGGGATGGAACGGGACTCAATCAAGTGAGGAGGGGGAGACGTTAAGAGGTGAGAGCAGAGAAGGAAGGGCCAGGTCACACGAGGCTTACGGTTCTGAGGTTTCCTCTGTGCCGTGAGAGGAACACGAAGAAACCAGGGGTTTTACGCAGGAGAAATGCCAGAAAAAGATGTGTATTTCAAATGCACTGTTCTCTGGCTGGAGGGGAGGGCACATTGGAGGCAGGAAGAATGAATGCAGGGCAACGGGTGTGCAGCTGTCACGACAGCCCAGGTGAGGAAAGGCTGCACGTGCGACCGGACAGGGAGGGACAGGGAGCTGGGCGCTGTCTTGGAGGGAAACCCGACGGCACCCGCTGATGAGTCAGACTCTGTGGGGAAAGGAAAGGTAGCTGGGATGCCTCCTGGCTGCCTGGCTGCACAGAGGGCCCGCCACGGGGCAGCTGTGGGGAGGGAAGACACCAGAGAGACATGAGCTGGGCTCTGGACATGCTCGGCACTGCCAAGAGGCAACACCACGAAGGCAGCTGGAGACTCAAGTCTGGAAAGCACAGGTGAGTTCCCTTAATTGCTCCTTCCTCCCTAAGCAGGAATTCCCTTCACAGTACTTCTTGAGTCTGTGTTCTAAGATCTTTCCTTATTGTGAATGTGATCTCTTTTCAAGGCAGCCTGTTTCCTTATAGAAAGCTAAAACGGGTAGAATGCCAGCAACAAATTAGCTAGAGCGACAATGATCATTTCCCAGCTATAAATTAGTAACTCCCTTTGGTAACTGATACATTTAAGTTTTATTTTTTCCTTTAAGAATGGGCAAAGAGGAATGTAACACCACTCACCATTTCTATGAAAAAGACCCTTCCTATAGAGGGGCAGAGGGGACTTTGTTAGCATATTCTCCAGAATGCGCTTCAGTGAGTGGATATTTGCAGATGACTTCGGAGCAGAACTTCTCCCGCGTGCGTCTCTGTCATGGGCCTGTGCCGTGGTGTTGCGCACAGGGCCTCTCCGTGTCTAAAGCATTTCTCCTGGTTGTCTCTGCCTTTCTCCGAAGAGCTCTATTTTCGCCTCTGCATCTTGGTGAAGCTGTTTCCACCAAGCACATAGGAACAATGCATATTCCATCCTGGATTCCCTAAAAGCCTGTACCATCGGAAACCTTGTTTCCCCTTTGTTAACTACTTCATGCAGACTTCTTGGAGGGCTCCAGGCGGCTCAGTTCTGCTCCTGGCACTCATGGCTGAAATGGCACCTGTCATGCAGTTGCAAGATTCAGTGCTTCCTTTTAGTCTCAATGCAAGTAACTGATTTGCATTGCTCCTAAAGCAGCTGACTGATCTTCACCTCCTCTCTCAAAGCAGCCAGGAGAACAAATAGAGCTCAAGGCTTTTGAAGCAAGAGACTTCATTGCCAGGGTGTGAAGAAAATGCAAAAACTAACTGGCTGCTTGAATTTTGGTAACTGATAACTAAGAATGTTCTCTTCATCTTAAAGTTGATTTCGGTTTGTAAAGCCCATTGTTCTGTTATTATGAACTGTTTACTGGCAATCATACAAAAATGAATTAAAAGTCTCCCTTCTGAAGATGCCTCATTCAGAGAATTTGAAGTCACTACTTTCCTCAAGTGTAGGGACTTACGAAAGCCACAGGGGACAGCACTGGAACCCCGCAACCTGTCTTTTCCCTGCAAGGTGACCATGGAACTTTGTGGGTGCTGGCACGCGTGGCTTCCTACTGGCCTCTGACAAGACGCAAACAGCTCAGTTCCCTTGTCTGGTAAAAATGAGACCTGTTGAATCTCAGGAAAGAGAAATTAGCTGCCTCTGACATCCCCCACAGAAAGAAAAAAGTGGCCCTTTCTAATTGCATTATATTCAAGAACTTTAAGAATGTTTTATCTTGAGATCATAATACAATTAAGAAAAGATCTCAGATTATTTACAAGGAGGCCTATTCCTTTACAGTGACAGGAGTTCCCACCTTTATACCAGGACACCCTCCTGGGTACAAGATAGAAGGAAGAGTGAGCTGACACGGGAATGGGTCTCCTTGGAGGCCTGGGTACACGGGACACAGCGAGCTATCAGCCTGACAGATACTGAGGAGCCAAGCAGCACCGGCAACGAGCTAGCCTGAGTGCCCTTTTAGGAGGCAGACAACTGAGAAAGCACAGAGCTCATGTGCATTCAGACTTCCTGTACCTTAATGGACCAGTCTGTTAGCTGGAAAAAAAAAGATAGAATTTTGGTCCTGAGATCTTCATCTCATACATTTTGTCACAGCAACATTTTGTAAAACCTCTAACAAGGAATGCACCTGTCCAGGGTTGTAGTGCCAGGAAATTTATCAATAGAGTTATTTCTAACTTACAAAAAAAATCCTCCTAAAATTCTTACAGATTTTCTAAGCTAATGGTGGACTTGGGCCACAAAGTTACTTAATTCGTTTTAGCAAAACACTGTTTAAAAGTAGGGTAAAAAAAAAGTTGTAAGTAAGGCCTGATAGGTGAACAAAACTACAGTCCTCACCAGTCATGTTGCCCTGAGAAGCAGGAGGGGGCAGGATCCAGCAAGTTCTAACCTCGCAGATATTTAACAGTCTAAAAGCAATCCTGTAGGAGTTAACTTTCAAAGGGACAAAATCTTATGGTTTGGTTTGGTTTTTTAATCTATGCAATGGAAGTGGAGTTCAAAACAAGAATGAAGGTCAAGATTAAGAGGAGCCTCAGGGAGTTGCTCCCACAGTCCTTAGCGTATGAGCTAAGAGGCCCCCTGAGGAGTCAGAGACTCCGGCCCCTCACCTCTGCTTGTCACTCAGTCACCCACCGTCACCCACGATACCTCCCAAACCCCAGGCTGGGACAGGTCAACACAGAGATCACATCCTCTTCAGCACTTACAAACTGTCCCTGCTGCCTTCAGCCAAAAACCCTGTTGAAGTTACAAGATTTCAGGCTGAGAACAACTCGACACTTTCCAGTTTCAGCCCGAGCACCTGGTGGGTTGGCGACGAGGCCAGTGTTACTACTTGAGACACACGTGATCTCAACAGCCCTACCTTTAACAACTTTGAATAGCTGAGATTGTCTGGGCTGTGTTGCGATTTTTCCCAGTGATGGGTGGACTGCGATGCTGATTCTAAATAATGACAGTCGCAGTCTGGCTGGTGTATGTGGGGGCGGAGACGTAAGCAAGCTCATGAGGTCAGATGTGAAGGCAAGTGGCCTGGACGCGTAAACAGGGCACTCCCTCCACTGATGGAGACTCACCTGTTAATCAGAGCCCCAACGTGGTGCAACACCCTTCACCGTGAGCTCCCCTAGGTGGTAAGGACAGCGCCCAGCTGTGAGAGGTTCACACTGGGACCTGGATAGAAGACCTTCTGAACGAGGAAGGCAGGTCTAGGTATGGAGGGGACTAGAGTATCTCAGAGCGAGGAGGACACTGATACCTGAGAGGACGCTCAGAGGCAGAAAGTGAGAGGGACTAAGGGAGACAAACTTCGCACAAGTCAAAAGATGCCCAAAGCCTGAGTTACGGTATCAGGTCTGTACAAACATGAGTTCCTCCTAATTCTGTGCAGTGTCCCCAACCCTAGTCCAGTGTTTCCTCGTTCACTGTCCATCAGGTACAAGCAGGGGCTGTCTGAGCCTGGGCTTCCCTGCCTCTTCCCTCCACGGTGTTCCTCAGTCCTCCCCAGCAGCAGGAAGCCCTAATGCCAGTCCCCAGACTCGTGTGACCTCCTATAACACAATCACCTGGCGGGTTTATAAAAAATACAGGCTCACGAGCCTCGCCCCTTTGGCGGCCAGGGTGAGGGTGTGCGTGTATTTAAAAATCTTTCCAGACAATAGCCAGCTGTTTAGGGAACGTCACAGACTCTCGTCCATTAATGCTTTGCTGTACATTTCATACTTTGACTCCTTAGATCTCATTAAACTTAAAAAAAAAAACTCTTGGTTTTTAAAAAATTAGTGTTTTACCACTTTTTGATTTGAAGACTAATAAATGTACTCTGTGGCTGCCATAATAATTCTGGGACTCTGAAAGATTTAATTGAAATCACATTCTTAAAGTACCAACATAATAACATTCATTCAAATTCTAAATTTTGAAGGGAAAAGAGAGCTAAAAATTAAAGCACAGTGTTTAGATGTTAAAGCAAAGGCTTACGTTTAATTGCAAAAATAAAAACTCTACTTAAGCCTTTGAAATCCTTTTTGCCTTGTCTTTCAATAACATGACTTTTCAAATCATAGCTATTATTTTAAAACCTAATTGTCCAAAATCCAAAGGGCTAAACTCTTAGTTAACACAAATCACTCACAGCCCTTCGGGCACATGGACCCACGATAACTGGGGCTTGACGCGTGGAGAAGTTTCTGCCCCTTCTCTTTGACGTGTGAATGCACCATCTCCATCACTGTGTTTCCCCATCAGTGGCTCCTAACCCATCAGAACTGCGTCATGCTGGCTTCAGAGGAGACTGATACAGAAAAAGTGCCTGGCTGGCAAATGGCAACAGGGGAAATGAATTACAAATATACCTCACTAAAGAAGAGCTGCTGGAAGGTGTGTGTGTGGCGGGGAAGGTGCGCAAAAGACACAGATACAAGAGCCTACGTGTATCCAAGACGACAGACCAATCCACTGGGGTCTGGAAGTGCAGACGTTTCCAAGCAGAGCAAGACCACTGGTCAGACTTTCACAAAACATTCAGCCACATCAACATCAATCATTAGGCTGCAACGGATCAAGTTACCTTATGGTTAAGACTTCCTGGAATTTATTCACCTCTTTAGAGAGTGGCTAAGATTCAAAAGTAATGAGAATTAAAATTCCTAATCTCCTACTTCTTAGTATTTAAAACTAATTTCAGTTATCCCAGCTTTTGGTGTAAGAATTCCAATGTAGGTCTCCAGACTCAAGGTTGTGATATTCAGTATAAAAATAGGCAAGAGAAATGAGACTACAAATTGACTTATTTTTGCTCATTAAAAAAAAAAATAAACTAAGAAGTCTGAGAACTTTCTTCCGTCTGATGTTCAATCAGTTCACTGGGGAGTAGTCTTTCAGGGACAGAAGAGGACGACAGACATCGCTTGTATCAGCAAGCAACACGCAGGTATGTGCATTTACCTGGGTAAAAATGCCAACTTGTGTTTCTGCTCTTGCACTCAGAATCCTTACTTTAACAGCCACACTCCAGTCTCAAGAATGCAAAATGCTAAAGTGCTATTATTGGTGGGCAACTGAAGGGTGAAAAGGACAGAAATTCAAACCCAAGTGTGTGCCATCAAGTAAACCTTCACTTCATCGCACAAAGTGTGTGGTCCCAGAAGCAAACAACCTGGTGACGTGCAGGAGTCTGAGGGAGGGAGCACAGCACTCACTGCTGTTCAGGAGCAACAAAGGCTGAGCTAACGAAAACCAGTCCAGACCTCGACACGAGAAGTAGGACCTCCAGCAAGACACTGTTAATATTTGCCTTCTAATAGTAGAACTGCCTTTAGATGTGGGGGAGAACTAAAATTAAGAGTTTTTTTTTTAAAAAGAGAAAACCTACAGGGACAGCACTAAGCAGAAAGGAGAGCAGCAGGCGCAGGAGACGGGCCCTGGGGTCGCCCTGCCCTGCCCGTCACTGACTAAGTGACCCAGAGCAGGCAGTGTCGTAGGTCTTGGTTTCCTTCACCATAAAACTGAGGGGTGGAGACGATGACATCTACAATCCTTCCAGTTCTAAAATTCTATTATTTTACAATTGAAACTCTATACTCTCTTGGAACCTACTCTTATGAAAATATTGTTATCTTAAAGATCTGCACCAGGACTTTGATACAAACCATCTCAAGTCCCTGAAGACTTGATGAAAGCTGGTATATAGGAGGTACTGGGGGTGGCTGACTTTGAGAAACCAAAATCTGTCATGGCCTAAAGATCTAAGGTTTGTCAGGCTTCTGTAAGTTCCCTGAAGTCATGCATCATCCTTGGAGTTTATTTCCAAGAAATACATGGACAATGCTGAAATATCCAAATCCACAGATCAGCTGTATTGGGCAGAGATGTCAATTTTTGGATAACAAGTATGTATGGGGGATTGGGGGTTCTGGACAGACATTACATATAAATGGTTAATTTCAAATTACTAAATCGTATTACTCAGCTAATCTAGTGCCTGAACCATAAGATTCATCCCATTCTATTGCAGATCATCTGATAATCAAAATGAGGGATTCCCTGGCTCAAAAGGTGAAAAAGAAAAAACAAGTCACCCATATGCTCCATATTTATTCAAGAAGCAGTTTTACTCTCACAGTGCCGCTTTTTTTTTTTTAATGAGTTAGTAGAACAGCTTCCAATCAGTTAAACCTGTGTGTTTTCCCTCTGCACCATCTCACACAACTGGCTGAGAAAGCCTGACGCAGACGGCCACAACCCTTCCTTTCTGCGGGGAGCTTTATGCTTCTGTCTAACTGCGTGCACGCGCACGCGCACGCACACACACACTCTCACTCACTCACTCCTTCATCACTAATTTGTCTTTTTCAGATTCTTTCATAGGCTCTAGGCTCTTTAGGATTCTGACTGGAGAAAAGAAGTCATTCCAACAAATTCTGTGAATACTGTGTTTCTGAAAGGCTTGAGGCCCTTCTTCGTGAGAAACTGCCCTTCAGTAGTAAACTGGCTTTTCAGGTTTTAAAGCCAACCCAACTTTAACCTGGCAGAGGTATCAATGGGGAAAGAAAACAAAAACAAAAGCAAAAACACAAGTTTGCTGCAATGAGCTGAGCTGTTAAGCAAAAGCATGTTGAAAATCAAATTTCTTAACTCATAGCACTAAAACATGAACAGCACATGTTTTCTCACATTCAAGCTTCTGCTTAAAAAAAAAGGGGGCACAACAGGTTATGTATATTGCAGAATACAAAGGAAGGAAGACTTAAAATTGGAATAAATAAATAAAACGTTCTTTTCTTTCTCTTTTAGAAAGAATAGTGTAGACACATACGGCAAAATTCAGAGCTGACAGGGATGGAGCTGCAAGGATGCGCTGTTGCCAAGTGTGCGTCATGAGAGTTACACAGAACCACTCCAACATCTTCCTTTTCCTTATCCTTAATTAAGGAGGAGGCGGTGTATTCTAGGGAAGCTATCTGGATGCTGCTGGCCGAAATGCAGATTGGATCTTCTCATGCTGGTTAGCTAACATTGATTTTCTGCCCCAGTGGAAGAGATTTTACTCTGATGCATGCCATTTAAATTCATTTTACACAGCTGCTTAATGTGGTTTGGCAAGGCACAGCCAAACTAGCTTTGTGGGTCTGAATAGGACTCCTGAGTTGGTAAAGGACAGATCCTATGGATTAGCAGCTGATGATAAATGCTTTTCTCTCCTGACGGTTATCTTCCCACTAACTCATGAAGTGACCTTGAAGCTACTACAAGAAAGGAAAAAGAAGAAAAGATAATTTCTCCGAAATAAGTATGTTTCTCTAATTCTATGTTTATTTCACTTTTAGGATTATGTTTACAGAATTCTGTATTTGTTGGTCCACATTTAGGACCATGTTTACAGGATTTAGAACTCTCAATTGCAAAATTATCATTTGCTCTTGCTGCCTAAATAAATGTATACTGGATATAAAACTACTGAAAAGCTCTTTGCGTCAGGCACTCAGAACAAGCAATGAAAGCGTCATTCTGTAAGTTCCGGCTTTAAACAGGGCTGGTTGACCATTCCGTTTTATTTTACAAAAATGTGGTATGTTTCTACTGAAACAACTCGTGAACATGATTCCATCTGTGTGAGATAATCTTATCATTTCTATACGCAAAATGGTAATCAATAGAAACATTTTTGCTTAGAAAATCACTCAATAATAACATACTTTGAGACTATTTACTAACCTAAAGCCTGTTACATAGGTTTTGTAGTAGGAAAGAAGAGAGAGACTTTTTGTTGCTGTATGTAATTCCTGTGTTGAAATCGATAATAATATGGTAACATTGTGCTTAGAAAGAAAATTTTGTTAGACTGTTTGGTTGTATTTTCCTGGTGACTTCAATATTCTAAACCTCCTTGGGAGAAGGAAGTAACAGAAATCTTTGGCATGGATGTTTGCTCAGTGATGATGTAATGAAACCCTCGACCGTCCTATTAATCACCTGCGCCCTGCCTCCTGCAGCCGGGCTCTCGTCAGCGAGGCCGCTGTCGTGGCAGGAATGACAAAAACACAGGCATGATAACGGTGCTGCACAACACAAGTTCCCAGACAACACAACGACAACAATGGGGGACGTGACGTGGGAGGAGGCGGCTTCATTACTTTTACGTAGATAAAAGTCTCCGTTTCCCTGTCAGGCATGAAGGGAAGAAGCCATGCCGAAGCCATGCAGAGACAGGACCTGGGGGACCGCATGCAGGCTTCCACCAGCTACCAAGTACCGCCGGTGAGGATGAGAAACGGAACAGAACAGAACAAACGAAAAACCCGAAACAAACAAAAACCAACAAAAGACAAGCCCCTCTGAGACGGATTTCCTTTTAGGTCTCTCACTCTCTTGCTTTTGGGTGTTCCTCTCGCAGCCAGATGGCACGTTCATTAACAGTTAAAAAAAAACGCCCAGGTCCCGCAGCAAGTCAGGGTGTGTTGCTACCTACCCGTACTGGTCAGGCTGGTGCATCATGGGAGCCTGAGAGTTGCCATAGTTGGGGTGCTGGGAAGAAAACATGGGGCGTCCGCCAGCCCCAGACTGGCTGGGATAAGCAGGCGACCTAATGTATGGTGGCCTAAAGTAGAACAGAAGAACAGCTTCTTTGGATTTGTTCTGCAGACAAGTATGAATCCCCCTGTCCACCATGTTATTTCCACACATAGGTGTGGAGGTTCCAGAACGTGGCATAACACCCTGTACCATGTAGCTACTGGGAGTGGAGCCGGGAAGTAATCCTTAAAAAAAAAGGGGGGGAGACAGGGCCAAGGAGAGCGAAAAGATTCCCAGATCTGATCTCAGTTTTAAAGTTCTGAAGCATAGCTCTGACTTTGGGAAAAGCCAAAAAATAAACAGTCTCCATTTAAACTCCCGGAGAGCTCTGATGGGCGGTGTGTGAAGGCAGGCTTTGGGATGGTTACTGATTCAAAACGGAAAATGCACGGATGTGTACTTGTATATTCATTTATATAAAATTATATATAAACTGATTCAGAAAGGGAGCACAGCAAGGCTTTTTAATCAAACAATTATGCCTTAATCTCTACGGTTATCTTCTTCCCAGATCACTATCTAAGGCTTCATGTCAAATGCAATCAAGTACTTTCTACTTAAAAAAGGAAATAACTTGTGCTTTATGAGTTACGACAATGGACAATTCGTTTAAACCTAAATTAGAACTTGAACTGGACCAGCCGAACCAGTCCTCAGAGATAGGTTTATTAAAATATTCTTTCCACAGCCTGCATAGGTCCATTTCAGAGGTATACTGCTGGGGTTCAAAAGACTCTAAGTAACTGCAATGCGGATGAGAGAGACAGAGAGAGGATGTGACTGATTTTCATTTGGATTCCTCAAGGGAAATTTATTTTATTATTATTTGGAGCTAACAGTGAGACTGGAGGGTCCCTAACATTCCCACACAGCAGCTTCAGAGGAAAAGTAACAAAGGGATACATTTACACACACACACACACACACACACACACACTAGCTTTCATTTCTCTTTGACAAAAATCAGAATTTTCTATCTTTTCTTCTGAAGATACCATATTTTCATACATATCTTTCAATGTCCTTTGTTTTAAAACATATCTTAACATATGTTAAACATAATTCAAACATCTTTTTACATGTGCTTCTTTTAAAACATACTCACTTTGCCTCATACATTTTAAATTCAGTTATTTTTATATAGGTCAAGTATTTACTTCAAGAATTAATTTTAAAATTCAGTATTAAAAACAATTAAGGAATTCAGGCTAAAGCCTTGCTTGCTCTATCAACTTCAACTTTCTGAAATATAATCTTTGCTTTATTAACCACCTTTTGGTTTGGACAGAGAGGTATGCCCAGAAAAATAAAATACAACATAAGAACATGAAGTAATAAACCTCACATATATACACTTAGACAAACACACACAATACACATGTGCACACACAAAGTTTCTATTTTAAAAAGATTTTTATAGTGGGATAAAAAGAAGGGAGAAGTTCTTTTTGAATGTTTTAGATTTCAGCCAGTTTTTAGGCTTCAGAATTTGCTGCCTAAACCTGGCTGTGGGCAATGGAACCACGCAGACACCCATGTGCCACTGGCTCTGGGTCGCTTGGTGCGCGGACTGTTCACAGCCGTTTCAGACAAGCCCCACAACTGACCCGCCCACCACTCAGACTCCTTCCTTGATGTCTCAGAGAACACGGTCTGTCATTTACTTCTCTGATCTTTATGGTACAGAATATATTTAACACAAAAGGAACGGTCAGGCAAAATGACACTCTGCGGCTCTCCACCCCCATGTGACCCGGGGGTGACACAGCTCTGGGCTCAGCGCGTGCGCATACGTCCACACACAGACCGCCCGCCCGACGGCATACCTGCTTTGGGCCGAGTTTGCAGCGGCCTGCATCACTGCGGCAGCTGCCTCCTGTGCCTTACGGTTCACGGTTGGCATTGGTGGCCCCATTCCTGGCCCTCCCTGCTGAGACATGCCAGGAGAACTGGGGGTCATGCTGCTCATATTTCCAGGAAACGGTCTGTTCTGCATCGCAGCTGATGGCATTCGTCCCAGGGGCATAGCACCACATGGCTGGCTTGGCCCTTGTCCATGCATCTGGTTGTTGGCATTGATGCCCATGCCGGGACCTGGGCTGCTGTAGCTTGCACTGGGCACCCCACTATACGTTGGGGGTCTGGAGTAGTTACCTAAACAAAAATCAAACACAAATTAAAGCCTTTTACTTAATATTTGAACTTGTGAAAACATTCACTGGAAATACTTTTTATCCAACAATGTGATCGACACAGAATATTAGTCATTATCCTTATTAACCCTTCCCCTATTGGCGCTGATGAGGTTGGCAGTCTCAAAAAACGCTCTCTCTGCACATTCCAACGGCAAGAGCCACACAGGACCACTGCAACACGGAGGGAAATCCAGATCGATCAATGAAACCATCTATGAGCGGACAAGGGAGGCTAGTCTGGAGTGCTGCTTCAGCACATCCAACACCTCATATTCTTACCAAATTTAACCAAAACAATTATTTCAGCCCCTAGTCCCTAGGTGAGCACCAATTTGAGACTGCACCACTGCCTCACTACCACACTGGACAGTTAGGACAAAGAGTTCAGAAGACAAGGGGTAAGAAACCATGCACACACGGTCAAGACCATGCTTCAAAATCCCCCAGGGGGTGTCATGTGGAAACTCGACATTAGTCCAGCACAGTTGGCTCTTCTTCGGGGTCTGGAAGACGTGTTTTCCTTGAGCACCAGATAAAGTGGCTGGTTTGTACCTGGTGCCGTGTCTTAGAAAATGCAGCCTCAACACTGCATGGCACTCAGCACTGCGAGGTGGTGGCACCACTGGGAGCAGGGAAGGCTGGAGGCTGAGATGAGCGTCCGCCATCCCACCTCCCACCCCTGCTGACACGGGGGCTCAGGCTCACGAAGTAGAATGGGCCGGACTATTTCAATAGTTTTGTTTTCTCTCTCCTTCCACATCTTTTATTTTGATTGAGTTTACATAAATTACATTCAAGTAAATTAAAGGTATATATAATGCTACTTTGATAATAATAACAACTGCTGAACCATATTATGTATGAGACACTGGGTCAAGTGCTTTGCATCAATGACTTCATTCATTTCCCAAGTAACATGTGAAATATATATACGACCATGACTCCATTTACAAATGAAGAAAATCGACAGCTAGTAGGTTAGGATTTAAGCTCAAGCAGAATGATTATGGAACCCATGTAACTGACCAATAATACATGCTGCCTCCCAGTAAGTAACGGTTGAAATGAAATAGACGTATAAAGGGAAAAGTGTTTGCAGAACAAGCAGCAGTGTGTCTCCATCCATCCGTACTACTTTCTAGAAGAATCTCATCCATATAACTGTCCTAGGGACAAGATATAAAGTTAAATACAATGCAATTCTGGTACTCAGGATACTCACAGCCAAAGTGTGTGTGCGCGTGTGTGTATGAGGTGAAGCAGCAGGGGTAAGATGAGAAAAAAAAAAAACAAAAGCAAAAGCAAAAACAAAAAGGTAACACACTCTGAAAAGTATAAGAGAAGAAAAGCCAGTCTGCTTTGGGTGGGGCACACGGGGTTGCCTGTGGCAGGCAGGTGCTGAGTGAAGGTTTCTTTGAATAAGCCACTTTGGGCTGCAACCTAGGAGTCTGTGTGGGGCAGGGTCTGGGATCTAGGAGAGGTGGGGCTGAGTCAGGACTCCACGTGTATGTATACACCGCCTGTATGACCTTAGTTGCTTCAATCTTTGTTTCATTCTCTTCTCTGTAAAACAGAGATAATTCTCTTTCATACCATCTCCTTGAAGAGTTGTTAGGATTACATGATGTAATGTATGTACAGTAGTTCAAACACAGGTGCAGAATGGTAGGGGTTTACTGCTGGAGAGTGAATAAGGCAGAGGAGGGCAGAGAGCACCTGTGGAAGAGGCGGGAACACCAGCACAGGCAAGAGAGCAAAGTCAAGAGAGAGTCACTGCTGAGCGTCGTGTGGCCATGAGAGGGGGCAGCGGGGAGAGGCCAGGTTCAGCAAGCCTGGGGTTTGTTCTGAAGATGAGGAGGAGCTGGACTGGATTAGTAACAATAAAAGCCAATAACTGATATTTACTGTGTGCTAAGCTCGGTCCTGAGTTCTTTGCATTACCTCCTTTAATCCTTACAAGTCTAAGAGGTCCCGTTATCATCATCTTCCTTTTAAGGAGGAGCAGCCTGAGGCTCGGGATATCGAGTGGCTTGTCCCGAGGTCATGTGGCTAAAACACGGAGGAGCCAGTCTGCACCCAGGGTGTCTGGGCGCAATTCAGAGCACCCTAGTCTGGCCTCTCAAACGCTTACGGAAAACTTATATAACATATGTAAGTTATATAAGTCTCACAATCGTGAAACCAGGTTTTGGCAATGCACACGTTTAAGGCTGCATCGTCTACCAGTCTCCAAGAAGCCCAGACTTCTCAACACCGACTGGCGCTTGTTCCTTGTTAGGTGCCTCCCATGAGCTCTTAGGTGGCTGTCCATGCACTGCTCCCTGCGGAGGCTGTCAGGCTCACTGTTCACACTGACACGGGCCAGCACACTTTCTACAAAGGCTGGAGAGTAAATATTTCAGGCTTTGTGGGCTAGATGGCCTCTGTCAAAACTACACTACTACTGCAGTCCTGATGTGGCCAGAGGCGACCCACATGCAGAGGAGTGCCTGGGTCCCAATAAAACTTTATTTACAAACTCAGGCAGCCGGACAGAGTGGGTCATACTCTGCTAAACCCTGCTACTGACCAGTCTTGGCACAAGCTTCTAAAGTGCTCCACCAGCACAGACAGTGACTTGGTTAAAGCCACCAGCTACTTTTCCCTGAATGTCCCTGGGAACCAAGACAGGCTAGAGAGTAACAACAGGGAGGAGCACTGGCTACCCGAGGGGCTGGACATGGCCAGGAAGACAGGGAAGAGAAGCAAGGGACGGGAGGGGTTGGGTGTCAATTATTCAGGTGACCCCCCTCCCTGTGGCGCATGTGAGTTAGTCTTTTATGGCTAGCACCTCAAATTTAAACTGCCTTTGCAGAAATAATCCAACTTACACTGTTTTCAAGTAAAAGGTAAACACTCACTGTTCATCAATTTCAAAGCTCTGCATAAAGTTCTGAGGGTGCTCTGAATCTGCCATCCCACGGGACCACAAAGAAGGTCCCCGTCTGTTTTCCCGTCACAGCATCTCGGCGGAAAGAGCAACGTATGCTCCCCCTGGTTGGGAGGACGCAGGGCGGTGGGCAGGATGCTGTGTCCTGCCTCCTCCTACCCTCTGCAGAGCACCGTCCTCAGCACTCCTCCCTGTAGCAGAAGGAAGACTTCTTCCCACTCACTGACCTCACAGCCCTTCACTTCCAGAGTACCTGATAACATCAGTGAGGTACTATGCTCTTTTTTGGCTCTTGCTTTTATTAAAAACAAACAAACTTATTCCACCGTTTGAATGCAAATGAAATTAATTCACAAATTCATGTTATGGCTCTGCTGCTAGTTTCCATCCTGCCTCAACACTTGATAAGTGAGTCATTTGGTAAGAAAGTTTATTCAGTGAAAACATATGTACCCTTTGCTTTCAAAGGAAATGTAACGACACTTTAATCGTGTTTTAGAAAGCAAGCATTTACATTGCAGACTATGCCCACAATGCAGTTTTATTAGAGGGGAAGGTTCCTGATTTTTTTCAATCCTGCTTATAGCTGGAGCAGAACGCTGCTCATACTTGGAACAGAGAAAGAAAACCGCCACCCCGGGTTCCTGCACCTTGGGTTTACTGGCCGGCAGGGGCTGTATTTTAATGAACATAAAGGAACGAAACAACTGAGATGTTTAGTTGCTGTGTATCTGATTCTGACTTCTATCTTTCTCATTCACTCTACGTACTAAAAAGAGAAGAGCTGTGTTCCAATAGCTTTGCTCAGGTCTGCAGCTGGTCTTCGTTTTACAGCAGGAAGCATTCCGCGGCCGTGCAGAGCGCGCATCAGGGCACAGCCGTGCACACCCGTACACGCGTGCCCGCACTTGTCCTCAGAAAGGCCCACTGAGCGCTGGGCTCCCAATCTATTTTCCCTCAATCAGCTGGGCTGATTCCATGAACTGGCACTCAAAAGCACATGTCAAGGGAATAGGCTCTAATTATAGAGGCCCCTATTTGGTAGAAGAAATACAAAGTCCCCTTTTCTTCTCCTTGAAACGTTAAAGCCTTTCCTCATTAAACTCACATGCCTGGATAAAAATGGTTTCTAAAGGCTTTAAATGGCTTAAGAGGCAGCAATGGATAAAGCACAGGCTCTAGAAGCTAGGTCTGAATACTGGTTCTGACACTTCCTAGGGGCATGACCTTTGACAAGTTATTTAACCTCCCGGAACATCAGTTTTATTATGTAAAGTAACCATAATAATGGGGAATAGGTGGAAAGTGACGAGTACAGTGCCAACCACAGAATCACCTAATAAATGACAGCTGCGACCACCCCGCCACCAACAATCATAATGTTATCAATAATCATTAACATGATCTCTTTTCCATAATCCTTAAAAATGTATGTTAGGAGTGAAAAATGATTCATCCCCAACACTTTGCCTACTCGGTAACGTATCCTTCTCCCCAAAATAAACAAAAACCAGCTATGTAAGCCAAGCAAAATACGAGAGGAAAAGCCAGGAATGAGAAGTGCAATCTTATTTCCATGTTCCTCTAATAGATTAGTAATTTGCTGGCACCAGCTCTGACAGAAAACAGATGGATGGAGCATTAAGCACAATGGAGGCAGCAGACGCTGGGCCAGCCCACCTCAGCTGGACGGGTCCTGCAGCCAAGTCCGAGAGCCCACAGTTTTCAAGTGGGTTCATCTTGGCACACCAGCTTTGGAAAATTGGTCACCAAATGAATTCAGATTTCAACCCACCAGGAGTTGTATTTGAGCACCAGACAGAGGAAACAGGAGCTAGACCCCCTTCAAGTCACCATCATCATTTTAGGAGGATCACAGATAATTCTGTACCTGACTCTAGAATTTTAAAATCTGCTAGTTACAACGGATATTCCAAGCTTACTGCTTTTTTTTGAATTATTGAATGTTTCCACTTATTTTGCTTCTCAGTTTCAATCATTTAACGATTACTCGTGAACAACTGCTACATGCAAGGTCCTGTATTATTTCCCTAAGCTGTGGAGGATAAAACGGTGCACCAATCATAGAAAAGACACCTGACCCTGGGTGGGAAAAAAAATACATGGACAGTTAGTTATATATTACCATAAACATATTTGTGAATTAGGGCTAAATATGCATTTATCTTATTGTTTAGCCAACAATGCTCACTTTTGATAGCCATCTACTATAATATTATTCTGTCGTGTTTACTGAGGTAGAATTTATATGCAATAGCAACCATATATGTCCTATAACCAGCAGCACAGTTGGGACAGGAAGAATTTCTATCATGACAAAGTTTTCATTTTGTGGTCAATTTCACTCCACGCCCGCCCAGGCAATCGCTGATCTGATTTCTGGTCCTACAGTTTGCCAACCCCGCGATGTCACAGAAACAGTCATACGGTATGTGGTCGTTGTGTCCGGCTCCTCTCACTCAGCACTGTGGTCCTGAAATCCATCTGTGATGCTGACACGTCGATAGCGGGTTCCCTTTCGTTGCTGAGTAGCGTTTCATCCTGTGGATGTTTGGGCTGTTTCTAGTTTCTAGCAATCATGAATAAAGCTGCTGACGTCTGCACACAGGTCTCTGTGTGGACACACATTTCATTTCTCCTGGTAAACTCTAGGGATGAGAGTGCTGGGTTGTATGTTAAGTGCATGTTTAACTTTATAAGAAACTCCACTAAAATATGCATGAGAGTTCTAACTGCTCTACATCCTGGATGTTGCCAATTTAAAAAAGACATTAGCCGTTCCAGTAGGTGTGTAGTGGGTATTTTTGTGGCTTTAATTTTCATTTCCCTAATGACGAATGATTTCGAGAGCATTTTTCATGTGTTTATTTGCTGGTTACCCTATTTAAGTAAGATCCTTGCTCTGCAAAAAAAAGTTGTATCTCAAAAAACCTTCCAGCTCTACCTGTCTACTCAGACCAGTCACACAATGTTGCTCTTTCAGGCACTGCTTTAGGAGGGAAACTGACTAATTAAGACCACAAATGCAGATTCAAAATGAAAGCAACCCACCCCATGTTGCATTAAATCCTACTATTTGTGGGAACAGAGATACTTTATCTTTTGAAATGACATATAAAGCACCATATTTTTCCTAGGTCAACATGCATTTTAAAAAGTGTTCAAAATGTGAAAGTAATATCATGTAAAGCTTGTAAGAGAGAAGGAAAGACCCACTACATTACAGTATGAGTTCAGTATTTCACTTTTGGTAGTTTTTTCCCATATGTCATAAAAATTAACTCCTTTAAAAATTTAATTATATAATGATGCAAGCTTAATGCAGAAAATACAGCATCACAAAGAGAGATAGACAAAAATGATCCTTAGTGTCACCTCCTGAAGATAATTCTTAAGCACTGAGTATTCAGAACAATAGCCCTCAAGCATCAAGGCAGGGTTGAGGAGGTGTGCCAGTGCCTCTGGAGCGCTCTGTCTTCATTCATTTAGGAAATAGTTCTTAAGGGCCTCTTACGTGCCAGCAGCTCTGTGCTAATCGCTGGGGATTCAGCTGTGAGCAAAGGCAGAGAGCTTACGTTCTGGTGGCAGGAGACATTCCAAGAAACAAATCTAGACAATGTCACGTGGTGCCAAATACTATGAAGGAAAGTAAAGCAGGCAGAACTTACACAGACTGGTGAGCGCAGGTGCCATGAGACGGAGACTGAGGAGCCACTTGGGAAGGGAGCCGGGGGCCTGCTGGCTGCCTCTCCGGGTAGTGGAAGTGGATCTTTGGAGAAGCCACCACCACCACGGCTGACATCACACACAGGCCCAGGGACACATGGCCACAGGCAGACGCTAGTATCTGACTTGAGGGCAGTGGGTGAAGAAGAGGGCACAGGCCCTCAAGGAGCAGGGGCGTAACCGTCTGTGCATGTGTGACCTTCACAAAGCTACCTGTCACTACAATGTTCAGTTTCTTCATGTGTAAAAAGGGACAAGATGATCTATGTCATGTGGTTGCTGTGGGGAAAATGATACCAGTAACCACAGCTGGACACTGACAACGGAGAGAATCTGTCAAGGAATAGACAGAAACTGTTCTCATATTAAGAAGACAACTTTCCAGTGAAATTACTTTTTTATTGTATAGTACATCATATGCCTAATTTTACTTTCAAGATGCACAGATATTCAAATTTATTTCTTGAACAAAGTATAAGAAAAAGTGAGCACTAAGAGAAAAAATGTAAAATCGTATTATCTCAATTCAATAGCCAAATTTGGCATAAAACAGTAAAACCCCTATGGTAAGAAATGAAGGGTTCTCAGAGCTGCTGTTGTCACCACTGCCTGAGCACCTGCGCCCTCCCCCGGCTCAGACCCTGCACACTCACATTGCCTGCATGGGAACGGCGCCCTCTGGAGGGACAGCTCTGCTCGGCCTCACCTGATGGCAGGTGAGGGAAGCCTTCTGAAAGGACCCTTGGTGCCTGCCACTCTTACAGATTTGAAAACTGTGACTCAGTAGGTCATTTCTTCTCAAACAAACATTTGAAAAAATGGCAGCGCTATGGAGTCCCAGGGAAAGGCACCTTGCTGAGATGTAAAGAGAAGCTGCATGTCCACGTGCTGCGTTTCTACACCACTGTATGTGACTGTCACGATCCAGACCCGCAGCACAAGCCTGCTGGCTAGCCACGCTGCACGAGGCGCTCGGTCCCTCAGTGAGGGAGTGGATGCTGGTGCTCTGCTGCTGCTGCTTTCAATTAGCAACGTCAAATAATTAGCTTCATACTCGATGAAATTAATGTTGCTGTATGTTTTTTCTTTTTCTTATTTTAAGTTGATTTGTATTCAAAATTTTCCTTACTGCTTTCCTAATTCCCAGGTTTTGATAAAATCATGATTATTATTGGTCTGTTAAGAGAAATTCATGCTTAAATCTTGCAACTTGAAGGCTAAATTTGAACATCAAGAGAAGACTGCATTAGCCACATTTTGCTATAAAACGATTACAATTTGTTTTATCTATTAGCAAGATAGAGACTTTGAATAACAAAGACTTACAGAATATGGAATTAATACTTTTGCCTAGCACTGTCCATTTAACCATAAAATAAAGGTAATAGGAGCAGTAAACATATCAAGTGCATTGCAACCAGTTTCCCAAAAAATGCGTGAAACTTAAGAGGGAGTGACCAGCCTTTGGAAAGCCAAAGAAAAAGATCTCCAATTTGTAGCACTGTCCACGGGGGTAAAAAACGAATCTATGTGGCAGACACATCTCATCTCTGTAGAAGAGCAGATGAATTTAGCTTAATTTAATAGTAACAGCGGAGACTGAAATCTTGGGTCATAGTGACACCAAGGTTGTCGTGGGCCTGTAAGGCACTCTCAAGTAGCTAGTGGGCTGCCAACTGGTGACGTTTCTATGTTGTTCCTCTTGAACTGAAACAGCTGTGAGATCATTAACGTGCAGTTCACTACTCTGGAACTGCATTCACTTCCACTCAGTATCATTTAAAGTTTGCCTTTACTGAATTTATGAGAAATATTTTAATGAATGAAGGAGAAGGAAGAGTTCCGATGGCATCTGATATGCTTTAGAGAAAAACACTTTAAACCCTTCTGAAAAGCACCTCTGGCCAAGTAATTTAGGAATAAGAGACTCACCTACTTGTAAGCTCCCTGCTTCCTAAGACACAAACTATAGAAATTAAGGCACAAAACCAAGGCTGAGTCATTGTACGACCTACATAGCTGTACGTGGTGGCCCAGACACTAACATACAAGGGACTGATAACTGGAGGGGCAACCAGGCTCAGAATTACTGTTAGTTGTCCAAGATAATACTCCTAATTCATAGCAAAGCTAAGGCAAGACCCTCCTGTTTTGCAATTAATGACAAGTATGAAAAAAAATCTGTGGACAGTTTGTGACAGACACTGTTCTAGAGAACACAAAAACAAGGAAGACAGTCCCTGTCCTTGGGAAATAGAAAATCTATGAAGATGAAATTGATTTCAGCTCCCTTTATCCCATGCAAATTCATGTATTAATAATTAACATGTCAATTACATAATTCCTTTCTATTTATTAGCCCAAGTCCCCATGGCCGTCTCTACTTGCAAACACTTTGTAAGGGTAGTTATTTTACATGTGCTTGCTTGAAGGTAGGAAAATACTATTTCGTAAAATATACTGCAATTAAACATTTTTACACATTTAAATTGGCTTCATCCCATCTGTATATTAAATAATTCAGATTTACAGTATTAATACACATTTCTGAAAATTTTCCTCTTAACATAAATTTTTTCCTTAATCTCTGGTGTTTTGATGTATTTCCAAGCCTGTATTCCCCAAATGTTCCTTGCTCCTTGAAGGCAAGTAGTTTGTCTTTTGTTCCCCCAGTGGCTCACTGAATGAAGGGACCAGTGAGGAAAGGGTATAGCTGAGGCATGGGAAATGACACACCAGTGACTCTGTGAGTGGCCTCTGAAGCCTCCCTCGGTTTGAACTCTGGCTCTGCACTTCCCAGCTGTGGGATTTGTTAAGTAATCTACTTAACCTGCTTATTTGTAAAATGGGATAACGTCGCGGGCTTCCCATTAATTAAGAAAACGGGTAAGTCTGCCTGAATTTGAATCCCAGCATGACCACTGTACACCCTGGGTGAAGGTGCTGACCTGGTATGAGCCTCAGTTTCTTTGTCCGTGAAGTGGAGTCATAATGGCACCTGCCACACAGCACTCTGAGAGGATTAAATGAGTTCGTATATGAAAAGCACTACGACCAGGACCCAGGACCCAGGACCCAGGACCCAGGCAGTGTTGAATCAACGTTGGTTGTTATTTATGAGTAATTTTGGAGAAGCTACTCCTGACCACAGAAAGGTTCATGAAAGGAGATTATAAAATATTTTCCCCCGAGATCTCTTAGAAACCAAATTAACCAGAAGAAAGCCATCTAGTTGGTAACCGACATAGAAGATGAGACTAACGACTCTGGGTCACCGCACAAGTGACTCTTTCCAGAGACATTACAACGTATAACATGAAGACATAAGCTGAATATTTTATGACTAATTTGAGTAAGTTAATTAAGAGAAAGAAAGAAAACTTCATTTGGGTCGCTGTTTAAAAGGATCAACCAAGAGAGAAACGTAAAAGTAAGAACATTTATTGACTTGAGCGATACAGGTTACGGGCGCTATTTCCTGTCACTGAGAGCTTGCTGAGGAGCGGAGACTCCCCGGAGGAAAGCAGACACGGACCTCGGGGCACCGGGTACTGGCCTTCAGCACAGGGCACTAGTCAAGGGGCCAGGAGGGCCACCAGCGTGGACTGTGTGGAGATGTCACCTGGGGCGGGCACTGCAGAGAACACGAATGTGCAGGCACTTTTTTCAAAGTTAGAAAGTGCCGTGTATAGAAATCATCCTTATTTAAATGGTCTCTAATACCAACCTAAACTCAGTATTTATGTCTTAAAAAAACCTAAAACAAAAACCTTCTTGACATCATAACTAAAATGTTCTGCGGTGGATCCAGCGGGCTGCACTAATGTAAAAGGCCCTGCAGTTGAAGCAAAATTTAGACTCACAGAACATTTGCATTGGAAGCAACTTCCAAGGTAACGCAATCTAATGTTCTCATTTTCTACAGGAAAAGCAAATCCCAGAGAGTAAGCCATCTTCCAAGGACACACAAGTTTGGGTGAGAGCCCTCACAGGTTCACCGCTCTTAAATCAAGAATCCTAATGTTCAACAGATCCAGAAAACTGAGGGTTTTATTCAGAAAATAAATCCATTGTATAGAAATTAGCTTTTGGGTTACTAACTACTAAAGCTAAGTGCTCACCAGATAGTCCAAGGCTCTATCTTCCCTTACTTGAGAGCAGCACAGGATGAGGCTGCAGGAGTGAATTATTTAAGAGTAGAGAGACCACTTCTGAAGATTACATGGAGCCCTTGAGAGCGCTTGTGGTGCAGCCCAGGCCTCTGCCACCCCCAGTTCTCAGAACAAAGCTCTGACCTTCTCTCCAGTTATGTTACAAGTGAAAGTCCCCATCTTCTGCACACATCACAACTTACAAATTGCTTTTCCAACTTTCACTCCACTTTTTTCTTTTCCCGACAGCCAAAGACCCCAGTTTTGAAGACACCCACCAGGCGGGTGCCGCAGGCAGGTGGCGCCCCCACAGCTCAGTGACTCACGCCCGCCTTAGCTCAGCAGCAAACTCTGCAGGTCACAGCTACCTGGGGCCGACAGGGGACAGAGCAGATTCTTCTCTTCCTGTCACTGGGACTCAAATTCCTAGAGCTTATTGTTATTAATAACACAGAAATCCACTTACAACATGGTATGAAGGGAATCAAGCAAAACTCACATCTATATCCCCTCTGACCACGTGCACTGCTGATTAGAGGCAGGAAGGGGCCATGGAAAAACTTTGCTTTGGGTGTTTTAACACCATTTTGCTAACAACAGAAATACCTGGAATGTAAAATAATAGAGCAATGTAAGGGAAGCAGGTGATGCTACATGGACAGTACTGAAGATGCTTAAAAGAGGTCTTCAAAAAACAAGGCAATTTTCAAATGGTGAAGTAAAGAAAGCTTTCCTGAGAAAGAGCAGGTAAAAGCTGAGCAGGTGCCTGGCCTCCTCAAAGAATCATCTGGTCTTGCAGGTGCTTACTCGACGGCTGGAGAGGCTCAGAGAGCCTCCACACAGCATGTTTTCCCGACGGACACAAACACTCTTGGAAATTCTAGGGCTTTATTAAGTCAGGAGACCCGGCTCTGCTGTGGAGGCGGTGAACATTTCATTTCAACACAGTTTCCTGGTGAGCATCGTGTTCACTTGGAATGTTCCTGGTACTTTCAGAAGTGAGGAAACTCTGGGAATTGTGCCAGATTATCTCATTCTCTCTAAATTATCCATTAATGTCTAATTTAAATAAATAGAAAGAAGGTGCTAAATTCAAATGCCTTACTGCCAAAAACGACTTAAAAAAATATATGTATCAGGTTAAAAACCCTGATAAAAGGATTCTGCATGTATAAGACAAAACAGACGTCAACTTCCAGGAAGGCAGAAGGCAGATGGTGCATTTTGGGCACAGTTCCACTTATTTTTCTACCTTTGCCTTATCTTCCTTTTTAAAAATATGTGTCCATTTCACACTTTGTCCTAAGAGCAGAATGGTAATGACTGTGACAAATCAGAACCACTTTCTACCTGGTAAGAGCACTTTGGAGACAGACGGGGAGAGCCTGTACTGGGGTGACATCCTCCTGAGTAGGGGGCACACTGTTATAAAGATAATTACAGAGAGGGAGGAGCCAAACCAGAATTCATGATGCAACCTAAGTTTTAAATATGAAACTTTTTGAGGACAAGGTTTGTGACATTTTCTCAACAAGCATTTAGAGCTCCATCCCAGAGACAAGGGTTTACTCCTTTATTATTAATAACACATGTATGAAGAGCACTTACCGCAGCGTCTGATGCATGAATACTTAATGAACAGTTGCTATAATTATTCTTCCCATCACTATGGGCAACTGAAGGACTGTGGGTTTGCATTAACCTCACAAATCTGTCAGGTAACAAATAACGGGATCTTAAAAGATGTTTATACTGTTAAGATCTTGAAGGACTAACATTAACAAAACTTCTACAACCTACTGCAGTGCATTTTGGAGAAACTTTTCTTACCTTGTGGTCCATACTGGCTCATCTGTGCGCCGTAGGTCCCGCTTGAGCTACTCTGCTGAAAGCTGCTGATTCCAGGATGCACCTGGCCTCCAGGAGAGGGATGAGGCGACATGGACGGTCCTGTCTGTTGAGGTCCGTACTGAGACATCTGCGGGTTCCTTTGTGTGCCTGCCATAAAACCTAAGTGGGAAATAATCGGAAATATATAAATGCAGGGGACAAAAGTGGGCATGGAATTGAGTGGAAGGTGGATGGGAAAAAACTGATGCTGCAGGATTCCTCTAAAGAGCATCTAAAGACATTGCACCCCTAGTGTGCAGGGTGTGCAGGGCCCCAGGGGCCACCCTAGTCCCAACCCTGAACTGTCATCAGAGTTCCTGGGAACCTAGAGGATTGTGGACTTGAACTAGGGAAAGGAGGACAGGGAGAAAAGGCAAGTAACCTTAACCTCTCTTGACCTCCACTCCTGCCAGGCTGGACATGTTGTGCACACCTCTCAGAGCCTCTGCCCACTTCCTGATCTCTGGGGTGCATGTACTCAGTCACTCAAACACTCCACCCCTCTCTTAAGCTCCGGCCGGCACCCAGCTCTCCCCGGCACGTAACTACTTCTCTCCCCTCTGCTCTCCCAGAGCCACACCTGTTCACCCCGACTCCTGCATGCTGAAGACTTACTAGCTCATACTAGCCCTCGGGGGTGAGCTGTGAGTAAAAGGAGGGTCTGAAGTGTAACCTGCTATTCCAGAACAGACTCTGACTTCCTCCCGTGAAGTTCTGCCTGCGGTCTCCCCAGCTCCACCAAGGGCACCACCACTCACCCCAGGGCAACACCCATGATCCCTCCCCGACTGCCCAGGGTGCGATGGAGCCATCGGCTCCTGAAACGGATCTCAGGTCGGTCTTCTCCACTTCCTCGTCTACAAAAGCCTCGCCCAGCTACCGTCCTCTCTCCCCACCGCTAGCTCACCCCTCTCTCCTGTTCTGCACCTTTTGGTTCACTTTCACAAAGCTGCCAGAATGATCGCTCAGGAATAAAAAAGGAAGTTAGAGTATATCTTCTCTGCATAAAACACCCCCAGGGGTCTCATTGGATCTGGGAACAAAATGCAAACATCTGACTATGACCTACAGGCTCGTCCGTGGTCTGGGGTTGCCTTTCTCACTTTAACCCCACTTCCTGTAGTTTTCGCTCCTTCTCACTATCTTGTACGTCCACTGGCCTTCTCATGGTTCTTAAAGGATAACTTCAAGCTCTTGCCCTTGACAAAACCTACTGTCTCCTATCCCCCTTCTGAGAATGTTCTACTGCTGCTGGTTCCTTCCCGTTCTCCAGGCCCGCCCGCCCGCCCTGACGCGGCACCACTCCTTGACTTTCTCATTCATTTTCCCTCAAAGTGCTCTTTGTAACCTGTAATCATCTTACTCTGTTTCTGACTCACTTAACCTCTCTGTTTCCCACTAAAACATAAGCCCCATGAAGGCAAGATCACGTCTATGTTCCCGGCTGCATTCTCAGTGCCATGCAGGGCGTCTGGCAAGTGACAGGTGTCAGAAACTACTTACTGAGTGAATGAGTATTAAATTCCTCATGAACTCAGAGTGTTGAGCACAACACAGTAGGTGCATAGCAGGTAGTTGTCCAAATGGGTAAAGAAAATACATTTTTAAATTATGCACTATGTCATCCGGGTACCTCCCCATCATCAGTAGTTCAGCCAAATATAAGTAAGTATGCAGAAGGAACTCTAAAACACTCATTTAGACAAGGAATACCCCAAGACAAGTATCTTAGGAAAAGATAATTCATCAAACCAGCAAACTAAGAGCAGTTTGAAGAACAACTCCCAGAGCCCAGGAGTGAGAGCTGATGAGAGCTCATGTGCGTCAGGTGAAGGCTCTGGCTTCTGCAGGAGGAGAGCCGAGAACAGTAGCTCCTACAGAGCCTCCTAAGGCAGCCGGAGGGGACGATCGTGCCTGGATCCCACATGGTCAGCTTGAGTTTAGGGTGTTAAATGGAGAAGGGTATTTACAAAGGTCACGGTTTACACTTCAGTAAGGAAAAAAAAAGATCTATTAACAGTGCTTCTGTCTGAAGAGAGAGACATAAAATAGAAGTAGAGCTCTTCCTTTTTATTCTATTTCATTTATTTATAAAGATAAGTCTTGTGAAATTGGGCTCAACTGGCAGCTCCCAGATATAAATCATCATAGAAAATATGTTTGCTTTTTTAAATCTGAAAACAAACAGAAATCAGAGTGCTAAAATTACTATAAATGATTGCATCTTAAGATGTAACATGAAATATTTATCTAAGCTTTACTGTGAAATTCTCAAGAGTTTCACATAGAGTTGTTTAATAAAAGACGTGTTTAAATTTCATACAGATTGTATAAGTTTTCCTTCCTTTTTTTCTTTTGGACAGTGACTGCTTTCTTCTTCATTAGTTAAGGAAAATAATACGCATCCTTTTTTTAAGCATTAAATTTCACTTCAACCATGAAAGTGTCCACGCCGAAGGATCTAGAACCTCTGATAACACACTACATCCTTAACTGAGTATTGCCTCTGGGACACTTACTACAGGCTTAAGGTTTGTTCAGATGACTTTTAAGAATTCTTATCTGGACAAGTTACTTTTTTATTTCTGACTCTTTACTCAGTCCTTAATACACACACACACACACACACACACACACACTTGAACTATCCACTTGAACTATCTCACTCATCACTGGAATTTTACAGAAAATCAACTTTATGAAAAGGCTCCAAAAGAGGTGGAATGTTAAAGCTAATCCCAATGGAATGTGTCACAGCATCAAACTCCACAACTTAGAGACAAGCTTCTATGGAGTATGGAATCCACTTCCTTCCACAGAAATTAAAATCGGAAAGCTAATTTCTTTTCTCTGTATGCTTTTGCAGTGGCACCACTTACAAGAGTTCCCTGAAATCTTGTTTTATATTTTTGGTGAGATTCATCCCTTTCCATGTAATCCCCAAGACAATGAAAGGAGATGACATAACTTCCCTGACTCTTTTTATGAGCTATAATCATCTAATGGCGGTCAACCGGGAATAGAAGGCCTGGATTACAGTCTTGTTTGTGTCACTGGCTCAGAATCCAGCACGGGAGACTGATATGTAAATAAATATACTGCAGTGTGTGTATTGACCAAACCAGCTGTGTGACCTTAGGTGAATCATAATTTATCTGAGCCTCAATTCCCTCATCTTAAAATGAACATGAGGCTCCTATAAGATTAAGTGAGACAGCATATGAAAGTGTTATGTAATCTGAAATGTATCTGATATACAAAAATAAGAGATTATGACGGTATTTTTCTAGTTTATAAACCACAATCCTATGGAAGTTTGTTCCTTCAGTCTGATTAACGCTGGCAGAGGCCACACAGTCTCAGCAGGAAAGCGGTACAATCTGACTTGCATTTTTGAAAACTAATTCTACTGTAATAAGCAGCATGAAAAAAAGGACTGAAGGAGAGTAAGGCTAAAAGTCAGAAGACTAGTTAGGAGGTAGGTAAAGAGGTACATAATATGTAACCACAGTTAAATGCCAGCAGTGATGCTACTTAAAAAAAAAAAGCTTCCATTATGGATATAACCATATTTTTAAAAGGTTAATGAACATTATCATAATCTAAACAAACTGATGAAAATTAGCAGACATTGACAAAAAAAATTCTACTTTTCATTCTAAAGATAGAAACTCTGCATGTCTATTATTTGTTTCCTCATCCATTAAATAAGGACCATTGTATCTCTCTCATAGTGTTGCTGTGGGGATTGAATGAAATAATATGTAAAAAATTTATAGTAGTACCTGGCACACAGCAAGCTCTCAATACTTATTAGCTATTACTATTATAATATATTCAAAAAAGGGAAGCAAGAGAGGTAACATGGTGTGACAGCAAGGGAACTGAGCTAGGATGCTAGTCGTGGGCTTCCATGTTTGCTGTGCAGAACACAGCAATTAACCTGACCTTTTTGGCCTCAGTTTCCTTACCTGTTAAATGGGGAGACATGCAATACTTGTAGCAGTACTTCCAGCTCAAGTTCTCTATGATTCTGGCTTAAACTTTATTTTTTTGGAAAAATCTAATTCAAGTCTGTAATCTGTAAGTATATTTATTTGAGGGTAGTCTTCATTTTGTTTTATTTTAACCTTTATTCTGGATGAAATAAATATTAAAATGCTTCCAAAAAAATCAAACTTCAACCAAGAATTTTCTATTTATGGTAACATATTTATTTGATTGTATCTTGCTTCCTTTAGAAAGTTATTATAAAATGGCAGCTTGTAATATAGCTTATGAATAGAAAAAATGACAGCTGAGAGAATGAAGCTGCTTTTTAAAAAGTTGTGAAATTGTTCTAGTTACAAGCCATCTGAGTTTTAGAAAACCAAGCTATCTGGTAAGGAAAATTTAGAAAGTGCAAAATGAATTTCCTACATATTACAAATACTAGATGCATTATGGAATTATATGCTAGGTAAATAATCTAACATGGAAAATTCAAACCTTGGAAAAAGTACTAATTTAGATAATTATTATTTACATTATACAAAAGGACTTACTGAAAACTCTTAGAAACTGGATGAAAATATGATTTATTCATTTCATTCATAACATAAATCCACAGGTTTATATAAATGGATTTACGATTTTTGAGTCCTTCATTACACGTGTATGCAAATCACAAATACTTGTACGACCAAACTCCGAATGAAGAGGCACAAGCTATGTTCTCAGAGAACAGGTAACAGTAATGTGAAACAGATACAAATTGCACCTGTTGGGAATCAGATGTGGGTTACAAGCTGCCACCACCAACCACTGTGCGGACCCACAGGTTCTCTTGTAGGAAACAGTGAATGCATTTCCTGTCCTGGCTTATAAGATCGTCCTGAGAGTCAAGTAAGAAAAACCTATGTGAATGTGTTTTTCTAAACTGGAAAACACCATGACAACACTAAACAAAGGCTTTGCTATTGCCTTTTGAGTGATGCCGTAAAGCCCTTCTTCCTCCACTGTGTGAGTTCCTAACTAAGCTATCATACTGGTAACTCAATCCACAATAATGATACACAAATCTTCTACCAGCATGCCCCAATTTTACCCTGGCATTAATGGATCTGTGGGAAGAATAAGAGCGCATTAAAAAAAAAAGAGTAAAAGATGTGATGCTTGTCCTTGAAGGATCACAATTTTAGTTGAGTAGAAAATAAAACCTATCAACAGGGAAAAACGATAAACTAAAATGACAAAGCCCCTGAAGCAGGTGCGGGCCGGGTGCTAGGTGCTAGGGATGTGAGCCATGAGCAAAGCAGGATCCGCCCTCCTGGCCCTCACAGTGTAGTGGCAGGACAGCCACCCTGAACAGAGCCAGGAGGAAGTGTGATGAGCACAAGAAAGCAGAAGTACAGGGCTATGAAGATGGCAGGGAAGACCCAATTTAGCCCGGGGACGAGGAGGGTTTCCCTGAACAAATCCTCTTTAAGCTGAGACCTCAGCTGGAGGTGGGAAGGATGCAAGGAAATCTAACCGCATCCGACTGGGACGAAAGCATGTCTGACTAGCAAAATGCCCGTCTCACTGTGTGCTCTTGGCAGCTACAGTCCCTGCATTCGGCCGAATCCTAGGGGCCACGGGCGCCCTTTCACTTGGTCAGGGCTTGTCAATGGTTACTTTGATATTTACCATCCCTTTCTTGAATTCTGCCCCCAACCCCGCTGCTAAACGTAAACAAATCACAGGAAGAGGCAGCATCACCTCCCACAACGGCTGCCTTCTCACCTACAGACACCCACACGTCCAAGGCCCACCCTTAGGGATCTTCCTCCTTTCAGAGGAAGGAACCCTTTTCCTTGAATCCAAGGCCAGGGCCTTCACTTTATGCCCTGAATGCCATCCTTTCTATCCCTCCAGGGACGTTCAAAAATGCTTGTTAAAAAACTAGTCACTGACTCTTGACTGCTTAACAGAATGAAGGCAAACTGTTGTGGTGTGTATTTATATATATATAAGATATATATATATTACACATATAATATATATATATATAATACTACTCAGCCATAAAAAACGAATAAAATAATGCCATTTGTTGCAACATGGATAGACCTGGAGATTGTCATCCTAAGTGAAGTAAGCCAGAAAGAGAAAGAAAAATACCACATCATATGTGGAATCTAAAAAAGAGAGACACAAATGAACTTATTTACAGAACAGAAAAAGACTCACAGACATAGAAAACAAACTTATGGTTATGGGGGGGTGGGAAGGGATAAATCTGGAGTTAGAGATTTGCAGACACTAACTACTATACATAAAATAGATAAACAAGTTTCTTCTGTATATCACAGGGAACTATATTCAATATCTTGCAGTAACCTATAATGAAAAAGAAAATGAAAATGAATATACGTATGTTCGTGTATGATTTAAGCATTATGCTGTACACCAGAAATTGACACACTGTAAACTGACTATACTTCAAGAAAAAAAAAAAAGAATGAAGGCAAACGTATTGGCCCAGCAATCAGGTCTTTGTGGCCTGACCTGTTTCTCCAGCCCCATCATGACTATATGGTCATCACAGGGCACCCACCCTGTTCCTATCACTCAGACACTTGTTACCTCCCTGCAGGCACCATGTCGTTTTAGACCTGCAAATCTTTGCACATTCATTCACTTAACAAATATTTTCTGACTATCTCTCATGTTCCTGGCATAGTGTTATTCACTGGTCTAACAACAGCTGACATTTACTGAGCAGATATTATGTGCCAATAGTTTTGTTCATTATTAGTTCATTTAAACTTCAAAACAACTATGAAGACATAGAGGCTCACAGAAGTTAATTCACTGAAAACACTTTCACACATTTTTTACCACAATCCATAGTTAAGAAGTATGTTTTATACCATGATTCAACATGTATACGTGAGCATATATGTTTATATATTCATATTCAGTATTCACACACACACTGTATGCCTCACAGAACAATTTCTACCCTGATTTTTTCAATTAAAAAATCCACTAATGAGAGGCACAGTGTGAAAACAGAATGTTCGACTGTGTTCTCTATTGAACATTGTTTCACAGTGAGCCCCGAGGGCCATTCACTTCCCTGTAACTGACGTGTTCCCGTCCTTCCTGGCTCTGCCCCCCGCTGCCTTCCACAGCATTCCCTGGCCTTCCAGAAAAGCAGACACTTTCATGTGCTTGGAGAGCACTAGGTATGTTAGCTGACGTAGAGCAGTTGTCGCACCGCCATCATTATTTGCTGGGGTGACTGTCTCCCCCCAGATTGTGAGCACTGAGGCTTTAAGAACACTTTCTCTTCGCCTCCGTCTCCTCAGGACCAAGCAGAGTGTCTGGCACACAACTGGAACTGAACAGTACGTGTTTATAATGAATAAGAAAACATCTTCATTCAGAATGCATTTACTTTTACTTCGGGAAGACGATTTAATAAATGTGACGGTCTGGTGCCTCGTTTCAGAGTATACTGGAGGAATAATTTCTGGGGAAAGGACGGCTATTCAAGGAAGGAACAACTGACAGCTGATGGCCTAACAGTCCAGAAAGCGCCATTACTTCTATCACCTAAGTATCTGCCGAATGCATCCACCCCACCCACCTCCCCAGTCACTGCAAATTCAAGTTTTGGCTTCAGCCTTATAGTTAGGCGACTTCAGGCAAATCAATGAAGTCAAGCCTCATTTCCTTCTCTGATGGGTGGATACATCTGAGCCTACCTCCTAAGATAAAAGGCGACAATGTGAGGTAAGCACACAGCTCAGTGCTTGAACACAGAGCAGAGGCTCAGTAAGTGACAGCTAGTATTATCCAAATGTTTTTAATACAATCCACCGTTTATTTTCCATCTGAATGACTCCATGTTTTCAAACTGGCCTCCCTTGCCAGGCTCCCCTTTAAACCATTCTGCACGGCAAAGTCAGAAAGTGCTGCAGAACCCTGGACCGTGGTCAGTTCCCTGGGTGACGAATGCCACAGCCTGTGGGCCTCCTGGCAAATGGCTTGATGCCCTTCCCCAGGCAGCACACAGCTCCCTGAGCTGTGCCGGGCCTGCCTGCTCTCCACGCCCTCCACCAGAGCCAGTCACAGCTGATGGGGGCCGTCGTCATGCAGTTCACTATCCAGAAACCAGTGCCTGTTTCCAGGTAGCTAGTTCTAGAAATAGCTGGCCGGCCGTGTTATTTCGCTCAAAAAGCTGAAGCTTGTCGGTTTCAGGCCGCTCAACCAACCACTACAGAACAGAGCAGCTGTGAGAGCCTAAGGCCCAGGGCACATCCTTCTCGGTCCCGCCGAGCCCCTGGAGGCTGCCTGCTGGCGGGGGAGCAGGGAGAGAATGACGGTGGGAAGGAGGAGCAGAAGACAGATGAGCAGAGAGAGCAAGAGTCCTGTCAGGTGTCTGGATAGACTCAACATGAAGGACAAGGATCCTGATTTTTGTTAATTACGGATCACAAGCACCAAGATAATGACTAGCTTGATAAACATTCATGCAATGGATGGATCAATACATTAGGCTTTTTGTGAGGTTTGCAGGGAGACCAGAGTCTGAAATAAGACTATTCTCTTTCTAGCTGTAAAGAAAAACTCCCACGACCTGGGCGCAGCATAACGGAGGGCCGCTCCTCTGCTGGGGCTCTTCCCGGAGCTCTGGCGCTCACGCGATAAAGGCCCGCTCTTGGCCAGACTCATTTCTACCACCTAGTAAGATGCTAACAACTTGCCCTAAAGTTTCTTCCAAACGCACATGGGTTTAGATATTTAATTACAATTTGATAATTTTTTGAGTGCTGTTTTCTACGCATCTAATAGCTGAGGCAGGATTGGTGGTGGGGTTGCCAGGACCTTACCTGGAGTCATTCAGTCTGCAGGTTATGAGTGGTTTTCTTTACGGTCATTCTCCTATGGATATTTTTATTAGTATCAATGGAAAATTCCTAGACCATGTATTCTATTACGGGGCAGTATAAGTCACGTTAAGTCTAGGGGAGATGCTGCTTCAATGTTTACACAGAGACCAGTATTAAAGACTAAGCCAAAGAGGCTTTTTAAAACATCTCTTCATTGTTTTCCTGGAATCCAGGGAAACTGGCCTAACAGAGAACCAGTATTTCTAAAATGTTTATCTATATTATTAGGTGAGTTTTCAGGATCTTTCAAATACTCCCTTAAACACTGTAGTATTTGTGTTTTATTAAGTGGGTATTTTTCCTGGTTTAAAAAAGGCTATGATTCTCTTATTTGAAAAAAAAGAAAATTCTTATAGAAAAGAAAGATCCAATATTACTGTCTAAACCTTAGCAGACCAAAAAAAAATTTTAAGCAACCGACTTACATAATCATTATAAACAAAGTCACATTTTCCATATAAGAGATGAAATGCATATAATGTTTTTATGCCGAATGAGGAAAAACCCTTTACTGGACAAGACAGAGACATGGCTTATCTTTAGAATTACTTCAAAACTTCTCAAAAGTAGAATAAAACTATACTTAGGCCTTAAGGTGTATTTGGAGGAGATGCTAAAATAGAAAGACAGAGAGGAAAGCTCCCATGAGTCCAAATAGCCCATGACAGGCTGTTACAACGGCACGACAGTCACTAACGGGTTAAAGGACCATCCAGTGAAGATGCAGCCCGAAGCTGAAGGGTGCTACAGAACTGAGTCAGAAAGAAAGTCGAATAAATAATGGAGCAATACATGGAATGTCAGAAAATTAAACTGTAAGGCATTTTAACATGGATCTGAGCCTCCAACCGTGTATCTTTTCCCTCTTCATGCAAGACAACAAATTCTGCAGCGTCAGCATGGGAGACTTTAAATCCTGTTGGAAAAAGCAGAGTTAAGCACGAGGCCCAAATCATGGTTCATCCCATCCATGAATGAGAAAACAGCCAAGAAAGAGGGAGACTGCTCAGGCTGCCACCGGAGAGCGAGTGAGCGCAGAAACAGTCACGCCAAAATGTGACCCCTTCATCAGAGGCGCCCCTGCAGCTGGCAAGGCTCCAGCACTGTGGGGACACCAACAACACACCCAAGGCTCCGGAAGCCACCAAAAAGCAAGGCACGTTTTTCCTTTGGCACACGGACAATTTATTTTCATGTTGGCATCTGTTAAAAATTCACAGAATAACTGCCTTGTTTCCTCAAGCCAGTTCAATAAAAGATGCTTTCCCACATGTGTGAAATAATGGTCACACGCTGTACCACCTTAGTGGAGAGTCTCCGACTATAAAGACAGTGATTTCTCATCACAAATAGGTGTCAGATTCCCATTCGGGGAGAAAAATAGATTTTAAAGAACATTCTTGTTACATTTTAATATCCTCAGTGTTTATTTGCCTGCCTGCTTCTCTTCACAACATGAAGTGCTTTGAGGAAGACAGAAACTAATGACCCGTCCAAGGCTGTAGCCCAGGCCCCCCGGTGCTCTCCCAGCTGTGCCATCAGGTTAACTGGCGGAATCGCTGCCTCTTCCTTCCCCACCACTGCAGCGCCCTATATTCGGAGACACAGACGACAGCATCTAAGTTCTCCCCATCCACCCCCATAAAGCCCTCTCAGCCGCTGACATCATCTATCATTGGGAAAATTAGAGTCAAGGGAGGGATCAGAATGATTACCCAGATGGCAGATGGGGCCAAAATATCCGGCCTTTCCTTATTCAATTCTTTGTAGTTTTATCTGCAAAAGTTTGCTTCAGTGCTGAGGGCAAAGACAATTGTATGCATCACTATGTGCTACAAGGAGCAAAGGAACCACCTTCTAAGGCTTTCAACCCGGGTCTCACCTCAGTGACCTCATGCTTCTTACTAACATTTACACAGTGCTGTGCAATACGTAACTTTTGGATATAAGGTTGCACTTGATCTGTGCAACAAATCCACGGGACACTCTGATCCTCATTTTCAAATGAGGAAGCAGAGATTTAATTAATTATTCAAAGTCACAAAACCAGTTAGTGATAAGGCTGCACCTAAACTCAGATTTTTTGGTTCTAAACTCCCTAAAGATTAAGATGAGGAAAAGAATGTACTATAAGAGGCACTGGAGCTGTGCCACTGAACAAGGACACATGGTCCCAGCTCTCACAGAGCTCTAGCTGGGGAGGGAAGTCCACTGTTACTCCCAGCAGTGGGTCCTGAGCATGGCCAGCCCGCGCGGGGACAGTGCCCAGCCCGCAGGGCCGCACCACAACAGGGAATGCTTCCTTCCTCCGCTCAGTAAACCTTGACTCACGGACCGACAGGTGCCAGGCTGTTCTAAGGACATGAAGGATTAGTAAGATGGGCAAGTGGACCCCATGTTGGGGTGGGGTTGAGGAGTGGGTGGCAAAGGGTCAGACAGAAGAGTTTATATGAAGATTCCAAAAGAGGTTTGGTGTGACAGGAGACTGAGAGAGGCAGTGGGGTGTTGAGAGTGAGATGAGGAAGGGAGGCTGGGTGGGAGGAAAAAGGGCCTCACGACCAAGCACATCACTGCAGCCTTTCTCCTCTTAAAGGCTTCTGTGAAGGGAATGGCATGACCTCACCAGTCTTCTGCAAAGGCCATTCTGGATGCAGCTTGAGAAGCGAACTGGAAGGGAGCGAAGCTGAGGCAGGAAGAATGGCTGGGAGGAGCCGATGGTGCCTCGGTGGCTGGGGCTGGGGTTTTGACATCGAAAGCCAAGAAAGGGGTCTGTGTGGGAAACATCCCAGGGGTGGAGTTGCAGAATGGGATGACGTGTAGGGCACGTGGGGGAGAAAAAGACATCAAAGATGCCTGCTGGCTTTCTGGCTTGGGAAACCAGGCAGATAGCAGCCTTCCACTGAGGGACAGACCCATAAGGCCCAGGAGAAAACACGTTATAAGGTTCACACAACCCACAATGCTGAGTTTACCTAAGGTCCAGATGTTCTCAGGCACTTCCACTGAAGAATAATGAGCCAATTACAAATGAGTGTTAACTATGAAAAGCAAGCTTTAACTGGCAATTCAAAAAAATTATTGCATATGCAAAAGTAACAAAACCAGACTTCCTTTGAAATATTCTAAAATTTAGACTGACAGTTCCCCAGCGGATATAAATTGGCTTTTACTGTACGTGATACTTGTTTGCTGAGCTCTTTGGTGAACAGATCTCTGGACAGTAGACTTAATAGATTTTAACAATAACCCTAATACAATTTCTATACTGTTATCCTCTTCATTACCGACTAGCTTTGGCTTGGTCCACAACCCAGCCCAGAGGCAGAGTTCTGGGGCTGAAGAAATTAGAAACAGCTTTCTAGATATTCTCTCTTGTACAGTATCTCCCATTTGAGTTTATTTTCATCTGCCATGGATTATAAAAAAAGGGATCCTCAATTAAGAGCAGAGGCTAAATTAATTGCATCTGGGGGTGGGGGTCGACTATCATTACTGCCCGCACATGCTGATCTACTACTGTGTCTACACAGCAGTGCTTGGGAGCGGGATCTGTCTTCTCTTCTTGACAATATGCTTGTGCTGAAAGGCAGCACCATTTTCTAGCTAGCGTGCTCACAGTATAAATGACAGGAACACCTTCACATGCAAGAGCAGTTAAAAAGGTGGGCTAGGTCATTTTCTGACACCCAGCATCTACAGATTTACCGAATACTTAAAACAGAATCCCACAGAAAGAGGAACAAAAGTTTCTGCAGATTTTGCAGAAACAGAAAAAAAAAAATTCTACTTCCAACTCCTTAACTATTATCTCGGTGGGTCTCCTTCATTTCTGTCCTAACCCGTTCATCTGTTCTTGACAAATGAGTTAGGTCAACTAAGATATTTAAAGATAATTTTTAAAATATCAAAACTGACTTTTGGTGCACATTTCACTAGGAAATAAGCTTTTTCTGAACTTTTACTTATGTCCATCGAAATATTCCTGGGTTATAAAGAGCACGATTGGTCTCTGGACAATTTACTTAGCTCCAGATTCCAGGTGCAAGCACTCCAGCTCAAACTGACATTGTGTCTGTCGGGTTGTAGGAAGACATCTGGGGAGAATGGAAGGCAGAAGTGAGAGCTTTAATCTGGTGCAAGATCAAAATGCCTGCAGTGTTTTAAGAAAAACACTATGCTACAGCAAATGACCTATTATGGTAAAACTGAAAGAAGACATATTAATATGGGGTAAGCTTCCTTAATTTAGGAACAAGAAATATTTTGTGCTATGGTTGTTCTGTGCTCTGAAAAGACCTGAAACTTCTGAGTGGTTGTGAGGGCTGAATAATTTTCCGCTGCCCAGCTCAGTCTTTGTTGAACATCTATTATACAGGAAGTGCTGTTGTAGACACAGGGATACAGAGCATCAAGATACAGTCCTGGCCCTCGAGAGCTCGCGCTAATTTACAGTAAGACACTGGATTTGTTTTAAGAGATCTCTTACTTATCCTTGGCATTAAGAAGTAGAAGAAAGATTTGCCCTAAGCAAATAGAGTGTGCCTAGAAATTTGATGAGGAATTCTATACAGACACTGAAAAGAAGCTAATATACATCATTAAAGGGTGGATAAAATTGTATCAAGGTAGTTAACATTTGGGATTAATAACAGAAGAAAAATATGTAAGAGTAGTGAAGACAAATTCTACTCAATCAATCTCCATAAAATGTGTAAGTTTGAAACCTCATACTTCTGAAGGACACAAATTCTGATTCACGTTTTCACAGAAGCACACAAAAAGAACATCTAAATGCCCAAACCCACCCCTGCTACACACTTTTTTTTGCATAATGGCACTATTTATATTTATTAAAATGGAGCAACTGATAAATATCATTTTGAATATCAGATTCAAAAGATGAGAATTTTGTGATTCATTTGACGTAGGGCTGTCAGGAACTAGGCCTGGCTGTATTAAATACTTGAGATGTATTAAACTGCAAAATTTTGTTATTTTTCCCTTGTCCTGCAACTACAGAGTAAATACATGACTTGTCTAGCTTGTCTACTCAGGCACCATCGACACAGTAAAAGCCATTTGTCAGTCAGGTACAGGAAGCCTGTATACTTTGACTGCAGGTCTGTTTAAATAGTTGGGAGAGACAGAAAAGGTGATCATGTAGATGGACAAGAATGAAAGCTTGGAGGAGGGGAACCTTGATAATTCTGGAAGAGTCCACCCAGGATACCCTCCATACAGAGCTGACGGGCACAGGATGGTGCCAAAGAACTGCCTCCAGCAACAGAATACATTTTCTAGCACATCACAGTCCTACGGTAGCTGGCAGTCCATGTCCAAAAGGGGAAGTTCTTAGTGGTTCTGCTTTCAGCATATCTCAAGGACTAATTAAATCCTCATTACTACCTTCTAATTATTCAAATACTATGGGATTACACTAAGGAAGTCCCTGCTGGCACACTAGATGAAAAGGGTTAAATAACCTATGTTGATTTTGAGAATCCAGATCTAGTTCAGACCTTCAGAAAACCAGCAGCATTAACATGAATATTTAACTAGACACCACTGTGAAAATTAAAAGGGAATTCAATTAAAAGGTTTTCAAAAAATTAATTCTGACCTCTCTACATCTGTCCAAATAAATAAGCCTTCTTGAAACGTTTTCACCTAATTGCTAATCCAATAAACTAGAAGGGCATTTGCTAGTTTCATTAAGCTTAACATTTTACAGGGGTTAAAAATGTGATCATTTTGATGTTAATAATAATTATACTTATTTATCTACTCAGATGACTATTCCATACTCCTCCAAGCCCTCTCGGAAAGCAGGACAACACATTAATAAGCCATTTCCTATTGCTCTTTTCAAATTTTAAGATACATGTTAAAGATTAAAAATAAGGATAAAGCTAATCGAAACTTGTTAGCTACAATTTTCTTGTAAAATGCATTTCAATACTTTAGGGTTATCTTAACTGTCCTTCCAATGCCTTAGGTAGTATGATTTTCACTATTTGACTTTTGGGGTGAGGGGCTTTAATATCAATTCTGTATGTTGTTATGTGAGGTCTACAGAGAGAAGATGTGGTTTAAAATAAAAACCAATGGCAAATGTGTTACAGAATACCATACTTAAAAAAAAAAACAACTCTATCAGTAACGAAGAAGTTAAAAACCACAGAATTTGAACTAATTATCTTTATTCAGTTAGTAAGAAGCACCACACAATATGCGCACAGGAGGGTCTAAGTCAAGCTTTATATTGGAAAGTACATGAAACGCAGAGGAGACAGTACTACATAAGAATAAAGAGGCCAACAAACGTCCCAGGTGTCTCCCTTCTTCTTGTAACCTACGAAGGCCATATCCACACATACCTTTCACAGATGAAAAATACAGAACTATAGACACTCAGTCATTTTTGCCTACATACAATGTGAAGAAATGAATCTGTGACGCTTGATACCAGAATCACCAGATAAAGAGGGTACTGAACTAAAGAGGGGTGGGCCCTGCAGGGCCGGCTTCTGGGCAGGGCACTGACTGCACTCTGCCTCGGGAAGAGGAGACGGCCTCGCCGCTGCCAATATGGGCCAGGCCCCAGCACAGCCTCAGAGCTGCAAAATTCTCCTAGACAGGGTATCCAGTTTATTAATAAATGTTCCTCCTGAAGTGGGATACAAGGACTAAATAGGAAGAAATGACAGCAGAACAAGACTTGAGCTTCTTGAGCCCAGAGGGACCTAGCTCCAGGGCAGCGTGTCAGCACTGCCGTCCCCGCTGAGGAGCTCTGGAAAGGACCCAGAAAGCTGCACCTCCACGCGAACGTAGGCTCCATCTCTTGTTCTGTGCAGTTGTCTCTGCGCTACCGTGTTTCTAGATCCTCTACCAATAAAGAAAATCTATCTCCTATGGATACATTAAAGAAAATGTGTATAATTGTGGAATCCTGTTCTCTTATCTTACTTTCACCTGTTAAAACAAAGTAAGGGTGTTTCTACCTTGGTGGTTTTAGCACTCAGCAGTACAGAAAGCTATGTTCTTATCTTGTCTGTCAAGGTCCATGGTTTCTAAGAATATGTTTTTTGAAAATAAAGTGCTAACTCACCAATATAGTTTCCTCTCTGCTTCTTTCATCACTTCCTCAAACAAGGGGGTGGGGGAAAATACATCAATTGTAAAGGTATAAGTGAAGTTTAATTACTTTTCAAACATGAGAATCAACATTGGGGGATTTTCTAGCAAGTGTTTTCTTAGATTTACTTTGAAGTATAGATACTGTGGGGACATACCAAATGGTGGTAAAAACAAACAAGAAAAATGTTTCATTATTGTATCAAATCATTAAAATGATTGTGTCACTTGGCATTAAAACATCTGATCAAATGTCATCAGGTAGGAGCTTCCTAGATTTTAACAAATAACAATGCCATTTAAAAAAATGTAATTACTAATCAATTTTAGAGGAAATTTAACTCAAATGTGGCAAAGTACCATGCAACAGTCACTGTAAAACTAGTTTTCCTTCTCAGGGATTGCCCAAACAAAAGTGGCACAAGGGACAGACATGGTGTCTCTAGCAGCCTTTCAGGGGCAGTTGGAGGAACACGTTCATAAAACAATTCAGATTTAGCAAATTGTTACATTTTTATTTGCTATTTGAAGGAAATGGGCATTACAACTAGCGAGATTGTTACGCATCCACTACCAGTTACCAATACCACACTGCACGTAAGAGGGGAATGAAACCCCAGACATAGCTACGCAGTCGTTTCCCTGTAGTGACACCAGAGGAAAAGCCCCGATTTGGCCTTGCAAGTGTGTTCACTTACAAGTTTGATCTAACTACATTTCTTGTCATCGTATCTTTCACATTTGGTTTTCTACATTTTCAAATTCCTTAAATGCTCATCAGGTGGATGGGGTTGGGGAGACACTGGAGGATCTGGAAGGGGGTTCTCATTTTTTAGGTCTTAGCAATAAAGAGTAGAATCGTAAGACTTTCAAATAAGGTACCTCTTAATCTTTGATACTTGTAAAATAAACATCTCCCAGTAGGAATGATGTTACAGGGCTATGGTAAAAATGAAGTAACAAAGTATCTTCATTTTACCTCTGAGATTTGCCTGAGTAGGCATTCAGTGCAGGATACTTTCTTTTATCCCCCAACCCCGCCCCTTTCCTGACCTAGCAACGCAAGGCAGGTACAACTCATGGCCAAGTAAAGGAGTTTGGGGAGAATTCCCCCTTGTTTGGCTTTAGTGCTTTCTCTATGAACTTTTATAACGTCTTCAGATGGCCAGAGCTGTGAGGAGTTAACATAGAACCAGGAATTTACAGAGAGGATGTGAGACACAAGACTTCTAGGAGGCCACAGTGGGAAGTTTAGAGAAACAAATGCACATGTCATGCAATGATTAAAACATACAGTACTGTTAGAAGGTAGTGGTTCTCTGAGTATGGTCCTCAGATCAGTGGCATCAGAAAAACCTGGGAACTTGTCAGAAATGCAGATTTTAAGTGCCTCACACCTCAGACCTACTGACCCAGAAACCTGGAGTGTGGCCTAGCAATCTAGTTTAACAGGCTCTCCAGGTGATTCTCAGGCACACTAAAGTTTAAAAACCATTAACTATTCTGTTATTAAAGCATATTGTAGTATCTTGATAAGAGAATTAAAGTATTAACTATACATTAAATTATAATACAAAGTTAAATATGTAAAGGTATTATAAGCTAAAATTTCATTTAATTCCTACTAAACATTCATTTCAATACAAATGATATGCAGATAAGGCCAATCCATCTTTTCACTGGCATTACTTTCTAAATAACCTGCTGCTGAGTTTTCAATATGTAAAATAATTGAAACTTTGTAATTCTAATTAGAAGTAAACCCTCATCTCTACAACCCATATAGAAATAATTACAAACATGAGGGGTCAGGAACCTTTAAGTGTCAGCTACCAAGCCAGCAACTTCCATGTCTTCTGGGTGGGTATGAGAGAGGAAGGGGAGTGAAGAAGGCAAGTGGCATCTTCCATGGGCGGGCAGACAAGCCCTGAGCCACAGGCAGTGGGAAGTGACTTGGTGCAGCACCAGATGGTGCAGTAGGCTTGTAAATCGCGGTCTGCACTAATTTGGATTAAAATCACCACCACCACCACCAAAAGTAGCTTTAATTCTGAAGGGGAGAAAGAAGATAGAAGCAAACAAATGAAGGCCTAAGGCCTCAACCAAGGCAATAATATACAGGAGTCAACATGCAGAAATGAGCTAAAAGTCAAAGAATGCACAGACGTGGGACAGCCTGAATGTTCAAGGCTTTCAGGAAAAGCCCATGTTCTTTTTTCTGACTCTGGCAGTAACTAGCCTCTGAGAATGAGGAGGTCATATAGAACTCCTATGGTCCTCAGTTTCTTTATTCACAAACTGAGGTCTTTTAGGCCTGATCCAGATCTAAGATCTGAGATTCAACAAAGTAAGGTCTTACTATGTGTTTAAAATTTTACTGTTAAATATCACAGGATAAGTAATTGATCAAAGCAACTAAACACACACACATACTCCAACATTTTACCTCATCAGGACCAACATACAAATTGAATCATTAACAGTCATTTTTATACAGCTAGACCAACTATCAGACTACAGTCGGGTATAAACTATGCTTCATGCTTCTAAGCGGACATACGTATTTGGGTCTTGAGCTGTGCTTTGGCAAAACTGCCCAACGTGCAATAACATGTCCATTGTTAAATGTAGGTTCATATTTATTGTTCTAATCTGATGAGGAAACACAATATCCTCTAAAAATTATTTATAAGAACGCACATAGGTAAGTAAATTCACATAAGCCTTATATACTCAAAACCCAAAGGCATGTAAGATATGAATTGAAGACCAACCTCTGTCCTGTGGCATTGGTGACTGGCTCAAGGCAGGATGGGAACTGGATTCTGACTGGCTCCCAGGTGGCTGAGGAGGCATCTGACTGCCTGTAAAACACAGAAGGGGAAGAGGGATGGGGAACCTTTTGCTTAATATTGCAATTGTGCAAAATCAAGGCATAATTAAATTTATTTACTCTTCATAATCACAAGAGGTTATGGCTCCACAATGAAAAAGATCTAGCTCAAAGACTGATATTTTACCCTTTCTTGGCAAAATGAAGAGGAAACATGCATAACCACATTTATCACATGCCCTTCTGAAAAGTTCAATTTCTGACTGAATGAGTTCCCAAGTTCACAGACAAATCAATCTGTAGGCGAAATCTCCTGACACACATGTCTACAGTGCATTTAACAAAATCTAAGACTGATGGATTAAACTCATCTTCCTGAGTTTAAATTACTCTCTAAGTGGGCAGGCATACATAGTGGCCAACAATTTTTCATTGGTAACATTTATTAAATATAGTAATAAAACTGACTTCTAAAAAATCTTTATAATTAGTTAGAGATTTTTTTTAACATAAACTTGGAAGAAAACCTCAACTAAAAAACATAAAATATACTGCTATAAAATACAGAGTACATTATCACTAAAGAAGAAATATTATTTTGCATCTCTTTTGATCTTTATTGCTAATACAACAGTAGTATCTATTTGATTTCCAGTTATTTAATTTTTGCTCTGTTTGTCTTTTCAAACTATAATGTAAGCTCCTTGAGACAGGAATCACATCTTTTACTCCTTTAACTCCTCCATTAGCATAACAAATATTTAATACATTTTTGTTATTTAATAGCCCTTAATCCAAGAATATGAATTAAAGGAAAATATACTATTTACTTTATTAATTAAAGCAAAACAATGAATCATGTGACAGCTAGAGATAGGACTTTGAATGAAATTTAAGAATATGAGTCACTTGACAACTCAACTTACTTTCCGCCTCAGCAGTTTAGGTACATTTCTAAGACTAAAAGTATTATGGAATAAAAATGGCATGAACTTAGCACAATCCTCAAAGCACTAGCTCTCATGGCATGAGCACCAAGTTATTTTATCTTCTAACCCCCCACTTTACTAAAATAACTGAAAAGAGACAAACACACACATACACATATACACATGCAAATATACGTATCTCCCAGCATAGCCCTCTGGGATGGTAGTCTGTGATCACGCTAGATCAAGCTAACTGCTTTGATACCATACGATCTACTCTTGCACAGTTTCGTCTATTGCTAAAAGGAATCACAATTACTGAGTAGAGAAGGAAATTAATGTACTGAAGATTTCCACCAGTTCACCCAGGTAATGGTCATGATGCAGAGCCTGGTGTTTTACACTGAAAACGGCCCTCTTGTGTTTCTACCTGATGGCATCTCTGTTAGGCCAGGCAGCCTGAGTACAGACCAGGACCAGGATGGTCTCTCAGGACGGCGTGTCATTACCAACTCTAATGACAGCTATATCTGTGACAGCCAGAGAGGCAGGAAGGTGATCTTCTATCAGATAATAGGTATAAAGAGTTGTAAAAATACAACTATAAAAAATTCTCAACTGTTTTTGGGAGTTTAAACTTCTCACTTTTAGAAAAGAATGTATAACTGATGAATGTATTTCTGAGTGCTGCTGGATTCAGCTGCCCCTCTCATTCTTAGATAAAGTGAAAACCAAGACCTGAATTTACAGACAGTCAGAAATGTGCTGTAAAGCCAGTAAGAACTGCTCTTAATTTAGAGCCACAACTAGTAAGATGAAAGACCTAGGCAAACAGCACAGAGTTTGTTTAGCCATTCATTTACCCTTAGGCATCTGCAGTAAATCAGTATTAGTATCAAATAACTCTATACAAAGTAAAAAAAAAAACCACTTACAAAAAATATATATATAAAGTGAAAACAACCTCAAGGGTAAACACTGCCATCCACTTGGCCACAGAGACACAAAAGTTGCTGTGTGTCCACTCAGGGTCATGCGCTTCCTATGAAACACCCGAAGGCCCCCAAGCTCCAGTCCATTTAGAAATTTAAAGCACTCTGCAGCCAAATACTGACTTTTTAAAATGTCACTGGGGAATCAGCTGCAGTAAGACAGTGAGTGCTCACATTATAATGATTGTTTCTGCATGACAGACTGGATTCATAGACTCATGACAGTAAAAACAAACAGTGATTCTACGTTAATACAGGACACCACTCCTGACACTGTGCATGCCCCAGGCACTGCTCTCATATACAATATTTCAAGTAAAAATAAAAAAGGCTGTAAGAAACCCATCATGAATTCATAAAATACTGCCATATCCAAGCAGTACGACTGGTTGTCTGGTATAATTCTAAGACAGATCTCTCTTTAAAGCAATGAGAGAATTCATTTTCTAAATGCACCCTTTAAAGAAACAAACAAGAGCCTTTTCATGGTAAAGATAGATTCTCTCAAGCTGTTTTAAATTCTCCACTTGCATTTACCCCCTATCTTTCCATCAGTAGTTTCATAGTTACTGAGAAATAGCTTCATCCTCCATAAGCACAGATATAAGCAAAGTCATAGCAGATGATGAATCAGAAAGTATGTTTGAGAAACAAAACACAGAAGACTCATTTCTGTCCATTGTCCATACAAAAAAGAAAATTCAGAGCCCTCTGAACCAAATGAATTGAGTAAAGACCTTCAACACATGGGTTTTTATGTGACATATGTTTGTTGTAAGTAAAACCTTTTAAACAAAGCTGGTAAAAGAGAATATTACCATGTGTAGCGAACAAACCAAATTTATGAGAAGGCTTTAACATTAAAACTGAGTTTTTAAAGAAATCGTTTTCCCCCCTCATCTATGTCTATAATGATGTAGGTACAATGGGAAAGAAAAGCTGGAAAAAACTATCCTGTGAGTTAGAATAAATTTCCACCACTTCACACCTATGTATTTATTTTTCAATGACCTAGTGCACAATATTGTCCAAAATTTTGATGCAACAAACTAAAAAATGAAATATCAGTAAGTCATCTGAATTTCTACTTTTGCTGACAAAATTCCCAGAACAATTTTATAACTTTTATTTAAAAACTTTAATGTTTAATTATAGACTTAGAAAAAAGTTATAAATTTAGTAAGGGAGTTGCCTTATATCCCTTAGCTCACCCCCTAACCCCAAGAGGTCACATCTTATATAACCTTTATCTAAGTATCAAGAGGAACTTAAGATGGTACAATGTTATTAATTAAAGATACTTGAATTTCACCAAGTTTTCCACTTAATGTTTCTTTTCCATTTTAGGGTCTCACATTGCATTTAGGTGCTTTTTCTCCTTAGTCTCCTCCAGTCTATAAAAGACCCTCAGTCTTTCCTTATATTTTATGACCTTGATGCTTAAAAAAAAAAAACAGAAGTATAGTTGATTTACAATGTTGTGTTCGTTTCAGGTGTACAGCAAAGTGATTCAGTTATATCTTCTTCAGATTTTTTTCCATGATAGTTTATTACAAGATAAATAGATACTGAGTATAGTTCCCTGTGCTATACAGTAGGTCCTTGCTGGTTATCTATTTTATATATAATAGTGTATATATAATAATCCCAAACTCCTAATTTATCCCTACCCCTTATCCTTTGGTAACCGTAAGTTTGTTTTCTATGTCTGTGAGTCTGTTTCTGCTTTGTAAATAAGTTCATTTGTATTATTTTTTAGATTCCACATATAAGTGATATCATATGGTATCTAACTTATTTCACTTAGTATGATAACCTCTAGATCCATCCATGTTGCTGCAAATGGTATTATTTCATTCTTTTTTATGGCTGAGCAATATTCCATTGTGTGTGTGTGTGTGTGTGTGTGTGTGTGTGTGTGTGTGTGTGTGTGTACACACCCCACATCTTCATCCATTTATCTGTCGAAGGACATTTAGGTTGCTTCCATGTCTTGCCTATTGTAAATAGTGCTGCTATGAACATTGGGACGTGTGTATCTTCTCAAATTAGTTTTCTCTGCATGTATGCCCAGGAGTGTGATTGCTGGATAATATGGTAACTCTATTTTTGGATTTTTAAGGAACTTCCATAGTGGCTGCACCAATTTACATTCCCATCAACATTTTAGGAGGGTTCCGTTTTCTCCACACTCTCTCCAGCATTTATTATTTGTAGACTTTTGAATGATGGCCATTCTGACTGGTGTAAGGTGATATCTCATTGTGGTTTTGATTTGCATTTCTTGAGTAATTAGTGATGTTGAGCATCTTTTCCTGTGCTTGTTCTGTTGGCCATCTGTATGTCTTCTTTGGAAAAATGTCTATTTAGGTCTTCTATCTTCTATTTTTTTTGTGCATAAATGAGAAGACAGCAGTATATTCTCTTACATTATCTTCTACCTCACATGAAAATAGTGTATTCTAGGTATCTTTCAGGTTTTGCTTTTTCACTCAACAGCATGTCCTGAAAAGTACTTTCTAGCAGTTTATAACATTTTCTTCATTTTTGTGAGAGTTTCATAGCTTATTCAACCACTTTCTTATGTATCAGCATTTAGGCCATTTCCAATCTTTTGCATATGTATTTCTGTGATGTTTGAGTTCTATCTTTAGGGTAAATTCCTTGAAGAGGGGCTGCTGGATCAAAAGGGTTACGTATTTCCAAATTTTCCTCCCTGAAACTTTATTTTGCTTTTTTTTTTAAAAACTTTTATTGATTTATAATCATTTTACAATGTTGTGTCAAATTCCAGTGTAGAGCACAATTTTTCAGTTATACATGAACATATATATATATTCATTGTCACATTTTTTTCTCTGTGAGCTACCATAAGATCTTGTATATATTTCCCTGTGCTATACAGTATAATCTTGTTTATCTATTCTACATTTTGAAATCCCAGTCTATCCCTTCCCACCCCCCTATTTTGCTTTTTTTTGGTCTATGAAATACTTCTATGTTTCTAAGAGTCAGAGTTATACAAAAAGACTTATGTACGTACCTCTGTACAAAAAGACTGACATTCTCACCAGCAGTGTCTGAAGCGCCTGTCTCTCCATAACTTCACTTAACAGAGTATGCTATCGTTTAAAAATGTTTGCCAGTCTTTTACGTGAGAAACGGTATTTGAGATTTTTGAATTTGCATTTCTCTAATTCTGAGTGAGTTTGACCACTTTTTAATGTTTGAGGGCTATTTTTTATCTCTTCTTGTGGGTTTTTTTGTTCATACCTTTCCTCTATTTTCCTATCTGGGTTTTTAGTCTTCTGTCCTGAAGTTTTTAACAGTCCTTCATATATCAGGGATGTTTGTCTGTGGTGTAAGCTGGGAATATTAACTCCTAATTTGTCAGCTGTCTTTTATTTATGGTATCTTTTATAACGGGATTTTTTTAAAAAAGTAATCAAACTTGTCCATCTTTATTTTTATAGTGTCTGGATTCTAAGTCATTGTTAGAAAGCTTTTCATTGCACCAAAGTTCAGGAGGAACTCAATCCAGTTTTCTCCAAGTACACACGTGTTTTCATCTTAATCTGTTGGGAATTTATTTTTGTGTGTGGTAAGAGATATAGATCTAATTTTATCTTCTGTGATGAGAACCTTTAAGATCTACTCTTATAGCATGTTTTAATATCTAGTAAGTCTGGTCCTTCCCCCAACTCCCGCCTCTGCTTTTTCTTTTTCAGTGTTTTCTAGCAGTTTGTTTTTTCTACATGAACTCTAGTTTCAACTTAACTATATAAAATAACTTATTGATATCTGTATTGGGATTACATTGATATTGTAAATCAACATAAGGAGAACTGACGATGGTTGAGTTCATCCTATTCAAGAATAGGAGATGGCTTTCATTTGTTCAAGTCTCCTTTTGTTTCTTTCAGGTACACATAAAATTTTGCACATTTTATGTTAAATTTATTCCTAACCATCTAATCTTCTTTGTTGCTACTACGAATAAGATTTACTTTCCTACCAGTATGCCTTCTAATCGTTTATTGCTTGCATATAGGAAGGCTATTGCTTTTTGTATGTTAACTTTACATCCTGCCACTGCACTAAATTCTTTTATAGTTTGAGTTAATTTATCATTGATTCTCTGGGGTTTTTCAGGCTTACTATTATGCCATCTATAAATAGAGGCAGTTTTATTTCTTCTATGCTCATTCTTATGCCTTTGAGTTCTCCTGGCTAACATCTCTAGAACACTGTTTAATAGCAGTGGAGATAGTGGTCATCTGTGCGTTGTTTTTACCTTAGTGGAAATGTCTCTAATGATTCCCCCACCACACAAGATGTTGGCTTTAAGGTATGTGCAGTCTACCATGTTGAGAAAGTACCACTTGATTGCTGTTTCCTTGACTGCTTTTATCACAACTGGGTATTGAATTTTATTAAAGAAGATGACATTTTCCCTTAAATTTGTTTATACGGTATATTATATTAATGGAGTTGTTAACCTTGAACCAATCTTGCATTCATCAAATAAATCTCGTTTAGTCATGGGACATTATTTTCTTAATATACTGCTGTATTGTGTTTGCTAATATTTTCCTTAGAATTTTAACACTAGGATAGGCTTTGAGGATAATTTTTCTAATTAAGAACAGTTTTTAAGAACTGGATCAAGATAATCATCAACTAAACATTTTTACTAACAAAACACTGGGAATACAGTATGTAACAAAACTGGGAGAAAACAGGTTAATATGTATATTTTTGGTAAATTAGCACACAGTCCAGCAATGCGAAACTTACAGTGAGCAGACTGAGACATGAACGCATTACTGCTTGGTATACTTCATAGAGCAAGACGGTGGAGCAGTGAGTACTTGCAAGTGCTCAGCTCTGTTTCTTACAGGCAGCATGCTCTTAACAGTCTCCATAGTTCTTATTTTACTTCTCTGTCTCATCTCACCAGAATATAAATTCCATGAATACAGAGAATTTGGTGTTTTTTTCCTACTATATTCCCTGAACCAGACATAGTAAACATTCCATGAATATTTGTTGAATAAATAAATGTGTGGCTTATTACTCCGGAAACCAAGCACAGACTAATAATTAATTAGACCTTTATAAGTTATCAGTAATTATGTAGTTTTACCGTATTACTCTAGGTGAGGAACAGGCAAACTTTTTTTTCTGTGAACTGCCAGATACTGTGTATTTTAGGTTTTGCAGGCCGTATGTTCTGTCTCAACTATTCACCTCAGTTGCTGCAGTACAAAAGCAGCCACAGACAATATATAAAACAAATTCGCATAAATAAAACTTTATTTACAAAAGCAGGTGGCGAGCTGGATTTGGCCCAAAAGTGGTAGTTGATGACCCCTATTCTAAATGATGATATAATTAAAGAAACATTTGAGGGACAGTTGCTCAGAGAGTTAGTAAATGGTTTTTATTAACAACAGCAATGACAGATAAAGCTGGTACACTCTCCATACTTTGTAAAGACGCTTACATAAATAAACGTCAGTAACAGAATCTGGCTTACGTCCTCTTCAAATTAGATCTAGCATAGGGTGCACCCAGCACCTAATACAAGTGCAGTTCTAAGACTTAAATGGCAAGTGCATTTAGCAAATGTATTTTTAGAGAAGTGATTCCTTGCAGTCTTACTGTCCTAATTATTTTTGGCCAAACCGAAACAAATTAGCAAATCAGAACTATTGATCAGACGCAATCATGTTTCGGTTATACTCTACCACTGTGTGTGTTGTGCTGTGTAGTGGGGAGGACACAAGAGATGAACAGGACTCCTGCATTAATCATTTACTGAAGCTGAAGTTTCCCTGTTTAATTCTTTTCTAAGTTACTATGGCATACAACTACAGCAAGAACAGACACACCCACTCGGAACTACAACAGCATCTGGCAAACAAATCATTCATCCCCTTTTAAGTGATACTGTGCTCCCTCTGTATAATATTAACAGACAAAGAAATCCCCAGAAACCCATTTTTCAAAAGCTGTAGTGGCCAGAGAAAATATGCATTTCTTCCCTTTACACTGTGGTAACTAAGAAGATCAACCAACCTAAGATGGATCTAGTTATGCAGATGGAATAGTGATATAACTAATCAACGTGGCAAATCTGGAGTTTGAACAACATACTACTTGATCTCAGTTTTACTGCAGAAATCCATTCTCCCCCTCCAATTTTACTACATCAGCTGACTTTGGGCAAAAGTGGATAAAGCGTGAGCAACATCTGGAATACATGTTTACTTGTCTTACCAGTTCTCATCTAAATTGGAGATGCTTTTATTTGAAAGTAAAAAATGATATAAAAAAAACTATGTACTTACCATATACAAGGCAATGTCCTAAACGATATTCCTCCATTAGCAATTCAAGACGATTGGCTTCTTAAAATTAACATGAATTACTCGTTAAACCATAGAAATCTTGACAATTTTGTTGGTCAATCTTCCTCAATAAGGGTCTTTAGGGAACATGGGGATCATGAGGTGTTTAGTGACAAAGACCTGGACCCTAATCATAAATTTCTTGAGATTAACAAGTGAGCCAGGCTTGTCAGAAAAAGTAGGGTCTGTGAATTTATGTGAATTAAATTGCCAGCTGGGGCTGTTGCTGAATTTTGAGAAGAAACGAGGAATACTTTCAGTCACTTTGTGTATCATTCTACTACAACCAAGTTCTTTCCCTGGAATGCTGCTACAAAAATCAGTATATATTTCACAGTTTTTAGCAATTAGCTACTGAATTATTCTTCTACTCTTCAAGAATCCTTACTAACTTTAGTGAGGAGTTTAAGAAGAAAACCACACTGTAGAAATTCTTGCTGCTGATTATCAATACATCACGTCCCAGACCAGCTTTCACTCTGCACTTTCCTGTTATTCAGTTCTGCTGCATCCAAATAAGACACTGGGTGCTTCTTTCTAATACATCCTCATACTTTCTTCATGCTATGGAAATGGAAATCAGCCCTCTCCTAACAACATGAGCCTCGTCTGCCACAGTCTGGCTTCACAGATCTTCTGGAGGATATATTTCTTATACGCTGCCAATCCTGCTGGGAAGGGCACTGTAACTTCTTACCATAGTAGAAGCTACTCCTTTTATTTCTGAAACATGAGGTACTTACTAGTTAGGATCTTTTCTTCTGCCATGACAAACGACAAACATGATTTTGCTGAGATGGCAATGGTGGATTGCATGGTGGGCTCCGTATGTGTGGAAATCACTAAACATTCTACCTGAGACAGTACCCAAGCAGAGTGCAGTTACACAGTGCAGCTCTGCAGTGCAAGCACCAAGGATTTAGCTGCTCATTTCTTCAGGGAACTTAACTACCTGCATAATAATGCCTGATAACAATTGTGTGAGTGAAAAATGAGTTTTCAATACATTCATCGAATGTCCTCATCTAGGCATTTATTTAGATGAGTCAGAAAACGCACAAATGATTTTGAGTATAGCGTCTTCTGTCAGTGTCTTCTATTTCATTTGCTTCAATAAAGGAAAAAAATCTTTCTTACTCTCGGATTCCCGAAGTAGGCTGAATGCCATCAACTTCAGCATGCTCCAAAGCAGACATTTAAAATACGGAATCTGCTCAGGTTGCAGCTGGGTGGTTACAGTGAACAGTTTACTGAAGGGTTTGACTATGGGCTCACAGTACTTACGACTGTTTGGCATGTTTGAAATAGGATCTCACTCTTACCAGAAGGTGCTGTGTCAGGGTACGGAGGGGAGAGAGGCAGCTGTGAACAGGTGTCAACACAATTCTTTGCTGGGAACTAACCCTACCTCGCATCAGCAGCATAAAGCAGGAAGTAACGCTCTCCTCTACTTGTTCCCTCTAACTGGAACCCAGACCCACCAGCCTGCGCCTTGGATGACAACCTTTCCAGGTCTTATGGTTCAACATTTCATTCAAAATAGGGTGAGATTTCCTAAGTCCTTACCCAAGATACTGCTAACTGCTGATGTGTCGCTGGGTCCTAAAAACAGGTAAATTAGCACGGCGGAGGCATATTCGACTTGTGTGCTTCTGCGCCATCAAGGTAATGAGAAAACTCCCAAGATGCCCTGAAAATGACAGGACCCTTCCAGGAGCCACATGTCTTCACTCTAAACACAGTCAACACCTGCAGGGTTACGTTTCCAACCACTCCCCCTCCTGCACGCAGTCCGAGGGTCGGGAGTCCTCCCCGCAGCCTGACTGCTGGAGTCCAGGGCAGAGTAGCTGCAGAGGCCAATCGTGTGACAAGTAAGAACCAAAGCGAGCAAGGTGCACCCTGTGAAGAACCATGCCTTCACAGGGCTGTACTACAAACTCTGTGGGGTGTGTTGGTTTGTTTTTATTTGTAAACTTGTTATAATACATCATTATTTCATCTAGCCCACTGGATCCAAACCAGAATTTTTCCAATTGCCCTCTGTTATTAAGTACTTAAGCTACTTAATGTCTTTCATGTGAAGCCAGTCTGATAGCCTCATTATCTGAAACTCATTAAAGTCCTTTTGGGTAGACACTTTTCTACAGAGAACTCGAGACAAGAAACAAAAAGGCTCTCACAAGGTGCACAAGTCAAGTCAGGGGATACGAGGCAAAACAGACTTCTAGACTCTGCTATTCAGGTCTCAAAATAAACCAGAGCTCTAAAACACTTAACGTACAAAAGTCTCTCAGCATTAAACACAGCATTCTTCGTATGGACTATTCCTAGGAGACTGAGAAGGTGTGGGAGAGGAGCCAGTGACTGTACAGAGGCACGATCTCCAATCCTGCTCCACAGCTGTCGGGCTCGAGCAGTGTGGCCTGACCTGGCTACCCACTCTGTGCCCAGCGCCATTCAGTTCAGATGTTCTGTAATCCCCCAAAAACTCTGACGAAGTGAACAAAAACTGTTTCTTTCAGGGGAAAAAAATGGCCACTAAATAAAAGACAAAACCTTAAGGAAAGTTGATCAGTTTTAGTTAACTTAAGGTGTGAGGACATACCTAGGAAATAGGTAATACAACCAAAGATGTGATTTGGATGAAAGCAGGAGCTGCTCCAACTTTGGGCAACTTGAGCCTCTCAGGAGGTATCCCTTTGGAGCGTCAGAGATGCACCGAAGTGCGCAGGCCACCACACTGACATCTGCTCGGTGGCTATATTCAGCATTCTCACATATATATACCCTTTTCAATGGCTTTAAAGCATGGGTATACAATCCAGAAGTCTTTGGGGTCCAGAAAAACCTTTGGGGAAAGGGAAGTAGATTTGTGTTTGGATGTAACAGAGCTGGGCTGTCCTCCAACGGCAAGTCTCGATCCGGAGCACTCCGTCGTCTACAAGGAAGTGGTAGGTTCTGAACGTCACTCATGCAGAACACCAGACAGAAACGCAGAACAGCTACCAGCTAAATCTGCCCTAATCCTCGCTTTGATGTAAGGTAAGAGGCAGGGGAGGGGAAACCAGAGAGCAGCAATTTCTATTTCTCTCATGAGGACAAATTAATAAAAACAAAACCTAATTTCCCCCTACTCTTACCCATTCTTATTCCTCCTCAATATTTTTCCTCTTTCTAAGATTCCTTTTTTGTTTGAGAAGCTTAATATTTGGCTGCCTTCTGAAGAAACGGGTACAGTGACAGATGAAAGACTTGTATTCATCGTATAATTCAGAATAAGGGGAAAAATCGACTGCTGTGCATTTAAGATTCTAACAACCTTGCAATTTTGTATAGTCGTTTCCCCCACCCGTTCTTTTGAAGAAATCTGCTTTTATTCTGTTAATAACTAACCACAGTTGCAGCAGCATGGATCCGATTAGCAGTTCTTACGGTACAAAGGGGAGAGGGAAAAAAAAGCTGTGAACAGGGTTGCCAATTTGTCCACCTGGGCCCCCAGGAGAAAGATTAGATGAGGCGCCTGCCTGCTCCCTTTTTTCCACTTGATCGCTGCTCTGTACGGCCTGATAGAGACAGGCCTTTTTTAAAGCCAAGGCACTTTTTTTTCCTATAATAAAAGTTTCCCTTGCCTCCATCCTTTCTTGTCACAGATTTCTCATTCTGGGTCCGAACGTGTCAGGACAAGTGTGAACGTGAGCAGCTGTGGAAAGCACCACACGCTGATGCTCAGCGATTTGCATCTATAACAGTGACCCACAGAGGAGTGCCCGAATGCCCCGTGCAGAGGGGGACCACACTTTCTAGACCGAAAGGTGGGACGGATGGTCAGTGCATAGGCATTTTTGTGCTACTTCTGGATGCAAAATAAGCTAGGAAAAGATCCACAGCTTAGGAGTTAAATTTTACTAGAATTTGAGGAAAATAGCACAGTATATGTAAATTTGGGACCAACAGAAAAAATAGTGGCATTGTAGGCAACATGGTTTCTATATATTTTCTATTTAGATATGGAATTGTCAATTTATGTACTAAAATAATACACTATTTTCTCAAAAGCTTTAAAAATTCACTGCATGTATAATTACACTTAATAATGAGAGCTTATTTTTGTGATAAAACTTAAGGCTTCTAAATCCTTGGAATAAAATGACTTTTAATAGTAACAAGACAGAAAGCTAAAGCATTGTATTATGCTGAAAAACTTACAAAATAACTCCAAGCCTTATGACTGAAATATCAACATTCTAAGATGTATAGCCAACACAGAGCACTACTTTATTATTTTAATTAAAGGTATCTGGGGTGCCAAGGTGGGGAGGCAACAGTGATGCTTTCAGGTGTATGCCTCTTAGGAGCAAAGGATGGCCAGGGACAGGGCCTGGCTGTGGGCAAAGCAACACTCTGGGGGCGACTCCAGAGGGGCCAGGTGGGTGAGCCCAGGTCACACGGAGCCCTTGATAGAGGGGCCATTCTGAGAGCGTGGCCTATGGACTGCGGCAACACAGAGGAAGGGAGACGTTCTGGACCATATCCTCATGTATTTTTTATCTGTTCTTTTATTCCAGATTTTAAGTTCAGCAAGCATGCCTCTGCAGTGTACCTTTTTCATGAGTAGGTATTTTTTACCTTCTTCTAGTTGTTACTCTCAAATATCTGGAGTCTATTACTTATGTGTTGCTGAAGCCCAAATTCTAGTAATAAATAATACTGCACACTCCGAGTTTATCTAGCCAATGCTGACAGTGGCTACTTGGGGAACAGGAATGTTGTCCGGGTAGTGATAAAACCCTCCCCAGAGCAAACCTGTTTTTAATTGGCCATTTTCTTTGAAGATATAGTTAGTTGTTAAAGATAGATATTTATTAAAAAGATGAGACAATGAAAAATGTGGCTGTTAGACAATTTTGGAATTTTACTACAATACTTGTGTGACAATTTATATGTATGAGGGATTAGAATTCGGCAGCATCTCATACGTAAAGGTCTGGTTTAAATGGACAAATCTTGGGACCACTATTTCAGGTTCTGTTTTTGAAAGGAAAAGAAAGTAAAATAATCTATCATAGTGGAATCTCTTTTAGGAGAGAGGGGAAACAGAATAATCCCAGAAACACAGAGGCAGAAAGATGTTATGTAAGTCATCAATTTTAGAACTTTTTCTTGAATTCCTGTTTATTCCAAGAGAACTGTGAGCTCTTTCATCAGGCCAATATTTACTGAGTGCCTCTTACTTGCCAGGCTTTGTTCTTGCACCAGGGATAAGAAGGAAGAAATGCTTACTGCCCTCAAGAGGGCTAGCTCGAGGACCCTGGAGGCAGGCACATTTGGATTGTCTTTGGCACAGAGGGTTCGGTATGACTTTCCAAAGGTAGGCACTGGACTTGGGTCTTGAAGGGTAAGTAGGAGTTTGCCAGGCAGGTAAGGGGCAGGATGGATACCCCAAGCAAAAGAAATTAGCTCTAAGAGCAAAGATCTGACACAAAGTCACTACCAGTGGTACCGCAATGGGGAATACTGAACTAGTTCCCTCTGTCCGCTTCTAATAAAAAGCAACGATGCAACATAAAAAACTCTACACTGGGGCAGCTCTTTACAAATACACATTTTTGCCTTTTTTTTCAAGTAGAATTTAAATGGATTTTGTGTGAAACCGACTTAAAGGAATAATTGTGAAAATAAAGGGCTCTATTACTAACTGAATTAGGCCTGTGAAGATCAGTTACTCTATCACAAGAATTTTTTTCCTGTGACATTACAATTTCAACTGAATCACTACCCATTTAATATAAAGGCAAAAAAAGGGCAATATGCTGCCTTAAAAATGAGCTAAAAGCTTATTCCTAAGCTTTTACAGGACCAATACATGCATGATCATAACTGGGAATCCTAGCTTCCTTTTAAAACATGCCTTCAGAACACCCCGAGAGAAGTGTTAGTCTTGCTGGACACAGCTGGTCTCTTCCATATTCCAGAAGCACTCTCTCTGTATTGCTTCTAGAACGCCACACTCTCCCTGTTTCCACTTCTGCCACTGGCTATTCCTTTTCCTGTTCATGGTCTCTATGTTTCTGAGCGCCCTAGGGTTCAGTCCTCAGAATTCTTCTCTCAGGATTTCTCAAACTTGGCTACACATAATAATTACCTGGAGAGCTCTAAAAAAAAGTACTGTGGAGTATTCCAGTCAGACCAATGAAGTCAGCATCTCTGGGGGCTGGCCTTGTTCTGGCATTCCCAGGAGGTTTCCTGCAGCCAGAGTTGAGAAGCACTGAACTTACTCATTCCCCAGGTCAGTAGTTCCCAGACCAGAAACTTCAGCATCAGCTGGGCACTTGCTGGAAATGCAAATTCTCCAGCCCCACCCCAAACCTACTGAATCAGACACTGGGTGTGGGGCCCAGCCTTCTGTGCTTTCACAAGCTCTCCAGGTGCTTGTGACGCAGGCTAGGTGCCCTCAGTGATCTCATCGAGAACCCTAATGACTCACAAACTTTCCCTCCAGCCTAGATCTCTATTCTGAATCCAGGGTCTCATATAACCAACTGCCTATTCAAAATCTTCCTTGGGTTGCCCAGTAGGCATCTCAAGTGCAACATCTTCAAAACCAAACTCTAGATCCCCCTTCAAAAATGTGCTCCTTCCTCTGTCTTCCCTTGTACAGAACCACCATTTACCGATTTCTTGGGCCACCTTCTGTCCTCACTGCTGCTACCCACATGCCCAGCCATGACCAATCCTCCGCTAGGCCACTGCAGCAGCCTCCTAACCAGTCTCCCTGCTTCCTCCCCGCGCCCTCTACGGTCCACGCAGCAGCCAGAATGACCCTCTCAAAGCGTGTACTGGATCACGCCATTCCCCACCTTCTCCACCAGAACACTTAAGTTCCTAAATCCCAATCATCTAAAAAACCCTATACAAGCTGGACCTGAGTTAGCCTCTGACCTAAAACGTGTCCCCAGCCCAGCACACCGAACACATTCCTGATTCAGGCCCTCTGTACTTGCTCTTTGCTCTTTCTGGACACCTCACTCCCAGACATTTACACGGCTTGCTTTTGACTTTCATTCACTGAGCCTCTTGTTCGAATATCAGTTTCTTAGAGACATCTTCCCTAATTACTGCTATCTAAAGAAGCAACCTGATTTTTACCCCCTGACTGTAAGTTATATGCTTATTTGCTTATTACCTGTCTTTCTCACTAGAATTTAAGTTTCATGAGGACAGGACCTTTGTCATTTATGTTCAGTGTATTTTCTCCAGTTCCTAGAAACATGGCCACAGCATAGAATGCATTCAGCACTTTGCTGAATAAATGAAAGAAGAAAGGGAGCATTTGGGCTGGTTGGCCTTCCTCAGGAAATCACCTGATTTATCCAATAGCAAAAGTACAACATGCTACTTGAAAAAAAAAATCAATGGATTAATCCATTTGGCATCCTCAGCAAGGTCACATTCTTGGCGTTCAGCTATACGCATTTAATGTAGTTTGCAAGTACGAATTCCTGTGTCACTTTCTGTTTGGAAGGGAGAAGATCACCATTAACAATCCCTGGTTATATCATTTATAAACATGCAGATGTGGATTATTAAAGATTAATGCATTTTAGGATTGGTGTCGGCATTCCGTTTGTCTCATGCCGAAACCAATTCTGTTCTTCATTAGTCAATGACAACCCATATCACCCTGTTATGGAAGAGAAATCAAAGGTGCAAGTGTGTGAATTGAGAATAAGTGATGAAACTGATTAGTAAGAGACTTAACGGCTATAATCAATCAACACATCATAATAATCCTGGCTCCAGGGTTATCAGAAGATACGGAGATAAACATAGCACTCCCTGCAAAGTGGTTCTGTTCCTTTCACATCTACTACTTCTTCCCTTTAGAAAATACAGCAACACTGAACAGAAGTCTGTGGAATCAACTTTGGGAACATCCTGATTATAAGAACTACTCGTTTTACCCCCATTTTCCAAAACGTAGGTAAATGATTTTCGAAACTTGTACTTCTAGGCTAAAATGAGCTCCTAAAAGCTTTTGTGCCCCTTCCTTTCGAGTCCTCATTCCCAGCGAAGATGGAAAATGAAGAAGGTCAATGCCAATGGCACTTCAGTAGGGGCAGCACCCTGCTGATTGAAGAAGCAACAATGCTCACTCAGTCAAGCACAAATGCCACGACAGTTCACTCTGCTTAAGAAATGAAAGCAAACAGTAAACAAGGCGTCTGAAGTGTCTCTTCAGCGAATAATGTAAAAAAAATATATATATAACTAAATAAGGGAGAAGTGGGAGTGGACTGCTGGACCCATCATGTGGGCACAACAGTCACTTCTGATCGTACAGAGCGAGACACAAAGCACCACCCTGGTGACACAGGCTTGCCTATTTTTTTCACATGCAGAAGATCAAAGAAAGGGAATGGAAGACGAGGTAAACATTTAAACCGAACTATGTAACTTAATTTTAACTAAGAGGGGGCGCAAAACCAAGTGGGACTGTGTATTTTGAGAAAATCCTGAAGTTCTCATTTCTGAATGTGAGAGAAGGAGAAAAGGCTTCCTCTGAAATTTGTTGGGATGGAAGAACTGGAAAAAGATTTCAGCTTTTGGAGAAGAAGGAGAAATACTCATTCCCCAGTGATCAGAAAAACTGACTTGGGTCAGGAGGGACCTCTAAAGGGCAGAACCCTGAGCAGCTGCTTCGAATGCAAGGATCTGGCTGCAGGTCAGCAGTGGGGAACCTGCCCTTTAGAAACAGCAGGAGAACTTTCACGACCAAGGTACTGAGTTTCTACAGCCAGCATCCTGGTCTGAATTTTAAATCGGTATCTTAAAGGGGGAGCTCTAATACTTATCAGTAACCAAGCCACACAGAGCTGCAATGGCACCTCTCTAAAAGACAAAATATATTGTTGCTTTCTTAAGTGTTACTAAGCATCATTTGGAAAAAGATCTGAAATTACTGTTCTGTATAACATACAAATATTTTACTTTGTAAGGGAAAAATATACTGGCTGAAGTTCTCTTTGGTTTGTAGGACTGCTGAATCGATGTTTTCTAGGCTGCCACAGATTAAAAACACGGATATATCAATGGCATTTTCTGTTTAAGAATTTCTTTTTTTTCCCTGTTCAGCTTATGCCAAAAAGCAGCATGCATCTTCCTTGCAACAAGCTGTTGTAGGATTTCTACTTAGAGAGAAGCCAAAAAGGAACACATGATAGATATTTCAAAAAAGGATTACCAGGTAGTGTGACTGTGCAGACTTTCAAATAAAAAATTTGTCATTCTGTCCTTTATGACTGGATTACTGCATTCTGTTGATTCTTATTTTGCGGCTGGCTTTATTCCTTTGATAACTATGTAAATTTAAAAAGTTAAAGCTCTAATCTGTTCTTAGAAACAACGATCAGTACATATATGCAAACTAAAAAAATGTGCAGTATATTGTGTGTACGTATTTACATGCAATATATGTATATGTGCAGTCAAACTGTAATAATTCTACCTAATAAAACTGAAAAATGAAAAAAATCGGGAAAAAAATTTGTCATTACATGCAACGTCATTTTAGAGATTGTACTAAAGTTGTCATGAAAGGGGGAAACTGGTTTATAACCATTTACATATATAAATTAACTCACAGTTTTACCCTGAGTTTTATTAAAAGGATAAATTAAAAAGCGGAAAATTTACTTACTTAGGATGGGTTAGGCTTGAGCTGTAAGAGTTCTAAAAATCCAAGGGGACTGGATTAAAAAGGAGACACTGATTTGCACCCGCCGGTGCTCATTTTATAGGTACTAATCTTGACAAATTAGACCAGGAACTATCATTTCCTCTCACTAAAATCCTTCCTGTTCACTTCAGCCTATGACTAAGTCCTAACTGCAATTCATTTTTCTCTTTCCCATTATAGCATCTTTCCAGAATCTGCTTGTCTGAATGTCAAATTAAGCAAGACAATTTAGTTTTTTTTTTTTTGACCAGAATATCTTCTTGTTTGTATCTGCCACTATATCAGCCCCTACAGAAATCTACTTAGCTCTCACTTGAGAAGCAGAGGGTAAACCGGGTAAATCTGAGCACTCATACAGAAGAGCTCTAAATATACCACAGTGCTGCCCAAAGAGTTATTTTCCATACTGAATCTAATATGTAACACCCTTTTTGGAATTCATTCTTTTAGTGTCTAAGATTCTCCTGAGGGGTACAAATTCATTATGGTTAGTTGGTATGCTGGATGCATCATTCACCATCCAGGAACTGACATGATAAAGCTTCAGAGAATCAGGCTTAACCATAAAGTAACTGGTGCTTTATGAGAGTGGAAGGGCTATCTCTGGCAAAGCCATTTCTGCAGGCTCTTAAAACCTGTGATCCTTTTCAAAGGACGGCAACTTAAGTTATTTGCCAGGTATGAGCCTGTGTGAGCCGCTCCGCCCAGGGAGGCACGTGTGCAGAGATGCTCCGGGGGAAAGGCTCCAGCTGGCTGGAAAGGGAGGAAAGGAAAGCTTCTGGGGAGGGAGGCACAAATGGAAAAAGATCGGACCAAGAGGGCAGCTCTTGAAAGACTGATGAAAGACTGCTCTCCCCTTGCCCTCCTCCTTCCACCTTTACAGTCTCTCCGCTCTCAGACCAGCCTGGCCCACGGCCTCCTGCTCTCCTGTGGCCAGCAGTCAGTCTGGGGAGGAGCGCGGTGGGAGGTGAGACACTTCAAACAGCTAAGCACATAAAACCTAAAAGGAGGGAGTTTTACTTTCATATCTGATGAAACTTTATTTTATTTCTGTCTATGACAGCTAGGAAAATGCTCTTTGATTGGTTTTCTCATAATAAACACCTAGTACTATGCCAGAAAAAGAACAGCTTGAAACAAATGTCTCTTCATCATGACACTAATGAGAATACCTAATTTTCTCTCTTCAGCCCCAGTCTATTATAATCAATAGCCCCTTCGCTGTCAGATCAAAGTGACTTAACTCCACCTAAAACTGGATTTGGTGGTACAAATGTCAAACGCTTAAAAAAAAAAAAAAAAAGAGTGGGTGAAAATCTATTCAGGAATTTACAGTTTCTAACCTTAGATCTTTGTTAATAAAACCCATGAACAATCTTCAACAGTCCAAACATTTGAAGTTTTAATAGACAAAAATGTTTATCAGGTTATGAACAGTTAATACCTGCCTGCCCATCACCACCCTCCCCACCGTGTGTTCACCCTTCTTAATATTTAAACACTGCTGCTGCTTACAGCACATGGAGGAAAAAGCTGACAAAAGACTTCGGCCAATAAAATAAAAATTAAAAAAGTTCAGCTTGTTTACATTTTTGCTTTGTTAGTAAACTGTAATGGTTGGCTCTGGAGGCAAGACAAGTGGAATTAACATCCACTAAATCTTCTGGCAACAGCAATGCATTCTGATGTTGTGCTGTGTCAGCTTCCACTATGTGTTAGGACAAATTAGGCCTGGTGTAAGACCTGAACAATACGTTCAAGACCTGAGTTTATTCTCCTTAAACCAAGGTAAAAAACTCCAGGCTGCAATCCAGGAAGCAGCAAAAGTACAATGCAACTGGATCATTTATTAGAAGGAAAACAAAATGTTTAATACCATACATTTCAGAATCAACTGCACCCGACATTAGCTTTCCTTTATTTAAATACGTGTATACGTGCACACTACCAATTAGAAAGATGGAGAGATTTCATTTCTGTCTCTAAATATAAATACATCAATATGAAGAAGAGAGGGAAATGAAAACGATAAGTAAGAACCAAGAAAATGTATAATGGCCTTGGGGGAATGTGTAACGTTTACATTTCTGTCCTCAAATGCTTGTTTAGATTTAAACAACCAGGTTGAATCCTTTCCCTTCCAACTACAGACAGCTGCAATGCTGGAGCCCAGTAATGTGCAAACAAAGGGAGAGAATCCATGTGGCTACTTACCACAGAAAAACCTCCATCCTGCTTTTCCAAAGAACGCAGGAAGGAAAAGCCCCACTGAGTTAGGGATGTGCCAGGGCTGATACAGTGCCAGTGTGTTACAGAAGTTGTTCCCATGACACTCACAACGTTCGTGAGGCAGCATGATAGGAGGGCAGATTTGCAGTGGGTGGAGAAACAGTTTAACAGGCAAGAAACAGACTCAGCCATTCAGGATGCTTTACTGGGCTTTTGTTTATCTACCTCTGTGATACTTCTCATTAGCTGTCAATTTCATTTGCCAGCGCAAAGATGGAGAAAAATGATTGCTCTTTTTCGACAAACCCCAGGAAAGCAGCACTGGGAAGAATCCCCTCAAACATTTTGGCTTTCCCTCTCCGCAGCTATCAGCTACACAACAGCTGCACATTTTAACAATGACTTGCTGGAGAGACAATGATTGAAAGAGCCAATCTGTGACACAGGGAGAGGCAGTAGCAAGATATAGCAGGAGGTAATGGGAGAGAAGTGAGGTCAGGAAAAACAAGTTAGTGCTGGGAATGAGAGGAAGGAAGGGAGAGAAAAGAAAGCAAGAGGCTACAGACAGAAAAATAAAGGGAAATTCCAAACAGATGTTCCCAAAGCAGCAGTTTGACTATTACGCTCTGGGTGAGGAACCATGCACTCTCTACCTGACATTGGTATTTCACTGGTACAGACTCAGAAGCAAATAAAGGTAGACTGTAAATTATCATAGGCTCTAATGTACAGATCAACAAAATTTAATGTAAGGACTAGAGCTGGGAAAAGGCAGAGGTGAGATTAATCAATGAGCCTAAGGGATCGCTTACTCTCCAAGGAAGAGCGCTTGTACTTAATAGTTAAATAAAAAGCCAAAAAAAAATCAACTTTATGATCATCTTAAAAAAATTTCACAACAGAAGCCACATAGGCTAAATGGAGGGAAAGAGAAGACCAAAATTTTTTTTCAATAAAAACCTGCATGATTCTTAACACACCCCATAAAGTAACACCACATAAAATTTTTGATGCTCATCTATCAAAAATGTATGTTTTCATGTCTCTGGGCTTAGCTGTGGGAACAGAGTAGAGAAACAGGTGGTATGCGGACTCAAGCTACGGAGGTGACTACCTAGAGGTCCAGGGCAAGGGTGCTGACAGCTGTGGCTCCTTTGTGTCAACTATAAAAGGGTGCCCCTTCCACCAGGAGAGCAGCCTGAATTTCAGCTCCCATTTTCTCCTCCAGCCAATGGCCCTGGCCCAGTAAGCAGCCTGCTCAAGTGCACGTGGCAGCCCCTGGGCAGGAACACAGAGAGGGCGGGCTGACGTTGTCTCGATATATGCAAAATGCGTGAGAAACAACCCAGGATTTTGAACTTCATCTATTGTTAAATTTTATGCTAGACTTCCTGCCCAACATATCGCACAGAAACCGATTTGCCTATAGTCCGAGTGAAGCAAGGGTCTAGATGCTTGTCTTCTGTCTCCTCTTAACCTTCCGAGACACATCCAACCAAGAAGAGCAACCGATGACCTATCTTTTTTTTTTCAAGTTAGGAGAAAAATAAATTCAACTTTGTGAAAATACATTATGCTTTTATGGCTAGCTCCTGTGGTCCAACTGAACAACCTCAGTGAACACAGCAAATCATCACTGGAAACTTTAAATACATATCTTCTGAACAGCACAGAGCCCCAGTGGATTAGGAATCAGAAGACTTGTTGCCAAAGCCAGCTGTGCTGTTCTGGACAGTAATGGTCATGGACAAGTCTCAACACCTCAGTGTGAATAATGATGACTGCAATCACAACAATAATTAACATGCGCTGAATGTTTGCTACATGCCTGCTTTATACGTAGTAACACATTTAATCGTAGTACACCCTATGAGATGTGATTATTATCTTTACAGATGCAGAAACTGAGGCACAAAGGATCAGAGGCTTGTCCAGGATTACACAGTAAGTGGCAACAAAATGAGGTGAGATATGATGATTTTAAAAGTCTGTCCAGTTCAAATGTTATTTGTAATTTACCAGGGAGAAAAGTGAATAAATGCCAAAACTGCTCAGCAGATTTTCTAAGAGGGTATTCCCCTTAAAATAACTTAAAGAAATGTTCTGTTTGAGAAGTTTCATATAATTCTGTTAGTATGCAGCGTCACACTCAGCAAAGTTAGTTACGAATTAACTTGACTGACATGCTTCTGAAAACAAGTGGAACTTCCGCTGTGTAACCTCCTCCCTGTACTGAACTTCACTGACCAGTGTGATCAGGCGTCACGGAGAGTAATACCGGCTGCCATACGATGAAGTAAAATGTAGGCCCTGGCCCTGGGCAGTTAGAATTTCTGACACAAGTTTAAAAAACAATTAGCCTTAAGCATCATTCCCAAGAAAGCTGAAAGTTTTCTATTAAAAACTCACTTTCCCAAGAAGTTAGCAGAGAAAATTGACATTCAGGTTCCCCCTGCAGGTACTCTGAAGGACCGGCCTTATTTGTGACAGGGCTAATAGGTCATCAGACGTGTCATCCACCAACTTCATCGTGTGCAAAACACAACTAAGTTACCGGACTCTGGGACCAGTTCCATCTGCCTCCTCTACAACATGTACTATCACACATCCAAAGCGAGCTCTTTTGTAGGGTTACGTGTGTTCTACACTATATCAAAATCCAAACAGTGAAATAGAAGTTTCAAAATCCCCATCTGGAATGATAAATATACATATGAAAATTGTCAGATTGCGAACAACCCATGTCAGGGATTTCAAATGAAAAACAAAAGTATCTTTATACCTCAGAAAAGTCTTCATTCAGGTTATTAAGAAAGTCCTTTTGATCCAATTCAGAAAGAAGGAGTAAGTTCTTCTTTGACAAATACACTATGTTACTTATAACTTTCCAATGTTCAGGTAAGTAGTATCTCAATAACCAACTCAATACCAAAAATTGCCTCAGGAATTCTGGAATACAGAGTATATATAGCTTTAAAAATGTAAAAAGCAGGTAAATCCAGGTTTTATGACAATCATTATGAGGACAAATATTTTTGAAAGAAAGGTAACATAAAAATGTCTTAACAAAAATGTATTAAAATATAGGTATATTCAACATATGGGTCTTAGGACCATAATATTTAGTCAAAAAACTAACTTGGAGGAGGCCACATGCAGTATTATTGGGGTGAGCACATTTCTTCATTTGCTCAGACCTTCATGGTTTATGGCTGTTCTACTGCAATTATTAATAGCAACCCTTATATACTCAGAAGTGTCTCAGTATGGTTAATAAATTACATAGTCATTTAAAATATGATATATTTCTAATAAAACTCATAACTACATAAAACTAACAATATATACTCTAGCCGATAGGTATAATAAAATTCTTAAAAAAAAAAACAAATCCCCAAACAACCCAAAAAGAGTGATTTAAAATATTTTCAGAGAATATTTGAGACAGGGGAGAGGTATAGGGCCAGAGATAAAGAAGGAATATACAGGTGGAGACAGTAATACTGGTAAGACTCAAACTGGACAGTAGGTCGTAAGTACTCACTTGATAGTTATGTTTCATAATTAGCATTTTTCATATGTTCATATACATCTGTATATATATATATAAAACATGCAATAATAAGTATTTATTTAAAATATAAAAAGAGTAAAGGAGTAAAAAGGGATAAAACTACCATCTACATTTTCAAGATAATAAACTTTCAGAAAATTTATCAGCAATGCAGTATCAATTCTCACAGATTAGTCAAAAGTGCTTTTCTGGCAGCCACCAGCATTACCCTAGCAAAAGTTACACAGGAAAAATAAATTACATCTAGTTTGCAGATAACAGAAAGCTAGTTGCTTGGTGGGTCTGAAATGATGATGTTTGATGTAAGAAAGAAAGCTGAATGAGGATGAGGCAACTGATCAATAAACAAGTAACTAACCTCAAGTACATAATAAAGGAAGCAAAAAGTACAGAAGTAGTATGACCACTGAAACAGCTGACTGCGAGAGGTTAACTGGAACAGGAACTCCTTAATATCAAAGTTAGAAGGTAAGGCTATTAACAACAAGGCCTTGGAAGTGTGCTGGCAAATTAAGACACCGATAAGTACAAACACTGAAAATATTTTTAAAAATAAATGCCGTGGTATAAATTTAAAAGAACCCTAAAAACTAGGGCTAGTACTACCCAACAATCTCACCTTAGTGGCACTTATCAACAGAGGATCTTCTTTAACAGAATCATTATGAAACATATGCTAAGAGAATAAATAATTTTCTGCATAAGTTAAGGGAAATGTGTAAGCTGAAAATATCAAAGAAATTCGTGATTGTATTCACTGAGTGTTTATGTTCATTACTTGAGTATCTTTAGGAACTGGGAGTCTTGTATGCTTTGGTGATAATTTAGAGTTATACTCCTAACACATGGTCAAATCCTTAGGTTTTTAAATAGTAAAAAAAATAATAATAATAATAGTAATGGTACATATGTTGCTGTTGCTATTGATAAAACACTAGGTCTGTATTTCTTACAGAGTAAAATAATAATTATTAAGAAATGAATACCTGGAATACTTGCAGGAGAAATTGGGCCAGATCGGGACTGGTTGCTTCCTACAGGAGAGCCGACAGGAGAAGGCGATGGGCCCCCAGGGATGCTGGAGAGATGGGGAGATGCATGCGGAGAGAAAGGCGACTGAGCCGGATTGCTCTGATCCCCTTGGCTGCTCGTGGACCCGGATGCACTGACTGCTGAGCTCAAAGTTGCTTCCGTTCCGGTGGGGAGGTCATCGATGGAGCCAGACAGATCCTAAGAAAGAAAGAAACAGTGTGTATTTATTAGATTAACACATATTTGGACCAATACATGTTTAAAACACTAATTGAAAACCATAACAAAGCCCCCTTCAGCATCAGAGTTTTGCTAGGTAATGCTCAAAATTCAGAGCATGGCCACTTGTTACTAGAAGACTGTAATGACGTCTCTTATAAGTTGAACCCACAGGATCTGGTCTATCGCTAAAAAGTGAATAGAGTTCCACCTCTCTTTCATAAAACTATCCTATAGCTTTCCTTTAAGCTGTCAGTATCTAGTCTAATAAACCTGTTCAAAAAGTCACAGGAAACAGCACTCTAGGTGGTGATGTTCCACTTGAATGACATGCCTGATTTGTAAATGATCATTTCATTAAACTGAAAACCAGAGACTTTGGATCCTTCTATTTTGAAATCAGCATCGGAGGGCTGTCTGAATCCCAAACTTCTAATGTAGTAACAGTCAAGATTTTAACCAAACTTTTGGTGAGCAATTCTTCCATTTTAAGTAATTGCGGAAGTGCTGTTATAAGAGTGGCATGTGTATTTTTATCTCATATTGTGAAAATAAGTCCCTTTGAAGTTATGTTGGCAGAAATGAGTCCTAATGTTAAATCTTACTTTTTGTAACAGTTTTAAGTTCAACAATCTATAAAGTCCTGTAATTTTATCATAACACCCTCTACAGCAGTTATTAAAATCCCCATTTGACAGATACAGAAGCGAAAGGTCAGAGAGTCAAAGTTACTGTTACTAGTTGAACCACGGAGAACAGACAGCATCTGCTGAGATGAAGAAGGGAGAATGAGAGAAAAGGAGGAGCCTGTCTTTCTCACCCTCATCAGAGCCAGAGGAGGACAGAGTCTTCACCCTGGTTTTCCTCCCCGCCGCAGCACCGGCTCTCGAATGCGGCCCCTGCCAGCAGCAGCCCGAACCTGAGCGCAGGCCTGGGCTCCCAGATCACTAAGCCTGCAAACCCAGGCAGGTAACGCCCAGAGCTAGGTGCCGAACGAGCGCTCAAGGCTAAGCTGCAGGATAAAACATATTTGTCTTGATAATCGAGGACTAAATACTGCAGAATGGGATCAGAAATACCAGGTTATGCCACCATCTGCAAAGCATATTCAATCCTAATTGACACCTTCCACTCATGCAATTTTATTAATGTTTAATTTTATCTCTGCTTACTACTGGGACTGCTAAAACTAGGGCTTTGCAAACTGGTGGAGGAAGATGCTTACAATTTGAAGAATGAATCTAGACCGGAATTACAAAAGAGGCCAGGTAAAGCAGAGTTGGTTATAGCTTTTCAGGGTACCCCAAAATGTCACAAAGCAAATTCAGGATTAGGATCCTAGTCTCCTGGAAAGTTTATCTGTTAATCATCTGTTATATTATTTACTTCTCTTTTTAACATCAAAATTGCCAATGATTAAAAACACATTCTAAAGAATAGCTGATGAAAACGTTACAAAAAGATGAATGTTAGAGAAAAACAAAAATGTTTTATGCTAAAATTAACATCCAAGTAAAATAGAGAATAATCTTCAATGTCATAACTGCACTTATGAATAAGAAACATAAAAATAGTGATTGAAAATATCACCCCTAGAAAAAGTATCATCAGATCTCCAAAATAAAATGAGACAAACTGAATCACATTTTGAGAATTCAGAGAAACAATATATAAACACTTCAACTTAGGGCACACAGACGAGACGAGACGCAAGATTTTGCACATATTCAGCTGGTAAAACATTGTATTCAACTTGATCATGGGTTCAGCAATAGTTTGATTCAGACTTTCAGACTGAACACAACTTTTGTGAAGCTAGGTAAAAACAGAGGAAGATTATTAAGCAAGTAACATGCTACATACAATGCAGAAAGTACTCACATTTCAGCAATCAAGGCGATTATTTGAGTTCCTCAAACAAAACTTAAGCTAACAGATGTCCACGCATGCTGACGTGCTGAGTGCTGAAAGGGACGACAGGACAGGACTCCATCTGTTTCTCCCACCTGAGACTGAATGCTGCCCCCTGCCCCACCAACCCCCGGGCACAGTCTCAGAGCCAGGGTGGCTGGGGGTGTGGAAGAGTGGTTAGGTCTTGGATGGTTCCTGAAGTGCCTGCTCCCAAGGCATTTCTTTCCTAACTTGATATAACCATCTCATAAAGGTGCAAAGGGACACACACCTGTGCGCTCTCCAAAGCAGGCGGGCTAAAATCAGACCCTACCTATTTTTGCTCTGCCCACAAGCCAAACAGTTTTAAGTGACTGAAAAAGATAAAAAGAGTAATATTTTGTGGTATGTGAAAAATATCTCAAATGCCAATTTCAGTGTCTTATTGGAACACAGCCACAGCCATTCCTTTAAGTACTGTCTGTGGCTGCTTTCGAGCTGCAACGAAAACCCTGAAAGAGACCCTGTGGCCCTTCAAAGCCTAAAAACTTCACGATCTGGCCCTTACATAAAGAGTGCCGACCTGCGGTATCTAGTATGGCTTCTGATGCCTTTACCTCTTCCCTCGGGGAAAGCAGAGGACAGGTCTCAGCTGAAATGCATGGTGACCCAAGTGCGTTAGGAACTGTACAAGCTTCACCAAGAACAGGGACTGACTCCACAACTACACCCACCTGGAAGACAGAGTGGCAACCACAGACTAACCTGGGGAGCCCCCAGTAAGAATGGGTGGTAAGCTCCGCGTACAGATACCCTAACACCTAACAAACATGTATCATTCATCAACAGGGGTCCATGACACAAGAATCAGTTGGGAGGAAACATGTTTTTCATGCTTTCTTTAAAAAAAAAAAAATTGGTGGGTAACTAGATATAAAATAATTATCTTCTATTATACTACAAAATGGAATTAAACATAGAAAAGATAATGAAGATTCAATTTAAAAAATCATTATTTGAAGTTAAATAATTTTATGCAAATGTTTCTTTCTAAAAAATCAAATTGTTACTTTGAAAATTTTTAAATTCTCTGCACAACCTATTAATTTCTTCCCTGTCCTCCCTTAAATTCCATGTTATGGTTGAAAAAGTGACACGGATGGGTGTTAAGAGAGCTTCATTCAAGCTGCAAAGGCATGAAAAACATGTCTGTTATTCAACAAGCTGATCAAGGAAATATCAAGAGAAAAATATAAAAATGGTGGCTTTCTTAGTGTTCACTTGTCATCAGAATTTCAGTGCTGACTACACTTCAGTGTAACAGAAGAGTAATAAAAAGATGTAATTTCTATATTACTGTTATACACACACGTAACTTTTGTATGTAAATTACAGAGAAATATTCCCGCCCTGCAGATACTTAGGGTATCCATATGTATAGCTATCTTAACAACATGTTAATAAAAGAAGTTCAACAGTGGTTTAAACATTCAGCCTAGTTAACAAAGAAGCTCTGTAACTAATACCCCTCCAGAGGACAATTTAGTCAGCAGGGCACCAACTCTATCCTTCTTTTATAAGCACTATCAGATCTATGATGCCTGTAAAGAACAGAGAGACCTTACTGCATCTCATTCTAACCAAGACACCTTCAAGCTACAGTGCTTCCATTTATCTTGCTGGAAAGCTGGCAGGTAAGGTAATTGCAGGGAGGACTCTTTTAAGGGGCTGGAGTCCCCCTGCCCCACAGCATTCCTTACATCCTGACTCTTTACTGACGGAGTGATGAGTAAGGCAATGACTTCACGGGCTCATGCATAGTAAATTCAGTACTTTGCCATGACGATCTGATTTGGTAAAATCTTGCTATCAAGTTGGGTTTTCAACATCTGACATCACTCAGAATACAGAATACTTTCCAGCACACCCAAAAATAACTCTTACTACCAATGGTTAGTTTATTTTTAGAAAATCAATGACTTTTTTAAAAAGCTTGTTTCACTTTAAAATTTAATTTTAATGGAATTTCCCTGCAAAGACTTTCCCTCTATAATCATCACCCTTCCATCCTCTGCCCATGTAAAATGTTCATTCTAATCCAAGTGACAAGTGCAAGAGATTTCACTGCGCTTCGAATGAAATGCCATCAGGGAGCAATAACAATCCTACCAGACTCTGACAAGAGAAACACTTATGAATTTACATACAGCACAAATATGTTCCTGATTCAATAAGATGGGACAGGGTGGGGGAGGACAGCAATGGAGGAAAGGATATAAGAACATGCCACAAAGGAGCACAGGAGGAGTTTCTAGAGAGCTACAAATATATAAAATAGACATAAAACATTAAGTATAAATACCCCCTTACGGATAAATATTGTATACAATCCTCCCTAAAATATTTTACATTCATATCTTATGACATCAAGAGACATCTTTGGTTTTGATGGTATTCAATTTATCTAATAAGTTTACTGAAGGATAAATTCAGTCAATGCTGGTGATGTCGTACTGTCTTGAACTGGGAATAAGTTAGAAAATTTTACTCCCTTGTTTAATTAAATAAGTGGGTTTTTTTTTTTTAAGCAAATCAACTCCAAAATACTCTCAGCTACAGTTCTCAATACAATTAGTTGACGGTATTAGATCAGCCACTGGTAGAGAATCGCAGAGCATCACACACACTGGGCATCTCTTGCTCAGAAGAACCCCAAGAGAGCATGAGGATAAACACTGAATTAGAAACAGAGAAGATATTTCAATCAATGAGACTAGTTCAGGTCTCTTGTTTAAGGATTTTAATAGGATACAGTTAATGATTTCTCACTGTGACTTCCCAGGGGTTTGAAGCACAGGTTAAAATGTCAGCTCAATGGTCTTTTAAAAAGTCTCTCAGTCATCTTCAAAAGCAGAAATAGTGCCTCTTCTCCTTTTTAGAATATTGAGTATGAAATCCAGGCGTGTAGTTTTTTTTCCCTCTCTCCTACTGGACCCTAACTTTCTAAGGGCAGTGACTCCTCGTGCCAGGTGTGCTAAAGAGAGGAGGATCTGACTGGTCACTGGTGAATGCCACTGAATCTGTAAGTTCTACAGTAAAATACAGCTGCAAACACTATATACCGTAAGCCAGCACATGCAAGCATTTCTAAATATTTACCATAAATGCCCTACTGAAAACGACTGAGATCGCTATTAAAATTTAGCAATGAATTCGCGGCCCTCTGTTCCCAGTTAACATCCCAGAGGCCAAGCATCCAGCCTCATTAGATGCTTAGCTCTTTGGAAACACTGTAAAATCACTTCATACCCTCCAACCTTATTTTAGAACTATTACTTTGGACATGAGATACAAACACACCTTGAAGTTGATGTTAGAAGGGAGACAATAATTTGACTGACATATATGCACAAAAGGAAAAACCTCACAGTGACTGTTTAATTTCCATGTTTGTAGGCTTCTTTTTAGCACAAACCTGTGTTAACAGTGTATTTCAAGACATCCACCTAAGTCCTTGCTGCTTTCATTTGCCTAGACAGCAAATGAGTTAAAAGCTTAGACTTCCTGTCTAAGTGAATTTAAAAAATGCAAAGGCACAGACAGACAGAATCCATGAGGAAAATCCTTCTAAGCACTAACTTTTAGGCCTGTGGCATCTTCTTACAAAGTTATGTATATCTTACTTTCTACTTAAATATGTTCAAATAGCAAGTATTTATCTCTTCCTTATATGCGAAAATATATACAATTCTTAGCCTTAAGATTTATGAACTCAGCTGGAAAAAAAAAGTCTGATCTTAATTTGAAGATAATCATGAGCTCAAAAAATGACAATTACTTCATATCCAAAGCCAGGGCTAACACAAGGAAAATTAACAAGTCAGAATTCATTGTAAGAGAGGCAACCAAGAACCGCTTTTGGGGAGATGACTTTCACCTGATTCATCTGCATTCTTTCTCAAGCAAGGATTCTATTATGCGTAAATCTCATTTTAAAGGGACATTTACAGGGTAATTAGCTAAACTGATACTTCACAAAAGCAGGATTCAGAGTTAAGCATACTATCATAAGCAAAAATGTTTATAACGGTTATACTTCCTTTGATTTAAAAAAAAATCAGCACCTAAAATAAACGTGATGGTCAGAGGTCTTTGAGTTAGGGCCGCTGATGTGAAGTGTGCTGCCTTTCTAAACTGAGACGTGGTAAACAATGTAAGTATGAAATATGCATCATGTAAGGGGATTTTTTTTCCCACTGCACAGGCCTCAGGGGGATCCTAAATTATTCTCCGTTTTTGAACTCTGCCCAGGGAAATTCTCTACTCTTCCACTATTAACAGCAGTCTCGAGACATTGTGTAGACTAGGAATAGCAACAAATAGACCCTTTAACACAGCATGGGCTGTCTTGAACTTAAAAATAATTTGTGTAAGAAAATGTATTTTATAGTTATCTTCTGGTTATATGAAATTTGGGGTTAACTTTCATCTGGAAATAACACTACCCTTCTTGGTTATAACTGTAGGATGACCCTCTCAGGTGATAATGATGACACATGATCATGGAGATTTGGTTTTTAGTGGGAACAACTGTAACTACCATTCTCAGCAGCACAGATATTACGTACATTTTCTTACATGAGGAGACTACAGCATCCTGTTAGTTCCAGTCCATTGTTCTTACCAACTGAAATGTTTTTAAACTGATCCCATTGGCCAACATAGCCAAGACCCTTCCCGATTCAAGTGAAGGCCAAGTCAGTGCTGAAAACACAGCAAAGACTCACCTTTGAATAACTGCTGGCCCTTCGTTATTCTAGGAGCAATGGTATCTTTAAAACTGTACTTGTTAATACAAATGACAGACTACTGGTGAAATTAAAGCTACGTAATAAAGTGAGAACACGGAATAATTTGGTGATGGATATTTGCCCCGAGTCTTACCCTTAGGCAAGCATGCCCTCTCTTAGGTCTGCAGACGGAGCCCCGGGGCGGGTGGGTGGGAGGAAGTAGGAAAAACAGGTAGAAGGCAGTTTTTATACGTGGATGACATTTTATATTTAAATTGGCCTGTCATAGGTGATCTTGTACACTTAAATGTTCTTCTTTCATGAAGTCTCGAAGAAGAGATACAAACAGCTAAACAGATAAATTCTAATAAAAAGCAGAAATTCTGTGATGGGGGTGAATTAACAAGCGTTGTAAAGTAAAGAATGGTATGTCTTCAGCCAGGGTACATCTGCCCAGAGGCTGCTGTCTGGTCCAGACTAGGAGTGAAGGTGTGCCCTGTGGACAAGCGGTCGGCAGGAGGCAAGAAGAACTCTGGGAAGGCAGCCACTCAGGGAAGGACGCCATCAGGGAGGCTGGAAAAGCAGAGTGAGAGAGGATGGGGCTGAAGAGGCCACTGAGGGCAGCCGTGAGTGACCTCACGTGCCTGTGCCAAGGAATAGGGGCTTACAGTTTTACGAACTAGGGAGTCAACACAGGTCCAAAAGCCGAGTTTTAATATTACCTAACAAGGAAGAAAATACGATGGGGTGTCAAATGAGAAGTGCCAAACGTTTAAAAGCACCCCCTCAAAACCCCTCGTATTTTCAAGTGTTCATGAACAAGTAATGCTTTAAACATGATTAAAATTACGGGTACCATTGAAGAATAAATTCGTAAAGTGTTTTCTAAAAATCTACATATTTTTAGCACTATATAAAATTTAATGAATAAAAGAACAACAACAAACATGCCTGAATATATACAGTCAGGGTTAAATACTGATGTGCTTTATAACTACAATAATTGCACAAGCCTGTATAGTCATCCCACCCATTTCAGTTCTGTGGAAGAGTCAATGGATAAAATGAGTTGGAGGGTATAGACTTTACCCTTAAAACAGCCCAGCTGTGTCTAAAAACTATGAGTAGCATTTGTCTTTAACACATTATATTCTTTAACTATATTCTATTCCAAAGCCAGTGGCTCCTGAGACATTTACTTACAAAGGAGAAACACTCTCTTATGACATGCGGGGGCAGCGATGTGGGTTTGGGGCTGGTGCTTTATAAATGTCAATGCCAGGTATGAAACCTTAAGTGTGAATGACCCATGTGCTTTGAAAGCAAACTGACAAATGAACAAGATCTGTAAATATGTAAGATTTAGAGCTTGTCCTCTGATACTAGGTTTTATTGCTGAAAGTATATCATAAACCTTTATAACAGAAAAGCAATCAAACCACCTTTTGTATCTCTCATGGTTAAAAAAAAAATCCCAAATTATTGTTTACCTTAGAAGTACAATTCTTAGCACGTAGAAATTCTGAAAATAAAACTTAAAAGCAAAAAGGCATGAACCCTCAGGAGACATTTATTTCTTCAGTATACAGCAATGAAATACTTTAAAATAGTAAGACATAGAAACTGCAAATAAATTAGCAACTGAAACAAACAAAAAGAAACAACTCACAAATTTTACTGAGTCTACATGGACTAAAGAGAAGTTTTATCTGTAGAACAACACTAAAACTTAGTTATTTTGACATTTTCCCCATCACATGAACCACATGAACATACACCCTTGTTCTATATCCTTCATTGGGCTTTTAACACTTTTTGTTTTCAAATGACTTAAGATTTACTCAAAAGTAGCAAAGACAGCAGGAGTGTTCCTTCACACAGCTTCCCTTACTGTTAACATTTTACATAGTAACCATGGTACATTTATCAAAACTATGAACTTGACATCAGTACAATATTCTTTTTTTTAATCTTTTTTTTTTTTTTTTGGTGGAGGGAGATAATTAGGTTTATTTAATTTTGGAGGAGGTACTGGGGACTGAACCCAGGAACTTGTGTATGCTAAGCATGCACTCTACCACTTGAGCTATATCCTCCCTCCTAGTATAATATTCTTCATGAAACTACAGACTTCATTTGTATTTTACTAGCCTTTCCAGTAATGCCCTTCTTCTGTTCCAGGACCTAATCCAGGATACATGTCACATTTATTCACCTTGTCTCCTTACTCTCCTCCAATCTGTGACAATTTCTCAAATCTTTGTTTTTCACAACCATGACACATTTAAAGAGCACGCCTCAGGTGTTTTGTAGAATGGTCTTCAATTTGTGTTTGTTTAGTGTTTTCTCATGGCTAGACTGGGGTTACAGATTTTGGGGGAAAAATACCACGGAAGTGAAAAGTTCTTCACACAGCATCACATTGGGGTATGATATCAACACTACTTATTACAGGTGATGTTAACTAGGAACACCTGGTTTAGGTGCGGTCCGGTTTCTCCACTGTCAAGCTACTATTTTCCCTTTTCCATACTCTGTTCATGAGAAGAGAGTCACTGAGTTCAGACACACCCAAGGGAGAGGAATTACCTCCTGGAGAAGGCAATTCAAAGAATTTGTGGTTGTATGTTAAAATTACACAGTAATTAGTAAATATTTGGGGGGATATATTTGCAACTATGCATGTATCTGTTTCATCTTAAAGTTTTGGCTGCTAATTTTAATATTTATCAGTGGATCTTGCCTGCAGATTATTCTGGTGTCCTAACTTCTTCTGTATCCTTCATTCTTTCCCCACTTATTATTGGAATTCTTCTGTAAGGAAGAGCTGTCCTGCCTCCATTCATTTTTACGTGGTCAAGACAACTGTTTCTCTTACATAATTTTTTGGGTGCAACTTAAGTTCCTTTATGATGATCAAGGGATACTCACCTCTAAATGACAGTAATACCTCCAATTGAGATTTCGTGATTATAAAACATTAGAGAAAGAAAAACATGCACTTTATGCTTTTTCAGACACAGCTAGTGGGAATTATAAATTAGTAGAACTACTTCAATTTGTAAACACTGTGTAAAGCTGAAGATGCATTTATCTTATGACCCAGAATGTCCACTCCTGGGTTTATACTTTGGCACATGTACATAGGGAGATATATACAAGCATAGAAGCATTGTTTCGGTGTTGTAATTGTAAAAAAAAAAAAAAAAAGAAAAAAAAGGAGACAATCTAATTTTCCATCAATATAAAATCAAGAGATATTTTCAGAAAATGGAATACTATACAGTAATGAACCTGAATGAGCTAGAATTAAAAAGGTTAATATGAATCTCACAGATAATATTAATAGAAAACAAAATCCCAATGTAGCACTATGAAACTAAAACAGCAGAGAAGGCACAAAAGAGAGTAGTGGACCATAAACCTGGTAGTGGAAATTCAAAAAGTCTAGAGGAGCAGTAATAAGCAAAGCTTGGAAGAGACAACCAGAGAGGGGAGTAGCAGTGTCTGTGGATTAGAAGGGAGAACCTGGTCTAACCTGAAATGCACCTTCACACTGTTCACTGGATTAACCTCTACTTCCCTCTAAGATGTCCATTAATATCTTGGTAAGGTCTCCCCTGACATCTCCACCACCAGAATGAGCCACAAGCTCCTTCCTCTGTGATTGATCCCACATCATATCTACCTATCACAGAACTGCTCATGTTGACTTTTAATGAACTGTTAGTATCTGCTACAGTGCAAACTTTGGAGTAGGCCACTTACATTCAAACCCTGGCTTTGGCACTTTGACACCAACTGTGTGCAACATACTTAACCTTTCCGTGCTTCACTCTTCTCATCTATAAAATGGGGGAAATACTTGTACTTGCCAAAAAGAGTTGTTGTGAGAATTAAATGAGAAATTGTAAGTAGAAGGATTAGTGAGGTCGGATGTCAGTAAGTGTGAGCTACTGTCATTACTAACCACGAGGGTGAGGCTGTGGGATAGAGAGCCAGAACCAGGTGTAACTGGGGATACTGTGCAAAGACAACAGTGGAATCAAACGCAGCAGCCGAAGAGTGAGGAAGAGGCAGGGAAGTGTGCCCTCCCCTTGCTTCCTCGTCCCAGTGGGTACTGATGAAGGCTCTGCAGGCCCTGTTGGAACCAAGTCGAGTAAGAGAGAGGAACTGGGCTTAAAAATGAACCTCCAGACAGTAGCAGCCAAAAGAGAAGGGAAATTCTGTGTAAAAGAGCTAAGTTTTTTTTTCTCTCCATTTTCCAGGTGACCTAGCTGTATCCATCATTCATAAGCTCTTTAATGAGTAAGACAAGGACTGCCCACACTCTGTTTACAAACACAGGTTTCCAACAATAATTTTATTAGTGAAGTTAAAATAAATATTCTAGTACTGGAAAGTGGTTAAGAAAAACACTCATAATGACTCACTACTTGAGAATCACAAATAAAAATTTGTTCCCAAAAAGGCTGTAAGAGTGCTGGACGTAAGAGGGGGTTGAAGCTTGGGGCCACCATTGATCAGCTATGGATGAGACAATCTAATCTTTTATTCAGGTGTAAAATGGGAATTATAATGTTTGTCAATGGGTCAATATAATGAATAAAGCAAATGACACTGAAATTGTGAAGGACATCACTTCTACAGTTCAAGATATTATTTCCCGATATTAAGTTACGTATGAGACACAGAAGTCAAATCAGTCAAGACTAAGTTAGAAATATAATAACAACCAAATAAACACTAAGGTCATATCAATTCAAACTGCAATTTCCTTCCTTAAATTCATATCACCCTTTGTATTCATGCCAAAAATCTAAAAATAAGTTCTTTCATTTCTTCAGTATTAAAAATTTGAAGACAGTTTTAATTATCTTTTTAAAAATAGAAGCTGTCTAATGGCTCAACAACAACAGAAAGTGTAAGTTTTTCTATTTCCACAGGAATCATTTTTAAAACTTCTAAATTCTTTAGAAAAAAGTAGAGAATCCAGAAATTTTTGTACATCATTAGCCTGCCTAGATTACAGATGGAAATGTTGTGTGAAGGCTATTTTTATCTTTTAAAATGAAATTCAACACACGCAACAGTCCCCCAAAAGCCAAACTTAAAAACCTGCATTTTTCTGTTCTCATTTTCAGTTATGATTCACAGACTCACTCAAATAAGAGGCTGTTTTCAGCTGTGTACAGGGGCGGTTGGTCAGTCAACACCTCAAGTGCTAGCACTCTAGGGCAATTTTATGTAACAAATCTTCCTAAGAGCATCTAGCTATTTTATACTGTATCACTTTACAGCTGTTTCTCGAAAGGAGGTGGTCATAAGCCTGTTCAGCGTCACAGACAGAAAGACGACGACAACGACTAGCACTGACGGTGATGACAAATCCTTAAGGGCCCGAGTTAGGTCACAAAGTCCAGCATGTTTCACACTTCACCACGCTTCCTCCCAGCAGAGCCGTTCGTATGCCAGGCAGTGGTATTATGGTACCCAACACTTACAGGTAATTATCCTGTTGCTTGGAGCGTGTTCCTAGGCCCACAAGTAGAATCGAGAGTTTTCTTTGATGACCACTTGAGTCCACTCTAAGTGGTCTCAAAGACAGCACAAACAAATTAAGATTCTAAAAGGCGGAAGGGTAAAATTCACATTTCCATTGCCTTCTAAAACCTTCAAACAAGGAAGACACCTAAATATCCTGACTCACAAACCCATCACATGGCTTCATTTCTCTTATACCAGGAAATCGTTAAGTTTTGAAAGAAAGTTGGACTTAAAATTCTTTGCCTATCTGAAAATCCCTGAAAAGCGCCACGAAGCCTCTTTCTGAATTTCTGCATCTTATTCCCCTCCTCTAATGACCTGCTTCTGAAAAGCATTCATTACATGCTAGTTTTCTTTTGAATATTTTTCTTGTATCGTAACAGTGCTCTTTGTGTATTGAGGATGGCAGTGCTCACAAGGAATCTGGGCTCTGGAACCACACAGTTGATCCCAACCCCAGCTCGTTTTTCACTAACTCAAGGGCTCGGGCAAGTGGCTGAGCCCCACCAGCCTCTGCATCTCATCTGGATTAGTACGAGGACAACAGAGGTTAACGCCCTCACAGTGTGGCTGGGAGAGTCACATGAGGTAAATGCTGTACATAAAGCACTAACTGTGATGCCTGGCGCCAGATAAGTGCTCATTAAATATTTACTGTAAGGTAGGCATATAGTAATAGTGTAGCAGTTAAAAGCACAAATTCTGGAGAGAGTCTGAAGTCAAGTCTTGGCTCCATCATTTCTTCACCCAATCTTGGGCAAGTTACTTAACCTCACTGAACTCAGATTCCCCAACCAAACTATGGGGAAAATATTAACAATGCCATGGTGAGGATTAAATATGAGTACAAAAATTAAGTATTAAGCATACAGTAAGTGTCCAATCAACAGTTGCTATGTATATAAATGCATATATACACATACCCATTCACACAATCCAGACGTAGACAGTTTTTTAATACTGTTTATGAAGCAAAATACATCTGAATACAGAAATAGAGATTTTATAAGTGACTTCTAGAAAAATAGCTCACTTATAAGAATAAGTAAATAGTAGTGGCATGAATGCATCCTTCCCTTCTTTTACAAATATTTACCAGATAATTATGTGTTAGGCAAACAGTATAATATCAATTGTTAATATAACTAAGAAAATAGCTTTTCGCACTTCTATAAAACGCAGCATCACCAATTATAAACACTGTATACCAAAGAGGGCATTGACTGGAAAAGGTAATCAGCCCGGGCTGTGAAGTCATGGTTCAAACCTGCTCCATCACTTCTTAGTGCTGTGAGTTAGGCAAGTGAATTAATATCCCACAGCTTCAAAATGGATCTCTGACTCAAAGATGCCAAAGAATTAAGTGAGTTCAATAAAGAATCCACTTAATAAATATTACCCATCATGATTGTGATTTTTATTGTGTCACACAGTATTCAGATAAGTTTAAAACAATATCGCTTGTTCACATCTAGAAAACTAGATGTTAAAATGGCAAAAAACTAGAAACTGCCTAAATATCAATTTATCTGAGGGCTACCTAAAAATGTATAATAATTACTCGAAATATATATTAAAAATAATGTAATTTTTATTGAAATGACTCTTGAATGAAAATCAGGTAACAGCAGAAGACAAACATTGGTATCTTATTCATGTAAAATAGAATAAAACATTTCATGAACATATATTTTTGTATATATGTAAAAATATATGTATGTATATTTTATGCCTAAGAAGTTACTGACTGATGCTCAATAAAATTTTAACAGCGGTAAATTATGCACTTGAATCTTTTTGTGGGAAAAAAAAGGTGACTCTAGAGATTTCAATAGTCTTTAACATACAACTACAGCACATCTTAATGAATGGAGTTTCAGTTTGTGCCCGCTCTAAGGCAAACAACAAATGAATTAAAAAAAAAAAAAAGCCCATTTAAAAGATGGGAAATAGCTGAATAGTAGTAGTATTAAATCATATTAGTATTTTCAAAACAGATGTTAAAACTTAATGTAAAAGTATATGGTAATGAAATAAGACCAAGTTGGACAAATAAAAATTATGCTCATATGCACAGTTTTCACATTTTCTCAGGCCAAGGTATTTTGATAACATTTTCCTCATGGTCTCCATTAGCAAGACTGTTTGCACACAGTTGAGTAAAATGGCCAAGAAAAACTTTTAAAAATTAGATTTTAGATAAACAGAACAAAGCAAAAATACAAATATAGATTTTAACAGTATGGCATATGATACAGGAGGCCCAGCCTGACAACCCAATCTTCTCAAACTGATGAACGCTCAACACACACAGACAGAGCAGGTGCCCTACAGAAGCTGGCATCTTGAACCTAAGGAGTCTCAGAAGAATCAGAGGTCACATGCCTATCAATCCTGTAGACAGAATCTGATACAGACTGGTAATCTGTCATTGCTGGCAACACTGAAGAAACAGGACCAATCAGGAGGAAATGCTGAACATCACTGCTTCGGGTTTCCGTACCTCCCACACTCTACACAACCCCACGTGAAACACTGCCGCCCAGGGTCTCATTTGCAGAGTTACATGTTCAAAATTACTGATTTTCTTTTACTTCCAAAGAAAACTACAATTTTAAACATAACTCTTTGTGAACTGATGCTTTAAAATTTTCCATTTCATTTGGAGATTGTAAAAGAAAGAAAACAGGGGTTTTAAAGTATCAAAATGGAGTTGAAATAATAAGTATCATAAAATTGTAACTGGGGGTAAATTTGCTCTACTAGGCTCACTTTAACTTCTGGAATGAGTAACCACATGCGACTGTTCGGGAGTGCCATCACGGGCCACCAGTCTGTGTTATGACTTGCCATGATTTGTCCCTGTGTAGAATACGCCTGTCTCTTCTTGCCTTTCTGCATCCTGTTCTCTTCTGGATTTTCCTCAGCACTACTAAGTGCGTAAGACATTGTATTAAGGAAAAAATGGATTTTGGCTCTGAGAGTGAAAGCAATATATATTTAAAAGCATGTATATAAAGACTGGTGAAAACTACTTATGAATTAAATAAAAGAGGAGTGAAGGAAAGATGTAAAACTACAGCAAGCACAGCAATCTGTTACGAGCTGAACGAGTGCCAGTTTGTGGGCCTCGGGGCTCGGTAGGATTTCTCTGTACAGTGCCAAACTCCAACAATATTGTTATGGTTAGAGAGGAATTTCTCACAAGAGCTAACAAAGGCAGAAGGTCATAAATAAACCCAGCAGGACTGCCTTGTCAGTTCTCATTATTAGCGCTGCAGGCACTTGCTTTTCTATGGGCTTCTTACAGGTTCATTTAAGTGTAAGAGTTTCTCCTTGAAAATTCAGATACTCATAAATAAAATGGTTCTTAATCTAACAAAGAAAAATACTTGAAAAGTAAGTAAGAAAATAAGTAAGCAAGTAAATAAATACTGAAAGGACAGAAGCACGGCAAATGGCAGAGCTCAGCCTGGCATTTCCGAGAGCTGGATGGAATACCTTCACCCCCCCCCCCCCCCCCCCCCGGTCTTTGCAACCCAGCAGTGACCAACAGGATGCTCTGCTTTCTCACCGCGGTGAGAGCCTGCAGAATCCTATCTGGGCAGGAAATGAAGCTGAGCTCCTAAACTGATGCTGACATGTGTTACAAACTGAGGAAAGCACAGCTGTGTGATCATTACTGCAATTATGAAGTGACATTTAGTGTTAACTTTATTTTACTGAAGATTTTAAACTACGTAACACAAAAAGGAGGTACAAGCCTACTAATGATAGATGCTGATTCTCAGCAATTAAAAAATAGGAATGTATTATGGGGTCTTGTAAAGATAGGTATTACTTTTTGCATAAGGCAAATCTACACCTTAAGAGCTGTTTCTTATCAATGCCTCTTAATTGAACAGATTTAGTTTGTCATATTTAACAAATAAAATACAAAACTCAATTCTTTATTAATTTACGTCCTTGTAGTCCAAGAAGAGCTGAGAATATCAAAGTTCCAATTATCTCAAAACAGATACTACTTCAAAGGAGAAAAGATCTGATAAACTTCATTTCATTTATGACTCTAAACAAAACTCAAAATAAAAATACATTTTTCTTCAGCAACAAGAAAAATCCTTCATGGTATCATCTATTTTTTTTTATAAAAAAGAAAAAATATTTTAAGTAATAGAAACAAATGAGAAACGTATCAGAAAACAAAATGGAAAATAAAAATCCTCAGTAGTGCCATTATTTAGAGCTAGTCAAATTGGAACATTTTGCCATATTTCCTTCTAGTCTTTTTTCTTAAGAATAGCAAAACAGCGTATCTTTACACACAATATGTGAGCAAAAATGAATAAGCCACCAACTGATCTACTTGTCATCCTCTATCAAGAAAATGAACATTGTTTCCCAGTTGATTTTCAGTTTTATAATTTGTGCATTTTCTATGCAATTTTAAATTAAAAATATTGTAAATGTCCCATATCATGCCCTTTAAGAGAATAATTAAAGTTTCCAAGACATGAAAGTTGTTCTCAGAAGCTAGGATGCCAGAACACCATTCTGTGTAGTTAGTCAGTCAGAGAAGCTTCACTATTGAGTGCTGGCGTGTTATAAAGAAAGATATATTTGCAGAATTACTTTTCACTGGCTTGCAGTCTCTTATTACCTACCACTCATGATTATTAGTGTCAAGCTGATGTTGAATTCTTTGCAGAGAAAATTCTCCATGTTTGCTTTAGATACTGGCAATTGGTCCATGTTCTCAGCATTCAAAAAGGATTGCCCTTGACTAACATAAGATTACTGGTACAAGGAACATGAATAAATGCTGAAAAGAGGGAGTTTAAATGTCCGCAAGTGGTAAGAAACTGAGACAGGCCTTCCTTTACGTTGGTTGGGGAAAATGGGCTTTTCTAGAGAGTATTTCTAAAGCAGCTAAGTAACTACATTAACTGTAGCCTATACAAGAGATTTGTGGTGTTAAATTTGTAACAGGCTGCAAACAGCATGTTATATTTTTTGATTACTAGCTTTATAACCAGGTAGCCCATGGCTGACCGTCCATAATGAGTCCTCAGGAACTTACTATTGAATATTCTGTCACAGTAATAAACAGAAAAACCATGGTTCCCGAATCTGACAACCGTAAGACATGAATAGTGCATAAAAAATAAAATGATCTATTTTAGAGTTCAACAGCTAACACATGCTAGTATTAACCAAACTAGTCTTCAGCAATTCTTACCACTTGTTTTAACAGATGTTAATGGGGCTCACACCAAGTATTTGGGGTACAAATGTAACAGAAGACAAATAATAAAACGTGGGGAGAGTGAAGTTTGGCTCCCTTGGAAGAGAAACACTGGAGATGGACTGCTATGAGCTGCACAGAATTTTCAGAACTAAACAAAGCCATAGTAAACATTTACTCCTATCTTGTGTTTTTAAAATGTGAAATTGAGGTCCAAAGGCTAAATTATTTATATTAAAACTATGCAGATGTTCTTTGGACACAAGCTGCGTTACAACAAAGTTTTCCAGGTATATATATTAAGACATTACCGCTGACATTGACAGCCTCCTTCAAGACTACAGAGGGCAAGGAGGGTGTGTGCGTGCATGCCTGTGCACACACTGCTCACGAGAGCATGCGTGTATCTACTCAAGTGCAATTTCTAATAGTTATTATTTCATGCTGTGTATCTAGGTACATGATTCTACTCAAAATCTTGTTTCACTTGGTAATAAGGATAGGACTTTGTGAGTGATAAAAGAATAAACAACGTGCAAAACCGTGTCGCAGAGACGTCGCAGAGACGTCCCAGAATGCACAGTACCACGTTACAGGTTAACAGAAACTCTGGGGATTTAAAACAAATCTTTTATTTTCTAATTTCTATCCTGTGGTGTGGCTCACATAGTGTTTTCTCTTAGTTCTCCAACTTCTTTTTCATCCCCCTCCTTGTGGGTGGGTCGTAAGAGCTGACACGCACAGGCCCATAAACCAAGAGACCAAAGAGCGGTACCTCAGAGGACAGCTACCTCCCAGGGCCACAGACGGGAAGAACATACATGTCCTCTTACCTTGTGCCCTGATCTGAGCAGGCTGCCCGCTTCCAACACAGAGAAGGTGTTCATGATTAGATTTAGAGGAAATCCAAACAGTAATAAGGTAATAAACACTTCAACTGATACAGTACCTGGTTTTTTCCTGACTACCCACAGAATTCACAGGAGTGAAATATAGGAAAAGTAAATTGTGAAGACGAACTGTTTGGTGACATCACAAATCCATGCAGTACACCATCTGTGATCTAGCACAGTTCTCAACCTGCGATGACCCCTGGTGCACTTGACACACTAAATAGTTTATTTTATACAGTTCTGAGTTCTGAAGTATCTGAAACTGTCTGGGGTCTTAAACACATGGGATGCAGCACAAACTGAATTTAAACTCCTGAGAACAGAGGAATTAACCGAACCTATGGAGAAGCTGGCCACCTGTGATACACAGTTACATCCGGTAGGACACAAAGCCAGGAAGAACAGGGGGAGTAAGGAGGGACCACAAGAAAATGGGGGAAAGTAACAAAGGACAGGAAAATACAAGCACAGGATAATATACACAGCACATGTTTACATAGTTTTTGGATGAATGAATGAACAGACTAGTGACTACATGTGCGAAGTAAAGCAAAAAAAGAGAGAAACCTTTGGGCACACCCAGCAACTAATAGTTGTTATTTAAGATTTTAACCTATTACTGCTAAGCTAAATTGCAGGGAAAACTCTACACATACATTTGGACAGGAAGCACCTTTGTGAGAAGCCAAAAAAAGGCGGGGGAGGTACCTTCTGGGCGGATGCAGCCCCAGGGAACCGAGGCGCCTCTGTGGAAGAAAACTACCCTCTTCTGTACCCTCAGGGGAGCAGGGAAACTGTCTTACTTAGCAGACTGCACAGGGCCAATTCCAACCCAGTCTGTCCCCTCCAGAAGTGATGACTCCTAGGTGCACCATCACGACGACCCTGTTGGCACCACAGGCGGCCATGACTTCTCTGGTAAACGAGGAGCTGAGAGAGTCAGCAGTTAGGAGCCCAGGCTTCGTGGTCTGCCCTTGGTTCATTTCTTATTTCTGCTAATTACTGGTCATTCAGAACTCAGAACTCTATAAAATAGACTGCATTAATTTATCAACATTACTTAAATTCTCTTAACGCTTCCATTTCTTCATGGATAAACCGGTAAAGATGTTGTTAAATTTATGTTTATAATGTTATTAAAGCCCATGGAATGGGGCTTGGCATACACTGAGAATGTGATAAATTATAGTTACTATTATTATATACATTTTATCTGAACCATTTTGTCATTTAATCCTGACAGCAGTCAATTTAGGTGGGCAAAATCAACTGCACTTTATACACGAAGAAATAGGCTCAGTAGGTGAGGCGGCTGGGCCATGATTCCAGTCCAGCTCACTGACTTCAGAGCCCATGCTATGTCCACTACTCTAACCCATGTTTCCTTCCTTGTTACTCCTCCTCCTATGCCACACAAAGGAAAAGAAACAAGTCAGAGTAAAAGAAAAAAAAGTACTCTTATCAATGTTCCTAGAGGTTGACTGTCTTTCTAGAATGGAAATCATTTAACCATCCAAGCACATCTTCTTCCTCTCCCAGCAAAAAACTCTTGGTTTTGCTTTGAAGGAAAATGAAAATCTTCCCCACTGCAATGAGCTCCTCTACTGAAACTGAAAGAAGCAGAACACTGCGACCAGCGTTCTAAGAAGAGGACTAACTGTGATTCGTTCTTTGGAATAAAAGATAACCCTGAATCCAGATATAAGCAACCTGTTAAAAGACCATAATAACATCATGCAAACACAATGATGTTTTGGCCTAAAAATGTAATTAAAATTAAGACTTTCTTCATTTAGATATTTAATGGGAGGTATTTTAAAACTAATATGCATTACTTGTCAGGAGACAATTTAAAAATCTGAGATTATACATAGTCTTCAGAAAATGTATATCTATATTAGAAAATATATAAGGAAGAATAGCAAAACAAATTGAAAAAAAGAACTATAATTTACTCCTTTTTCTGAAATTCTGAAAGAATAATTGTTGAACAATTGATTTTTCAATGAATCCTCTCTTCTGCGACAACCATCATTTCTAAAATTTCTTTTAATAGTTATATGAAAGAGTAAAAACTGATGTTGATATAAACTCCTTGAATAAAGTTTGTGTTTTCTTTGCACCAAACTTTTAACGTTTTAAAGTGGACAAAGACGGTTTTCTGTAGGGAAACTAAATAAAGAATGGATTACCATTAGTGCCCACTGACTCTGAGATACCACTGACTTCCACTCAGGACAGTTGTCAGCCTCGGTGGGGGTTGAGGCATGGACGGAATGATGACACAAAAGGGGCCCAAGAGCACTTCCAGGGTTCTGGTGGGGTTTTTTGAACTGAGTATTGATTGTATACATATGTTCACTTGAGGAAACAGATCAAGCTGCACACTTAGAATTTTTGCACTTCCCTGTACTTACGTTATCCTTCCAGAGTATTTACGTTGAAAAAACTGACTTCGAGCCAACAACTGCATGGTCATCATGGTCATTAGTCACAGCACAGGGGGAAAAAGCAACAAAACAAAAACCCAATCCAGCCACTTCTGGATTCCTTACAGCTCTATCTCATCCTAACACTAACATGTGCTAAGCTCTTTTTCGGTATCCTCCCTGAATATATGACCTGCTTTCAGAAAAGCAAGAGTCCAATTTAAATGGAAGTTCCTATGGGTAGGTAATGGCTTGACCCCTGATCCCACAACCACAATTGTTCCACTTTTCTAATGATTTTCCCTGCAGGGTTCATTTACCAGTTCTGGGTCAAAGACCAACATGCCCACGAAGTCAAGGATTGACACAAGCAGTGCTTGATGGATTTGAAAATAACTGCACCATGAAGGCACATCTCGTCAATTAGACAGCTCTTAATTTAAATAAAAGGAAGTATAAACCAAAAATCACCATCATTTACATTAACCAATTCACAGGGATACACGTGTGGAATGATATATCCTGATTAAGGTACAGAATCAAAAACATCCAAAGCCAAAGAAGTTCTCGTTTAAAAAATTTTTTTACTTCATTACCTTCACTATTACTATATTTAACTAGTGTATGTGTGTGTATATATATATATATATATATATATATATATATGTATATATATCACTAGTGTTATATTTGAGAGCATTTTTCATTTGTCTCAGATTTTCCTTTAAGTTTTCATTAATTTGACTTTCTTTTAACTTCATACTCCTCGTGACTTTAATCAGCATGGTTACAATGGATCAGACAGCAACTCAGAGGTAAATTTTCCCAAATATGATAAAATGCTGCTTTAACGATCTTTTTGCTCAAACACTACTTTATACTTTTCACATATGTAAACAGAACTACTTACAAATAAGAATTTGTTAGTTTAAACTAAATACCTCAGTAGGGTATATGTTAAAGTTGGTGCAAAAGCTACAGTTGGACTTGATGATGGAGTAATTATTCAGAAATGAATTCAGTTCTTGAAAAAAAAAAGATATGTAATTCCTTCTAATGTTTATTTGTACAGAAAAGGAAGGAAAGGAAGAAGGCAACAACAACAAAAGCAGAGTCAGGAAGGCAAATGGGAGCTCAAGATGAAAGAGGAAGGAGTGGAAAGGGAAAAAGAGAAAGACCAGGTTCCGGTCAAAGATGGGGGATTACATACAAAGGCAGAGACTTGACACGAGACACTGGATTGTGCCAGGGTCCTATCTCTAAAGAATGCTCCATTCAGACTAGTCAGGTGAAGATGTGGGGACAGAGGGGCATGGCATTCTTCAGGCTAGCAGTAGTTAAGGAAGCATCTGGAAGTCTTTCCTATGATTCCAGCCAGCATTGAACATTTTTCACTTGACTAAACTTTGGATTGAGTTACAAGGCCTCATGAATGAGGGGGTCTGGAAGAGTAAAAGCTAAAACACAAAATCTTCACTGTGAGTGACAATATATTCCGAAACACAGAAGAAATGCTACAAAGAATGTTTCTACATCATTAGAAAAATAATACAGACTCTAAATGTTTTATTCTGCCCTTAGTATTACATATGGACTTAGCTAAACCAGCTTTCATTTTTTAAATTCTCCATGTTGTAAATACATGAAAAACAGTTAATACTGTTCAGCATATATATGTAAAGTCACCTTAAAGAGCAAGGTAAACGTCTAGGCTTAGAGATACCTTCCTGTACCAGACAAGTTATACTGCTCTACCTCAAGAAAAACTATCACTCAAACAAAGGGTTTGATAAGCACTAGAAGCTAGAAAAAGAAAAATCACAGAGGTTACAAGAAATAGCTGACAATGGAAGAAGGAATCCAGGCCAACAGATATCAAAGATTACTGCATAATAATGAAGCGTGGAAAACTGCACTGAATGCCTACTGCGGAAATGCATGTGTCCGGCCACCCCGGTTTGAAACCACAAAACCTTCAGATTATTTAACCATCCTACATTCTGATGCCACGCTCACAAAGTGACCTCTTCCTGTGTAGATCTGCCACCAGGAAGACCACTGCCCTGCCAACCAGGGTGGTAAGCAGTCTTCTCCAAGGAGACAGGTCAACCATCTCTTGGTATCCTCCTGATGAAACTGCTTTCTGAGCCTTGCAGAATAGAGAATGGACTTAAGGACATTTCCCAAAGTAATGTCACCCTGTGATGAATCAGGAAGAACTAAAATTCTTTGGTAACACCCTGGTCATCTAAAAGGTCTACAAGCAACTGATGTTAGGTCTACGCACTAGTACTAATTCCATACATAAACAATGATTACACATAAAATTAGGACATTTGACTTATTAGAAGTACATTTAATGAGTTTTAAATTTTATACACATTGTTAACTCACTTCAGAAATGAATTCAGTTAAGAATTCACCTGTTAGTTAATATAGTGTTCTTCCACAGACTCAATCCTCACCATAGAAATACAGAATTAAACTCACTTTGTACAGGCCAATCACCAGTAGCATAATCATCTAAAAAAAAAATCTCTAACAGAAAACAAAATGGCCCTTAAGATAAGCACTATGGTGGCGTGGAAAAAGTACTGGCTTTTCACTACTAGCTACATGTCCTCTAGTATCAGGTACCTAACCTGAGCCTGTTTCTTCATTTGTAAAAATGGCATTATACCACCCGCTGCATAAGGTAGTGTGTTAAAAGAAAAAGCACGTGTAAAGTACTTTGCAAAGTTTCTATTGTTTACTTGGTCCCATCCATCCTCCTTTCGAAAGGATTTTATTTCTTTAAAAATGTATTTTAAAACATTATCAGATTAACAAATGCTCTGTGTGAAACAACACACATCACAGAAGGAACAGGGTGAGACAGTCTCTATCAGACCACTGCTATCAATTTTTCACAGTACCCTCGGCTTCACATACTTTCTATGAATATACCAGAGGAATTTTTAAAGCCAAACTCATGTCTACAGTAATTTACAACAATCAGCAGAAGGAAAAACAAAAATGAAGGTAAGCACAATAGCAACGAGAAAGCAAAGCATCTAATGCTGTCGTGATGTACTTGGAAAAGGAGATTCAGCTTATAACAACTGCTGTGTCAAACATTTGGATATCTCCAGAAAGTGCAGACCACAGGGGCTATCTTCAGCTCCTTTCACATTTACTGTCTCACTTTCCCCCCTGCAAACTCAGTGTTTACTAGCTGCTGGAAAAATTTACTATGGAATCTCTCTCATAAAAATGATTTTCCACCTACAACATGCTGCTGGTTTGGAAAAACTACAGCACAGACAATTCAGTTTAACTGTCCTTGATTGGATTTTCTGAGAAACAAAAACAAATTTTAAGTGTTATGAAAAAGTACAGAAAGGGTTTAGTCAGTTATCTTTCAAATTTCTGGACTGTCGTTTAAGGACGGGCAGAGTAGACACTCTGTATGGATGAATTAGGGTTACCAGACAGAATACAGGAACCACATGAAATTTGTATCTCAGCTAACAAATAATTTCTAAGAGTTAAAATACACAAGCCCAGTGCCCAGATCCACCAGCAGCTGTGTGATGTCAGGCAGGTGGCAACCCCTGGCGCTCCTGTGCTACTCTCTACAAGGCGGAGAGGACACCTGCTGCAGCCACCTTGCGGGGTTGAGACGAGCCTCAAATACCAGCAGCAGCAAACACAGCGCTTACCTGTGCTGGTCCTGCTGCCAGTGACTCACTCAGTCTTCACACCTTTTTGAGGTATTTACCAATTATCACTCCCATTGAACATTTTACTATTATATATTCTAATTATTCAAAGAGCTGACAATGTAAATTCAAGCATAGCCAGGCTCTACTGCTGTAAAAATAAAAGTATGATAAAATGTACTCCAAAAGATACATAAATAGGAGATGTTTCTTAATACCATTAAATGATTAGAAAAAATTAAACTACAGTAAAAATAAAAAGGATGGTCTCAGTTGGGGAATGGCCTGAGTAAAGAGCTGGGGGTAAGGGGGTGAGGGACACAGCCCACCCCTCTGCTGTCCAGAGGCTTCCGCAGCATGGCGGGTGAGGGGGTGCTCCCCTTGGCAACATTTTTTAAGAAGGCTAAAAATGAAAAAGACCAGCAGCTCCATGGGGAAGAAGCTGTAAAAGATCATTTATGAGTTAACTAACCATAGATGGACAAAATTAACCTTGGTGTGGACAAGGGATTTGTTGAAATGGAAAGGAAGGACATAGCTCAGAGAAGCTGAGATGAGCAAATTAGCAGGGGGTTAAGGACTGAATCAAAATGTGTAAAATAAGCTGTAAATAGATATTTATTACCATCTCAAAATTGTGAATCTGTGCTAAGGCAGCAGCATGTTAAAGCTACTGAAGGTGATGAGAAAATGAGAAATGGAAAAATACATTTCAGATTTTGCTTTAAAGATAATAAAATGCTTTCAAAGTAAGCTTAAAATCTGTTTGTAACCAGGTTGAAACGTGTGTGTGTGTGAGAATTTGTTTTTAATGAAAAGTATTGTTTAAGAAAAGTTACTATTGAGGCAATCAAGTATTAGAAAACTATTTTTTTCTTCCAATGACCACAGACCTCGGGTTTTTACATTTATTAAAGTATATAACACGTGTTTATATAGAAATAGATTTGGTATGTAATTCTTACTCCAGATAATTACCTTATCTTAAAAGACATACACATGAATACTATACACTATTTATAAAGCAAAGCTTGAATATTCTCTGCTTTAACATCACATTTGTTTCTGAATCCAAAGCTGAGATGCACTACATATAATTTACTTTAAGAACTGTTTTCAACAACCAATGGGTTGTCTTTACAGATGTGAACTTATCAGTGTTCTGCTTAGTGTTAGTATCTAGACAAGGAGTTGGCAGCAAAGTTCTTGTTTCACTAATTACATTCTTTTCCAAAAGTTCACCCTGCCTGGGTGTCCAGGTAATTGCAATTAAGCCAGGAATCTGGTAATTAGAAATTCAAGTGCCCTGCCAGGAACAATACATGTCCCCTTGACGTGCTGTCCACAAGACCTCATTCACTTGGAGAGGACAGGCGCTGATGTGAAGTGGCAGTGTGGATGCTGGTAAAGCAACAAGCACTGAGATACACATCTCTCCTCGCTGTTCTCCCTAAAACCAAATGCAATACATCTCGTTTAAACTCCCACAAAGCTTTTTGTGAATTTGGAAAATATAGTCAAAAGCACAATCACTAATACTCAAAAAAAGTTGCTGTCACAAAATCTTCCCATGATAGGGAGGGGACTGAAACGGGACCACGCCCAGCCAGGTAGCAGGCGGGATGGAGGGAAATCAAGGGTCACCTGTGCTTTGCTCTTCAGCATACCCACGGCTCTCCACAGGGCCTGGCCCATTGACAGCAAATAAAAAATGGTTGAATAACGAGTCTCAGAGCCAGCCAACACTCTAATCACATAAAACTTTTAGTAAAATACAAGAATAAACACTTCTTTCACTTACCAATTAACTGATCTCTATTAATCAGATTCTGTCTTCAATAAAACTCATGTTTTACAATATACTACTGAAAATTTACAAACAAATTCACTATATAATGAAGGTTTCAGACAATAAAGCAAAAAAGACAAATATGTAACTTTCAAACTATTTCTTTAAAAAGCAATGACTTAGCTGGGCTGATTATTTTAACCAAACCACTTTTTAGCTAACAGAGTAATTTCACCAGTTTCTTTACTCTCGACACCACGTAAATCTATTACATAACAAGATGCTATATGTGATAATGTAAAAGTTTCACTTATACAATTTACTATTTCCCAAACACTTTCACATATTCTCACTTAATTCTAAAAAGCTAAAGATATACAACTGATCAATACATCTTCTCCAAATCCAGTCTTTCTTAGGCCAAGAGATACAGTTGACAAATGAATCTTTTTTTTTGTTTTGAAATAAAAACTCATCTCCAAGCTGCAGCACCTCTCGGTATGTCCCATCATGCTGAAACATGATGAAGCATCTAGGAAAGATATCCAAGGCGCTCCAACCTACTTTCTACAAAGTCAGCCCTGCCAAATCTGTCTATGCATTCCTCCCTGCCTGTGATGCTTCTCTGACGGCACCAAGTCACATGCCCTTCAAGGCCACAGCACCCCCAATCACATGTACTTTCTCTTTAATGGAGCCTTGCTGTGCCATAACCAGTTAGCACTTGTCATGTGCTAAACTGTCCCATTTCTCCAACTGCACCGGAGAGTCAGTGATGGCTGGAACCATGTCTCACATCCTCGGGGCCCTGCACCGGGTGAATGAGACAAGAATCCATGTGCAGCAGCTGTCTCCTCTTTGATCATAAGGCCTGTTCCTATTAAATACCATGCCATCAAAAAGGGTGGCCTTCAGAGTTGTGGGAAATAAATAAATAATAGCACAGGGATCAGCATAAAGTAGTTCCAGGAACAGCTGTTGACAGTACTTCAGAGAAAAGCCTGGTGTCATTCAGGGAGGCACCTGAGTGTGTCTTAACTCCCTAACCCCAATGGGGGGATGTGAAGGGGCTGGCGGAGTAGACGGAACAACGACTTCGCCACTCTGGCTTGTCTAGAAGTAGTATTTGTCCTGCTGCACTCCGCCTCTGCTTTTCTTTTCTTTTCTTTTTTTTTTGCCTCTGCTTTTCTTAAGTGCTGTATAGTTCACCTTGCAGTCATCTTCCCCAAAAGGAAATTCATAAAATATTCCACTAAAACTCAAAAAGTTCTGCAAAAGATGCAAAATTAATTAGGAGTTTTCATGCCAACATTAGTAATTCCTCTGTAATACTAGAAAAGCATCCTGTTCTAGTTACGGGATATGTCACTGGTGTCATCAACTCTATCTAAAATTAATTCTTCTAAATTTTTACTTGATTCTAGAATCAACTGCAGTAAACATTTATTACTTTTAAAAACTAAAGTATTAGTCACATTTTCAAATTCTGAGTAACTTTAGAATATCACTAGATTTGCTCCTCATCTGCCTATTTAAATTTTTGGCCCAAGAGAATTCCTCTATAGAGAGGACTCAAATCAAGTGCATAGAAATCCTATTTAAAATGTATTATTTTTTTCCCTAAAGTAATTCTGAAAGGAATCAGGTATGGGCAAAGACAAATTGAGAGTATCTTCATGTGGGTACATAGTTTTAAGAGGATAAGTAATGATTTTTAAAAAAGAAAAAAGATAGTTTGGATTTTTAAAAATATATTACATTATTTCTAGGCCTGATCCACAGAATCTGTAGGGGAAAATACAATGTTTTTTTAAAAATTAAAACAACACTTGCATTTCATAAGCCAAGTTTTTCCTTATATACTCCAAAAATGATTAGTCAAGTTTGAATGTCAAGCTGATGATTTTTTTAAATAGCAAGAGAATTTTTTTCTTAACATTTAAAGTCTATAAAACTAACCAGAATCACCAGACTCAGTTTTCTATAATTGGCGTGCCTACAAAGATCGCTGAGATCATAACCAAACATATCCACTGGAAGAAGAAATTGAAATCATCAAAACCTTGCAACAAAAGCACTGGAAACAGCAATGCAGAGCATTCTCCACCTGCCCCAGAAGTCCATCAACTGCACAGTAAGAGTCCATAGTAAGAAATTACTTCTCTGGCTCTAGAGCAAAGCCTCAGGAGCTAACAGACGAGAAATAAGCTGCTGTTATGATGGGTCGCTCTGTTAAAAGTGCTTATCATTTATTTTCCATGTTGTCAGTCAAATATGTTCTATTATAGCCCACTTTCAGTTCCCTGGAACTGCCTTTTTGGAATTCAAGTCAAGGACACTTTGAGTACATGCAGACAAAACCTTTTCATCCCTAAAATCTCACAGCAAATGTGAATCAGTACCTATGGTAGGCAGAATTCTAGGATGGCCCCCAAAATCGCCTAACTTCTAGTGTACACATTCTGCATGATTTCCTCCCCTGGAGTGTGAGACTGAATGTGACAAATAATACTCCAGTTACTATGTTATGTTATAGGGCAGAGGGATTTTGCAGATGTAGCTAAGGTCCCTAAGCCGTTGACTCTGAATTACTAAAGGAGATTATCCTCCGTGGGCCTGACTTAATCAGGCGACCTCTTAAGAGAGGTGGGAGGGATTTGAAGCAACTCTCCTGCCAGCAAAATGTTATGGAGAGGGCCATGTGGTGGGGAATGGCTCATGGTTGACATCCAGCAAGCATATGGGGACCGCAGCGCCACAAGGAAGTATATTCTGCACCTTGGATGAGACCTCAGCCCCAACAACACCTCAGTCTCAACCTTGTGAGACCCTGAGCAGAGAAGACTCTGGAACTGAACTGCTGACCTATGGAAACTGTGAAGTAGTTACTGGGTGTGGTCTTAAGCTGCTAAATCTGGGTAATTTGTTATTAGGCAGTAGAAAACCAATACATTAACAACTTTCCTTTCCTTTCATATCTAACCTTGTAAGAATTTTGGAATTTTACTTTTTTTTTTAAAGTTAGTTTTCTATCTTCATCAAGAGTATTACAATAAATTTAAGGAAGACAAAGCATTGCAAGGTGATATTACAGTGAGCACTAAAGGCTTGGAACTTACTGTAATTATTTGCACTTATGTTTTTAAAGCAAAATTTTGAATATCTATTTTCGAGTGTACTTTGTGCAAATTCTACAGGTGAATTTACATGACACAGACACAAACAAAAAACATTATCTCACTGGTAAAGAAAAAAATCAACACCATAAAACAAGATAGGTAAACTAACGATTACTCTCTAGTAAACTGGTTAATGACATCTCTTTTCTAGTGGCACACTATTGAGAACCTGGCTGGATGCAGAAGGAAAAGTAATTACTTGTTATTTCTTAAGGAGATGAACTAGTAAAGACAGCAAAAGGAAAGCAGTGAATGGCCTCCAGATTCACACAGGAGAAACTCTCCGACTTCCACCTGATGAATTGGCTGGATATATTCACAAAGTCTTCATTCCCTCCTGACATCTGCCCAACGCTGGAGAGGAGGCGGCTTCTCTCGAGAAAGCCCTCCCACTTCTCTGTTCACGCCAGCTGAGGTGCGGGCTTCCCAACAGTTAGCTGTGTTTCCTCCTCAGCGTGTTTATGCTACACATTCCTCCAGCTGTAAAACTCAGTGAAATATGGAACCAAGTAATGTATGAATGTGAAAAGAAGGAAGCTGGAAAAGACCTGACTCCACTAAAGATGAACGAACTGCTAAAAAACTGCTGTAGAATCAGGTATGGCTGAGTCAGCTGTAAGATGTGAGATGGATGGAGAGGGAGAGTGTTAACCTATGTGTTAAAATAAAATGAATAACGTATTATCATTTATTAATGATTTGTTTTAACCAGCTGGAGCGCCCACACCTGCACTAGTAACGCCCAGTAAGTAGGCTCACACAGTGCCTCCTTCCCCTTGCACAGCTCAATGTGTGCAACTCCTTTCCACGTACCTTGCTCACTAGGCAAGAACCATCTCCACAGGCATAGAAGAAAAAGCCCCAGATGAGGAAGGAGCAAGGAAACACCTGGTCTAGTGGGGCCTGTTGTCCTCGCATGAGCCTCACTTCCTACCTTTATAATTTCTCATATCCCCTGTGGCAAGAATTCTATAATTGTTTAAAATTTTATTATAAAATAATATAATCACAATATTTAAAAAAAAACAGTATAACTCATCACCATAAAAAATTCAATTAGATAATAAGGATATTAAAGGATGCTACAGAAATTAAAGAAAGTTAGTCTTATGCTGTCTCATGTTAAATTTCTCTGTTTTAAGACAGATCATTTCCCAGTAGAAGAACTTAATCCACGGTAAAAGATAGTGACATCACAGTTCTCAAGCATCAAACTATGTGAAAGAACATTTTCATGTTATCATCAAATTTACAGTGAGACATGTTACATCAAGTAAACAACAAAAGCCACTAACATGATTTTTTTTTCTGACTACATTAAACAAAAGTAAAACCTTTCAAACCAAGGACCTTAAGAAAGAATCATTTTTACATTCAAGTGATGATAATTATAGCAAAGATTCAGGCACAATGTCTCAGGATTGAGTAATTGCCTACCAGGAAGGAAAAATAATAAACTGCTAGTAATAAAAAACAGATGTACAAAAGTAAATAGGTTTGTATACTACCCCTTTTAGTACTACTGACAAGGGAAAAATCAAGACACCACATCTCCAAAGTGCTGCTGCCACCCTTCCTTATGGAGTGAGCTTAAGGTGGCATTAACTAAAACATGAAATTTTAAATTGGTTTTACTAAAGCTTGTAAAACCTGACCTTTGGTGCTGTTGTTCATAAGGTACTGTGTGTGTCCTACCACTGTCCATTTAATTTTAAGTTCTATGATGCTAACAGCATCTTTTCCTTTATAACTTCCACTTAGCCTTACACGTTGCTCTACAGAAGCAGCCCTTCACATGATATGTCTGAAAGAGTTAGGCAGTTCCAAGAGTCTACTTCGGAATTCCAAGGATACTGATTAAAAACATCCATAAGAAAACTTCACCTTGTTTCAGAGGGAACGTGCAAAGGAGGTGTCCATTACATTGGGGGAAAGTGATTAGCTCCAACAAAACTTATGTGAGTAGCAGAGTACAGCATCTGTCTCCAGTTGACATCCATTCCAAAGGCATGCTTTGTTCTAGACAGATCCATTACCATTCAATAACCTGCTTGAAAGCTATCCCCTGATAAATTCTGCTCTCTAGCCGAGTCACAAAGGCTCTGAGAAGCTGGACTGTCTGGAGATAATTCAACAATATATGAGGGTCGTTCTCTTCATTTTACAAAAAATACAACTTCTGCTATTCAACCTGTATTCCCATTGCTTCATCTACAAGACAAAATAGCACAGTTGGAGACAACACTTTCCTACATCATTATCTGGTAAAGGAGAATGTGCTGGGAAGCTAACAATGTGGGCAAGGCCTCATTCTTCAGTTTGTAACAGTCTGTTTCCACAAACTGCTGTTCTGATTGCATTCTTGAAATACTGACCTACTTATTAAATACACAAAACTAACGTAAAGCAAAACACTAACATCAAATCATATAAACGACCAACCAGATTACAATGGAGTATTTTTAAATACTTTTGTGAAATACAGATACAGATTATAAATGGGTATGACAAAACGAAACAATATGAAAGGGAAAATACTGCTCTTTCATGAATTTTTTTTTCCTATAAAAATACCAATACCTAATTGTGCAGCGAGAACTGTACCACTGGCTGCCTTCAGTCTTGTCACTCAAGAATGAGATGTACACTCTCTCACTAATTATATCATTGTATTTGCCCACTATTATAAGCATTCATTTTTTTTCTCGCCTTCCTCTGCCTCCATTTATTGAAAGACATACAGGCACAAGAAATCAAAATACCTCTAAGCTAACATTCAAAAGATACAAAGCATGAAATTCAGAAATGTTACAAATTACATTTCAGTATAACCTAAAATACAGTGTGAATGTAAGAGGCTGCAAATCACAAATATTGTCACCTCAAATAAAAACAATTCCTTCAACAATTTTTTTGCTTAATATGAGAATCTACTGTATATTCTTCTTTCAATTATTATTTACTGAACTCTAAACTGCATCTAGCTGCCTGGATCTAGTTCTGTTGTGCTCATTTCTATCTGCTGCTTTAGTTTAAGGCACATTTTCCTTTATTTCACTTTTCCAGAAGCCATAAAAAAACTCATTTCTAATTCATCCGTTCGTTCAGCTTAACCTCTCTTCTCAGCAATTAAAGCACTCTGCGCATCCCTCATCTATCACACAGCCAGCTAAATAATGCATTGCGTCCCCCGCTCATCTTTTATCATCCCAAATGACAGGTATTAGCATATCTCCCCAGTCAATTACAGTGCAGCAGAATAATCACAGCATAATTGGGCGAAAGCCACTCTAATCACCAACCCTGCAAACTCGCAGAATAAAAACTGAGTGGCAGTTCAGACAGGCCGTGCTCTTGTCCATGACTCTAGCCAACAAGCCTGGCAGATCTCCATTTCTTCCTCTTCAGACTTATCCTTTAGAGAGGTCAACTTCTCCATACAGCCTACGTAAAAGAAAAGAACGTGCACACACATGTACACGAGCGGACCAGTTACAACACGCACACGCGTGGCTTTTCATTAATACTTGCGATTCTAGATGTTTGCACATACTATTAAATAGCACATCGTGAAAAACTCCACTCTCAAACCAGAAAAGAAGTCATTTCATGAATATGATGTCATTAGTTCTATTTCATGACTCATACCGAAGTAAAACAATACTTTTTTTATAAAGGTTACTAATTTACTATGAGAATTGAAGTCCTTCAAATGTCTACATGGTGAAGGTACCCTCTGCATCTTAAAAATCAGGATTTCCCAGCTTCTTTCCAAATTACTCATTTGTCACAGGAAATATCTTTTAATTGAACATTTGTTGTTACTCTTATACTGCAGTAGTATATAATAACTTTTTTTTGAATTATGATGATATTAAGTACAGGTAAACATATTGCAACGAATAAAGAAAATACACTCACATCTCTGTAAGGGGATTAAAATGAAATGAGACAAAAATGGGGGTATAATGTGAGAAACTTAGAAGGTGATTACAAACTTCAGATACAATAAATAAATGTGTATTTTTAAATTCTGAGAAATGTTTTGGAAATTTATTTGAAATTATTTTTAGGATAAAAACTTTTTGTAAACTTATTGATTTTACCATGATATTTTAATGCATAGTATCCAATCTAGACCCATATCCAATTCTCATTTTAAATAATGTGTATTCATTCATTTGCTACTCCATTCTCCACCTTCTCTCCCTCTCAATGAGACACCAAAAAATCATTCTAAAGTGAAAATTTAATTTGGGAAGAGTGGAGGGAGGTTAAGAGGAATTTTTCATACAAACGTATGTGGCTTCTTAGGAAGCAGCCAGTTAACTGCTTTAGATTGCACAATATGAGGCTAAAAATAAACAAAATTTTCTGTAGGATTTAATTTACTCTCTCTCTCGATCACTCAGAGCATGAGACTTGAGACCTACTGTTCCCCACACTTCTTTTCCCTTCCTCATCTCCTCCACTCTTTTTCACAGTTCCATCTAAGACCAACGAAAATCCACACCTGAGGTGTGCTCTGGCTTGGAGAGATGGCTTCCCTGCTCAGCCAAAGGCCAGGGTCACCACGGTGGAGCGGCCTCACTGGGCAAAGTGGGCAGTGAATCACGGCAGTAGGTCTCAGCGCCCTGGCACACGCGGCCACACAATCAGTGCACGCTGCACGGATGCTTCAGCTGTGCACAAATGAATAAATTACACATGGCAACACCCTCTGCTTAGTGATTCAATAGTAGCCACGACACCAAGAGAATTCAGGAAAGTATGAAAATAGGCCACTACTGCAACAAAGCAAACAAGATATATATATGTTACTTTTATTATTTAGAATTTGTGAGACCTTCAACCACAACTGTCAGACGATTCAGTCCTTCAATACACACAAAGACACTAATGCAATTATGCAATATCAAAAAGCCAACTGTCAAAAAATCACAGTAAAAACAGAATTTAGACACAACAAATAGTCTCCCAGACTTTTTCTTATTTCCCATTCTTGTTATTTTAAAATTATAATATGAAATGTTTTATTTGCATTATTACTTCAAGAACTCTGCATGTATTTTTGTTGGCGTATCTTTGCAAATGTACCCACAGGATAGATTACTTCAGTTGTAAAATGGTAATTTTATTGCTTATTGGGGAATATCCATTACAAGTATTTATCAGCGGTACATCTGGTATGCAAGTATTAATTCAACAGGTTTCCCCCCCCCAATCTGATTTTTAAAAATCACCTCCTAATATATTCTTTAATTCATATATAAATGTTCTACTTGGCTTTAAGCATCTTCTAACATATTGGCTCTTTCAACACTAGTCACTTTGACATTCTCAACTGACTTGCAAAAACTGACATGGCTTGGGCAAAAGCCAGATTTAAGGCGGGAGGAGGGTTTTCACCATCTGAAGAAACAAAACTGGCTTTAAAATTTGGCACAGGACAGAACCTAAAACACATGCAATCAAAATCATCCCCCAACTCCCTTGGAATAATTTCTTTGCTTCTTCCCAACAAAATCTTAAGCAGCTTGATGATTATTAACATGGTCTATGCTAAGGAATTTTCTAGGCAAGCCCAGAAACGTCTCTAATGATTTGTGCACACCCCAGTGAACAGGTGCTTGAGGGTGGGGATAAGGAGAATATATGCACATTTTTATTATTACTAGAAAATTAAGTCCTCAGAAAATAGTGCCAAAATAATGTCCCCGGAGAAAAACAGTCAATCAAACTCCAGAATACGCAAGTCAATAAGCTTCTTTTCAAGCATAATGCCTCCCTTCCTTAAAAAGATCACTTCTGAGATCCACAGCACCTGAGGCCATGCTTAATTTCTAACATCTTCTCCTAAGAAACCAATGTAAGTCTGACAAAAGCAGGTATGAGTTCTGCTCACCCCACTCACTTTTCTGTACTCACCACCATGAGGGCAAACATTTCTGCTCAAATGTACTTACTAGATCTAGGGACCCATGCCATGCAGTCAGGAAGTCCATCCAAAGACCGGCCCGCCACTGTCACCTGACACAGCATTTGGCCCAGAAGGAACGGAGCTCCCAGCACACTAAGCACCTACTAGGTCATGATAAATATTTCCGGTATTTTATGTACCATAAGAGCCTATTCTGGAAACATCACACTTTCTTCATTAGGCTATGTGGCCTGGTCCTTTCATGCCAGTTTAACTCCACAAACATCCTGTGATCACTCACTGTTTCAAACAAAATGCACATACACACTCCAGGTGGGATAAACAGCTTTTAAAGAAAAACAGTGTTTTCACTATTGAATGTAGACCTAAAATGATATAGGAGAGCCCTAATACATTGAACTGAGACATATGCAATTGTCAAACATTAGACCAGTTTTTGAACTATAAAAATGTCAATTCTGTAAGATTCAATCCAATCTATAGTTTCAGTACTGGGAATACTAAAATAAGCATTACTGTAATTTTGTATAAAGGGCACTGGCCTGGGGGGCAGAAACTTGAATTTTTTCTACTTTGCCACTAAATAGGGCCTACAATCAGTCATGTTACCTCCCTCAGCCTTACTCATTGTGAAAAAAAAAATTTGAGATTCCTATTTTGGATCACTTTCTCTTTGAGAAAATGATGAACAAATAACTGACCCATGAATCTAAAGCCTCTAGTTAGTGAAGGTGGTTCCAAAGGAAGTTAGGACAGGAGATTAAATGAGGCAGAAAATAAAACACCTATACTTTGCTTCTCTTTAAAAAAAAAAAAAGTCTAGCTTTATTTCATTAGGAAGATTTGTTCATGGACAAAAAGTATTTATATTTTTCCCAAGACAATGAGAACAGCTTAAGACTAGTAGCAGGGAGAAGTCAGGAGAAGAATAAAAGAGGACAGAACTGAAGGTCTGACTTAATGAGTATGGGAAGACCTGCAGCATTTTAGAGCTGGAAAGAACCTTAGTGATACCAAGAAATCAATTGTCTAATCCTATACTAGGACTTAAAGTAAAATATGGTCTGCTCACTTTCAGTCAAGCAGTCTTAATTACAAAAGAGCGGGACGGGATTGCTGCTCCACATTTAATCCACATTCAGAGATTAGGGAAGACCCCCAACAACTCTCAAGTAACTCTTCTTCATGGCGCCCAAGACCTTTTATCAGTAAGTCTGTATCTCTCAGTGCTTTGGCCTTCATAGTGTTCTGTCTTTTCTAAATTTTACATTCATATAACCCTCAAAGACAGACTTGAAAAAGAAGCTAGTAGCCTTCAAAAATATAATTAAACATGACAAGCAAAACTGCATCAAAATATTACAGGTGAATAGAAACAGAACATTTCCCCAAAATCTTTTCTAAGTAAGAATAAAGCAGATTGGTTTTGAAAATCAAACATGTAAGTGTTTGAACCACCAGCAGATGGCAGAAGGAGAGGCTGGGAATTCTCTAACAAAAGAAGGGAGCAACACAACATGGATTCTCAAACCCAGACTTGAGAACTGCCATGGCTTTTTTTCCTTCTCCAATCTTTCTTTTACGGAGAAATAGAAAATTATTTTACTTTACCAATATATATTTCATCATTTTAATATAGATTCAGTGACTGAAACAGTAAAGAATAAGCTTGGTCCTCTATTCCTCTAAAAAATTTTAGTAGATTTTCATTAAATAAAAAATTGTAAACACAAAAATAAATCCTTCATATTATGAAAAGTAATATGAGTTGATAAGATTATAAACTTCAAAAACTTCAAAAAACTGCTGGTTTCATTTTCAATGACATTGTTACTTCAAATACACTTTTTTCACCTAATTTATATTCACACCCATTTTAGAGAGTTAATTCCAAGCAAATTCACTAGAAAATACATCCTGGAAAGAAGATGGAAAGAACTGAGAAGAACAAGAGTTAACATAGCTTCACAAGAAAAAAAATGTGTTTTTAAATAGAAGATTAATGTATGTTTTCATGTGGTTATATTAATAAACGAAGGATATTTGAACAGGGAGAATCTCTTACTACACGAAGGTAAACACTCTAAATCTGAAGTACTATATTCAGAGTCCCCGGGCATAACCCCAGGTAAATCAATGAATTAATGGCCCACTACAAGAGTCACCACCAGAAGTATGCCTAATTTCATGACATGGTTTAAAACCTTTCTACTCTCAAAATTCAATGGGAAATGCCAACTTTATTATATATATTATATTTTTACTGAACAGAACATCCCTCTGCTCTGTGTTACTTTACTAGAACAGCAAATTCCTTCTGTCCTCAACTAATCTGCTCTAATCCTCAGGATTTTTCATCAATTAAAAAAATTTCTATTCTAATTGTGAAACGTGTTATGTTACAAAGTTTGTGTCATACGAATATTTGGAACCTTTATTTTCTAGACCAGTTCTGGCCAAAGAACTTTCTTTTAAGTTGGAAATGTTCTATATATGCACTCTGCCAATGTGGTAGCTGCTAACAACATGGAGCTATTGAAATGTAGCTGGTGTGGCTTAAGAAATAAAATTTTAATTTAATGTTAATTAATTTAAATTTAACTAGCATACATGTCTAGTAAACACCATACTGGACAGCATGGTTCTAGATGACCAGAATATGCAGTGAGAACTGATCAGGCAGGAGTCCTGTAAGTTGGACTGATCAGAAAAGAAAAATAGCCAGTGAACCTCCTCCCACATATCATTAAGATCACCTTTTTGGTTCTTAGTAAAGGAAACTGGAGCCCACTCAGAGATGGGCTACCAATGATGTGTTCTATTTCCCCCTTAGACATTATGACAAGCAGTTAGATAGTTACAGATTGATTCCTAATGTTTTACTTTCATAAAGGAAAGGAAGGAAATATAGGTGATTTTCATAATGGCCAGATGTCAAAATACAGGAATAAGTCCAAAGGTAACTTAAGTCACTGCCAAATATGATCCCCCAGCTATACAATTTTCCACAATTAAAAAGTACCTTACTTTTAAAATGATAAAATAAACTTCACTTTTATCTTATTTGAAATTTTGTTTATAGGTGACTAATCCCTTTGTTATTGTAAGTTTTACAAGTCAAATTGGAATCCTATTCCATTTTGCAGAATACAACAAAAGATTCAATTAAAATAATTATACCACAGAGTAGCAAAAAAAAAACTATACACAAAAGGAGAATATAAATTTACATCTTGTCTAGAATTTCTTCCTGGAATAAGATCATTCCAAAATTTGTGTCAAGAATGTAAAGTCCATGGAAGCAAGGGTTTATTATTCTTAACACTGCACTCCCAGAATATAACATTAATGTATATTCCACAGGTATTTGAATGAAACGCAGCAGAATGAAATAGGATGAAATCAATGAATGTAACCAAAGAACCTAGATTAGCAAAGATATTTAAGTTAGTGGTAAAATAAATTGGAACCAACAAGTTTTCAGTGTCAACCAGAACCACTCAACAGCTTCAACAAGCATTAGCAAAGAATACGTTCCTTCAGTTGGGCTCTACAGAGCTTCTATAAAATGCCAAATGAGTATACTAATTCAGATAATGGGAGAATCAGTGCAAAAATCCCAAAGAGAAAAAGAGGGGGACAGTAGTAATGTGTTAATATCACAGAGGTTTTTTTTGCTCATTACCATCACGATTGTTAAACCAGCAATAAAACGCTATATAGTCAGCAACAATTATTCACTGTGAACCAAGTGCAAGTCAATATGGATATAAAAAGATGAACAAAATGGAGTCGCTAAGCTTACAATCTTGCTTGAAAAAATGTCACATAATGGAGCAGGGCCAGGCCATACCATGCTGTCTCCCATATACAAAAGAAAACAAAAACAAGTTGGCAGAAGAGAAGTTCCAAATCAGTTTCACAGTTAAGTGCCGTATAAGCGCAGAGGATGAGGCTCAAAAGTCTGCAGTACTGAGGAGTAATGGCACAGAAGAGGAAGAATATAAACAGTCTGGAGAGAAGACAAATTTGAAATTCAGCAAGAAGATGGAAAAGCATTTGAACGGAAGGTGAGGTATGAGGGTATTAGACTCAGAGGGAGGTTAAGGGCTCGGGAGAGTTGCTATGTCAGTCGGGGTTAGAAGACCTGTTTGAACTCCGATGTTATTTTTTTCTAAGATATTTAATCAACCAAAATGTGAATAAAAAGTAATACATAAGAGTAAACAAATTTAGTATTCACTATAAAATCTTATTTTGAGACATTTTAAGCTTAGTCTTTTCTTTAAAACAACAATAAATTTTAGATGCCTAAAACAAATACTAAAAATTACTGCCAAGAGAGAATAAAAAGGTGAGTAATTTAAATATTAATAGGAATTACTAAATCTTTTTATTTAAATATTAATAGGAAAAATAATGAAATTACTAAAATCCTGATTTCTAGTCCCACCCCTGTCAGTAAGGAGCTATGACCTTGGGAACAAGGACTTCTTTGGCCTTCAGCTCCCTCATCTCAAAATGGAAGAAGGCACCTCCAAGGATTTTGAAGATCTTCTGCAGAGATAAAATCTTAAGATTCTAGGGGAGTGTAGTTTCAGGAAAAGACAGGAAAGGGGGAAAGTATGTAAGGGGAGATACACAATGAAGAGTGGGTCCTGCATCAGAGTTCTGGGGAAAAGCCCTTACTAAGTTTAATATGCCTCTTCTAGGGGCTGGTTTAAAAGTTCGGGGCAGAGAAGGGAGGCTGGCACTCTCCTCCTCACCAGGGGACCACGGGCTGGTGACCTCTAAGAAGAGCAGCAGCTTAAAGAGCACACAGGAGAGAAGGCTCTGTCACCTGTGGGCTCCTATGGTGAGCTATGTTTTATTTTCATTCTTCCTATTCTTTTTTTAAAAGAGTAACACATATGCTTGATTTTTCTTATCCTTCTTTAAAAACTGATCTCCCCACACACATTTTTTGGGGGGTAATAATTTCTATCAAAAATTATAAAAAGAGGCATAAAATTCAGAGTGTCCTTCCAAAGACTACATCAGCCGAAATAGTATATCAAAATATTTTTGGATTTGTGGATTTCTAATGCTTATTTATAATTGGAAAAAAGAGAACTGGTAGTATACAATATACATATTTCTATCCACCCATCTTTCAAAAGGAAAAGTCTTTAAAAATTATTTAACCAAATTATATTACTGCCAAGCAAGTAGGAATTTATTCCAGGAAGTATGTTGTATTAAACAACTTTAAAATCTTATCTTGGCTTTCTGCATATTCACTCCTTCTGCAAGGTAGTTAAGAACAAGCCCTGGAGATAGAGGAAGAGGTGTCACTGGCATAATCAAGGAGGAGGAGAATGGAGCCCTGGTGAAACCGCCATGGCTGTGGGGAGGAAGAGAAACCCTGGCCAGGCTCACGTGAGGACGGCTGGCAGAGTGCTGCTGGGGAAGCCAGAGGAAGGCAGCAAAGCAATGAACAAGAGGCCAACTGAGGCAGATGCTGCCAAGAGGCAAGTTGTTCTCCTATAGTGAAGGTCAGAGAAATCATTAGGGACCTTAGCAAGATGGGCAGAGTGGAGACGGAGGTGAGGGCAGCTAAGATGAGATGGGAAGTGAGGAGGAGGGCAGGTAGCAGTGTGGGACTCACTGGTTCTTGGGACACTCAGAAGAGAGGACAGGCTTGGGGCTGACCCTCCTGGTTGCAATCCCACTGCTGTTATTGATTGATTAGCTGTGTGAATTCCTATTTCCTCACCTAATCCTGGGATCAACAATAGTGCCTAACTCATATGGAGTAGTTTAAATAAAAATCTTGCTTCATTGTAATTCTTGACTTAGCTGTCTACAACAAATGAGAAGGCAAGAGATTTGTCGTCAAACAACTTTTAATTTATTTAGATTCTGAGATGATCTCTTGAAATTTATGGAAAAGTTATGTTTACATAGTTTTTCTTTTTTAATGACCCAGGGATATTTTATTCACTCCTCCTTTTTACGTCCTTACTATAAATTTCCTTATAGAACTCATAAGTAACAAAGTCAAATTTTTAGCCTTTTTCTATGTTTAACAATATAATTACTCACTTGCTTAGCTGATTTATCTTCTCATCACTAGGCAGCTTTACCTAATACATTAATGATACAGAAGGCATACTTATCTTGTAGGAAGAACCAACCCACGTTGTTTGCCCCTCAGATCCCTAATTTATTATTCTAGAGAATTATAAACTTTTTAATACATTCAAGTCTTGATTAGAACTGAAGTCAAAATCAGTGGTCTGCAGTTTGTAGAACTTTCCAAATATCTTTGCTCATTTTTATTTTGAAGCACCTCTTCTATTCACTGAAATTCTTGTTTGTATTAGTACACGTAATTTTAAATTAATTAAGCATCTTATTAGACCTGAGCAGAAACAAATTCAAGAAAATCAAAGTTATCTAAATTCAATGGAAAAAAATCAGAACCACTGGAAAGCAGCAGAACTGTTTAATATACTGTGAAACAGTTATTATCATTTCAAATTCTAAGTTACCTTTGACTGAGATAAGCCTAATAAAACAATGAATCAGGATTGGAGTAAAATTAAAATTTATGAAGAATAACAAAGAGCACGGATATTTCCCATTAGATTAGCTTTAAAAAATTAATCTTAAAACAGTTATAATAGCCATGATAGGTTTGAAGTGCTGCAAGTTTGTTTTCCTGGATTATGGTTTCACCACACTCATACACAGAAATAGGTTATTTGTACTCAGTCCCAACACAGTTAAGTCATTTTCCAGCGAGACAGATGAACTCACGCTTGTAGATATTAAGTAAATATTAAGCTTGTGGATTTTAGTTTGACTTGGAAGGAGAAGCATACAAAAAGCAATAATTAGAAACTGCCCCCCCACCAAAAAAAAAAAAGGGAAAGAAAGATCAAAGGCACATTAAAGATCACTAAAAGGATCAGAGTCATACACGGGAAACACACATACTCCAGAGGTCTACTCATCCACCAAGATGACGCCATTGATGTATTACCAGTGAGTCAGATATTTGAGTTATTTCCCCCATGTATACAAAAACAAGAAGAAAGGTCAATCGTGGATAAGTGTTCAAAAACCTGACCAATACTGAATACCAAGACCTTTTAAGAAACAAGATAAAAATATATCTGCTGTAACACTACATTGTAAATCAACTATACTTCAGTTAAAATTTAAAAAAAATATATATTTGCTGACTCACAGATAAAACAATAAAAATTGTCAAAATTGTTAGTTTTAATTATATGTGTAAGTATTTTGGATTAGATATGCAAAAGTGAAATTCTTTGAAAATCAATTAGAAAAAAATTTCAAATTGTGTTTCTACAAACTGATTTAAGCTACAAAAGCAATCTGCTAATTTAGCTATGAAACAAATGTGAAGCCTTCACACAGTGGGGCAGACTATGAGAGCTGTTGGTATAACAATCGTCCATAAGACTGCTGCACACTCAGAAGTATGAAGGATTATGGAGACGAATTCAGAAGAACTGAGACAATAGGTTCATTAAATATGCAATGAATATTCTGCACACATGCTGGGATCAAATAAAAACTAAAAAATTTAGAAGATGACCATATGTTAATTATTGCAAATAATACCAAATTAGCTCTATTTATAATTAAAATTTTCTTTTAGTAATTTTTTGGCAGATACAGAAGCACAAAAAACATATTAAGGATATAAAACTTGAGCTGGTTTACCAAGTATTTAAATATTTATAAGGTGTTAATCTATCTTTTTACTTTTAATCTATATTTATTTATAATGTAAACCTTGCTAAGCTTATAACCTCTAAACAGTTTTGATTCTGGTAGTATTACAATGTCATCCACCTACATCTGCAGCACAGCTATCAGATTGTACTAACAAAACCCCAAGCATCTAGAAGGGAAAGTAGGAGTCAGGTGAGAGTAATCACCCATAACTTGCGCTCTCAAATCTTCACCAACTATCCTTGGAAGCTCCTGACTTTCAAAGTAATTGATGGCACCTACACTGTACTTCTGTGTGGCTACATGAAAGTGAAGTCAGACTGATCCGCAAGTACTTCTTACCCGTTTTTTTTTTCCTTGGTTTAAGAATTACTAGCAAATACATACAAAAGGCAAGTAAATCTGATAAAAACTACAGGTCTGGAAGATTATAATTCTTAAAATCTGTGACTCTTCCTCTGTGTTCTATATCTCAGTGCAGCCAATCAATTCCTTGGTCTCATCCTCAGCTCCTCTGCCTTCTTCACCATGCACATCTGTGATCACCAGGTCCCACAGATTTACTTCTTAAGGATCTCTTTCCTCTTCCACTAGCTCAGGCCCACATGGGTCTCCACCTGACCTATTCAAGCACTCTTCACTGGTCTCTGGCAAGTCCATCCTCTACAAAGTGGCCAAAATCATCTAAGTTGCAAATCTAACCACTACTTGACTTTACCTCTTTTAATAGCTTCGCATTTTCTATAGGATAAAATTCAAATCTTTAACCTTTTCAACTCTACACCTTGCCACACAGGGAGAATTTAACTACTTTTAGTTCCCTTCGATTTTTTTTCATGGTTCCCTTCTGACCTGAAAACAGCTCTCATTTCTTCTCTCTTGCCTAAGTAGCCCTCAGGCTCGGCCCAGGGATCAACCTCCTAGAAAGCCTTCCCACTCAACTCCACTGCACTCCCACAGTCCTCGGCACAGCTCCAGCATGGGGACAGCCACGCCGCAGGGTAATTCATCTGCCTATACCCACCAACCGATGGTGAGCAACTTAAGGGCAGGAGCTGAAATTTAATATGGTCGTGATTGGAATACAGGAGTTCAATAAATATTTGAGGCAGGGATAATGAATGCATGAGTGAATGAAGCTCGAGTTATGAATCAAAAATAGCATTCTGATAATATCCAGTGGTTAGATTTCACAGTCCCCAAACTGAGGGAAATTTCAGTAATTTCTATTCCATGGCTATTTCTATTCAGTAATTTCTATTCCATTCAAATTTAGAAGTCATTTTCTACCAAAATAACACCCTTGGTTTCCTCTACTATTTTTCATATTCTCCACAACAAAGGAAAAAGGAAGAAAGAAATACTATCATAGTCTAATCTTAATCCTGATAAAAGGGAAATCAAACTTCAGAAGATTTTAAGTGCTCCCCATCTGATTTAAAAAACAAGTCCTCTCTGTTGAGCCTTCTAATCCACTTAGGGGAGCTGATGAAACCTGTACAGTAAGCTACATCAGACTACACACCTTGAGTCCAAAGGCGGTATCCTCCGAGGTCAAGACTTCAACCTGAAATCATAAGGAAAAAAATAATTTAGGCACTCAGCAACCTTCCTTGTGTCTAGCCGCAGACACCAAAGCACAGGTGTGGTCTGGAACTAAGAGTTCTGAGAAAACTGGTTTTCAATTTATGTCAGGTGTCAGGAAAGAGAGATCTGTGAGTCTCTTCAAGAGTGGGGTATAAATCCAGGTCACTGTCCCGGGTTCCAGTTTTATAACAGGGTGAGCACCTATCAAATTAATATATTTGCCATCATGTTGAAGTGGTGGTGTAAGCTCCTCAGAATGATCTAGGAAGTTAGAAGAATCATCCTTCTCACTTAAATCACAAGATGTTGCACATACTTTTTGATCTTTTACTGACAGTGAGGGAAAAGTTATGCTTCGTAAAGCAATTTCATCACGCTTGTGAAGCTGCTAGTAATTTCTTGTCCTGCTCATATCAGAGTGGGTAGTCCTGCATCTCGGGAATGCTGCAGAGCAAGGGTTCCTGAAAGCAATACTCAGGAAGAGGCGGGCAGAGTCTAAACAACAAGTTGGGAAATGATGGCAAAATTTCAAAATTGCCTGTCAGTCTTATGCATTAGAAGACACAGCTCATTAACATGAATTTAAAAGCTGTGTGGAACAAGACGTGTATTGATAATTACTGTTTTTTAAACATAATTATTCAGTCTGGTGTAGAAAGCATTTAACTTTGACTACTCCGAAGTACCACTATATGATGGAAAAGAGCAAGGAAAGAAGCAACAGAACAAATAAGAGTACTTTTTAAGTGTCTGGGGAAGACAGTGGGAGTAGGGCAATAAAATCAGACTTGCTGGCTTCACTGTTAGTTTTAAACCTTTTAAAATTAGGCCCTTGTGGTAGGCGTTTAAGCAGAAGACATAGGCCATCCAAAGTATCCTACTATAAAACAAAATTGGATTCTTCCCTTGGGGAAAGAAAAAACAGAAAGGAAGATCATTTCAATAAGATTGTCATCCAGTACAAAAGTAAAGGGGTCAAAAAAGAAATGAGGAAACAAATTGTACTCTCCAGCTGCTTTACTGAAAGCGAGGCTCACCCACCACCTGGTACCTGACAGAGTCTGGTGCACAAAGCAAGAGAAACGCATGATTAGGGACTGAGAAGATGAGCAGCTTCATTCTGATGAAAACCATATGTTTCCGAGGCCAAGTGTGATTTTAGGCTGAAGACTGAAATGTTGGATCAACTATAGCACAAAATCATCGTAAGATTCACTGACAGCATTTCTGTTTACACTTAGATTTCCAAAGCTAATTGTTAGATTCAGAAACAAGATCTTATCATAGACTTTCAGTTTGAGAAGGAAAAAAACCCCAGTTATTTTGCAACTTGCATATGTTTGAATCTCCTAAGTCCTACCCTTCACAACATTAGGTTAGTAACCTCAAATATTTTTACGTTAAATCCTGTAATCAACATTGGAGACTTTAAAGGAAAACATAAGCAACAAATTCACCAAATCTTAACTACTATAAACCCAATATGACATTTACTCTTGAATTATACACAGAGATCATATCTGCACACCTCAGTGTTGGGTACATTCACCTTTGATATGATATTTTAATATGGATACAATTACTTTAAAAATATGTTATATTTTTAAACCCACAAAAATCATCTCCAGAGTGAGTTCTGCATTTGCTTAACATATTGCAAAAAGTCAAAGTATTAAGAAAATTCAATAGCAAACAGGAATCTATTTAAACATATGGCTTTAATATATTTGACAACTTGAGATGATAGCAAACCAAAGCTTTCAAGTGGAATTTAGGAACTCTCCGTGTGGCTGTGTCAGTAGACAGAGACCAAGACAGATCTTGGGAAGTGGAGTAAGGGGATGGAGCTCAAAAGGGCAGCCTCATCCTCCACTGGAGATTTATCTCCAGGAGGGCTCCAAGTGATGTACGGAAATTCCTAAGTATTAACCAATTTAATACTTTTTAAAATATATGTTTTGTTCAAAAACACTATGGGTTAATAAGAAGTACATGTGCACTTTAGTTCAGCATCCCTTATATTTTCTGTTTCTGTAAGATTTTAAGTGCAATACTTACAGAAAAACAGCTGATTTTTAAAATGAGATTATTAACCTCAATTTAATAAAAAAGAAAGACCAATGTCATACACAGATTTTCATGTTATATCGAAGAGCATTTTTACCTAAGTTGGAAGGAATCCCCCTCTAGTGGGAGTGAGGGAGTATTTCAGCCGTCACACATAATTTTCAGGTAGTAGTCATTAAACTTAAATATCAACAGAAACAAGCTAAGCTTTTTTGTTCTTTTGTCATAAACCTGAATCTTTTAAAAAGAAGAAGAGTATTTTCGTTATTTCATAAGCCCCCAAATACCTATAAGTCCTGTAAATAAGCTAGAAGTAAATTCGTGCTCATCTGATGGGATTTTAGTTACTAGACAACCATCGTCATCAAATTTAATTTGGCTATAAAGTAGTTGCAATTTTAAGTCAAAACAAGAGTGTACAATTGGAAAAAATTAGTATACTCTCAGTGTAAACATTTAATGACGTAGCGGGAGGACAGGACTGATCATCTGCATTTGCTGGACTCATTAACAAAGACTTTCTGGATATTTACAGCAAGCAAGGCATTGTGCTCAGTACTGTAAGATAAAAAGTGATGAGTTTCACTAAAGTATTACTATTTTCATGAAATGTAGTTGAACCTTTATTTAAAAATAAATTTAAATTCCATTATGATGTGGTGAGATTATTCATGGTGTCATTTTTCTTTTTAACCTTCAGTTAGGGAGATTTAAAACTGGCAGTGTTATAAAATCATCAAGAAAAAAGGCCATAGGTTTCATCAAAGTAAAAATTAGGACGTAATACTCAATATTCTCCTTCTCCACGCAGGTGCCGTAACAAAGGTAAAGCTAACTGAATACCTGATGAGAAGCAGGCCTGACATCACTGGGAGAGAGAACCTGTCAAGGGGTCCTGAGGGGACAGGTGTGAAGCGGTTTGCGCAGGCTAACAAAGCAGACAGCTTCGGTCCCGGATAAGGCCCTTTCCATTAAATCACACTTCTTTCACATGATGCTATACACAACACTTTCAAAACCGAGTGTGTAAAAGGCCTCCATCTGGAGAGAAATTCTAAAATCTCTGGAAGTTCAGTCCACAAAGTTCAGAAGCAGTACGCCATTCAGAGTTCTTTCACTTTACTCAAGCACAAAACCCTTCAACTGGCTCCTCCCTCTCCCTATTACTTTAATAAGCCTCACCACCGCAAAAATGGAAACACTTTAATTTCCAATTATTCTATTAAGAAAACTGGGAAAATATGAATTCATGAACTTGGAAGTAAAACTGTATCTTTCTTTCTTGAATCACTTTAAAAGTCCTTTTTATTTCATCTCTAAAGCAGAAAACACAAATATCCAGTAGCATTTCCATCAAAATAAAATAATGGCAAAACTATGTCCATTTTAATTTTTAAAAAACTCTAAAATCAAGATCACACTGTCACAAAAAGAAATAAAGTAACAAATAATGATTTATAATCATACATAAAGATTCTTATACATAATTAAAGGAATGCAAATCAAAACCTCCAATATTATTCTATTTTTCTCCCTGTGGATTACCAAAGTTTAAAACTTACTTATGATTTTGACAAAGGTGTGGGAAGTCACTCAAATCATAGTCTTGCACTGATGATGGAAGAATATATTGGAACAAAGTGCAATTTGGCAGTTTCCATCAAAATATATATGCACATGATTAAGTCTTAACCCAACAATTCCAGATATTCAAGTACAAAAGTAACAATTTATAAAGTTGTTTATCAGTTATTGCTAATAATAAAAAGCTGAAAACAACCATCAACTAAATTGTTCATCAACAAGGGGGCATTTAATAAATTCTTATACAGACAAGCAGCAGAATATTATAATGATGTTAAAAAGGTGTGTATGAGTCTATATGTGTAGATAAGAAAACATTTCTCTATCACATCAAGTAGAAAGAATTAAACAGTGTGCACAGTAAGTTAACATCTGTGTTAACAATAAATAAAAGTGGAGTGGGTTATAAAATTGATACACTTAGGTCATTTTGGAAAGATATGTAAGAAACACAGTAGTGATTGCCCCAAGGGAGGGACTTATTTTTCATTATATTTTGTCTCACAACGTAAGAATTTTTCTCACCAGTGCATGTGTTTCCTGTTCAATTAAAAGTATTTAGTGAACAAAATAAGCCAAAAATAAAATTAAAAATTGTTCAATAAATTGTTCAATGTCAATAATACTCATAGAAATGTAGGTAAACATCTTATCCTTCAAGTTGGCAAAGATTAAAAGTAGAGTAGTCAATGTCTGTGTGTATAACCAGACCCCTCATCACTTGTGATGGCTATGTAAATAACAACAGCCCTCCTAAAAAACAATTTTCCATTACCCAGCAATCTATCTACTAGAGAAATCTTTGTGATCTAATTTGTGATCAACTGTTTATATATTAAGTATGTATATTCCATCATTATTTGAAATAATGACAAATTAGAATAAAGTACAAAAATAGGGGATGGTTAAATAAAGTATGACATTCATGACAGATCATTATACAATCATGAAAACCTCAGTTTTCAAGAAATTTTTATAACATATGGAAATGCTTTCAACATGTTAGAATTTTAAAGCAGGATTAAATACAGAAATTTGACATTATAAACATTCAAATCTATCCATTTGTTTCCTCCATGTTTTCTGGAAATACATGCCATGCTGGAAAATTTCTTGCCCACTCCAGGATTTTATAGTATTCATTCACATTTTCTTTTAATACATTTCATTTTATACTTTTTACACTTAAATATTTGATCCATCTATAATTTATTTTGACATAACAAGGGGAAGAGGTGTCTCAATTTTAATTTTCCATTTGACTAACTGTAATGTGGAAAAATCCATTATTTTCTCCAGTGATCAGAGATACCACATCTTCACTATAATTAAACATTAAAATGATATAAATTTTGCCTCCATCTCCAGGTAGGGATGGGAAAAGCAAAATTATCCATGAGGTATTCAACCCAAAGGCAGATGGGAGTGAAGAAAGGAGAAGAACCTGATGGAATCTGTAGTCACAATATTTATCCACAAGTAAATCACTAAGAATTCAGATGCTCTGAGAAAAAACTAATTTTTGCCTAGACTGATGTTCAGGGCTAAAAATACTATTTCACTTACAAAGATTGCTGTGTCTTTGGTTGGTCCAAAAAGACCAATATACCAAGTAGGCCCATTAAGCACAATTCTACTTACATTAAGGAGCAGATATTAATAAATAAACTGCTCTCCAAAACCATGTCCCAGGGTTTATGACAATTTAGGCTGTATGAAATGCCCTCCCTCCCTTACCTCTCTCCCTCTCCCTTTCACATAAGCACAGAGACAGCTCACATTAGGCAGCAAAGTCTTAATTTTAGTAAGCATGGAAGTTGTTTTGTCTTTTTCTTTATCGTTATTGTTTATTATCGCTATGAGTATCACTACTATTATCATCTTACTTTTTTGTAATCCATTTAAAAAAAGGACACTTAAAAAACCATGTAAAACCTTGCCAGCAATCTTCTCTCACTTATTATTCTCCTCATTCTCCTTATTAGCACATACGGGCCACATGACAGCTCAAGGACACAGCCTGCTGAAACTGCTAGGTGCTTGGTTAGCTGGTAACAGAACACACAACGATGCCTTCTACTGTTAAGTGCTCTGAACAGAACTTGTATTCTCTGAATGTATTTAAAATTAGCTAAAAACTGGTACCTATCGAGAGAACCAATAAATATTAATGACAATGATAAATTTCATCTATGCAACCAAAAAGCATTTCTGTTGTACTCAATACAGTGTAATATGACTTCAAGACAAACAGTGGATATATTATAATTATACTTTTCACTACAAGTATTATGCTCCCATTATCTTTTATACAAGGATGTTAACTATATCTTCATATCCTAGGCTGTTAAATTTAAGACAAACGTTGTGAGCATTGTGGTCATACTCCTCTTTCTAGTAATGCTGAGTGAAGATACCTTCACTTAAAAGTCACAAAGCAGTCATGAAGTCATGACTCATGATACAGCTCAGAGAAAACAGACACTGAGTGTAGAACAGTGTGCAAAAACAGTCCCCACTATGCAGGGGCAGTCTGCTTCTCTCCTCCTTTAATCTGGCTGGGCATGTGATTTGCTTGGATCAACAGGATCCAGCACAGAAATCAGAGTGTACTACTTCCAAGTATAAGATTCAAGAGGCAGTGCATACTTTAAACTATCCTCTTGAAAGTCAACCAGCCACCATGTGAACAAGCCCAGACTCGTTCGTTGGAGGATAAGAGGCATACGGTTCTGTTACCACATCACTATCACTAAGAGCCAGTCAATTTCAGGAAGCAGAGCCACCTAGCAGAGCAGTGTAGCTAACTGAGAAGGGAGAATGAGCCCAGAAGAAACCAGCAGAATCACCCAGGCCAGACTGTCCAACTGCAGGATCATGAGCTAAATAAGTGTTGGCTGCTGTCAGCACTAAGTTACGGGCTGTCTGTTGCACAGCAAAAGCTAACTAATGGTCTAAATAAAAGACCTCTAGGTGTCATACATCTCGTAGCAAGGCTCCAGGCAAGCAGTTCAGAAAGCACTTGTAGAATCTACACAAGCAAGTCCCTCCTCCATCTCCACTCCCTAATCGAAACTTTCCAAGACCTTACATTCTATCTCAGTTCTTCAGGGTGGTCCACAAGAAGCTAAACAGAGTGGCTTCTGCCTGCCTCACTGATGCCCAGTCCTACCACTCTCACTCCATGCACCACATTTCAGCTACACTGGTTCCCTTTCTGTTCTTCAAAATGGCCCTCCCTTACCTCAGAGCCTTTGCACTTGCTGTTCCCTCCTCCTGGACAACCTGCTGCCAGATCTTATCACTGGTCCCTTCACATCACTCATACCTCAGTGTAAAGGTCACTTCCTCAAAGAGCCCTTCTCTCTTCCTCTCTCACATTACCAACTGAAATTTGCTTGTATATCCCTTTACTAAAATGTAAACCTCATACGAGCAGGTACCCTGACATTCAGTGTTGTATGTTTCTTACCTAGAATAGTATCTGACATGGAGTAGGAGCCCAGTAAGTAACTGCTGAACAAACATATAAGTAAGTATGAATAAATGTGTGACTATAACACATACAATGAAAATATAAATACGTTTATGAGCCACAATTTGACACAGCTCATATGTCACAGGTGTAGATCTAACAAGATTTAAAACACGCTCCACCTTATATAAATATGTAAGTTAAAGTCTTACGTACCATCTGGCTGATGGTATACATACTTGCATTACATATTAGTGTTATTAAAAACAAAACAAAACCAAAACTCAGTTTTACTGTATTTAATGATGATACATATATATTTGATGCATTTGTCTTTCTAGCCAAGAATAAATTTACCTTTAAAAGGTTTTGTCAGTTGATGGCAATGAAATGACTACAGTGAACATTTTATAAAGAATATACACAGTTCATAATTCTTTCAGACTTAATTTTTAAAAGTAAATTTCAGTAAAATTTGAGCTTTGCTTTTAAGCTGGTTGACCACAAGACAGCAGATGGTAGGAATGCCCTACACATGTTACAGGTCATGACTTGAAGGATACTGACAGACATGAATTCTACAGAAGAATACTGACACTTTTAAGGCTCAAATGGGCATGGGACCATGCCTACTCCAGAGACGACCTCCTTGAGACAAAGTAGGACAGGTGCCCAAGTGAAGCTCTACTAGTTACGTGACATATATTTGTAGATCTAGGGGTTATACCCAAAGAAATCACATGATATAAAAGTTAATCATTTCTATATTTCCAGTGTTTATCAACAAATATAGACCATCAAATCATGAAAAATATAGACCAATATATATGTATTTATTCATGATTTCCTTTGTCTTTTCTAATGCAACATGTGTATACAAATAATGTAAATTTGGAAACAAAACTTTTGGAAACAGATCATACTTTGAATAAAAGCAATGTTTTAATATTTATCTTTATATCTTTCTGCAGATCATTTTATTAAAGTAGAAAACATATACAGTAAAACATTAAGTATTACATTATCATTTCAATGTGATTGCTTTTTCTGTATACTTCAAGTTAACATCTATTTCTTATTAAGATTTTTTACACAACTGTTGGTAAGTTCTAAGAGGTTTGATGAAGGAAAATATAAAAGTTACAGGTGTCCAGGCAGTTCAAAAGTTTAAAACTTCTTAATACTAAGTAGGTGGCAGTTTATCTAAACTTTATAACCAATGAGATAAAACTATTATTTCATCTTACATTGTGTCATATTCATTGTGAATTCTGTCATAATTCAATGTCATTTTAAGCAATACCTCACTGTTTACACAGGTATATATTCATTCATACATAAATTGATACAAAAAGTGTATTAAATTTACTATACATTTACAAATTTACGATACTAGTTTGAGAAATTCAAATGACCTAAAAACATTAGCCAGTAATATAAACTCCTTTTCTCATTTTAGTTTCATGAAAAGGAAAAATTAGTTTTAAAAAAATAACTGGATAAATCTACTAAAATTAAAGTTGAAAATTTAGCAAAACTACCAACTGACCATACTTAACCTTCTTTTCCAGCCCCATCCACCATTAAGGACAGCCCAGAAAAGAAAGTTGAAAATTGTTATAAAATCATTATACAAAAGAGGTACTGCAGATAGATAAAGGCCATGTAAAAGTTAATCCCTGCAAGAGTAGGAGGTGCAGCAAAGATGATTTTTACTCATTAGATGAGAATGAAAAGATGTTTTCGAAATAAAAATATTTTTAGGTCAACAAATTAAAACTTCTATTACTGCCCCCAAATGGCTGTTGGCACATTATTAATTGACTGCGTGTCACTGCTTTCTTTTTCTGCTGCCCTCTCTCCTGTCCACATGTCCCTGGCTCCCTAATTCTCTCACCAGTGTCTGCATGTAAAAAAACTGACACATGAAAGAAACTTTCTACCCTAAAATACTTCTAACAAAATAGACTAGCTTAAAAAATACTGAAATAGTAGTTACAGACTTCTATCACAGTGTACATTTAAGACCTTTCAAAGTTTAAATTGTTTAGGACTATCTTGATTATCAAATTGGAATGGAAAGATAACTCAATAAAAGAGAGAGAAAAAAAGTACACTTGATTATACTTATGCCACAATCCTTTACTTTTTACTTTAAAGCTGCTTCTTGTTTTAGATGGGACTTATTTTGAAGACTCTCCCTATTTAATTAGGTAAACTAATGACTGCAGAACTCAGAAAGACGTCTCTGGGGAAGACAGCACTTTTAAATTCTTTTAATAGTTCTCTAAAGTGCTATTCGCCCAAAGAAATGGCTCCATGCCAATCGTGTCACCTCTTTTGTTCCCTCATATACACTGCTCAAGATACCCTTATCTGCTAAGGCCAACATTAATAAAAATTTTAATCCAAGACTGTGAGTATGAGAAGGAAACTGAGGCTGGTATAGGAAGTTCTGACAGAGGCAATTTAAGAAGAAAAGAGTTGGAAGTTTTCAAGGCAACTGATAGTCAGCATATCACTCTTCCAGTCCACCCCACCTTCCTCTCTCCAAAATAAACATATCATCTAAAATAAAATTGTATGAGAAAAAGAGGAAGCCTTCAAAAATATGTATTAGTTGTGTGAAAAAGTTTTGCCACTGAGTTTCTTTTCGTGTCGTTTTGAGTTCAAAATTGTTCAATATTAATCTTCTATAATAAAGGGCCATAAGAATCGCAAAAGAATCTCTAGTCTTGAACAATCAAAAAATATTCGTAATTCAAGACATGGACATTTCAATACAGAAAAATGTCAGGGAGATAATTACAATCCTCATCTGCTCACTAAAGAACTGGGTGCCTGAGGACACAGGAGACTAAGGTCAGACTGGAAACAACTAACAGAAACCTGAAAAGGCACAGCTACGGAACAAAGGCTGACCCAAAGGGAAAAGAAGGCACCACACTTGTTGGCCACACTCATATCGCTACCTCATGTCAAGGGGCACATCTTGACATGAAATGATAAAGTCACTTTCTAAAATACTGGTGACATATGATTACAGTGCTCCCTCAAAGAGTAAATTACTCAGGAGGAACCCTGGTTCCACCAGAGACAGCAGTATTACTTGGCAAAAGAAAATATGAGTAATTTGCTTAAAAACGTGGGATTCAAACATGAGAACTGATTTTTAAAAAGTAATCTGTTGCAGCAAAATAATAAAAGTAGTCTTACCACATGATCCAGAAATCCCACTTCTACGTATTTACCGAAGAAAAATGGAAACATGATCACCTGAAAACCTATATGAGAATATTTATAGAGGCTTTACTCAAAATTGTCAAAAACCTCAAACAATCCAAATGTCTATGAACTGGTGAACGGGTAAGCAAAACTATGAACCACATCCACATAATGGAAAACTACTCACCAAAAAAATAAAAAGGAACTGATTACTGATATAAGCAACAACATAGATGCATCTCAAATGCACTGTGCTAAGTAAAAGAAGCTAAAGTCAGACTTAAAGGCTACCTATTGCATGACTCCATTTCTATGACATTCTGGAAAAGGCAACCGTCAAGAAAGAAAACAGATCAGTGGTTGCCAGGAGCTGGGTGTGATGGGAAGAGCTGACTATAACAGGGGTAAGGGGAAACTTATGGGGGTGATGAAAATGTTCTAATAAAAATGTTCTAAAGTTCTACTAAAGTACTATTCTTCACATATTATCATACTGCACTTCACAACGTAGTAATCCATGGTACTTGGAAAATGTTACCTTTTCTGAATATACAGACAAGAACTAAAATAATATTCCAGTTTGTCATCTTGAAAATGCCTTTGATTTTCATTGTAGTATATGCCTTTCTTCTGTTTTGATAAAGTGTTCTAGAGCATAGGACTGAAATTTCAGTTGATAATTTCCAGAGATTTCTGCATGATTTGGAAATAGCTAGATTTTTCTTCTGGGGGGTGGGGTGGGGGTTGAGGCTTTTGAAATTTTTTGGTTACGTAGAAACAATTTTAGGTTGATTTCTGAAGCTAAAGAGATCACATGTCTAATGAAAATCTGATATTTAATACAAATGCATACAAATTTGAACTTCAAAATGGAAAGTAACAAATCAACTTAAAAACAAAATTTCAGCCAACACTAAAGCTAAAGTAGTATGTACAAATTCAGACAAGAAAATATACATGCTTCAGATCGGAAGCATGGCATTTACCTCTTCATAACAGCACCTTGACCTACAGCTCAGACATTCTGAAGTTCAGTTTTTAAAATTCAAATCTTTAAAAAAAAAATCCTTAAAGGACCACATATTTACATTTGTTTGGTAAACCAACCCGAATAGCTCCAGGAGATACACGAGACAACACAGTTATTGAGCTTATATCATGAAACTACTTTCTACTTATAAAGTAGCAAAAAGTTTGAAAAACAGTCTCAAGGTTGAAAAGCTTGTTTTTAATGTCTGAAATACCTACTCTTGGTAAGCCCTTTTAACATTTTTATATTAAATAGACAGTTTTGTTTATACAAATTCTTTATAGCTTTTTAAACAGAAATGAGGTTTCTGAAATAAAAAACAAACAAACTTACAATTAAAAAAATATTTACTTGGCAGTAACATTCATTTGCTGTCATATTTTACCAAGAGTTTATGAACAATTTTGGCCAAGGATTTCCAATGGATTTCATTTTCGCCTAGACCAGTGGTTCTAAACCAGGAATAATTTTGCCCCTGACCCACCACTCCAACAAATCAGAGGATATCTGACAATATCTAGGGACATTTTTGATCTTCATAACCGGGGGCTAGGATGGGTCTTGCTCCTGATACCTCACGGGTACTACAATGCACAAGATAGTCTCGTTACAACAATGAATTATCAGGCCCCAAATGTCAATGGTACTAAGGTTAGAAATTCCTGGTTTAGGCGTGGGAAAACCCAGCCACCGACACTCAAAAGCATAAGCACAGGAAGAAAGATCTTGATTCAAATAATTTTATTAAAATGAATACAAACAGTGTTTGAGATGAAAGCTACCTCAGTTGCTGAAGCAATTTAACTGCATCCTCATGAGTTTAATGGTAGAAGGGCTACGCAACCAAGGTTCCACAAAGCAGCAGTTTAATACCGCTGAAGTAAAATGCTATGAAACAAGTTTTTCTTCCAGAAAGTTCTCACACTCAGTGACAACTCTGCATAGGCAGATAAATCTACTCATACCAAATGTGAACTTAATGCCATAGTTCATTTTTTAAAAAAAGGAAGGAGAGTTGTTACCAATTATAATACAAATTCACTATTCTACAAAATGGGGAAATGGGTAAACGTCAAAAATAAAAATAACTGAGGCCTGTTAACGCATGTGTATATGCAGGTGTGTGTGTTCTGTGTATAAATATCTTAGCCTTATCTATAATCTAAATGCAAAATTAGTAGGATCAGAGATTCACTTGAAATCTCACTTAAATGTATTATTTATTTTAAGATTTCCTTTGAAAAACCTGGGGGAGTGTAGGAATCTGACATTCACTATGATATTATAGGTAGGCAAAGTATAACTTCACAATTTGCTGTAAACCAGGCCAATGCAAACTGCTTTTGGAGAGAATGGACATAAATGACTATCCAAATAGGTATGTCTTTTGTGCTAACATTTATTTGGGTTAGGATATCTGATTTCAAGATTTTATGGATAATAACAGGATGGTGACTCCTAAATAAAGTTTGATATGCTATAGTTTTAGATGTATTTTCACCAGCAGGATTAGAAGGTACCCACGCAACCATGGAATGTGCTGCTGGGAGGATGAGAAGTGAAACTGTTTTTGATTCAATTCATGTTAACCATTCTCAAATTCCATCAGTTTATGTGAAAGGGTTTGTTCTGTTTTCTTTTCTAATTATACATATTTCTGAGATACACAGAAAATTAAGCCTTTTCATTAATTCAATATTCACAAAGCTAGGGAGTTAAAAAAAAAAAAGCTTGTCAATTGCAAACGTACTGATCTGAATTAACTTAACCACTATTACACAAGATTGCAGTTCAAAACCCCCCAAAAGGTGCTAAACCTGGCCCACTGACGGTCACCAGTGAAGATTTACCCTAACACTGCATTTGATCTTTGTATTCAGCATAATGTGAGGAGGGGTGGGGAGCACAATAGCATAAACTGGCATATGACTCCACCTTTTTAACAAAACACTCAAATATTGGATTTAACTTAATTTTAAAAGGGAACTGGCCAAGTGTCATAAGTGAACAACAATGATCAAGGTTAGAAATGTCCCTGCTAGAATCTATTATTTTTATAAAATCTCATTTGTATACACATCACAAGTTAAAATACTATGCATATTCATCTGCCACAACAAACATTATAAGCCATAAAAGCAACCAGAAGAATGTTAATATTCAGAACTCCTATTCAAGGCCACTTCTCATATTCTTCAAGACACGTTTCCTAGATTCTGCCTCTACATCAGTACTATTAAACTAACTCAAAATTTAATTCTCATAATAGATCATAAAAATTAATTTCCAGAATCCCCAAATTAAGCTGACTTGAATGGGATAGAGGAAACATTATCAAACAGTAAGCTATTTATGTAAACAGAATCAACATCAGAGTAAACAGCTTTTTAAAATTATAAAGCCCATAGAGTAGAATACAAAGTTTAAAACCCAAGTGGCCATAGCTGATTACTACTAGTTGGGTTAAATGTATCTTAATTAATTTACTACAGTTTTTTTGCGTCTTTTAGCTTACTTGAAAATGTCCAAGGTGTTTACATTGCAACATGCTACTTAAAACTCCTACAAAAGTGACCAAAGAGAACACCCAACAATTCCTAAGTCGTCATGACAGAGAAAGGCTAAACAGCACAAAGAGATTGTTTCAAAAACTCTCTTTAGCATTTAGTTAAGAGTACAAAACCACAGGCAGGAGGAGATGAAACTTTACAAGCTTAGACTTTTCTCAGCTCTTTAAAATACGCTGTGAGTTGCTCTTCCCGCCAAGGAAGGTGGATGAGCATGTACTTGGCTCCAGGCAGCAGCTATTGCACAAATGGAAACCCAAGTGCCTGTCTTAAGCAGCCCCAGCCTGGGTCAGCCTGACTCCTGGCAGCGCTGAAGCACCAATGGCGGCCGCCGCCCCGCCCCTCACCCGCGGGCCCAGCTGAGTTCTCATAGGCCTGGGCTTCGGGCTCCACCCCGCCCCATGCACAGGCCCCGCCCCTTGCCGAGAGGCACGGGCCCCGCCCGGTTTGGCAGCCGGGGCTCTAAGCTCTGACCTCGCCCCTCGCCTGGCGGCCCCGCCCTGTTTTTGTCAACTGGGTTTTGAGCTCCGGCCCCGCCCTGTGTTTGGAGGCCTGGGCAGAGCTCTGACCCCAAGCCCTTCCTCCTCTGCTCTTTCTGTCCCTTTTCACCGTCATCAGGCACTCATTTTAATCACACAAAACGACTTGCAACTCATCCAGCCTTGGAAGTTGGGTGGTGATGTTTCTTTTGTGGGGGAGGAGGAAAAGGGTGAAAAGAGAGACGCACCAAAGGAAGTAGGGAAAAAAATAAAAACACACAGAATTCGGCAAGCCAAACTGGAGGACGAGGAGGAGGTTAGGCGGCAAATGAAGTAATTTCGGGTGGAACTGGGGCTAGAAGTGGCACAAGAAAATGCTGCCTTCGTCAGTCTGTCTGGGGTGAATCGTTTAAATGTTAAGCTGTGTCAGCAGAAACTTTACAGAACCACGTTTGACAGGACACTTGGCACCTCCAGCTTAGGTGCCCATTTTCCAGCTGACAGAAAGCTCCACAGGAGGTGCGGGGACCCCCACCGGGAGAGAAAGGGCTCCAGCGCCTTCCAGTCCCACGGTAAACGGCCAGAGAGGCAGAAGCCACGGGCTACTCAGGCTAGAACTCCCTCCCCCCAAACGCACAGGCGCATAGGCTGCGTGCGGGGGAGGGGAGGGCGGGGCGCGGGCTGCCTGCCGGGAAACCTGGAGCGGTGGGCGGGGCGCGGGGCCTGCTGGGAGCTCGCCTCCCGGAGCTTTGTTGCACAACCTCGCCCCAGCCGCCCTGGCCGCTGCTCCACCGGTCCTCCGTGGAGGCTCGCCGCAGCGCCTCGGAGCAGAGACTCAGGGTTCCTGGGGCTCAAGGCACCAAGGAAATTTCTGAACTTGCTTACAGCATTCATCCCCCCCTACCCCTACCCCAGCACCCTTTCAGGTTTCTTTTTTATACTTTCTTCCTAAACATTTGTGTGATTTTCCTAATTGAGTGTCAAATCAAATCACTGGATGTATAAAATTGTTCAGCATATCTGGGTTATGAAAAGGAAAGACACAAGCAGAATTGTTTTTAATATACAGAAAAATGAAAACAGTAATATTAGGGCTGGTGTCTAGAAAGAGGTTCTCTCTCCTTCAAATACTTGCTATTCTCCAAAGCCAGTCTCAGGCAATGAATAAAAATAGATAAACTATTAGGATGGTGAATGATTAACTCGGAAGCTGACAGGCAAGGAAAGAGAAACAGGAGGCGAGCCAGAGCCAGGGAGAGACACGGGAACGGCTAGGCACAGGAAGGGGCCGCGCGGGCTCTAGCTCAGCCCTTGCCAGCAGTCTGCTGTGTCTGAAAGGTCATCCTTAACATGCCTCTGAAGGCAAATGTTTAGTTTTCGGTTTCCAAAATGTATATTTAACTATAAAATTCTACAAATATGCCACACTGTCACCCATTAAGTTTATAAATATAATTTATGGCCACAAATGCCATATTACTTCTTTTTGGAAGAAAATGAAGGAATCGAGTAGGTCAATAAAAAATATATACAGCATAAACTCACATATCATTAGTGAAAAAATAATAACTCGAGCTATAAACAAGAGTTATGTGGAGGAAGGTAGCAATGGTTTGAGGGAAAAGAAGGAAACAATTAGAGGAACAAAATTAATCTTGAGGAAAGTTTAAATAGAATTTTAAATCACTACTGTGTAAGATTATGAATCTCAATTAGAGTAGAGAAATGACTAAAATTAGGTTTCATTGTTGTTTATATGAAACCATTTCTCATTCAACCCTACCTACTATTTACAGTACCAACAATAATAGAAAAACATGCATGGTGACATATATGCTAAGAATTCAAACACACACAAACCCTATTCAAACTTTAAAGTCTGGAGTAATAAAAAGATGCTGTTTATTAAATTTATCTTGGATTTCATGTTTTTAGGTATGAATTTACAATTACATAGTTATAACATTTTCCCAATATAGATTTGCTCATATGCCTTTTACTTTTTAACTTTAAATGATATCCCTTATAAAGTGCTCAAGTTGTATGAGGGTGTAAAAGGGTAACATATAATGCGATGCTATCTGCAAGGATAAAAGACAAGACTACAGCGACCTATTCAAATCCATTTTAGGTAAATTCTTCATTAGCAGGGAAATGTCCAAAACTTATTTACATGCATTTCATTTATGTTCTAAATACTACTAAGTTTTCGAAAACATACTTTGCTAAATGGTTTTCAATTTTATTTCAAAAACTTTTAAAACCATATATAGCTGGTATTTCCTTAGTTATATATGAGCTACTCCCTCCCTCCTGAAATTACTCTCTCTCCTGCTGTCCCTCTCACAGCTACTTTTTAGTCTTTTGCTGCTTTTCAGTTCTCCAAATTGTGCCAATTGGTTGGTTGGTAGGTAAGTATTTATATTTATATGTTATTTCTGTATGCATGCACACACATCAGAAGAAAAAGGCCAGGCAAAAAATAGCTGAAGGGGCCTAATGAGATTTTTAGATGGTTGAAGTTCTGATAAGATAATGGCTATAGGTGACAGCAGTCAAGATGACACCCCAGTTTTCAAGTTGGTGGTCTGAATGATAGCACAATTATGTCATTAACTAGCAACTAATGAGTTTGGTTTAGGGCTGTTTACTTTCACATGCTTGTGGTGCACCCAGGGAGGAGACAGCCAGCTGGTAGGAGGAGTACAGGTCAGGGTAGACTGAAGACTAAAGACTAAAGACAGTGAAGTCATGGGCAATTAGATGATGGTTGAGTTCATGGGAATGGATGACTGAGCTTATTACAGAACAGCATTGCAGAATGAGATGAGAATACAGCAAACTCGAACAGAACCTTCATGGACACCAAGTAAAAGACAAGCAACTCCCTGCTTTGATGGAAGCAACCGCCACTAGGATAGAAATGTTACTAGGACTTCAGAATTGCTTTTTCCTCCATATCCAGAAAGAAACAAATTAAGAGACTGGACTGAAGCAAGACTATGGGAGACTGAACTCAATTCCTCCAAGCACTGGTTTTGTATCCCTAGGCACCTTTCTTAGCATCTCTGTGCCTCATGTATAAAGTGAGTGTAACACTGGCAGCAGATGGTTGTTATGATAATTAAATAGCATCTTACTAAAAGTTCACTTTGATCATCATCCAGTCACCCCCCAAATCCAGTTTTTCAAATCTCTCCTAGCCTCTATTCCAGTTTCCACTGCCTTATGCTGATTGCCTCATCTCTCCTTTTAAAACCTAGACTACTGTGAAACTGGATTCCTTGACACCAGGCTCTTATCTACCCATCATCTTTCAAGTGCCCTAGTGTTTTCAGTAAACACAAATTTGAATATGTCACTCTGTTCAAAAACTTTCAGAATATCAAGAGAATTGGGTCCAGACTCCTTACCTTGGGATAAGGGCCCTGGGGAATCTGTTTCTAATATGCCATTCGGTTTCATCTCCCTGTACTTATTCCTTTAATCGTCTTCTTTAGTGACTTGTGTGCTGAATCTACCATATTTTCCCCCCTTCAGGCCTGTATTCATTTCATACTGAGTCCTTCACTCTCTTTATAATTTTGCCTTTTTGAAATCCCATGCTTTCTTCCAAGAAGACTTTCTTGATCCCCTTCATTAGAATTACTGCATTTTGTACACTACTGGATTGAACTGATACAATTTTATATGTAATCATACACGTGTCTGTTTTCCTCTTTAATCTCTGAAGGCAAGGTCCATCCACTGTGTATTTATGTATATTCACCCACCCCAAGAAAGTGTTCCACACGCAGTAGGTACTAAATTAGGCAGAAATTTTTCAAAAAGAGATAAATGCTGGGAATCAGACAGTCTCATACGCCAACAATACAAATCCTCAGATTAGTAAAGTAGTGAGTAGGGCTGACACCTGAAGGTTCTCGTTTTCATATGTAGATAGGCGATCATTAAATAGCTGTATTGGGGTAAATATGTCCAGGAAGCAGAGAAAATTTTTTAAATTTACAACTTATTTTTGAACATTTTTTCCATTAAAAAGTAAGTTTCCATTTTGGAAGATGTTTAGGCTGTAGACGTTTGCCCCACACAGAGAGAGCTAGGGCTATGTTAACTTTGAATTTCAAAGCATCATCTGAGAAGGTGAGGCATTTCTAAGTGAGGTCCTCTTTATTTATGGATTGTCCTCTCTCAGACCAACAGAGCTTTCTTTCCTGATGAATGAGGTCTGGTCTCAGGAGAGAGACCAAAAAAGGGATAAGAAGCAATCACCTAGAGGAACATGCATTTTTATTTTACTGGAACTTCAGCTAGCACCACTCATTTCCTAAAACAACAGATACCATCTTTAGACTGATGGATTCCCGAAACGGTGCTAACAAATTACTTACGTTATAAAACTGGCTACTTTAAATCCCCCTTGGAACAAAGGAGAAAGTAAAAACATTTTATAAAATCAAGTAGTCATTCTTAAAGAAATTACAGCCCAAACATCCAAAAAACATCTTTCTGTGGCCCCCAACAGATGGTCTCACTGGTTGCAAGTATTATTTTTAAGTAGCTCAGTAAATGTGAATTATTTTCTCAATCTGCCCTTTGCAAAATTCTCTGTAATCAGCAAAAGTGGCTTTAAAAATCATCAGCATTGCTGCTACGTTACCAGAGGCTTCCATACTGGGCAGTGACATCAGAAACAAGAGCAATCAATCACTAACAAATCCAGAAGCAGGGGCGATTCATTTGGGGCGTGTGGGGGGAGGGGTTGTATTCTGTGTAGCTTAGTCTAGAGGCACACAGTCCAACAGAAATATAATGCAACCACATATGCAATTTAAAATTTTCGAGGCGCTCAATAAAGGGAAAAGATAAAAGTAATTAAATAATATATTTTGTCTGACTCAATATATCCAAAATATTATTTCAACATGTATTCAATATTAAAAAATGAGATATTTTAACTTTTTAATGCTATCTTCAAAATCTGAAGTGTAATTTGTAGTTGTAGCGCATCTCAGTCTGGACTAGCCACAGTTCAAGTGTTCAACAGCTATACTGGAGAGGTTTAGATGTCTTTGGAAAACAACAACCAAAAACTACTTGGGATTGGATGATGTGGTTTAAATTTATAGTGAGGCGGACTTTTTTAAAGACTAAAGACATCACTGCAAAAGGGGTATCAGTGACTCCTTTACTGATATGGAAATATAGTACAAAACATGACAAGGAGATCTATAAAGACTAACACTGAAATGTTTCTAATAATGTAAAAACAGCAGCCAGAAGCTCAAGTATATAAATTAATCAAATGTCTTCTGAGAGACAGAAATGAAAAAGCCATTTCTACCAAACCTTGCCAGTACCAAACTGGAAAATGTTTCTACCAAACTGTGAGAAGATGTCTACAGGGACAGTCTCATGTATCAAGAGGCTCTGATCAGTCTGACACAGTTTTTGCGGACTTACGGGCAATGAAGATGCAAGAATCCCACTGCAGTCTGCCTTTATGAAGGATGGGGTGTATGTAGCGGCAGGACAGGGTAATGCTGTGACTGGCACAGTAAGGACAGGAGAGCATTTCCTATAATTTTGCTTCATGCCAGGGATGAACGCAGTGAAGGGAGACAGAATAACAGCAAACGCAGTGTTAGACAGTCAGCACTTGCTAAACTCTAATTCAGGAGAACCAAATGCTTCCAACAGAAACAGGGAGTTGAGGTGCTTGGTTCTATTGATGGTGGGTCCCTTTTAGAATAAATCTAATCAGATCCAGAAATGTCAATTTAAAAATACTCTCTTCTTCACAGATCTATCACAGACATCCTTATCACTTTCCCTGAACCATCTTACTCACTCCCATGCTTCAGATGGCAAACATTTTGATGAAACCTAAATCTTTATCTTCTTTTCCTCTGCTTGAGCTCCAGGACTGACCAGATCTCTCCAACTGCACATTGAACAGTCTCACAAAGATGTCTCTAAAAAACCTTGAATTCAGCAAGTCAAAAACTAAACTAATTTTATCTTATCATTCCACTGATCTCAAAGCAACTTCTGTATTCTCTTTGTTCAGTTAATGACAAATTATGAGTCTGCCTGAACTCAAAATTTTGAAATTCATCTCCTGATAGATATTGTTGCAATCAGAAATCATACTGCAGCCCTTCTCTATATCTGCTTTAAATACAGGCTCTCATCAACTTTTTATTCTTCAAGGCACAGTTCAGACGTAATTCCACAAACATTTTCTAAGTGTCTCCCATGTATGTAGCCAGCATCGTGTGAAATGTGCAAGGTATAAAAGATGCATGTGGTATCAAATGTCACCTTTTCTTTCCCAATCCTGTATCTGTCAGGTTAGCCAATTCCTTAAAATACTGAATTATAATGATCTCATTATTTGTCTTCTACTTTAGCCTACAAGTTCCTAGAAGACAGAGAATAACATATTTGCTATTAATTTTTTATTCTTGGCATAATACAGAGACAGCACAGTATTTAGTATATAGAAGGTAAGTGATAAATTCTGTTGAATAAATGAAATGTTCATTTGGTTTGTCACCCTTTGTTTACAAAGGGTATTTCCACTTGTGATATCACCTAAAGGTTCACAAAAACTAGATGATTATCCTTCTATCAAAAAGCTACTTAATTCAATGGAGTTGGTAACATCATTCCACACTGTACTGCACAAGGTAACTACTGTCAGAAATCTAGAAACTTTCATTCGAAGTTTTACATCCATAAAGCTGTAACTGGTGAGGTGGCGAAAAAAAAACACTTGTATTTCGTAACAATGTAATTACAAGTAAGTTTCAACCCATGAAATTATAGAAAAATCGTATCTTATCACTTAATCTATCATGACCCAAGTTACCAGTAATTCTTAGCATATCTCTTGTTAGTTTAAAACTTGTATGGTCACAGGGGAGGGTATAGCTTAGTGGCAGAATGAGTGGCTGGCATGCACAAGGTCCTGGGTTCAATCTCCAGCACCTCCACTAGAAAAATAAATAAATTAACAACAGACAAACTATACCTCCCCCCCAAAGAATTAAAACAAAACAAAAAACTCATATGGTCACTAATTTACTAACTATAACTAATCAGAGTTCCTAGAAAGAATTGAAACTGAGTTTACTTTACCTAACTCATCCTGAGAGGGAATTTCATGAAAGAATATTAGGCTAGTTCACAGAATTGATTGTGGAGGGCCAGTATTGGAAAAGAGGAAAGAAACGAGGGAGACCAGTCAACAGAAATTATTTGCCCAGAATGTCACCACCAGCATTTATTAACAGTGGACACACAATGCTTCCAATACTGCCAGACTCTCAACTTCTATGCGGTTTAATCAAACAAGAGCTGATGATGGCCAAGCCTTAGTCACATGCTCTCTCAACAGCTTCTAATATCTGGTCTCCTTTGGATTCAGTAGTAAAAAAAAAAAAAAAATACTTTTTTTTTTTTTACCAAGTCTCATCCTTGGAGGACTGCCCCAAAAGAAAATAGCCTTCAGAAACAAACCAAAACATTCAGCAAATTTCAAATTCAAATATTCAGTAATATTATCAAAAATATCATGATTTCCAAAGGTTTCTGGTTCGGGCATTGGCAATGCACAAACTCAAAGCACTGAGTATTCCTATAGTGACGGCCTATGTTACGGAATATCCCCATGTGGCTGGCTCCTTTAACTGATTTTTGCTTGTCACTTCTATTCTGTTCAGTTATGCCTCTGAGTTCCTTTTGTGATGACACCTAATTTTGCTACCATGCAATCAGTTTCCAGTCAGTACACAAAAAGTAAGTTCCTGAGCTTGTATGCAAGTACCCCGCAACCTTCAACTCACACTCATTCAAAATCTTCATATGGAATTTAATGTGTGTGTTGGATACCAAGCTCGCTCTGAGCAAAAAAATACACTGAAATTCTTGGCTCATGACACATCCTGTCTTCAGTGATAGTTACATAATCTAGTAAATACCTTTTGACCAACCAAATGAAGTAAATGCAAAGCAGTAACAGGACTCCTGGCACTCATTTTTTATCATTAGACTCAACTGAGACCTCAGTGCAGGATGAAACAGTTCTGATAGTGAATTCTTTTCCTACCATTACTGCATATGAAACGAATAAGCTGAGTAAAATTACTTCAGAAAGCATGGAATCTAAGTATTAGGGACTGGGGTTACTGGTTCCTGGGATCATCTCAGAGATTTACACAACTTAACTTTGGCTGCGCTGACTACCTCTGCAAGGCATGGTATTGCTGCAGACAACGTTAGACAAATAAGATGGCTAGCTCAAAAACTTCACGCTCCATTTGAAAACACAGTCTTCCTCCTGTACATATGACTTGAGCACATTTATTGCTTTCATTGGTATTTTGCAGAGATATTCATAGACCTGAAAGAAACACTGGATATTAAGTGAGTACTTTGTATTTCATAGATGAGGAAAAATGTAAAGCCAATAGATTAAATGACTTGTTTAAGGTCAAACTTATTTGTTTGAGAAAATCAAACTAAAACCTAGGTCTCCTGACCCTATGTTAGTGCTCTTTGTACTGTATTATACCATTCCAATAATGTCTTGTATCTATATTTGGAGAGACCTAGCTACTAACTGAAGAATCTTTAGGTTAGAGTCAACCAATGACCACCAAGGCCAGTTGGGTGTCAGCAGACTGTCCATTCAGGTGCCCTTAGCCTCCAATATTCCTTTCTATCTATCAAAATGTATCCCACTTTCCTAACATGTATCCTCCATCTAAGTGACTCTGTTCCTGATTTCTACTCCACTTGTCTGCTGAGACTGGAGCCCTCCTTATCTGCTTTACTGTGCCACGCCAGTATTCCCTCAACTGCCTGTTAAAGAGTTCTTCAGCCGGGACCAGCCCTCTCTGGGAATGAAGTATGACCACGAGCTGCTGACACAGAAAGCCCTTTCCAGGTGGTGCCGGTACACACCTCTACCCAACACGGAATCCCCCACATTCTTTAAAACTCACTTCTTGAAAAGTCTGCTCCTGGACACATTTCTTAGAGGCCAATTCTAAACTACACTAACTAGCTTCTTTGTAGCCCAGCTCAGCTTATGACCCTTTCCCCTAGAACCTACTTTATACAGAATAATTTGAAAGCCTGCATCACTCACAGGCTTTACTTTTTACAATTAAATATTTCATGTGTTTCAAACATACAGATATATTAATTCTTACTCTATAGAATGCACCAATGAGAGGAAATAAGGTTAAATTGTAACACAAGGAAAATAAGTTAAATATGAGAAGAACAGCAAGATTTGTTTAATTAAAGAATGTAACTAAAAGAGTTAAAAATTTGGGCGGGGGGTTCATGGGGTCATAGGAGCCTTAAAAAGTCACATGATACATTTTACTGATGTCTGGATCTCATTTCCAGAGATTCCACTGTTAACTGATCTGGAGTGGGACCTGGGTTTGATGAGTTTTTAAAGCTCCCAGGTCATTCTAATTTTCAACTAAGGTTGAGAATCACTGCCAAAGGTAAAGATATTTAATTGGAAAATGTTCTAGACCTGCACTATCCAATAGAAATATGGATATTCACAAGTATGATTCACATAGGTAATTTCAAATTTTCTAGTAGCCATAAAAGAAGAGCTTTAGAAGTTAAATTCACATTAATATTTTGTTTGACTCAATATATACATAATATCTTTTCAACAAGTAGTCAATATAAATAATATATATTTTGAGACATTTTGTATTATTTTTTATACCAATGTGGCATCACCAGACCTATGATTACTGAGAGCTTTTACAAAATTAAACCTTTGCACTTATATGCAAAGCAATGAAAAGAAACAAGTGGGCACAGAGGAAGTTCATTCTGAATGAGGGACTGGCTCCATGGGCAACCAAGGGTCTTCTAAGGCTGTGGGGATCTTACACATAGTGTCCTCAGAATTAGCAGATTTGGATTATGGGACTTTTTAATGTTCCAGACACCACTGCCTTCCCTTCATCCCAAATTCCAATTGTTTCAGAACTGGCATCTTTCAAACCAAGCAACACAGGGGCTATATACATACCCAGTATTTTTGTCCCCCAGATGGGAAACCAATCAGTGGCATCTCACATGGGCACTGACGGTACAACTTAAAGGGCTCTTTTCTTTTGATATACAGAAGTAAAAGTGCATCTCACAAATGCTCTAGGTCTGAACACAAGTGATGGTGACTCAAAGATACCCTGGGTCATGTTTCACTATCACAGGGAAATGTAACTGCTACCAGTTCTGCTAGCCAGGGTTTCTAAGTCTCTGGAGCAAAGCTCTTTGGTTTTCTGCCATAAAATACAAGATCCAGGAATCAAGCACTACCATGGCATACATGAGGGTACTCTAAACATCTCTCCACAAAGTCTGCCCCTATTGCTCTTAACAAGAGAACAGCCTCTCAGAAAGACAAGCCACAGATGAACAAAAAAAAACCAACAAAAAGAAAGCACTCCTGGTATTCATTTCTTAAAGAACACTTGAAGAGCTAGGGAGAACTTGTTGTAGAAAGAGTATGAAGGTTTTAAAGCGAAGCAACCTTGGGTTTGGAGTCTTCCTCTGCCACTGGTCAGCTGTGAAGTCCTGGTCAGGGTAACCTCTCACAACATCTAATGTTTAACATGTGAAATGGACAAAACAATACCTTTGTTAGCAGAGCTGTTGTGAGGACTACAAATAATAAATTAGTAGGAAAATGCCCAGACCAAAGTGGCACTCAGTAGATGAGAGTGATTGTTAAATTTTCAAAGTAGGGGACAGAGAGACTAAACAAACAAAAAAAAATGTAAGTGCATCTGCTGAGACAATTACTGAACACTAACATAATATATAAGCTACCTGCATTCCTATTTTCATCTAAAATACCCATTCATAAACTAAGCACCTAACAATCCCGTGAATGTCAGCAATCCCTTCAGGATTCACAGTTTTATCTCATATAGAAGAGTACAGCCTTGGTACCTTTATTTTTTTAATTTTTAAAATTTAAGTTCATTTTTATCAATTTTTTTAGATTCCTCATATAAGTGATATCATAATCTTTATGTCTCCTTTTATTTTTAGCTTTTTTTCCCTTGGCGGGGGTGGTGGGGGGACTAGGTTTATTTATTATTTTTAGAGGAGGTGCTGGGGATTGAACCCAGGACCTCGTGCATGCTAAGCACGTGCTCTACCGCTGAGCTATACCCTCCCCTCAGGCTCAGTACTTTCAGTCTCCATTAATCTGGAATGACCTTGGATATAAAGGTTTCCTGAACTGATCAATACTATAAACAAACTGAGGGAACTTAGGCTATTTAAGATTAGAATTGTGACTGTGTTGTTTACAGACTTTCATAATCAGGAACAGGTTTAATGATGTTTTTAAAAGTCCTGAGATGCTCTAGTTGAGAACAGTTTATTTTGTTTTTGCAAGATTACTATCAGACCAGTAAGACCCCATCTTATTTTCTCCTCTACCCCCTCCCCCGCTCAGCTTACTGTTCTGTAATATTTTTCACTCTTCTTATTCTTTCAGTGGTTTCCCTTGACATTTTACCATGTATTTAACTAAACAAAATCACCTTTTTGGACAGTAAAAGGACTCTGGCTGTAATGTCCCTCTTTCCAGCTTACAGTCTCTCATTGAATAACATTTCAGTTCTTTTAATTCTGCAAATTAGACAATTATTATTTTATATCATGTTTGTTTGCCTTTATATTTGTGCCTTCTATCTGCATACTATCCCATCTTACATCTCAAGCATTCTTTCTAGGATAATTCCTCTTTCTGTTGAATTACATCCTACAGAAGTCCCTTCAGAGAAACTCCAGAGGTCTTTCAGTGATAAACTCCCTCAGTTGTTGTTTATCTCTAAATGTTTTTGTTTTTATCATAATTCTTGAATAGTAGTTTAAATAATTTTGCTAAACCCACATTTTGTAGCCATTTTCCTCCTTCCTCTGGATCCTACAGTACTACATACTGTTTCCTTGTAGGTGTGACCTGTTCTTTTTCTCCGATTGCTTTCAAGACATTCTCTTTGTCTTTGATGTTCTATAGTTCAGACAGGCATATGTTTCTTATTTAAACTTGGAAATACACTGTGCTTCCTGGATCTGTGGATTCCTTATTTTCATAAATCCTGAGAAATAACAATACCTTTTGAAATATGCAACATTGAGTATCAACCAAGATAGGGCAGCAGAGAAAGGCAATGGTAATAATTTTATGGTATTTATGCATTTAAATTCATTTGTAATGAAAGACAAATTCTCTGATAATATCCATATTAATATCTCTTTTCCATTCTGAAATAAAAAGATTCAGTCTAGGAATTGCAGCTGGGTGTTAAAAGTCTCTTCATGGAAGAGATGACAGCACAGGCTCCTCTTTATTAAAAATATTGTAACTGCTCTGAGTATTTTGAACAAAGTAAAATATTTTTCATCCTGAATACACATTTCCTGTTGCTATCTTTCCAATGTGAAAAACTTAAATAAGTTTAACAATTAATAACTGAAATAAATAAACTGTACTTAGTAACTAGCTTAGTTACTAAGAATGTTCTCCTAGGCACATCCAAAGGATTGCTTAATTAGAACTGAAATTGGTACTCCTTTCCAATGACATAATATCTCTAGTCTGTAGGAATATTTTTGTAAAATAGTATAAATTTGGTCTTATGTTATAATTCCTTCGAATATATTTTTTTCTGTTCAGAATGGCAACTTTAATGCTGAGGGTATGTGTGAGATGTGGGTGAAGAAAAGAATACTAGACAATATTCCACTTCAGTCACATTACACTGAGCTACCGTCTCCACCAGCATTTGTTTTAATAAAATGGCTTGCAGTACACTGAGCTTCTGACATAACCTTAATGAAGTGATGGTGTAGAGCTGTGTATTAATCACAGAGCATAGAGATGGTTCCAAATAATCTTTAAATCAGGTCTCTGGGGTAATAACCTTTTTTGAACTAATATGTGCTATGAATTTCTTTAACAGTAAGTCAAAATATCTCTGAACTTGCCATAGAATACTGATGGCAAAGGATTCTGTTTTGTTTGGATCTTTTACTAGGGGGACAGGAGTGTAGGCAGGCACAAGAGAAGGGAGAACAGAAGAAAAGGGGAGGGGAGACCAGAGAACCAGAGTGGGGAAGCTTCAGTAAGCAACTCTCTTAAGTAACAGAGTAGCTATAGCACTTAATTCCAAGGCATAAGTAATAGAGTTAAAAAACAACAAAAAACAAGCGGAGAGCTCAAATCTGGGAGTTAGGAAACAGCAAAGAGAGAGAATTGAGAAAAGGTGGAAATGCAAGCCACAGTTTTAAAAAACAATTTAAAAGATTTGAAATTATTTTGTTACTCTATGAACTTAAAATACATTATGTTAAATTAATCTGCTCATAAAATGTAGGGTGTCGGGATTTCATCTTTAGTTAAAGTTTAAGTTAACTAATTGTTGATCCTTCCTGAGAACTGGTGAAGTGGATTTCCTTGTGATTTAAGACTTTCCAAATTGCTATTTTTGGTGAAAAGAATCTTGTATCAAAAGTGACCCTGAATTTTCTAAATATACAGGAAAAATAGGAAAGGACACATTTACTATTCGATAGATGTTTCTCTCCTATTCTAAGAAACAGACTGTTTCTAGTATCCATCGCTGAACATGAACAAAATTAGTAAGCAAAAAGTACAAAAGTGCACACTTCCTCAAAGACTGCTCCTAACTCAATATAGAATTATTCTAGCATCAATACGAAGGTGCTCGGTGCGCAAAGCCAAATTCAACTTTACAACTATTCTGTACACATTTCTAAATTTAAGGTAACTGTCATTTTTTCTGTGAGTTTATAAAATAAACCATTTTTAACTTTTAAGTTATAAACATGTTTTAAAATTTTTAAAAAATCTGTTAAATGAAATAAATGTTTACTCTCCTTACTTGGTCTCAGTGTTCCTTTGAGCCTTTAAGTCAAGAAATTATAATTCATAAAGTCAAGCAAAATACAGTATTTTATCACTTAGGTTTCTAATGTTCACAAGAGGAATAAAATGGTTTCACTTAATATTTTAGGAGCTGTAAAAGGATTACATTTACTAACACTTAGTAAACATATAATTTGCAAAGCAATATAATGCTAAGGCTCTTTAAAACAAACAAAAAAATATATATTTAGTTTTCCAGGTTTGACACATTTCAGTGAAAACCATCATGGGATGTGCCCTAATGCTGACTAATAGCCCTTGGTTGGATGTAGACATAAAAGGCAGAGTCACAGGAGAAGCTGTAAGGTTACTTAGCGAAGCTGCCATTATCCTCATGCCGCAGGACGGTCAATTCCTAGGTGAAAAGGGGAAGAAACAACAAATGGATGTGCTCCGTTTCCTGTGCCCCCTTATTCACTCAGATGAGCCAAGTCCGAAAACCCGGTATCTCCTCACCTTGTGCCCCTCCTTCACCTTGACAGCCAGTCTATTCTGAGACCTGGGTTCTTCTTCCTCAAGAACTCTAACTGTTTTTCTTCAGCTCCAAGGTCACTGCCTAAACCCAGACCACCACAGTCTTAATTTCGAATGTCTACACCTTTTCTGGAGCTGTAGTGTAACGTGACCTGAGCTGTGCACTAACAACAGAGGAAAGGGCATTAACATTATGCTCCCTGAAACTCAACACTGCATGACCTGCAAGGCCATGATGGCCATATACAGATGTTCTACCAAGACAGATCCTCTGATCCATGCTCCACACAGCAGTCAGAAGGATCTTTCTCAAATTCAAGTGTATTCTAGTCAGGTCCCAGATCAAACTAATATCTGTTATCAATAGTTTCCCATTGCTCTCTGAATCAAAATACAAAACATTTTCTCAATTTTTAGTTTACATGAAAGTTGTTCATGGCTTAACTTCCACGATTAATTAGGGCTGCCCTAGCTTATCTCCCCAGCCTTCGCATCCTATCTTCCCTCCCCAATAGACAGTTTTTCGTGGAATTCCTCAATCACCCCATGCTCCCACACACCTGGTCTCAGCTCTTCCCTCTGCCTAGAGTCCTCTTCTCATTCTGATGCTTGGCTACTTATCCTTCAGGTCTTAGCTTACTCATGTGCCTTCCCTGATTTAATAAAACACTAACACCTTCTATGTAATGCCATATTTATTTCTAATGCAACATTTTCTCAATTTGTAGTTTACATGCAAGTTGTTCTCATCCACTAAACCATAAAGTAACATGTAGGCAGATCTGCTTCCTGTTCATCACTCTCGTTTCGCTACTTACAGCAGGTGCACAACAAAAATGGACTAGATGAAAGATTAAGTGAACATTTTCACGCAGACCAACTTTAAATACTCCAGTCACTGTTTCACAATTCTAACAAATGAGTTCAATGTTTTTCGAAGTATTTCCAAACGACAACTTTAACACAACTATAAAAAGTACCAAGAATGAGATCTCAAGAAAGGGCAAGGGCTTCTGGGTAGACAGCAATACAGCAGATTAATAGAGCATGTCTGTACTCTTCCTATGAATGCAAAGCAGATTTGCTTATTAAAAAATGCCAATTTTGTATAAGAAATTTAATATATGGATGTTTTAGCCCTCCTAGAAATTAGGAGGTTTTAGAATAAGGTTAAAGAAGTCTCTGAAAAAAAAATTTTTTTTAAGTAGAAAGAATAAACATAAAGATGCCTTTGGCTAAAGAATCTTTCAAAATTAGACAGCTTCAAAAGGAAGATAAAACACTAAAATTTCAAAAAGTTACACATTTAACTTCTCAGAGTTAAACATCTGCCTCCAGGTATTAAGTGTGTCACAATTATGGAATCTGTTTCTCACTCTGACTTGGCAGTCAGGAAACTAACACGGAGCTTTTCTAAGTTCTAGTTACTAAATAAAAGCTAACACTTCTGCGGTACTGTCGCAGCTGATACTCAGCAGGGCAGGAATTCTGTGGATATTTTTGTTCATGTGAATACCCCGTAAATCCTTAGAGACATCTTCCCTATCCTCAAACGCTGGAGGAGACAGGTCTTTCTTGGTAAGGTATGCTGCCATGGCATCAAGACCTCTCTCCCCTCAGGAGGACTTCAAGAGCAACCCCAGGAGCCAGTGTCACCTCCCTCAATCCTCACTGCCTTCTGCAGGTTCCATCTTCTTAGAATAGAGGCACTAAAGTAATGAGGAGTCAACTAGCCAAGGACAGAGGAAGTGTCCTGTCCACAGCTTGCACATTAAGTGCTCACAAACCCAGAAATACAAGTATTTCCACTTTCCTTGGATTTGCATGTATTTTTCTTTGGGGTGGGGTGGGGGCTCAATCAAAATAAAAACCCAAATATAGTTTAGATATAATACCGCATAAATCAAACAAGGCTTTCTGGCTTTAATACTCAACTATTAAATTGTTAAACACTCAAGAATACAAACTCCAATAACCTTCTTCCTAGACCTTCAAAACCTTAAAACAGGGATGATGAGGAAGCCCATTCTCACAGTCTCTTAGGCTACTCTCCCCTAGAAAGACCTATTCTTTCTAGAGAAGCATAAGCAATTTCAAAATAATCCAGAACCCCATAGCCATCTGCAGCCAGTCAAAATGGTTCACATGAAACCTGGAGCACCTACTATTTATCCATGTAGACTGGGAGGGACCCTGAACTCTGATTTCTAATCCTGGCTCTGCTACCATGAAACGTAGGAACGGGGCACCAGGCCTCTGAGCAGCAGTTTCTTCACCTTTACAAGGAGACAACTTCAACCTGCTTTGCTGGGTTTGCTGCAAGAAGATCTTTTTAAAAAGAACCTAGAATACAGTAGGTGCTCAGCCAAGTTTCTAACCCTCTACCCTCTGTTTCCTTATTGTATAGCATTAAGAAAATACTCTTAGAATTTAAATGTATATTAAGTTCTGAAAGACAATAAAAGAGAGCTAAAAAAAAATATGTTCTTCATTATTTAAAATGCTATGGAATGGTGCCACAACACTCATTCCTAACTTGGGCATGCCTTATTAAAAATACAGGTGTTTAGAAAAGAGTGTAAACCCATCATAATTACTGGAGCAATCACCCACCCCCAAAAAGTATGTTTACATTGGTGGGAAAACTTAAGACTATCATTACATATTCACAGAGAGTGCTAAATACCAAGCAAATCATTATATGCAGAAGCAAAATTAGGGGAAAAAAACCCTAAAATTATTTATTACTCTCAAGCATGATGCTACATTACATTTTCAGTATGTATTTGGTTCACAGTATATAGGATATTTTTCATGTACATTAACATACTCATATCCCCACTACAAATAAATAGGAAACATTATCTTCATTTGATAACTAAGAAAAAGTAGGCGGCAAAGCAGCCCAAAACTCTGGTTCCCAGTGATTTTCCGGGAGTCCTATTCAGAAACACAACACAGAGACAGACTCTCAAACCTTGACTCTTTCTATAAGAACCAGTTAAAGAACAAGATTCTGGCCCCGCCTCTCTCTCCAGTCCCCTGCGATCTATCTTCAGTGACGTCCCATCCAGTCCAGTGTCACGGCCCTTTCCTTAGCTACTTACCCCTCTTTCTGGAATGCTGTCACTTCGGATCTTTGCGTAGCTAGCTCCTTGTCCTTTGGATTTTTAGCTTAGAGGTTTATTTCCTCTGAGAGGTCTCCCCTGATCATACAACATAAATTAGCCACCTGCTCACTCACTCCCACATGGTCATAACTAATTCTACACACAGCAGTCACCACTCTCTGCCATCTTCTGTACATCTATTTACTTACTGATCACCTTCTTCCACTGGAACACAGGCTCTCTGAGAGCAGCAACTGTGCTGGCCTTTGCATGACTGTGTTCCTAGTGCCACCCAGAAAAGCAGGTCTTAAACGTCTGCTGGAAAGACTGGCCTCTGTGTGGCTCAGGGGTACCTGTACGCTCACACCCCAAACGACATGGCACCCAGCACTGGACACCACTACCAAGTATCCTGGCGCCTGTTCCTGTCCCAGCAACTGCGCGTGACAGCAATGGCAGGAACAAAAGGCAGGAATTACAGTTTCTGAACCCCCACGAGGGAGCGGACCTTGCAGTATTTGTGATGGAGACAACGGCGATGACGGTGACAGTGACAAGAAGGTCTGTAACGAAACTCTTCTGGGCTCTCAGCTGTCAGGCTCAGACACGGGCTCCTCTGACACTTACAAAAGCCTGAGTAGATGGGTATGGCTGCCTTTAAAGATGAGGAAATTATAACCTAGAGAAATCAAGAATCCGCTTCAATGTCACACAACTGGTTGCATGACCACAGATTACATATCCCAAGGACAAATGGATAAAAAGAAGCCCCTGAACACAACCCTAATGTACTGATCATTATAGCCGCTTCCTACACTTGAACAGCACAGTACCTGTAAACACAGAGCTCACTGTGCATCCGGTCTCCACGCAACTGCACTCCACACGACTCTGGGGCCTTTGCACAGAAAGTCTCCGTGCCCTCACGGGTTGGAAGTTATAGGCCCAGGAACGTTATGGACATGCCACACGAGGCTGAGAGCATCACTGACGACAGAACACAAACATTTTTTCCTTCTCCCACCCCAAATTCCTTTCAGCAGCTCTGCTGTATGACGTGGAGCATATTCTCACAGCACTCAAGCCTGCTGAGTGCACAGCAATCTTTCCTGAAGAGCCACATACGACCAGAGCTGGAGGATTCCTCTTTATCAGGCAGGCTAAATGCGGCTTGGAGTTAACCAATAAAATACCCCAGAACAGAAGACCAGAGAAAATGCAGTGGGTAATGTTTTACCTTATTAACTGTTAAAGAGACCAAACTTTCAAGGGCAGTGTTGCTTCTACCGTGCTTCCTGACTCAACCCCTGGGAATGAGAAAGCAAACAGCATCCTCAGGATGAGGGAAACCGGCTGTAAGTACTGACTGTGGGGGTGGACAGCTCTGCACCCCTATCAGTCCTTACTCCTCAACCTCTTCGAACTTTTCTCAACTTCTTCCAAAAGAGAAGGAAGCTGGGAGAGGAAGTCAGAAAGCTAGAGCCAGGTAAACTGGGTGTTCACATCACCAGCACATTCAGAGCTGCTTTCTGTCCACATCCTGAAGCACGGTTGTAAGAATTACCACACTACGCTGGACCTATAATCCATACTGTCTATGTACTGTGACCAACAGGATTACCAAAGTGACAATCTCCATGATGACATCGTTGCTTTACGCATTCTAGACTGAAGAAGGTAAGGAATATACCCCAAAATGCTTTCCCATATGGGGGGGGAGGGTATAGCTCAAGTGGCAGAGCACATGCTTAGCATGCACAAGGTCCTGGCTTCAATACCCGGTACCTCCTCCAAAAATAAATAAACCTAATTTACCTCCCCCTCTGCTAAAATAAAATAATCAAATAAATGTTTTCCCACATGAATTTACTCAAACTCATTACACTAAAATTTATGACGACTTTGCCAGTATTCACATTTTCATATAAATGGTTTCCTGGGATAATGATGTCTTTAGGCTTATAGTTTATTTTGTAAAATTTCAGTCTTGTAAATCTTTCAGAAATAATACATTCAGAATGAAATAACTTCATATCAATTTTCAATAAGAGAATCTTTAGTTATTAAAATGCGTTCCTTTATGTTCATGTAAACTTAAATGTAAAATTCCAAAAACAGTGAGGGGAAGGGTCATGTGAGAGTAGTGAGGTACACTGGAAATAACAGGAATAAAGAAATTAGAATATATGCACTTAATCTCAGCTCTACCACTTGCCATTTGAACTCTGTAGTAAAAAGTTTTCTACATCTGTTACCTCTTAAACAGAATAAGGCTAAAAATGCCTGCCGTATTTATTTACCTCTTGGTAATTGTAAATATTTAATAAGATAATAAGGCAAAACATTCTGAAACCTATAAAATGCTAGTCAAAGGTAAGAATAGTGACCATGATAAAGAACTGCATCTTACACTAAAGTAAAAGACATGCCAAATGTATAGTTACAACACCTAGACAGACACAGAATAGGGAATAGATTAAGTGATGTAACCCAGGTCGTAGAGTTCTTACACAGAACATGAGAGGAAACGGCAATAAAAACATAAACCTCTATGGTTTTGAGGTGTACCTTAAGTTTAACCCCTAAATTTTGTCAAAACGGGAAAAGTCATTTATGTAAATGACTAGTGTGATGTGCATAATAAATCACAACTTTTAAGAGCATCAATTTTACACCTATTTTGGTGTTTCCCACAGACTACATCAATTCACATGTGCTTGTGAAAATAACAGCTTCAAAAATAATGCCCTGGAGACTGAGATTACTGAACATTTATCTGTCTTAAGTAATGCTATTGACCATGTCTGTGGGGCCAGCTTTACCAGGCTGCATGCTCTCTCTCTGTTAATGACACATCTCTTTCTGCTCCCAGCATCATGTTGTTTTTTCACTGTTTTTTAAGTCAGTATAATAAATTATCAGGATGATATACTAACATGGCCACTTCAAACAAAAGTGTGGATTTAAAAAAAAAACCACATAAATCAGGAGGCCATTGTGAAGCCACAATTCCAATTCACAAAATTTATTAACAATTATGCAAGAAAAATCTAATTCAATATGAAGCATTAATAAGGCTTAAAATTCAGTTGCTAAAACTGAAACCCTGGATAAAACTTTCCAAAAAACAAGATGAAACATAATAGTAATATTCACAGCCTTAATACCCTCTATCTCTAAAATTCACCACAATTTATAAAAACACTTCCAATATATTATTTTGATTGATCATTGACTTTGATTCCCAAAACAACTCTTTGAGGGCAGATAATATCACCACTTTGTTGTGAACAAAATGAGGGCCGGAGAAACAAGAGACTAAGTCCAGCTCTCACAGAGAGGGCTGGGCGCCGGCTCCTGGGGCTCATGAGGCACTCTTTCATTTCACCGTCCTGTCCTCACCCAGGTACCATGAGGGTGGTGGCTTGCTGGTGATGCGTTTGTAAGATACTGTTTCTGTGGCTCTGGGAAAATCTTAGGACACTCAGCCCCTTCTGGTTTGAGACACTCTTCACTGCAGGAAAAGAACTCCGCCCCCGGCTTGGAGTTCAGCCCTGCGATGTTCCTTCGGGTTTTGCATCACTTGCAGAGAACAGTAATAGTGGCCAGACTGTGGTTAGACTACCCTTCGTTATCCAAGCTTCTGGATGAAATTAAGGAAAATTATGTATTTTGTGGGGAAAAGATATTCCTATTATTCACATAGTATTTGAGTCTGATGCAGGGTTAAAGGATTTAGCCCTGACTTTTGAAGAGCGTAAAGATTCCGGGGAGCTGAAAGTTCAGAATTCCAGCTGCTGTGGAGTCCTGGGGTTTTCAGCAGCTTATCTCACGGAAGGAAGGCCTCTTCTCATTGCGTAAGTTAATTCTTCTTCCGTATGGGGTCGCCAGGCTTAGTAGTATGTTCTGTGTAATGTGTCCCATGTAATACATGGGACCTACTTGTACTAAAAAAATACTTATTATTGTCTGAAAATCAAATTTGTCCTGTATTTTATTTGACAACCCTACTTCCACATCAATGACACAATAATACACTACTAGGCTGCAGGCAGGTTGTCCAACTAATCTGGTGACAGCTTAATGGTAGCTAGTACAGCATTAGCTATAATTTAATCCTCTAGCGCTCTGTCACTGAGCACATCTTCACAAGAACTACACACTAGCCACATAAATGAAAACTGAGGCTCAGAAAGGTTGTAAGGGGCAGATCTGAGGGCCTAGTCTCAAGTTGTTCAATTCACAGTACAGTGCCCTGGGCTGGGCACAAAGCAGACACACACACTACAGGGCCACATATTACTTACCAACAAATACTTAATCTTTGTCATGCAGCTTGTATGAAGAGTTACCAAAACTCTTCTGTTCATTTAGGATAATCTCTGTCCATAAAGCATCTAATCAGCTGGTTTCTAAATCCAGCTATAAAATGAAGTACAGGGTAGCTATTTACTGTCTCTTCCTTTTTCTTGGCCCTTTTTGTACCTTAGATGCAACCAGAATTCTTTGTGGTCAGAATACATTAAGGGAGAGATGAAAATGAAATCAATTTTTCAAAGACTTGTTTCTAGATCATCTCAGCCCATCCTGGGAGACACTGTGGCTGCCTACTGCCTCATGAGACAACAGGAGCACCTGGAAGCCCCAGGCCCATGAGAACAGGGCCCAGTCACCTGCTCTGGTCCTTCTTGGGTTCTCTTTGAAGAGGGACTCAACTGAGAAGCTCAGGGACCTCCTGCTCACACTCCTGCACAACAGAGAGGCATCCCAGGGAGGACACACTGAAGTCCAGGAGCCCTGGCTTCTCTGTCACCCACATGTCTGGGCATTGGGGGCTCAGTGCTCAGGATAAAGAACCTCCCCCAGGAGAGACAGAGACAGGGATGGAGAAATCCAGGGCCCAGAGAGGAGAGGGAGGCAATGTCTTGTTGTAACAAGAGGATATGGTGGAGAACAAATTCTGGAAGCCGTCTTCTGTCTCTTAACAGCTGCACAGCCTTGGGCAGGTTACTAAACCTCACTGAAGTTTGAGGGACTGGTCTGAGGATGAGAGACAGAGCACATAAGGTGACGTCACACAGCTAACAATTATGGTTGTTAAAAATAATAGGCATGTTGCTGCCCTTACTCAATCAGTTTTAAAAAATTAAAAGGATGACAACATCAAAAGCTGCTTCTGATTATCCAAGTATGAGAAGTGAGTTTTTACTTGGGAAAAGCATTTTGTGAATATATATTTTGTTTCTGTGTTTGTTTAAATATCATTTCCTCCTCTGGAGGGAGTAAATCAATAAACGTATCTCAAACTCCTCTGCAGATCTGTAAACAATCAAATGGCATTCTCTGGAGTCAAAACTGCTATTTTATCACATGTTTAAGGTATAAAACCCACTGGAGTATTCTGCACTGAGAGCACCTATCACCTACGTGTAAGTCAGATCTGTTATTAAAAGAGAACGTGGACCAACATACCTGATGGGCAGAGTTCCGGTATTAAAATCACTTTAAACGAATGAGCCAGACAATTCCCTTAAGTCAAATAACTCATGAAGGAAAAAAAAATTATATTAAGTTACTACTTCCACTGTCACTGTGTCAAATATTCTCAACTAGTACTTTTGGAAAAAGCCAATACAGAAATCCATCAACAAAAATTTTCCAAAAGTGAAAATACGTATCTCAGTTTCTATACACCAAATTTTACACTCCTACATAACCCTTGTTATCATAGTACAGCGGCCTTTTGTCAGTCTGGGACCTTCAATAAATACTGACTTTATAATATGAACAAGTGTCATTCAATAATAATATTAGCTATCCAGTAAACACTTGGCACAGGAAATATTTTACAAAGACACAACTTCTGAAATCTACATTTGATTTTTTAAAATTTTAGAATGTATTATCCATATATTTATCAACAGAAATTCAAAAGTTAATCATCACAAGTCAAAAGAATGTTCAAAAAAATCTTTTTGTTTCTAGCCTTTATGAAACAGCAATGGTTCCAATCTATGCTTGTCAACAGGATAAATATTATTTCTACCTCACTCAGCAATTTTTAAAAGTTCGAATAGCTGTACCAAAGCAGCCTTGGGAATGTCATTAGGTGTATAATTTCATGAGGGCCACCTAGAAGAATCAACACTTTAGAGAATTTTCTGAAATATAATATTAAGACCATAACAGTCTAAAATAATTTATATCCAAGCACCATATCTACAAACTAATATAAAATGAAGTAACTCAAGCATCTCACAAAACAGGAAATGTTTGTATGCCAGTATCAATACACTGTGTGTCTAACAGAATACTTCTGCTAAAAACCTGAGTAAAAAGAAATTTCCCCTATCCCTTGTTACAATTAGAATATAATTAGAATTGAGTAAATCTCAGCCCTTTACAGGAGGCATTTGAATTTCAGACCTATTAATAAAGTGTGTCTTTTAATTCACTGAATACTATTTTCTTAATCATGCTTAGCTATTTTTAAATCAGAACATACACTTGGCCACCAGAAGAACAACACTGAGTTGCTGCTCTCCACAATCCTTTCTGTTGCTGGTGGCAAGTCCCATACCGGGTTGCTAACCTTTGTGCCACTGCACCATTGTGTGCCTAGAAGCCTGATGGGACTTCTCTACAGCTAAGCCAACTCTCCAAGGGCCAGTATTTAAGCAGAAACAGGCTATGTCTGGGGAGCCAAGACAGCTGCTGCAAGTTTTATCAGCGAACAGGCCCAACAGATGGGAGCCCATGCTGAAAACCTCCTGCTCCAGAAGGCAAGGCCCTGGTCCTGGCCTTCTGTCCTTCTGTTCACTGGGCTCATTTTCTGATAAGGAAAACAAACAGAGATCTCACAAACAGGCACACTGAAACGGAAAACATATTCAGAACAAAGCTGGAGGATCAATGCAAACAATCTAACCATATTCTATACTCAATGGCTATGAAACTAGAACAACAGTAATTGGCTTTTCATTTTTTATTATGATTATGATTTTCTATGACTATGATCAAGTTAGAAGGGCATTTAAAACATGATGAAACGTTAATATATAACATTTTGTTTTGCCAGATTTTTTTTTCTCCTCAAACCTGTAAACTGAGAAATGAGCTGCCACTGTACCAAATGGCCTTCCCAAGTGAAGGTCTACACAAGCACACAGAATCACATTTGTGTCTACGTCTGTAACTATTTGCAGCAGAAAATCAGAAACCCAAAAGCTAAAATATAAGCTTAGTGCAATTTACATTTACATATCATTATGTATAGTTATTACCATATGTTACAGCATTATTACACATATGTAGTATACACACTACCGACTACACATGAAGTATTTCTATTATGGAAAGAAAATTAAAATTAACCAACTACATTTAGCTTACTGTTCATAATAAGGGATACACCTTTGTAACTTTGTTGACTGTTTTTTTTCTTCAACATTTTTTATTGATTTATAATCATTTTACAATGTTGTGTCAAATTCCAGTGTTCAGCACAATTTTTCAGTCATTCATGGACATATACACACTCATTGTCACATTTTTTTTCTCTGTGAGTTATCATAATTGTTGACTGTTTTTTAAATACTGTTTTGTTATTAAACTAGGATTACAACTCTGTTACACATCTCTGATAATTTGAATATTAAGAATTAAAAAATTTATACTTGAACATATCCATGAGGAGCAAATTAAGGTGAAAATAAAGAGCCACTTACAGAGACTATCTAATTTCAAGCAGAACTTTTGAAGTACCAAAAATGTTTGGGGGAAAGGGGGTCAGTACATTTAGAATAATTACTTTTTATGTTTATGAAAACATTAAGTTCCAATTATTCCTGATTAAACTAAAAGTCAATTATCCTGATGCTGTATTCATGAAAATGTCCTTCAAATTTTTGAAATTCAAGACGGATAGAAGAAAGATATAAAAATGATCTTCCTCCTAACATTTCCGTAATTCTAAATTGGTACAATACCATTAACATACAGATGGACCCTCATTTTCTAATGAACATCACTACATGCCAGCACAGTAGGTTCCAGGAGGCTACACTGCCAGGGTTCAAATTCTGACCCTGCTATGCAGTCATGGACAAGCTACTGCTCTCCAGAGCCTGAAGATAAAACAGGACTAATAACAGTCCTCAGAGGAATGTTGATAAAGTTAAATGAGTTAATACATGCAGAATGCTTAAAAAAGGCCTGGTTCATAAGGAAATGCTCAATCAATGTTACTTGTTGTTACTCTTATGTTATAATCATTAATCATCTTGGCTGTGAAATATGATTAGCCATGAAAAGTCATTTATGATACCTAATTACAGTTAGTACGAGCAATAGAGCAAAACATAAAATAAAACAAAAAGTTAAGGAAACTCGCCTTGGCTCCCTATCCAGATCACCACCTCTACAGTTCACTAGACTCAAGTTCTCCAAGGACCAAGGTCACATCCTGTTCATGTTTGTACTCTCAGAATGGTCAGCCAAGTGCCTGGCAAGACAGCATATGCTCCTTAAGTGCTCACTGGATCAAAGTTAAAAAAATACCTTTTGTGTAAGAAATTTTACATTACTCACTGTAAAGTTAAAAATCAAATTCACTGGCAAGGATTATACCAAAGGGATAAACTACAAGCTTAGATGTCTCTGATTAAGTATTAGATCACTACCCAATGTGGCAGCAACAGAGCAGGGTCTCAACATATGTGAAATAACAAGAAATACGACTACTCCTACAGCCATGACCACGCCTCCCTTGACTAAGCGTCTGCTCAGTGTGCACACTGACACGTGAATGGCAACGTCACCTTGCCCACTCCTTGGAGCAGCCCTGTGCTGGGGGCTACCATCTCCACTTACAGATGAGGAAAAGGAGGCTGGGAGATGTTGAGTAAACTGGCCGTAGTCACACAGCTATCACATGGGCCAACTGGAATAAAAACCCAAATGTGTGTGACCCAAGAGTCCTTACTAAATGACAATCCACTATGAGTGAAACGTTAGAATGTCTTCCATTTACACACTGGCTTTGGGCAGTACAGCTATGACAGCTTCCCACAACTTGCAGTCACTGAAGATTAACATTCATTATCTTGTGACTGTCAAAGTACATTATTATTTTTTGATTGGAATCTTCATAACCATAAAAAGACATAACCTTCACTTCACCATGACCTCCAGAATACAGAATGATCCTCTACAGCAGGACCACCAATGGCCGTAATCGTCTAATTTTACCCCCAGCAGTGGTAAAAAGACATGTGGAAGCAGAGAAACAGCATGGCTGACCTGACTTGGAGGGGTTCTGCAAAGCAAATGGGATAGACAGGTAAGGGGGGTAGGGGGGAATGAACCAAGAATAATGACAGTAAAATACAATCAACAGTGGCCAAGAAGCTAAATCCAAAAGGGAGCTGAATAAATTAGGATAAATCGCAACAATCTAGTGTTCTCCATGTCATAACAGCAGGAAGAAAGAGCTGAAAGAACCAAAAAAAGCCAACAGAGGTATGATTCCCCCGTGACAACGTGGCCCTTATGTGGCCATGAATCCAAACTACAGGAGCAGAATACACATTGGAGGAGGGGGGAAAAAACAAAAACAAAGGAAGGAAGTGAGAGAGAAGGGAGAGAAAGAAGGGAGGAAGGAAGGAGGGGAGGAGGGAAAGAAGAAAAAAAAGGAAAAGAAAAGAAAAGAAAAGAAAAGAAAAGAAAAGAAAAGAAAAGAAAAGAAAAGAAAAGAAAAGAAAAGAAAAGAAAAGAAAAGAAAAGAAAAGAAACCTCTCCTACTTTTGTGACACACTTCTCTGACTGTAAGAACTCAAGTGTCTACCAATCACTAACATTGCCTGCTGTTCTCTAAGGTGGTGGTCAGAGGTTATGGTTCTGGAGCTGGTCAGTCAAGGATAATACCAGCTCCAGATGCACAGGAATAAAGCAGTAAAGTATTGATCTCCTTCCCTATCAGATCATTCAAGATGCTGAACTGTGTTAAAAATGACTAAAGCATGCTTAGGCATTCCACTGAAACAAAGACAAACCAGTTACGTTGGATGCAGTCACTGACAAGCCATCAAACTTGCAAATGCATTCAGACACACATGAAATAGAATGACGGGGGGGGGGGCGAACTCCTCCAGCCGCCCCTGACTACTTGCTACTGCAACCATTCACTTTCTGGCTAAACTCGTTAAACTAAGGAATGGGTGGCCAGGAGACAACCATGAAACACTCCATGGTGCTTTTGCCTGCCTTCCCCTCCCTCTTACTGCTGTCTGCCTTGGAGCCTCAAGATAGAGTGTGAAGCAAAACCAGCGTGCACATCACAGGTGCTGTATGTGAACAGATGAAGGTAGTACAGAATGGGAGTTGCTCACCTAATGCAACAGAAGCACTCTTTTGCAGTCCTGCACAAATTAGGGACATGCAAATTAAGTCTTTGGCACATTTTACATTATTTAACACACTGTTGGTTAGTTTTTTATTTTATTTCCTTAAGGTCCTTTCCCACTCTCCAAGCCCCCAGTCTTTACATCTACATCTAAATCCTTGGGCAATAATCCTTTCACCTTCAGCCCAAAACCATGCTCCACAAATCCAAATTTTCCAGTTATCAGATTTTCTTAGAGTGGACAAGAGGAAATAGATAAAAAAATATTAGCTATAGTAATTAACTATCTCCCTGGAATGGAAGAAAGCCAAGTATCTACCTCCCTTTTATATTTTCTAGTGTTTTGCAAATTACTTACAATGAGTAGCCGGTTTGTGTTTTAATCTTGTTCAATCATTTTACAGTTATAAACTCTTATCGTTATGCTAAGAGTTGTTTCCTTCAAAACTGACAGCACTGGCTTAAAAAAAAAGTTGAATGTAGTCCGTGTTAAGGGATCTAAGGGTCTTTAATAGTAATAATAGTAATAGCAACAGCTAGTTAATTACTGAGTAACTGCTATGTGCCACGCAGTGTTCTAAGCACATTACATGTTAGTCTTAAGCAAAGATACAGGTACTATTGTCCCATTTGACAGGCAAGGAAACTGAAGCACAGAGAAATTAAACAATTTGCACAAGTGAGTGGCAGAGCCAAATTCAAACCTAAGAGCCTAATAGCCAGTCCTGGTTAACTCGTTTGTTGATGATGTTAGTTGGCAGGAGGTTTATACTCTGAACAATGCTTAGAAATAATTGACCAACCAAACTTTCGAAACTTAAAAAAATTTTATTAAACAGAAATTAGAGCAGAAATAAAATTCTGTATTTAATAAAAATTAGTTATGAGTTTGTTTGAGAGAGGAAGTGTCCCTCTAATGGTTAGAAATGCAAAGCATCCTACACAGGTGTTGTTGACTTACCTAGCTAAGGGAATGGGAGGAAGGTCAAGGTGGCTAACAAAACCAGCCCTGAAACCATGACGCCTGAAGGTAGATGAGTAATTCGAATGAAAATTACATAACTCTGAAAGGAAGAGCCAAAGAGCTTCCCTAGATCTCTTCCCTCACTAGTGTGAATCTTGACAAATCAAAGACAAAAGCTTTCCAAATAAAGGCAAGTTGGCAGAAGTTGATGAAAATTGACAGAAAAATAGTAGGAAGTAAAATTATTAGTACTGAAAATTATCTTGTACAATGGGACATCTCCTCTCAAAATCAAAAGTGGTAAAGGTCTGTTTCTGTTTTGCTTAAGTGAGTGTATCAGTTTCTGCAAGCTGGTCTAAGCTGAAAGGCAGGGCACAATCAAGCTTCTAAGGATGACATGGACAGTATCATGACACTTAGGTATGAATTGTCTTGCAGAATTAAGTTTTGCAACAATGTGCAGATGTTTAACTTTTATTATCAATATGGTTCATGTTTTCAGACTACATAAAAAGCATTTGCAATTAAAATCAATGTGTGTAAAAGTTTTAATAAGAAGATTCAAGACATGCTGTTTATATCTATAAAAAGAAAAACTTTTAATGTATATAGCAAGATGAATACTAAAGTAAATTAACAAAAAATAAACAACCAATGTAAAATAAAAACTAGAGTTAACCGAGGTCGTTAATGTCAGTTAAATGGCAAATGATCCATTACAACCCATGTTTAAATGTGTCAATTAAATATGAGCAGACAGCCTTGCAATTCGAATTGAAAGATTTACTTCTTCCAGATTCGTGTATTGTCTTTTGAACATGAACATTTATTCTGAATGAAAAACCTTTCTTTATACTCTAGATACAAACACTAAATAAAAAGATTTTGCCAATTAAGTTTATCAAAGCAAGGGATATTATTACACTGATTTTAGAAAGGGACAATCCAAATCATTTCAGTAATTTTTTACAGAACCACAACACAGCAGTCTCACTACTCTTCGTTTCTTTTTCCTTCAAGGACTGCTGTCAATAAAATATGTTACGGGCTGCTCTTAAGAGCCACAGCCTGAAAGAATCTCAAAATGAAGCTTTCTTTCCCTAAGTACTTAAAAAAAAAAGCAGTGTTTAACAATAATCCACTGTCTTTATTAGGAAATAAAAGTCTTTACTTGCAAAGAAGAGTCTCTTTCTGAAATACACTCCGTTTAGCTGACCTAAGTTTTCTGACCAGATGTGCGTTGAAGTTTCACCCACAACTCCTACCTCGCACCTGCACCGCCCACTGCTTCACGCGGCGGAACTTTCTCCAAAGCATTCAGAGAAAGCTGCTTTTCCTCACTTTACTTTCCAGTAACATCGACTCATTAAGATACAACCCTTGAAAATTCCTAAAAGGCCAGTAGACACCACATAGGTGCAAGGAGATCCAAATTCCAATTTGGAAAATAACAGTCTCGGGGCATTTCTCACTTATCCAGAATGCCCTTTCTTCCACGGTGATGCGCAGGTGCCTTTAAAAGAGCAGAATAAGGAGAGCGCTATGGGGCAGAAATAGGCAACTGAAAATTGTATCTTGAGAAGAGATTTAAGTAGAAATTTGGAAAGACCCAAGGGAAAGCTGAAGAGAGAACTGGTTCCAGTGATCATTAAGCCAGCGCGCCCACCTCCCGTGGCCTGCTCCCGTTTCCGGAGCGAGGCCGCCCTGCGGCCGCGCGACCACGCCCCACTGCCCGTCTCCCAGCTCCGGCCCGGACGCGTAATGCAGAGCCGACCCTCCAGTCCGCGGCTGCTCTCCCGCCCTCCTCCAGCTCCAGCCAACGTCTGGTCTGCAGCCACGTGAGAGATCCCTGGTCAAAACCTCACTCTTCCTGAACTCCTGACCCAAAGAAACAGTACGGGAAAATAAAATGTTTTAATAAAGTGAAGTTTTGAGGTGATTTGTTCACTGAGACAATGTTACTAACAATATATGCAGATGCAAAAGCAAACAGAGGAATGAGAGAAAAAACAACTCTTGAGAGAAGGGGGCCAATCCTAAATGAGGGGCATAAGAAGTAGGTTATCAATAAGGAACAAACTGCATAACCTGGAAAGCTCAAGAACTGAGGATCAACAGACTAAAATCAAGGGAATTAATCGAAAGTCTGTGAACCATACCATTAGACCACCACCACCCCTAAACCATCACATAAGGGAGATTCTCTGCAGACATGGAGCCAGAGATGCTCAGGGCTCACAGGGTGGGGACAGCCTGTGGAAAGGTAACATGCCATCATGAGAATAAGAAAGAACACTGAGACTTTAACCCCTCTTCTCCCTGATCTAGCTCCAGAACGTCAGCAGCCAGGCTTAAACATCACCCACCACCTCTCCAAGCAGAAGACTACAGGTACCTCCTTGGGGAAAAATTAACCATGAACTCCAGAGAAAAAGATTTTCACACATCAACCTGAGGAAGTCCTCAGTGAGAAAGTTGGCTGATAACACTATGGTCCTGAAGAAACCCCTGCCCATCCACAAGGCCAGCTCACACAGAGAGCTTCCCATCACCAACTCAGTGCTTCACCCTGACATATGAACACTTCTGAGCGAAGCCTCTGGCATGAGAGGTTATAAAAAGTAAAACAAGTAATTCAGAAGAAACCGTGCGAGGAATAGAAGAAACTTTAAAAAAAATAGCATTCTGTTTCAGAGAGGAAAAAACATACTGCATCCATAAAACAAAGGATGCCATAAAAAAAGAACAATATAAACACTTCGATATAAAAATTACAAAAAGAAAAATAAAACAGGAAACAGGTTGTTAAGATAAAGCCAAAGTTCTCTCTTAGAAAACAACAATGGCACGGAAAAACTAGTACAGAAAAGATCAATCCAGTATCCAAATCCAACCGAGTTTTAGAATTAGAGCATATGAAGGAGGAGGAAGAAATTATCAAATAAATACCATAAGACAATTGCCCATAAATGAAGACTAGTATAAACTTAGTGCCCAGCATAATAAAGAACAAAAAAGATCCACAGAAACACACATGATTTTAGAACATGGGTGAAGACTCTAATAGCTCCCAGATAAGAAAGGGCCCCTCATCAAAGCAGCATCCACCTTCTCAACAGCGACATGAAATGTCTGAAGGCACAAGTATCAGAAGTTAGAAGGATTTATTTTTTTAATTCTTAGAGAAAATGATTTCAATCCTAGTTTACTCCATCTAGCCTAGCCAAACAAACGATCTAAATGTGAGGATGTAGTAAAGGTAACTTAAAAAACACGGAGTCTGAAAATTGTAGCTCCCAAGCACACTTCTCATGAAGCCACTGTAGGATGTGCACAATCAAATAAGTGATTTAGGAAACAGAAGATCCATATACAAGAGGCGAAGGAAAGAGTCAAAAAATAATGGATATCCCAGGAGACAGCGTGGATGCATCTAGACGTAACAATCACTCCAAACTGGGGCAAGAGACTGGAAATCCGCAAAGTATGTCTCTTAAGAGAAAAAAAAAAGTTGGAAAAAAGTATCCGTCAAGTCTGACAGTTTGAAAAACTGTTTCTATTGGGCTAGTGGAGGGTGTGGAAACACGTAGCTGGTTATTCAAAGAAAATAAACCATGAGAAAAAATGAGGCAAATTTTAACTCCAGGAAAAGTTACCCAAGAAAAGAAGTGTAGTTACAATATAGTACCCAACTTATCTTAATATGAACAATACTTAAAAGATAAAATAATGAGAAGAGTAATACAAGCTTAATCAAAAGTTGAGATATAATTGTACTGGGAGGATGGTGAAGAGGGGGAGAGTGTATAAAGCAAGCTACAACCCTCATCTACTGAAAAGCTATTAAATAATACCAAACTGAAGAATTTTTTAAAATAACATATATTAATGATTGTATGGATGCACAGTGCATTTTAAAATATAGACATATACATGTTTTATATAAAGATAATTTCATTTGATTTTTAACTATCACCTACAAATTACATTGTCTAGATTTTGTCTATTTTTGAAAACTTAGAAAAGGACCTATGTGCCAGTAACCCGTTTTTGTTTTCAAATGTTTGATTCTATACACTAGACATGAAGAAAGGCAGACTCTCTCCATTTCCCAATTTCAGTTAACCAGGCCATTAATTACCTCTCACCCCCAAATTTCCTACCATCTGTCAAAAACAACAACTTGCCTGCCTCATGCACCCACGGTGATGTGAGTGTGAGGGCGATCTTAGAGAAAGCCGCCAGCAGCGCTTCCCACAGTCAGGATGGCACTGGCATCACACACAGCAAAGACAAGGTGGGACGCTTGCTAGAAGTCTCAAGAAATTAGACACCTTTTGGTTTTTTTGTTGAGTCATGAGTTAAACAAAAACAGTGGTTTCACTCTACTGCCAGGATGACAAAGATCTGTACCAAAATGTAAGTATCATAATAAATACTGAATACATTCACCATGAAATTGTTTCTTCCACTGAATGAAAATGATTTAAATTCTGAGATCCTCCCTAAATTAATCAAAGAGGTTTTCTCCAAAATCATCAACCAAGATCTATGTATTTCCTCTCTTTGTTGAAGGCTCTTCAATGCTTCAAGCTACAATCTCAGCTCCTTGTACAAGGAACTCTTCTGCCCCTTCTGCGAGGTGCAGGCCCCACGCTGCTGCACAGGACAGGTCCTCCGCGTGGTCTGGAAGGCATCCCTCAGCTGCAAGGTGACCCTCGCTGGGTCTCCTACAGCGAGTGCGTCCGCTGACAGCAGAGCTCATTACATGGAAGCGTTTCAGGGAGCACCTGTGCCCCTCAACCAGACGTCCCTCCAGGGAAAGCACCCTGAGTTTCATCTCTGTAACCCAATAACCAGCATACTTCCTGGCACGTAGAAAGGAGCTCAATAGTTCTTCTCCAGATATACTAATCAAATTATAACACTGTGATTATGGATCTAAGCAGTATAAGAAATTTTAATGAATGTTTTAAGTTTTACAGATACTTTCTTTCGAGTCTTTTAACTTGGGTGGTAAAAAAAAAAAAAAGGGAAGCCACACTGCATTTAACATTTAAAAGAAAGAATGAACTGACTAAAAACAATCCATGTGTGTATTTCACGCAAATCTCTAATGTTCCTGGACCATTACCAAACTCTAATTCAGGTGGAGCAAGTAGTAATTTCCAATATTCTCAGCGGCAAAGAAAATGAGTACCAGCATCCTGCCCTCCCAGCCTCCCACACCTGTCACTGGGGTGGGTAATGTCTCCCATGGCAGGACACAGAGAGCTTATAGCTGAGTCAGTTTGCCTACTAGCATATTCTGTATAAGGCAAACAGGATTCACTGGAACTTGACCTATAAAGGATAAAAGTTTTCCAACTAGGCATTTCAGCAGTTACTTTAGATAGGTATTTTATCATAATATGATGCAATATATAATTATCTTTGCAAAGTTGGGATTCCTATATATTGAGAATTTTCAAACGATACTGTAAACAGATTAATATGGTAACAGTAATGACAGAACTACAAAAGAAAAAAGTAAAATTCTTAAATCACAATCAGGTAACATTATCAACACTACTAGTACTTTCAGGATGATTCGTTTTACAAACTGAGACATAAGGCACCAAAGATATTTAAATCTTCTTTCATTCATTAAGCAGTTCAACAGCATAAAAAAGGATTTATTACTTTTAACTTGAAAAATGTAAACACACTATCATGTACACTCAAGTCAGCTGCCATCTGGATAAAAAATGGAGAGAGATTTGGAACAGAGTAACAGTTTGATTCTGCTATTATAGGGAAGCCTGAAAAAAATACATAGCTAGAAAAATATACCACATTTAAATATATCCTACTGGAGATGCAGAACTTACCATTCTCCAAAGGAAATGGCTCTTTTTTTAAACTAACAAAACCTCCAAATTAAATTCTCTTTTAAATCATATTAATGAAGACACTCCTACCATGGAGCTAAAATGGATTTTAAGTAAAAATCGACCTAGTAAAACAGCACAGTGAAAATAACCTTTGACATAATGACACACAACAGTCTCTAATAACCTGTATTGCACAAGAATGAAGTATTTTCATGGTGAAGAGATGGATTCTATACCATATACTGAGATTTCCATGATTCTTTAAAAACAACACTAAAATGACATCTAGCACATATCTGCACAGTAAAACTCAAAGGCAATAACAAAATTTACAGAAGAAATCATATCCTCTCATTATCAGTTATGAAGACAGAAAGATCTGAAGAAAACAATGGCTGAAAAATTTCCAAATTTGATGATCTATAAATCCACAGGTCCCAGTCAATGAACTCCAAGCAAAAGACACACAAAGAGAACTACAGCCACACAGCCATGACTACAGAAATATCACGATCAAATTGACTAAAACCAGTGATAGAGAAAATCTTTACAGGAGCCACGGGGGAAAAAACACAGTATGTAAAGAAAAATAAAAATAAGACAGACTTCTTGTCAAAAACAAAGAAAACAGAAGACAATGGAGCAGTATCTTTAAAATACTGAAAGGAAAATACTGTCAAACTACAATTCTATATTCTGTGAAAATATTTTTCAAAAATGCAGTGATCGTACATTTCACACAAAAAGCACACGTGATTTAAAAAATGATAAATTGGACTTCAGGAAAAAGGGGGAAGGCTTTAAAAGATACCTTTAAAAAATGAAAAAGGCCACAGGCTGTGAGAAAATATCTGCCAACTATATATGATAAAGAAATTGTATTCAGGATACATAAAGCACTCCTAAAACTCAGTAAGACGACAAAATAATTCAATTTAAAAGTGAGCAATAGATATGAACAGACATTTCCCCAAAGAAGGTATACAAATGGTCAATGCACTCATGAAACGATGTTTATTTAATATCATTAGTTATTGGGGAAATACAAATTAAAACCCCAGTCACATCCAGAAGAATGGCTACAGTGAAGAGAAAGAAGATAAATGTTGGCGAGGATGTGGAGAGGAACACTGCTGGTAGGAATATAAAATGGTATAACCACTTTGGAAACTAGCTTAGCGCTTTCCTAAATTGTTAAACAGAAACTTACCACATGTCCTAGAAAAATTTCACCAGTTGGTAACTACTCAAGAGAAATGAAAACATTATGTCTACAGAAAGACTTACACATGACTGTTCATGGCAGAACTATTCATAATTAACCAAAAAGTGAAACAACTCAAATGTCCACCAAATGGTGAGTAAACAGAATGTATAAGGGTGTCATTAAACCTATGACAACAACAGCAAAAAGGCCTGGGGGAGAAAAGGCAGTAGATTGCTGTAAGGTGCTTACACTGTGTGTGAAGTGATAGAATGAAAGTTGAAGGTAGGCTGTGAGAAGTAAAAATGTCTGTTTGAAACCCTAAAGCAACAGCTAATACAATATAGCAAATCACAGCTAATACATTCTGTTCCAGGTGATGCTACCCACTGCGTTAAAACAAATCTGCCAATATCTAACAAAAGACAAACTAAAAGATAGGAGATTTTTATATATGTTTTCACTTGGCTTTTTAGTTATCTGAATTTCACTGACATAATAACATATCTTGCGTGAAGAAGATGGCAGAGAATAGTATTTGGGGTTGTTTTTCAGTCTGTGTTTTCACATTTTCAAGGAACCACTTAACCTTTACCCTCTCCAATCTTAGGCAAAACTGCAACACTTTCCTATCTCCACACAATTAGCCTTTCGTGGCCATTAACCAAATAAGATTATTTACTATAAAACTATTTGATAACCATAATTCAGTGTTTTGAAACGAGGTACCCTGCAGAAAGGAGAGTCAATAATGCTTCCTTTGTGAGAAACTAAGAAGTATGAATAATGACTGGAGGATTCATATGGCTTTGTTCTTACAAGGTTTATAAAGCTAAAGCTCCCAGAAGAGTTTACATGTTTTAAAACCCTGAACTATAGTCAATCTGAACTTGTTTAGACTGCACATCCTTGTTCAGAGTATTAAAAACAAAATGAACATAGATATCTTTAAAACACACCCACAAAGCTCAAAATTCAAAATTACATTACAGTTTTTACTTCACTCCTTCCCATATTCTCTGTTTTATTTTGGGGGGGGTCTCCCCAAATCTGGACTTTGTCAATCCCTGAATGAATAAAATAATTTTTTCAAGTCGGGTGCCCTTTGGGAAATAACATCTAAATTAGCTGAGCAAAATGTTGTAGAAAAATGTTCCATAAGGAAAAACTTTTGAGATACAGAGAAAACCTCGGTTCAAGCCATATAAAAACTAACTAGAATAGCCAAGAAGTCTAGGGTTTGGATAAAACAAAAAGACAGACCACAACACACTTTTTCATCACAACCACAAATATACATCTCAATATTTTCTGGTTTCCTATGCATAATCAGAGTAGAAAAAAGTTACTAAAAAGTTATGGAGAAATTTTAAAATAAATCTGATGTTACAACTATTGAGACAAATTGTAAATCAAACCGAACAGATAATAAATGTGTATAGGGAAGGGGGTTCAGGACAAATAAACCAATGGAATGGTTTTGGAGAGTTAAACACATAAACTAAATGGAATATTCTTTATTCATTTCACGTGCCTCCTTGCCTCTTTAATAGTGGGAATTCTGTGATGCCTAAAAAAACCTAAATTCCTTTTAAATCAACAATAAAAATTGGTTTCATTTTTTAAAAGTAAATATGCAGGAAGATGAGCAATGTAGAAACTCACTAATAAAATAAACCTACAAATCCTATTAAAATGCGTTTTAAAGGAATTTATAGGAAACAATAAAGCACAGAATTTAAGAACCAGAATAGATATTAAAGCCCATTTAGTTAGCTCTTTATGGTATGAACTTAGAAACTATACTTACATCACAACTGTTTAAAAGAACTTGCTGACCATAGAAATGTTCTACATTCAGTGCTGTCTGATATGACAATAGCTAGCTATATGTACCTACTGAACTCTAAATTCATTAAAATTAAGTAAAATTTCTAATTCAGCTCCTTAGTTGCACCAGTCGCATTCCAAGTGCTCAACAGCTGCATGCACCTGCTGGCTACTGTACTGCACAGCACAACCCAGACTAGCATTTTTTACTTGCATAATATAATGTGAGACTGCTGCAGCAATGCAACATTAATAGATGCCAACCAAATAAAGTATGAATTATTTCTATGGTTTTTGTATTTATTTCCTTCAAAAAAATAAAAATACCAAAAAAACTGTTGAAAGTTAAAAGCATCTCTTTCATGTAATATTTTTTACCAGAATTTCTAGGATAACATTTTTGGTGGATCCTTTGTTAGAAGACTTTGTTTTCAGGAGCAGTATCTCTGAACTGCAACCAGTTCCACTTCTGATTTCTATAGGCTCCTCTGGCTAGAACTAGTCCCACACGGGGAGACTGCTGTAATTCCAGCGCTCACCCGAGTCCTAGAGGATTACCGAGGAGAGAGTAAGGGTCTACCTGAAAAGATATAGACACATCCTCCTATTTCAACAAACAGTGAGTGAGAGAGGCCTCTGATTTCAAACTAGGGTACCCAAGTTTAGGTTTACCTGCTTACTAAAAATGTTCATGCTCCACTGGTTACTATGGAAAAATTCTTAAGAATGTAGATTTGCATAATTTTATACTCAGAGAGACAAAGTTGAGGGTAACACGTGAAGTAGGCAGGTAACTAACTTCCAGCCCTCACTCACTGGTGCTGTGACACTGAGCTAACCACTGGACTCCCCTGGGCCTTTGGTTGCCCCTACCCTGTGTCCTCCATCTACAAAACAAAGTTACCAGCCTAGACCATTTACTTCTTACTTCTGATTCACAGTCCCTCAGATATTGCAAGTGCTCAATAAACATTTGAGAACTTCTCTTGTTGACTACATAGATATGAGCTAAAATGCCTTCTAGAATTTCAATCCTGTAATTTTTATTTAGGAATTCTGAAGGAACACTCCTGTCAAGTGAATAAAAAGAATTGTCTTGGGCTTTTGGGTTACCATTTTTAATTTGAAGTTCAGAACTGTAGAAACGAAGGCACGTACATCTTTCCTAATCCTCTCCTACTCTGGAGTAGGCAGAATTCTAAGGTGGCTCCCAAGATGCCTGGATCCTGTCTGTACATATCCTGTAAAATCCCCTCCCCTTAAGTGCAGAAAGGGCCTATGGATATGTTGAGCTATTAACCCCACGATTGAGTTACATTATATGGCAATGGTAAGGGAGTCTGTGGATGAAACTAAGACTACCCATCAACTGATTTTAAATTCATCCAAAGGGAGGTTCTCTTGAGTGGGTCTGACCTAATCAGGAGAGCTCTTTTAATAGGGTCAGAGAGATTTCCTCCAGCTGGCCTTGTAGAAGAGTTTTACAGCTGCAAGGAAATAAATTCTACCAGCAACCACACAAGCTTGGAAGAGAAACCCACACCTCAGATGATACCCCAGCACCAACTAACATTCTGAGCGTAGGACTCATCTGTACCATGCCCAGATTCCTTACCAATGGAAATCTTGAAATAATAAATGGGTGTTGCTTCAAGCCTCTAAATTAGTGGTAATTTATTACATTGCAGTAGGAAACTAACAAATTCCCATCCACTGCTTACTGTTTGCTGTATCTCTTGTTCAGAAATTTTATATATATATACACATGCTTTTTTCAGTAACTCTATGTTACATCATGCTGTTATTAACCCCATTTAAAAAACAAAGAGTTTGAGGCTAAATGACATGGGAATAAACTAAGTCCTACTGTATGCAGTAAGGAATTCATTATCTTTTTACATTACATAGTTCAATTTTCTACCAATAAGGATAGGAGGCTCACTTTATTGCTGACACTGCAATTTCAAAGAAGTCATAATTTTTTCAAGATCACAGGAAAGTAAAAGTAAAAACAAGAATGTTTGAAATTCAAGTCTATTTGAATCCAAAGCCCAAAAATCTCTCAAATTTTTCAGTTTTTACCTTGGGGTAATTACACTTCATTAAAGATAAATTTCTACAAATGTCATCCACAGTGAATTTTAGGATGCATGAGGATGAAAGAGGATGCAGCAGTCCGTCGTTTATATGTGTGACTAGCATCAGAGCTTCCCCGGCAACGGATACCAGCAGCAGAGAGAAAAATCAGCACTCAGAGAAAATTAGCAATCTTCCACACAAGATACAAACTGGGCCAAATTATGTTTCTCCACTAGAGATCCAGGAGTAGGGAGGCAGGATGGTCAACACAAGGCTGAGAACCAGGTCCAGCCTATGATAGGCAGGTGGCTGGAGCAAGATATAGAAACAATGCATACAACACTCAGGGTACTCAAGCAAAATCTGAGGCAGCTGAAGGCAAAAGGCACCCCAAATGTTCTATTGCATCAGTGAGCACAGAGAGGGAAAGCGAGAGAAGTGTAACAATACAGAAGGAATACAGGACATTAAATAATGTTTCACTGTTAGCTACAAGCAGTTGTTCTATAACCAAGGATGTCCCTTTTCATTGTTGTTTACCAACCACAAAAATTTGGCAGTATTTATGAAAAAAGATTAAAACAGTTTAGAACAAACTATTGTTAATATTCTAAAATTTGTTAAATTGAAGTATAGTTGATTTACAATCTTGTGCTAGTGTCTGGTATACAGCATAGTGATTCAGTTACACATATATATTCTTTTTCATTATAGGTTGTTACAAGACATTGAATATAGTTCCTGTGCTTTATCTAAAATTTAAAACATCATGGCAGACTTACTAAGTGATCTTGATTAAAATAGGTAAAGTACATTTCAAGTGTTATAGAATAAAATGCCAAATGCTTTTAAAAATATACAACCAAAAGTAATGTTCTAAAAATTCAAAGCTTTTATTCATAGAAATCAAATACAAAATTCTACAGAATGTCTACATTCACTAATTGACACTGAAAAGGTAAACATTAATTTTCCTTACAAAGTCTGAATTGCTTTAACCTAGAATTGGTTTGTCTGGAACTAGTCAATGCAAAAAGGCATTACAGAAAAAAAAATAAGCAAGACAGAGAAAATTAAATTGAAGTTAATGAGACTTGCAAGTTATTAGACATTGTTTTTTTCTTTAGAAAATCAGGATATAAAACTGATATATTCTTTTAGCTCCCGTTTAATAGGACATTTAACAAATGTTACAGTGTTTAAGTTGTCCTGGCCACATAAAGCTCACATATATTAAGCCATACATCTATATTTAAGAGATTAATAGTTATAAAACTAGTGCCGTTGGAGTAAGGTTAAGTAACTTGGATTTGGGTAATCACTATATGTAAAGTAATTGTTGTATTATTATGAGGCCTTAAATGTTTTTCCTGACACTTCTTTTCAACAAATGTAGAAAATTCTGGCTCCCTGCCTACCATGTGAGTTCAGTAGCTTAAACAAAGTTAATTCAAACTACTCTCCTGTCATAAAACATATACCAGTACTCAGAGGGAGAGCCTACAGTACAATTCCAACCAGTTCAACAGTACAAATCTAACCACCACCCAATCCTTAGGCTGGAAAGAGATACAATTTTAGCCTAGAACAACAAACTTATTCTGAATAGAGATTTGCATTCATACTAAATATTTTCTGGATAATTTTGTTGACACACACACACACACACACACACAAACAAAATCAACTGAGATATTCATAGCAAGGTATGTTTTTACTTGGTATCCATTCTCAAAATAATTTAGACATAAGCTGCAATACTTAAGAGTTCATCTCTAAGTCAAAGTCTTTGGAACATGGAATGTATTTTCCAGAAATACATACTAAATTAAACTTCTCAGCCAAAGAAAAAATTCAACTCCTAAACAGAACGAACATTACCAGAAGCTAAATATCTTTTACAACAGTGCTTCTCTCTGGAGCAAAAGTCACCCAGCTGCACGCTGAATGCGCAGCCAGAACCTGTCTGGGTTCTACTCACAGTTGTAAAAGCTCTGCTCCCATTCCTTCACTACAAGCAGCCAGCACAGAACCTCAAGCCAGAATAATCACTAACAATAAAAATGAGCAACCATTTATTGAGATGCTGTATGTACATAATCTCAAGAAATCCTGACAATAACCCTGTGAAAGAGAAATTTTATACCCATTTTCTGCACAACCAACCAGGTGAAAAGTCAAATAAATTGCTCAGGTCATAAAGTGGTGGTGCTGAGATTCAAACTCAGATGCAACTAACCCCATCAGATTCTATTCTTACAAACACTGGAGGAGACAAGAATTTTGAGAGCGTAGGTAATCCTACATTCACACAGAAGATTTCTAAAAGCATGTACAAAACCAGAGAGTAAAGGTGATCACATGGGGGGTTCTACACCAGACAGAGTGATGATGAAGATGAGGATGAGAACAGTGAAGAAGGGAAGAAACAATGTACGGTTTTCCTTCTAAGCATAATCTCCAGTGAGGATTTACTTTCTTGCTAATGGGCAATGAATAATCAGATAAGATAAAAGATTTTCTACATTTATCATCTCCAGATGTTTCACATCTTTATATTATGTTTTTCAGACAGATTTCTCATCACTAACATTGTCACTCAATTTCCCTTTTGCCCTCATTTTTAAAATTAAAATACTGGCTACCATGCAGCATCACCAATAACAACAGTTTAACGGAATCATTTCCAGGTGGTGGACAACACCCAGAGAAGGTATTCAAGGATGTGTGGTTAACACAGGAAAGAGGGGCTCTTCCCACACTCCAACCCAGCAGGCACAGACAGTGAACAGACAGGGACCAGGAAAGGTCACTGGTGACCTATGGTGAAAAAAAGGACAATCCTTTCCTAGGACATAATGAACAAATTGAGTGCCCCCAAATTTACACGAATCTGAATTTTGCATACATCTACTGCAAAGATTTACTTCACTGAAAGAAAAATATAATTTGAAACTAAGCTCCCTACTGGATGAATCAAAGTTCTTCATGGATCTATTTCCAGCACTGTCAAAATAACCGCAAGCCCCCCAAAAGGAGGATCATAAGATGTTAACGTTTCAAATACAATTACAACACAAGCTGACGTTAAAAGAACAGGTAATTTCAACTCATTGATCAATTCAAACAATACTGAATATATTCAGAAAAGTCTAAGACTTAAATTTTTATGATGATGACAATAATGAATACGATATATGCTTTAATCCTTAACAGCAGATTAGAAATTTTTATTTCAAATGAAATACATAAGACAACTTAGTATTATTTTTTAAAGCACTGAAATAAATTTGATGCACCAATTACACAAATGCGCACAACACTCTTTCCTTCCTCCTCTTTCTCTTTCTTACTCATCCTTCAGGGAGCAGTGAAAACGAGCCAAAAGAGGGAAGGATCAGGATGGGGAAAAAAATCTCCTTCCCAAATTAATCATTAACCTCATGGGTGACAGCTGATTTATCTTCATGACTTTTTCATACCTATTTAATGACACTTCCTATGGTGATTCTTAATACTGTGACTATTCTTATCTAGAAAGTGGTGTGTATGTACATGCACATAGGTATGTCTGAAACTAATTTGTATTCAGTATCACATACCTTCAAATGTTGAAATGTAAGATATATTTTGAAAAACACTAAGAATACTATGACCCTTTCAAAGTCCCTCAAAAGACAGGTTTATATATATCTCTAATGACGGTTCAGATAAAATCTCTAATCAAGGCAACTGAAAAGTAGGACAACATTATCACCATAACAAAGAGCAAATACAGAGAGAAAGGGGGAAATGGACTAAGTTGTTAAAAGAGCTAGAAAAAGGGGCTGTTAAAAATTATCAGTTTGTACTATAATAACTCTTTCCACAAATCGAAACTACTCTTTCCTAACATTTACACTATCAAAATAAGAAGATTAACAAGATTTTAAAGTCTTGGTGTATTGTGGACAGCAATATACCAAACATTAAAATATTACTCTAAAGTCTTAATATGAATTTCAAGTTAAGCAAGAAATGGTTAACTACAATTTGTTTCGCTGTAGGTCTACTTGTTGAATGACATACAACAGCATATACAAATGGAGACTCATTCCATTTACTGAAAAGAAACTGGGCAGCACATCCTTAGTATCTCAGAGGTACTATGAGGAGCCATGGGCCCTGTGCTGAGGCCAGAGATCCGTCCAGTTCTGCTAGTAACGCATCAGCAAGCAGTAAATAAAACAGAAGCAAAGCATGCAAACAGACAAAGAATCCCAGTAATTAAAACACAAGCAATATAAACAGTCTACATCTTAAAGACAAAATTTAGTAAGTCTAATCTGAAAATTCTCAGAATTTAGGAAAAGTTATCAAATTTTTGCATAATCTACGATAGACTCCAAATGTACATTTATGTAAGATTTTTGGATAATCAAGCAATAAAAAAAATTTTATTGTTCACAAATTCCTCCCAAAGATAATTAGCAATCTATAAAGTTAACTATATTTGTATAACAAAGCTTTTCCCTTATATTGAAACCATAGTTTTTAAATTTAATATAAGCATTCTAAGCCTTCTATAAGTATTAATATATATTCATGAAATGCAAATTTAGTTTCTTGCATTAACCCCTGCTAAACTGGGCAAAACAGTCAGGGAATAATCAACAATAATTTTTCTTAAATAACACACACTTTCCATCCACACTGCTAAGATAAAGTAGAAGGGAGACTGAGTAAGAAAGATAGCTACTTCAGAAAAAGAGGCTTCGTCTAGATGAACAGAAGTGCCTGTGTGAGGGTGGAAAACACCAGTACCACATTCTTAATAGGGATAAGCCTAGACAAAATTTAGAGAATAAGCCATGCAGTCATTTCCAATGCAAGAAAGCACTGCTAAATTATTTTAGTACTTTGAACCATTAGAAAAAAATTTTAAATAAAAAACGCTTAATCACAGCTGCTCTATGCAAAAAAAAAAAAAAAAAAAAGACAGAATAACTGAATTTCAAACTGCTGCTAACCAATGTCTACCACAAGGGGAATAGAATATGTATGTAGATGTATATGTGATGAAAAAAATAACTGTTATGAAATATTCATTTGAGAAGTAATCAAGTCTTACAATTGAAAAGTTAACCTTTCACAACACAAAAATCATCATGCAGCTTTGAGATTAACACATTCTTATGTCCTCTAGTGCTTATTACACTTTATTTAGTACTTCATATGTTTAATATTTTGATTTTTCATATTTTTTCAATTCCTACAAACTAAAATAAAAAAGAACCAAAGAACAATTCTCCCCAAATATCTGAAACAAAAACTTTACAGACAGCATAAACCTTAGTAAGTTTCCTAAAATATGAAAAATAAACCTTTTCAAGTAAGAGAATCTATACTTCAACTGAGGTTAAGCTGTTTAAAAGAACTGGTTTAAAACCATATCCTCTTTTTTGCAGAATCAATACCTCCAAATTTACAATTTTTGTGAGCACAGAGATATACAAACCCATGCACACAACCTTCTGTGACCTGATACATATACATACGATTATGCTACCAAAAAAGAATTTAAAACCACAAATCTCTCAAATAATCCTGGCCTAATTTTCCCTACACAAAGTACCAAATTAGGCAGTATGTAGTCTCAGCACATAAGCATAGAGAGATTTTTTTTTTGGTCCAGGGAAGAAATTAGTAGGATTTTAGGCTTCAATGGCCAAAACAGACTATTAGCTTCCATTTGGTTATTAGTCAAATAAGCAGAGTGGTCTCAAAAGTGTCACCAAAAGATAGCAATAAATTCTTAAAATGAGACAGCGCCTGCTTTTCTCATTGGGAAGGGAACCAAAAAAGCTGATTCAGCATATGCAGTACATCCATTCAAGTCTCATACTACTGATGTCACAGGGAGCCTTGACAGCTCCTAGTCTTGAGGAGCCAAAGGTCACAAGACGAGTTAATAAGGCGTGCAGCTGAGTCCAAGATAAGGCCAGGCTTGGCGGGGAGAGTACGGGACACAGGGCTCCCCATAACTGTAAGCCAAAATGCAGAATCTTTGTGACTTCCCTCGAAGACATAAGAGATTCTGAAATGGAAACAAAAAGCATGGTATGCAAGAAGTTCTCATCCAAGTGTTACCAAGGAGAGCTTCTTTGCACACCTGGCAAGCACTTTTTATTCTGAAGACAGACGGAACAGAACACTGTCTCAGAACCCAGACTGACACCATGCCTAGTTCATGCTACAGATTATCAGTCATGCCTCAGACTGCTACCTCATAAGCACATTAAAATCTTCTCCTCCCAAAATAAACATGATACAATTTCTGTAAACGAGAATCTCAAATAAATATACCAAGAGGAAAAGTTTGTTTTACGGAATCCTGTTTGTTTATATAAAACAAACTCTTCCATGGTTCTGGTTTAATTTAAAGTAGCATTTGTTCATTCTTAGTGAATACTACTCAGAATTTTTAAAAACTAAGTATCATTTTGAACACTAAAGATCAATATAACAAAGAAGACAACTCAAAAATGCAATGCCTAATTATATAGTATATCTAGGCTTAATATTTTCTTAAATGTGCTTACTCCATATGGATGCTATGCAACCATTTAAAATGATGGTATACAACTATACGTAACAAGAAATTACGTTAAGTTTTCTAACTAAGCAGGTTATAAAACAGGATATAGGCATGATCCTGTTTCTCTAAATTATCCACGAGTATACACAGAAAAATATCAAAGATACAGAAATTAGTAATCTCAACTTAATCTCAAATATATGATGAACATATTACCTATGTCATTAGAATGACCAGTAAAGCTATTTTTAAAAAGAGGAAACTTCTCTCACTGAGCTCGAGGCTTTTCTTATTTCCTAATCTAACTCTACATTCCTTATTTGATTGCAAGAATGCAGCAGTTAAACAAACTGTAAATAAAACAAAGAGTGATTTTAAACCCACTAAAACAAACGGACCCATTATAAATAAGCTATGACAACTATAAAGAAATTGACACAGGCACAGATTTCTGAAAAAATACTTTCTAAAAATAAAAAACCAAAAACAAAATTAAGAAACAATGAGGTGAATTTTACCCTGGTTTTATTCTGACATTTTCAGGAAAAACCACTTAAGGACAATTAAGGGGGGAAAAGAGAAATCTGAATTTACTGCTGAATTGTCATTTACCCTTTTATAGCATTTTTAAAAGGGTATATATGTGTATATAAAGTTACTCTGAAATAAATCAGTATATCCATTCTTTCTAGCAAAAATAGCTGACTTATTTTTTGTAAGAAAAAAAAAACTGGCAGGCCATTCCTCCCACATGGTGCTTCTTACTTTATTTTGGAATACATAGAAATAAAATGAATTTTCTTTTTAAAAATACATCCCTCAGTAAACAAAATCTCAGCCTTATAAGATCAGAGATCTGTTCCTCAGCCTCGTGTGCCTGTTTATTTCTAAAGAAACAACCAGCAAATAGTGCCTGTATATTGATTTCACATTCAACAGGAGATTAAAAACTATGCATACAGTGACCTTGCACTTCATGCCTAATTTCAGGTATTCCCAGTAACACTGCTGATCACCAGGCTTCAAACAAGAGGTCATTTAAGTGGTGACCCTGAGGTAGGGAGCAGGAGCAGGTGAGCGCCCAGCACTTGTGTTCCTGGAACAGCTCCAGGCCCCTGCGGCCCCAGGGCGATTCAGATGAGGACAGAGACTCAGAGGTTCAGCGCTTGCCACTGGGCAACAGCCAGCAAGCAGCTGAAGGGCTGGACCTGCGGCTGTATGAAAGAAGTCACCTCCGCTCCACACGGGAAGAGTCAAAGTCACAGTTTTCTAAGTCAGCATTCACCACCTCCCAAAGGTCCCTACTGGTCATTTCTCTCACTTCTCTCTCCAAAATACAGACCTAGTTGTATGGAACGGTATCACACTTTAAAAATGTAGTCTGGCTTGAAGTCTGACAATAAAAGAAGGTTGAGTGAACATTAAACAAACTATTTCGGCACTCGTTTTTGATGCAGTCGCCCCAGCTCAGGGGAAACTGAGGCGCGGAGCGTGCGCGGGCCGCACAGCCGCGTGCGCTGGGCTCGGAGCCTCGCGCGGGGCAGCAGACAGCTCCGCGAGAGCCGCGGGGCTGGGGTTTCTTTCTTTGATTTCTAGGGGGGCGATTTCTTATCTTTCCTGTGAGAACACATAAAACTTCAAATTTAGAAATCAACATTCCATTTTACAACTATTTGCTCCTTTTTAACGAAGTAAAAAGGTGGCTCATTTTGCAATGGTTTTTCAAAGTGGCACCCTGAAGTATATACAAGAAAATACAGTGAGCTCTGCTTTCTAGACTTCCAGGGCCTCTTTTTAATAAAATGTTCAAGGAATAATTCTGCTTCTTCACTGAACAAAATCACCTCTCTAAATTCAAGCCTTAAAAAATACAGCAAAGTGTTGTGTGCCTATAATTCTAAAACCCTGTAACTTTGCTAAATCCAAATCCTGTTCTAGTTTCCCAGGCCCTTTTGTTTCCAAAGAATAATTTGGGGTTCTCCTCTGACAATTGCCCTGTGAGTACATAAAAATAAATGCAAAGACTAGAAGTGAAGTTGTTGCTTTAATTTTTAAGCTTTAGCCAATAGTTGCCCCATGGAAATCGACTCAAAGGAATGCACACCAAACCCACACAAACTAAACACATTGGCTCATAAAAAAAAAAAATAGTGCTTTAGTTTGTCAATAAAACAAAGTTTATGCACATTATTTCTTGCTGATTGAACTAATATAATTACCAAATGAAAATATAATTTTTGTTTACTATAAATTAGGATAAATTTTTTTAAGAACAATAATTCCATTATATCAATGCACAAGGGAACTTCCTATGAGTCAATAAAGGACATCTGTCACACAAACAGATGCCACATCACGCATGTACAAAGCCCAAGTCCCCATCAGAATACAAAAATTTGTTTCATTTTTAAGCAAAGAAATTTAGAAACTGTAAAGAAAAATGAAATACTGCTTTTAAAAAAATCACAACAGTAGTTTAGGATGAACATAATGTTCTCGGTTAAATCAAGAAGTGGATGATCTTCAAAGACAGCCCTGACTGAAAATTTAACCAGGAAACGTGGGCAGAGACAGAGCAAACCAGAGAAAGAGACATGGTGTGCAGACTTCTCATGCGCCAGTAAAGATTAAAGAAAGGCTTGTGTTGGGGGGCAAGAAAGTCAATTCAGCTCAACTCATTTAAAGAGTAGACTGTTTCCATCCTGATTTGAGAAAACGAAATGCTCTTCCTAACAATCAAAGTGACCTAGCTCTCTTCAAATGTCCCTTAGTTCAACAAAGAGCTATCTATCACAAGCAGAAAGCATTATTCACATTCCCCCCCAACCCCCATTTGAAGCTTATACCTCAGTGCTTTCTCAGCAGAAAAAAAAAACCTTAATGGCCAAATGCCTCAAATGTATCTGTTAAATCACTTTGCACTTTCAACAGTACTCTTACAGATTTCACCCAATATACAAAGAAAAGTATAGCAGGAGAAATCTCAAGCTTTAAATATTACTTACTTACTAGGGGAAGGTGAAGAAGGATCCATATTTTTAAACCAATGATACATTAAAAAAGGACAGACTCAGACAATGTGGTCAACAACAACTCTACAACTGTTACACTTTCTTTAGAAAGATGTCTTGTAAAATTTCAGCAAATAGCTAAAATTTTATTGAAAATGTCCTGATAATAAGACAATACATCTGTCATTTTGAAGAATGAAACTGTACACACTGTAACCACAAACACTCAAATTAGGCAAGACTTTTCCAACAGAGTGAAGTAAGGTCATTTTCTTGCTTCCACCCTTCACAGACTAGACTAAAAAGCTGAATATTATATTCAATCATTAATAGAACACAAGCTAAGTATTATTAATAGAAGAATTCCACTTTTACAGAGCATCCTTCCTATGCAAGTCTCACAGACTCATTTAATAACCTTCCCATAATCTTATTAACAAAAGTACGATAATTAAACTGTCTTTGGGGTTTTGTGTTCAGTTTAGGCATGTATAAGTAGTTAATGATTTTATTTAACTGAAAATTCTAGATAACAAGGTTGAAACAAAGGGCAGGGGGCTTCTTGATTTTTCCTTACCTTTAAAAGTACTTTGCTTCATTAGTGAACTAACTCCCTATCACTCCTGTCCTCATCATCTTTTGTGCTTTGCTTCATTAACTGGACTACAATCACTCCTTGGTTTTAATAAAGCTTTCTTAATAGAAATTACCCAGATTACTGACTTTTCCGAAAGGTTGGGGGGGGGGTGGAGACTATTATTCCTCAAAAGAGCAAAGAGAAATCCAAACTGTAATTAAAAATAATGATTATTCAAAAGAAATACTGAAGACACTGGGAGAATACTTAAACACTCCACCACCAGATGGGCAAATGTATATATGCCGCAACCAAACATGTTTGCCAAAAAGCGCTTCATAGTCTCAGGGACTCTGTATTTCTTCATCTTTCTTCAAAACAGGAATGTATCCATCACCAATGTCACACTGCAAAGACTCAAGGATTGCTTAGTAAAATGAATCCGTAAATTCCCCTTCTTCCATCATAAATAAAACAAATTAGGTTTATAGACTGAATGAGTAAGAACAACTCGCAATAATAACCCATCCATCTACTTTTGATGCTGAAGTGTACAGCATGCCACAGAATCAAACAAATATTGAGAAATTATTATTACTCATTTCTAGCGTTTTTCGTCCTCTTGGTGGGATGGGAGGGAAGTAAACAGTTTAAAAATAAAAAGACGTTCCCAGGTGTGGAATAATGACTATGGGGAAAAAAAAAAATCAGTCAGCATTTAACCCTTTGATATCAGGAAACAGACACATCGTGTTGACTGTATCATGACTGTTAAAATGTAATGTTTGGTAAAATGAGTGTAGAAACAAGCCAAAGTCAAGTTCTGAAGGTGGTGACAAGTGAATCGGAAATCCTGGAACATATTATTCAAACTACTCAACTACATTGCTTTGAATGTAAAATATAGTTCTTATGAAAATTCTAAACATGCAGAACATTGAAAAGTAAATGAAGTAGCTGCTCTTAAATCTAAGGGAAAACACTGTTACACACAGATTCTCTGACAGAATACAAAACCCACTTTTTGGGGGCCCTGGGAAGGGACAACTACATGGACTCCGTACCAGGGTTTCATTGGCATCACCATCTCCATCACCACCTGGCAAATGAGGAAATCACATTTAAAAAGTCAAGAGGCTGAAAATTTCCTATCCTGACCTGAAACTGCCACCTACCCTAATGCTCTAAATATCAAATTATCTGAGACACACAGTGGAAAACACCTCGTTGCTCTTTGCAACTAAACAGAAGGAAAAAATTCTAAGTATCAGTGGACACTATCTGTACACATTCAAGGGCAATTATAACACTAGAGGCTCAACCCCAAGCTATCTCAGATATGATACCCATGTTATGAGAAAGACGTCAAGTGACAGGCCTTAAGACATCCGACACTCCACATCCCAAAGCTCCAGCTGAAACTCGCGCACTGGTGCAGGCAAGCAGACGCCGGGAACTCCATCCACACGATGCTCCACTCCCCACGGGGTGACAGCACTGCTTGACCCAGAGACTGTGTCCAAGGGCCCAGGCTCCTCACGGCTGAACCTGATCCTGGTGTGTACGTGGGAGGAAGGTGGGGGCATCCAGAAAACATCCTTAATGTAACCGCCTCTGCAGTAACTATTCCCAGTAAATACAGATCATTGAAAGCACAGATAAACAAACAGGCAAGTGGAAAGACATGTAAACATTTCAGCTTTCTAACTTCTAAAACAGTACCCACTCGCACAGCATTTATTTATTGAATGCACAATTATTTTTACTCCTGAAATCTTGGTTTTCAACCTTATACAACCAAAACTCAACAACAGATAAACTCTACATCTAAAATATATTTGTACCTACAATCTCTCACACACACGTATGAATAAGTTTAAATGCTAGCTCAGAATGCATCATAAATCAGTGATTTATATGCCAAGAACCTGAAAGCCTTAATGTAAACTTGCTGTTATTTTCATCAAAATCTACTTTGTAGTAAAAACATGACTACATAGGATCCGTAATCTAGAACTGCACTGTCCAATATGGTATCTATTAGCCACATGTGGCCATTTAAATTTAATTAAATTTGAATTCGATTGCTCATATTAGCCCTATTTCAAGCACTACGCAGCAACACACGGCTAGCGGCTAACCTACTAGACCACACAGATATGGAGTATTTCCAACACTGGACAGTGGTGACCCAGAATACCCAGAAGTCCCTGTAACACTCCTCCTGCTACAAATGCTGTAAACAGGGCAATATTCAGAACCAAAACTCACTGACATTTTTCCTTTTCAGGGAGGTTCATTTAATGAAAATCTCATGAAAAGTTTGAGTGGAATGAGAACCTGCCCATTCCTCACCCCAAATTCAAGCCAAATTGCTAGTCAGTTAAAGAAGCGTAAATGGTCACCAGCTGTATACTGCCTACTAAATGATGAAGGAGAGGAATGCTGTCCCTGGAGGCCATCCGTAGAGGACCATTTCCCACCTTTCCACTCCATGAACCAGTACTGGTCTGAAGTAATTTTTGTTTTCTAATCTATGAAACTTACTGTCAGATTTTGAATTTGTAAGTGTCTGCCTCCCAGGTACCTATCTCTAGAATTTGAACCCTGGCTCCTGCCAGAGAAAGAAGGTATGGATATGGATGTGAGGAGGGAGGAGACAGCTTTTCACAAATGTAAGCACAAACTGTGTGCCTACCCTCCAAGAATACATGAAAGGACCTGGGACTGGTTCAAAAATAGAATGCCTTTTTTGTAAGTGACCCTCTAGGCTCACACTTCCCTCCCCTCCCACAGGCAGTGGTGAGAAAGGATGCAAAGCCCTCTGTACTACAGAAGCAGGTGCCTGGGTCTCCTCCCCAGTACCACACCCCCAGTGCGTGTCTTCCCCAAGGTTTGCATGCTCAGGAAAGACTACCCAGATTTAACTTCCCCAGTACCCAGAAATTCTGGACAGTTGGTGATAAAAAGTAAAGCACGGGTCATGTGTCAGATACACAGATGAATATAGGGAAACAAGGAAGAAGGGGAGGCCCTCACAACCACTACCTGCTGTCTCAAGTAACCATCCTGACGGAACAGGCCGTGGCTTCTGTGATCAACAGTCCCATTCCCTGAAATCGCAGGCCCCTCAAACGGGACTGCTTCATTTCTAAGATCCCAAGACCAGCGGGATTATCTTCTGCCTTGGACCCATGACATTCAGGGCCCTGTTTCTAGGGTCCTTTTGGAGATGGACACCGGTAGTTCTGCCTTTTCTTGATGTTTATCTTGAATATTCCTGCTGGATGAAGAATGCTCCGATGCATACAATGCAGATGTAGAGGTAGCAAGATGAACTGGTTTACAAAGTAGATTTTCTTCTCTCACAACAGAAAAGTTACGTTTCATGAAGATAAAATTATCTCAAAAGCAAATTATGTCTAACTTTCAATATTATAAAGACTTTATATGTATTATTTCACTGAAAAGTCATGTATAATTCACAATGATTAATTTTTAAAAATAGCACTGTAACATGCATAACATAGTATAGTCCAAATTGTTCTGGAAACCTACCTAATCACTAAGTTTCTTAGGATAGTGTCGTGGTTAGTATGTAGGATATGACCTAGAACATTCAGCAGCTCTAGACTTATTATACTTGGATGAACAGCAAAAATCATAATGTGAAAAAGTTCTGCATTTGGTCTATTTAACTTAATTTTTTATATTAAGAGCTGTTATGAGATTTTATAGATGACATAAAATTAAGAATTACAATAAACACAATGGATGATTCAGGATCCAAATACATGTTAGCAGGCTTACACAATGACCCTCCCCCCAAAATACCACATTCAAAAAGGGTAAATGTGAAAACTGTACTTGGGTTTGGGCGCAGCTGCAGGATGGAAGAAACATATGCCTTAAAAGCAGTTCCTATCAGAGTACCAGAGTGGGATGCAGCTGCTACAAAACCTAGTCCACCCCAGATCATGACAGTCTAGAACAAAGCAAGTGGCAGGCTGGCTCCATACCGACCATAACTTTGGAGTATTCAGTTTAGTTGCAGATTCATATTTAAAGGTGCTTACACAAAATGATGTTTATCAAAGAGTTAAGGACATGGCGGTAGACGGACTTGAAACCACCTAATTGGGAACAGACTTAAAGGAACTAGTTAGCCTAGTGAAAATTCAGGTAAAATAGCAATAATCTTCAAATATTTGAACAGCCATATTACAGAAGATAGATTGAGATTTGTCTTGTGTGATTTAAGAAGGCAGAAGTAGAATACAAATCCAAAAAAGTATTTCAAGTTAGTATCAGGAAGAATTTCCTAACAATTTAAATTATCAGAAATTAAATACTTTCTGAAGTGGTAAGTTCCACTGCAAAAGGTATTGAAATTATATTTTAGAAGCAATTCACATATCCGGTATGGAGGGACATGTATATATTATATGAACTTTCAAGATTCTCTATTATTCTAACAACAAAATAATCAAGAATCAACAAGTCACATGTATATATAAGTAACTAACTGATCTTAAACCAAAAAGACTTAATATGTGAGAGAACATTATTAAATCCTCAAAAGTTACATTAACTAAAACCTTTACAAAATGTCCCACAGTCCCCCACAACTGTAAGCAGTCTCTCCTTAAATATCCTATGTGAAGACACAGTACAGGAGAGGGGATAAACAGAAACTTGAAACAAAAGAAACATTAAAAAATAGTTACTGCTGCAACTCATGGGGAAAGACTGACCAATTATCACCGTCAGATTCAGAGTTTTAAAAATAAGACACGTAGTTCATTTTTAATATTTTAAAAGCTTAGTTCCTCCTTAGAACTTTGTCTCCTCTGAAATCTTAGAAGATCAAGACCATAATGGGTTAAGTCCAAAAAATAAGGGAGCAACAGAGCAATTCTGACTGTATGTTTGAAAAAGCCTATAAAATGTTACAAGCAAAGCAGGAAAGCCTATGTTAATAATGCATAAACCAAAAGAGAAAAAAGCTACCCATTTAATGGAATAATGCTTTTATCCTTGCAGTTAAAATGAAATAAGCCATGACTATTAATCTAGTAAAACCATGTAAAAATGTAATTTTTAAACATTTACTAAAAGGGGATAGTTGAGTAACCACTCTAAAAATCAAGGCCTTGTGTACAGCAGCGTTTAAACGCTAAATACCAATCTCCTGTCTGTGGACGCCATTACCCACCCTGTCGCCATAGCAACGCTAACAGTATGCCTGACTTCAAAGACAAAGATGTAATTTCAGACTTCCAGCAGCCAGAGGGAGTGGTAAGAATATTCTACCCAGGCGGTGTCAGCTGATGATAAATTATAAAAATATCCAGGAAGGTTATGAGGCGGACTATACCATATATTCTCATATTCCTGGGGGAAGACTTACATTAGTCAAACACACTGGGAGACAGCAAGAGTAAAACAAAAAGTAAACAAGAAAGAATCTCAATGGAATTCGATTTTTTTTTTCTTTTTAAAAATTACATGGTACAGAGTTCTGCCTTCCTTTTCTCTTGCTCCCAGGAGAAAATAAAAATAGCTTCTACCATCCCCTTTCTCATTCAAATTAAGAGTGACTGAAGATGTGCATGGCTGTTCCAAGGGACTTGCAAAACCACCTCCATAACTGCTACTCCTACATTTGTGAAACTCTGGCATTTGTCAAAAACTGTTTTAAGCACAAGCAGCCAGCTAAGGGAGCAAAATCGATTTGTGCACTTCAACTACCAGAGAACAGCTAGCCTGACTCGGAGTTTTTTCCCAATCACCCAATCTAATCCCAACATACTTAAGATATTTTTTAAGCCCTCTGAAGGGAAAATACTAAAAAACAATTTGCCAATTTACAGGTTTTTGTGTTTTAAAAAGATAAATGAATAAAGTTGACACAGACAGTGCTATTTCATGACTTTGCAGCTGAACAGTTTTTAAAAGCACCACTAGAGGTGAGAGAGCTACAAAATCCTGAGCAAGTAATGTTCCTAGAGGTAATGAAATACCAAATGTTAAAGATTTTTTGAAGATTCTCTACAAGGAGGAACTACCAACTACTAGGACTTGCTTTTACTTGAATGAAGTTATACATGACTAGACTGGCCAACAAATGAACAGAAATAGCTTTATTATAGTGTTACTGTTGTTTTATAAGAATAAATATATGTTAAATTGTCTTTTTGTTAAATTCCATCGGGTATGGTTAGGGGCTCAAAAATGTCCCATTCCCTTTCAACAACAGGAGCACAATACAGCTGCCCCTTTTCTACAGATCTAAAGGACACACCCTGGTCCCTTTCCCTGCAAAGGCTGAGGAGTGGCAAAAGGGAAAGACAGCTGCGGACTCCAATCAGGGCTGGTGTCAAGATCCTCACCCTTTCCCGGGTCACTGGCCTGCTGCTCATACCCACTGTCGCTAAAGCACAAGGCACAACCACCAAAATAAAGCTGGAGTCTAAGTTTCTGCCATGGGCAGTCCTAGGGGTGGGGGATCAGGGAGATACACAGATACACCACACCAGCTTTAGCATTCCTCCTCCCCACTCAACTCTGAAGAAACTTGACAGATTATGGATTTATCCTTTTTCTCCTGATAAAACACATCTCCAATTTTATAATGTACTCAAGCCAAGAGGTACAAGAAAAATAAATCACATGAATTTTGCCACAAGATATAAATTGGAGTGGCTATATCTATTAAGCCATTTAGTGTAATGCTTACATTGCAAACTGTAGGCCATCATCAGTCTCACCAATAATCTTAAGCCCAATTCTTAAAATCCAAAGATTAGCAATCTTCTCCCGTAAAAACATGCAACAGGAAAATGCCAAATTATAAAGAAAATGTCCTCTATCCCACAAAACAAAGAAAAATAAGTTGACAAAAGATACTCTCTTTGCAAGAACTATTTCCTTACTAAATGACTTTCATCCTGCAACATATATTATGCTTACAAAATAGTTAATTTTAAAAATCACTGTGTAAACAAACTTATGGTTACCGGGAGGGGAAAGGAGATAGGAAGGGATAAACTGGGAGTATGAGATGTGCAAATATTAACTACTATATATAAAATAGATAAATAACAAGTTTCTTCTGTACAGCACAGGAAACTATATTCAATATCTTGTAGTAATGTATAATGAAAAAGAGTATGAAAACAAATATATACGTATGACTGAAACATGATGCTGTACACCAGAAATTGATACACTGTAAACTGACTAATATACTTCAATTTAAAAAAATTACTGTGAAATGAAAATGGCTCAATAAGCTACTCAGTTGAACAGAATTGGTGAATTTATAATTTTTGACAGCTGAGCAAGTTAGAGAAAAAACAGCCAATCATTCATTCATTTATGTCACTGGACACCTAATTTAAAAGACCCTGGATAATCATCCCAAGTAACATGAAAAACTTCTTTAACGCTAAAAAAAAAAAACAGAAAACTCGTATTTTGGCATCATTATTCATTATTTCACAGGAGTATTTTATATGTTCCTTTATAGAATATTTCCTTTTACAAAATAATAGAAAAGTGGTATGCCTCTTAATATTTTCCATATTATGTTAATAATTAAATAACCTCAGTTTTCCCATTCTACCTTGGTAGTCAGGAATGCAGCCTTAAATTTAATAGTTATTCATGGTACTGCATTATCATGGTTTGTCTGCTTCTCCCTTTTTAAAACATTTTTTTTAATTTGTATTCCACTTTGAGTAGTCTCAGTTTATACAAATGTTTTACTGTAGGTCAGCTCAAATCCTTTTTAGAAGCACATAGGTTGTAAATTCTATATAAAAACATCACAGGAAATGAAAACCTTCTGTCACAACAGGACTCTTTCAGTTGAAAGTGGCCACGGTATATTTAAAGGTAAACAAATTTATTTGTAATTCACAGGGACACATGTTGAAAGACGTTTAAGCTGTTTTTTTAAATGCTTTTGTAGATGAAAAAATCTGTATTCTTTAACTTTAATCATTAAGTTATACAGCATCTGGGTCATACTTTATACTAGAATGCCACAGCATAAAAAAATTCAGTCAGAGAGGTCAAAAAATGCACTAATTACATTAAATTTTACGTATTTTAATAAGAAACTATATTTGCAGGTAAATTGAGAAGTAAAACTGGTTATGGTCAGCATAATACACAAAGGATATGACAGGATAGTCAATAAAATGTTGACAAAAGTAAAATACCTTTATTTACAACTGTAAAGTCATATTCATTTCCTCTATAATTTGTCCAAGTACCTTTTTACTAGCTTCCACTGCTGTCTAAATATAGTTGACTTATGAATTACCCTTTTGTAAAAGTGCCCTATTTAGGATGTATCCTTTAAACACCAATCAATACAACTGTCTAAAAGAACAACGCTAAAAACAGGTATTTCCCCCTACAAAATACCACCTGACTCACAACATATTTATTTAACATCATTGAATCAAATGAGACAAAAAAGGGCAGAATTCAAAAAGGTGTATCTCCTATATTAATAAAATTATTTAGGCATGTCTATGTCACAGATAGATAGACACACAGACACACAGATGGATAGATGGATAGAGTGTTTACGTTATTTGATTTAAAAGGATATCTTATTTTACCTGATTCACCACCTGCAGTCTCCCACTAAAGATGTGTCACAGTCCACCTGGCTTTTCCTGGACAACCACTACGGTTCATACAGTTATCTGTCTCAGAAATCTGAAAACCCTTTGTAAAATCTAAAGAGTTTTTCTAAAGCAGACTTTATTGTAAGCAATGTAGATTTCTAGCCATGCCTTTGTTTATACCTTCTTCTTATTTACACTCTCTCTTCTTTTTGGTGATTTTATTACTCACTGTTCATACCACAAGTTGGAAAGAGCAAGGGAAAAATAAACTCCAAAGTAAACTGCAGCCATTTAGTTAAGTATATTGTTGGGAGTACAGATTCGTATAAAACCAGTGACCAATATTACATTTTTGAATTATCAGTAGATTTCAAATGCCTAAACTATATAGCTGTAATTTTTGATAAGTAGTCAAGAAACGAACCATAGAGGATTTTGCCTCTTCATTCCCACCCTCCCCTTCCTCCAGTAATTTAGTCTGCAGCACTTAAAACTAAAAATGACAGCACAATATTGGGAAAATTATTTTAAATTACAATGTATGTTAATGTAGTTTTCTCATATTGGCATTCTTCTGTTATGTGGTAAATAAAAACAAAGAATACACAATCAAAATGAGTGCAGAAGAACCCCAGTGCCGTTCACACCAATCTCTCTATCCAAAGAGGTCAACAGTACTGAGGTTCAAGTACTGAGGTTCAAGTAACAGGAGAGGAGTCAGTGAAACAAAGTTTTAGCTGAGAGTCAGCTCTCATGATCTCTGTGCCTCTGCAATGCCTCTGTCCCCGTCCTCCACCTCCACAGGACAGGAATGCTGAATCTCAGGGAAGTTTGGTGGACTAGTGATATTAACAGGCCCTGGCAGCCAAACGCAATTCCAAAAGAGAAGGAGGGCAAACAGGTACGAAATTAACATTTACTGAGCACATACGTATGTGGCAAGTACCACACTAGAAGGTTTTACATATGTTTTCTCTGCAGTGATGTAAAGGGGTAAAGGGAAGGACCCAGGAGTGACGCTGAGTTCACGGCACACGGGAACGTGCTGTGTTATCCGTAACATGCGTAGTTAGGTACACTTTTCAAAATCTGATACCCCAAAAAGGGACAAAAAGTCTTATCAAAGATGGCTAGACCTTTAATATCTTGTTTTCACCCCTATGAAAATAGAAAGTACAAATTAAGTTGGGGGAAAAAAAGTGTAAAAATAATAAAATTCTTCATGAAGTGACTCAAGAAAACCAGCATCATCATTCTTACTCCACCAAGCCAAGTGTTCACAAAAGTGCTGAGAGGCAGGGTTCTCCTTTTAAGAACACAAGCACTGATAATATGTTATTAAATGCCACTTTAATGTCTTATATAAAAGGTGAATATAATTTTGATATAGCTGTCATTGCTTTTAAATATTCAAGACTTCTACAAAACGGCAAGTCATTTCTTTGAAATTACACACGCCGGAAGTATGAATTCTGCAGATTCTGTAGATGGTTCTCTAAAGGTAAAAATGAGATAATATGTTAAAGTACTTTAAATAACAAGTATCCCAAATATAGATGTGTTTTTTCATTGATTTCTTATTGCCAAATATATTATAGGAAAGAACAAACAATAATAAGCTAGTAAAGTAATTAATTTTTATTTTTCTTTCGTTATATCTAGTATAAAATTTTAAACACAGGAGGAAATCAATAAATGATTGTTAAATGTAATTGAATTTTTCTGTGTAGAGTCACATCTTGTGCCTTAATCAAGGATATCAACATGTAGACATGACAGCCAAGGAAAAGCTTAAATGCAGTAACTACGAAAAGCAAAAACACTTAGAGAAATTTGAGCACATTCATACTTATTCAAGGACACTCATGACTTAATCAAAAGTGGGGAAACACCGGTTTTATTTTTTTAAAAAAGGACTTAGGTTCAACATCCAAAGTTTACAAGGACATGGAGGCACATGCAGGGGCAGACGCGCGGGCCGCTGCGGCAATGGTACAAGCTCAGGCTCGCCAAGACGCCCTGGCTGCTGCACTGAGCCACGTTTCCCGCCATTCGTGTGTGTCTATTTTCACATCTGGGAGATACTTTTTAAAAATTGGAATCAAATTAAATATGTAAAAACACACACATTTAATTTTAAAACCTCATCAATATTAAACCTCTGCTCTTTATGTAGGAAGTGAAATGACAGCACTTTAAAAACCAAAGAAAAAAGTGGAGAGGGGCTTGATTAGAAAAAAAGAAAGAGAGAGAGAGAGAGAGAGAGAGAGAGAGAGAGAGAATCCCTTCAGAGTTCATGGTAATCTCCCTAAGGTCCCATTTCCTTTGCTGAGATTCAAATGTATCACAGAAATACATGGTTATCAAAGGGGTAAACCATTTCTAAAATAAAAGAGAACATATTACAAAAATAGCATGTTAAAACCAGGTTTCCTGCCCCCTCCCAGTCACCCTCAAAAAATGAAAACAAACAAACAAGACATAAATTTGTATACTAGGCTCACAAACCCATATACTCAAAATAAGCTTCAGAAAAGAAGAAATTATATTGAGATAGCTAAGGAATGTTCCTCCAAAATAAATTGGTACGAAAAGAACAAAGTCTAAATCATTCAAAAGTAAACCAAACAAGGCAATATAAAGTAACTTACCCCGAGCCAAGGAAAGCAACACACTAGGGTATAAACTTACTGCACTATCTTAAAAGCAACGAAAAATGAGACCAGCCATGAATGCCAACCAAACTGTATATACATACATATATATATATACACATATACAATTCTGTTGGCATTTATATATTTTTTTCATCTATTTCTTGAGACTGCACTCTCATCTTATTCCAAGTTGTTTATACAAACTCTGCTATGATAGTCTTCAAATCGCCTCCAAGAATTTAAATAAAATGTAAAGCTATGGCCAATGCTATCATTCTTTGAACATCAACGTCTATCTATGACAATGGTTTAACTCTTACATGAAGAACTATACAAAAAATAAGGTTTTGGTAACAAATATGAATTGCTTTCCTTTAGAACTTCTAGAATTCCAGCACAGTAACTCAGGAGTTGCTTTTTAATCTCATAAAATCTCTGGCTATTCTTTTCTCCCTAAACCAACTCCCCATCACCATTTCCTTGCGTTTGTCAGCAACACAATCACACCTCCAGGTCACTCAGCTTAAAGACCTTGAAAGCATCAACCATTCATTCCTCCTTTTATTTCAACAACTTTCTCCCTCTGCGTTCTCACTGCTATCACTTCTTTAATTATCTGAGTCAATCTCATTAGTGACATAATACAATAGGTCTAAAGTAGTCTCCCTGCCTTCAGTGGTAATAAAGGCATTTTGAAAATGAAGGCTTCTCATAAATAAAAGGCATGGAGCAATTCACTTGTCTCGGTAACCTAAAGTCCCAGACATTCAAAAACAGAAGAATAGGGTGGCATGTGGCTTTCAGCAGGCAAAACAGACGTCAGGAAGTCCTGTTTTTAAAGTTCATATTAAACTTTATTCACTAAGGTATTCACTAAGAATCCTACTCTGGGCATACTTCTTCTTTTACTAGCAGTTTCCTGTGTCAATTAACTGAAATTTTCACTTAGATAAAACTAGACACTTTTAAATGGTATCCAATAAATTATTATATATATAGTATATAGTTATTATTTTGAAGCCAAATTTTATCCAGATACAGATACTTACAAAAGACCAACCACATATTTTTAGTGTCATCAGAAGGTGTTAAGTGGCTCACTGCACTCAACCACCCAAATCCGTTGGAAAAATAAAGACTAATGAAGATCACTACTTACAACAGAAAATTCTGAAAACAAAAAAAGAGAATCAATATCAGGGCAGGTTTCAGACAGGGACAGGATACTGCTGTACTGTCCTGTCACTCAGTGGTCACCAGGTTCACTCATTCTGGCCTACTTTGAGAGAAAACATTTAACTGTGGGTTGGTATAGTCTATGACCACCCCCCTCAGTGCACACATTTCATGCTTTGACAGAAAGAGGAGTAAAAGTAAGACTTTTGGGTAGAGTAACACGGCACTCTACCCAAATCAAGCCAGTGAGTCCAAGGACTTAAAACAAAAAGCGCACACAAACAAAACGCAGTGATGCAAGGGGCATTATCCATGAAACTGGTTTGGGTTCATTAAAAAGAAGTGGTTTTCACAACATTGTAAACTGACTATAACTCAATTAAAAAAAAAAATTAAAAAAAAAAAGATTTTCATGTTCCTGGCTTGCTAATATTTCCACTAGTGGTAAATCTCAGTTTAAAAAGCAGAGTTATTACTCAATTACTTTATAGTATACAAATGTAAACCAGGAGTGCCAGAAGTAAATAGAGACCTCAGGTATAGAGCATCGGGACCTTCCTTCCACCAGCATGAAATTAAAACCCACTGCTGCTTGATCATCCTGCTTCAGAGAACTGTCTCCACTGGACTCCCACGCGTCCAGCAGGAAAAGGCATACAGACTTTGCATCACAAAGGCAAGACTTCATTGTCTTGCAGCCTCCTTATTTGCCTTTTCTACCACCCACTTTATTGGTCATAAAGACACCTGGAATACATATTTCTCAATTTCTCACATGAACTTTTCTGCTCCCTAGACCTCCCTAGACTCAAACACATCAGATTCCCAAACTGATCACATGGGGAGGGGAGGGAGACCTCTGCAGTCTCTGAGATGTTAGAGACAGAGACCACAAGAAGGCCCATGGCTCCCCCATGACCTACAGACAAGGCTACGCACTCAATTAGGCAACCCCAAATTCTTAAATATGTTCAAAAGCAAATGGCTCCTAAGAATGGGTAGGGGACCACCAGGGGAGTACAGGAGCCATCACTGAAGATTTCAAGATGACTGCACTTCTCTCATTTGACATCTTCTAACGTTCATTCTTCCAGACAAGGACAGGCAGGTCCTGAGAACTGACATGAATTGCTCAAGACCAGAACCTTGGCTGGAGATTTCGCCTTGTGATCCATTCAACATCATCATTAGAACAGGTCTCCAGGTCAAAATATATTGCTTTATCAAAACAAAGTCACCATTCCTTCCATACAAGTCATTATAAGCTCTTCACTTTCTCTTTTCTGAGGAGAGAAAAAGAAGGCATAATATAAACTGATTCCAGCTAAGCATTTTTATAATGACCTAACAAAAAAATACAGTTAAATATTTTTATCAGTCCAGTCTAATAATGAGGTACTATTTAAATCAAGAGAACTCTAGAAAATTAGCTATCAATAAGTAAATACTAAAAACCATGTGTTTAATTTAGAATTAATGTTCTCACACACACTGAATGTGGGCAATGTGCACAGATGCACACAGCACACAGGTTACACTGCAAATGAACACTACTCGGAACACTTTAAAAAGTCAGTGACAGCCTGCTAATGAAATAAAGGGAAGAGACACACACATCACAACCTAACATTGGATAAAATGCAGGTTCTGTGGAAAGAGCCAACAACAGTACCTAGAAACTTTTTTTTTGAAATAGAATGCATTATGAAGAAAAGTGGTTGAGAAAGCTTAGTCACTTTTTTGTGGCTTAAAGCTTTTTTCCCCTCTTTTATTCCAGGCTTAAACAAAGTTCAGTGGGGCATCAAACTGCCTGTTTTAAATTACAGTCTCTATTTTAAAATAGAATGCATGCACGGCATGTTCCTGAAGCTAGGGGGTGGGAGTGTTATTCACGGAAAATTGAAGGCTTGTTGAGTCAATAATCTTCTTTCACACAGTAACAATTTTCAGCTAAAATTTCTTGACCCAAACAAAGGAAAACAAGACCATTCAGTTCTTTTACAACAATTTGGCAAAGGCAAAGAAAAAAGATGAGAGAGAGACACCTCTAACATCTTACATTGTGAAGGAAGAATAGAAAATCTGGCTCTCAGGTAAGAACCTTCTCTACATATATTTATTTCCTATCCTATACTTAGAGTTAATATTAAAAATAGGTACTTTCAGTTCAGAAGAAAAATAAAAGCAATTAACCAGTCCACAAATGCTACTATGAGTTCCTGCTGGTTATATATCTTTTGTTATATAAAACAGATGTGTGCCTTCAGTTACCCACAAAGTGGAAATCTGTAATTAAAATTTATTTCCCTAACTTGGATACTATAAAGTAAAAGGCACTGAGCGCCTTACAATGGCCATGCCTGAATAATCTGGAGGAAGCCCGCGACCCCTGGACACACCAGAGAATAGGAGGAGCATTACGAAGGAGGAAGGGGGCTTTCTGGCTCAATACGCCAAGAACTGCCATTCATAGAAACAGAAACAGCAGGTCAGACTAAGAAAAGGTACCTCTGAACAGCCGCTGCTTTACCATTCTATCATAAAAAATTAAAATTAAAACTCGAGGGAGCTACGCTGCTGACAAACACTTCCATCCGTGCCCGCGTGCTCACATGTGAGAATCCCTCACACACACTGCTTTTTGTGGCTCATGAAGAAAGCCCAGCACTGCTGCTCTCCCCCTGGCTCTTGGAGACGTCCCTCTGGTAAGAGAGGCTTATGTCCAGATAAGGTTCTGCAGATATTTGCAGACAGGCCTGACAGTTGCATGCACCCCAGGCTGTGGGGCCACAAAGAAAGCCCCTTGGCCTCACATGGGTCATCTGAAGAGCTGAATGCTGGTCAAAACCTTCCAGGCCCCCATTTGTTACAGCAAAATTTGTACGCTGACTTTTCCATTAGCCAGGAATATCTGCATTTATCATCCCTTACTTAATGAGCCTCATTTATCAACTATAGATCATAGTTATCCTTCTATTATCAAAACCAATATCCTGCAAATCAGTTATGTTTCAGCCTCTCTTCATCTGCAATTTTGTCTAGTGTCTATTTTTTATAGTACTCCTTCATTAATTTTTTTTTGGAATTGACAGTCCTATAAAATGGGTTAAAATTCATTTCCCCTATATTTTAAATGGAAAGCTCCAGAATATTTTGTGAAAAAAGCTTGCAGGGGTGTGCTTAGCTAAAATGCGTTTTTAAAAATTAAATAAATGTTTAAAAATAACACATTGCCACTAAGCAAATATCTTAGCTATAATGAATTTAGAATTATCCACTTATTTCAAAAGGATTGAAAGATCTCAATTTAGAAACACTTTGCACACAAACATTCAAGTTATTTAAAAGCAAACTAAAGTTCTTTTTAAATATTAATTTATTCAAACTTTCCATATATTTAGCCTGCTTTAACCTGGAAGAAATCCAAACTGGTGAGGTTTTATTGAATATTCATTTACAGAACAAATATTTAAGTGGAAGATTGTTTTGAAAGAGGGAGAAACATATCTTTCCAACTCGCCCAAGTTCAGTTATTTCGTCTATTCTCAGAATGACTACCAATATCACAAAAATACTCTGGAGGTATAAAATTATAGAGTATCACATCTTAAAGAAATAATCTATGTTGGAAAATAAACATTTGTAAGAATCACTTTTCCTAAATTAGGACTTTCAAGTAAGGTCTTTACATGCTTCTCTTAGTCTTAATCCAAAAAGTACTGACATTTCCACACAGAACAGACCAGTGAGTGAAATTACATTTGAGAATATGGTAAATCCTAGGTAAGAAACAATAATGAATGTTGCATGTTCCATTTAACACGTCTCCAAAATTTCAGTATGTGTCTGTACCTTCAGTTTCAAAACTATGCCAAATGTACAAGGAGACGTACAGGGAGTCTCTCTCCCCGACAAGGCACATCCCAGAGAACCTCCTGCTCCCTTCACAGGGGCCCACTTTTTATGACTTCATAACTTCAAGACTCATCATAGTCTAATAACATTTAGGCAGCTCTGATAACAAACAGCTGATGTCTTCAGTTGCACACGGGAATGATCAATGCTTGAACACTGAGATAAGGTGACAATAGATTAAGTTTCTCTTTTATTAACTTAGAATTTTTTAAATGTTCGGGATGATCTGAGGGCAATCAATCAACAGAAGACAAATACACTCTTAACCTTTCAATGACAACCATTTAAATCAAGCTCAACATACAAATAAAAAGTTTGGAAAGAGTTTGTTCAGCAGCCATATATCTATTTCTTACCTGGTAAATTTTAACTTTTGCAAAAACCTGCCAACTACCCAGTTAAGATCCTATTACCAATCTGTATTTCTAGACGGGTTGAGGACTTGTTAAAATGAAAATCCAGTTTAAAAACACTTCACCTAGCCTTTTCCAACAGTTTCCAATCATTCACAGGAATCATGTTATCAAATCCACACACTTAAAATGTCCCTATTAACATGTCATCAATTTTCATACATGCCCCCAAGTACATGACCATCTACCACCACCCAATAGAAGTGTCATTAAAGACTAAAATATAAACAGACACAAAAAGTATTCTTTTTCAGTAAAGGCAGATCATTGTATGCTCTGTTGAAAACCTAACACCCAAAGAATATTCTTGGTGATACTATAATAAGTTTTCAAACCATTCTCTTTGAGGCTTCCAATATCCTGTTTAACACTCTCTCTTTCAAAGAACAACCAGCATTTACTACCTCCTTCCTTTCACCAAGGGCAAAACAATTTAAAAATAAAAACATAATTAATAAAAATAAACTATATGTTTTATCTAAATCTCAGTACTTCCTTCCAAATTGCAAACTGAACAAAAGTGCCATAAGCACTATTCCATGTGACATTTAGGGTTTTTCAAATTAAACTTGGAAAGATCAAACCCTTTTCATGTCTACTTCTTTAAATACTTCCTATTTAAGGAAGAGGTTTTTAATGACCTGATGGGCTTTCTCAAAGGACATTAGAATATGACTGATCATATTCTGTATCTTAGGTACACAGAATAACGGACCTGCTATCTGAACCATAAACCGGTGGCAGGTCTCTCTGAAGAATGAAACAAATTAGTTATTTCTAAATTGAGAAATATCAGCAATTCTTCAGATCCCTGGAGGAGAAAGCACTATTTGCTTAGAACAAGGAAGATTAAAAAAAAAAAAATCAAACTTTTTTTGTCTACTTTCTATACATGTTCATATTTTATTAACAACGTATCTATCTGTATTGTACTTACTGAAATTATGATCACTGTCAATTTATTGTAACAATTTAAAATATACATTACTAAAAAAATAATGTTTTCACACTACTTTTAGCTTAACTATAAAGAAGTACCCACTTCTTCTCTTGAAGCTTACGGTTACCAAGGTAAAATTCAAATTCCATTTTATAATAAAAGAAAATGGTTTTAAGACTAAAACAACCCTCCTAATACAGACATCACACTCATATAATCCTTTAGTATCAATAGCATATGGAGAACGCAAGTTCTCCTGATGTCAATTTAATACTTTGGAAAAGATCCTGTGAGCAATTAAAAGAAAATTCCGAAACTGGGGAAGAATATATTTAAAAGTTCTTACATAAATTCTATTAGGAAAATACTTACTGAACAAACAGAATAGATTCTCTGAACATATCCTGGTCTAATGGGGAGAGGGGGGCACAAGACAACTATAAAAGTAACTGCAATAAAAGGATGACTAGTAAATGCCATAAGAAATGAAAAAGTAACAAAAGACTCAATAAAAAGTATATTAAATCATATTTTGGTGGTTATCTTAGAATGTAAATTGAGATATACTCAATGTTTATAAAATAAAGGAACTGATAAGCTATAGCAGTTTTTTACACTTTCCACTGTGTATTTTGCTTAATGATGGCTTCATTTCACATCAATATTAGAGACAGAAAAAAACTATAATATGTGCTTGAATTTTAAGTGATAATATTCCAAAGAGACAGAGTTCCTCAAGCTAATTTTTACATCACTTGCTATATGCTAAGATTTGTTAGCAATGGTAATACCAAGGGTATGTAAGCTATGTCCCTCAAGAGGGAGAAGGCTATGTGATTAAGAGGTAGAGAAGTCAGCGGGCATTATAAAGGAAGATCTGTTCTGAGCTTAGGTCTGTGTGCACTAAGTAAAATGGTCATGGCCCCAAGACAACAAGAAGGCAAATATTAATTTATTAGTCATTTGCTTTATGTGCATGAGCTGAAGAGCTCAGTCAGCTGGAAAACATAACTGCATTAGTTACTGAAGATCACCAAGAATTTAATGACATGCAAATACAGACAAATACCAATTTAAACAATGGTAAGAGGACAACTTAACTGAGAGATTAAATTCTAGATCTAGCATAAGGAAATACTTAATTTCTTGTAAAGTTAACTGTGTAACAAAAATATGCTAAAGAAAATATCACACGTGCAGAAAAATATAAAACCTATCAATCTAGCTCAATTCAAGCAAAAAATTAAACAACTACTTAAGAAGCTTCCTTTTTATAGTCACATATATAATGGATAAAGACTTGATTATAAGAATCAGTTTTACTACATTTTTTAAAAATGTATAGATAATACTTAGAATTTCCTAAGTTCAAAATTACAAAACTAGAGATTACAAATATGATGGATTGCCTTTAACCCTGAGTAAAAAGACAAAATTTATATCACTGACACCTGAAAAGGAAAAACACAGCATAAATCTACAAAAGACCCAATAATAAACTCAGATGTGATAACAAGTAACAGTTTCACAGTACTTATAGTATCAGTTTAGACAAGTTAGAGAATAAAATACTTAATCAGAGGAGAACTTGATTTGCAAACTAGGTTTCCACTTCTCCATTCTTTGGCCATTGAATAAAGCTTGTGCTGTTCCAATCTCAAGTAAGATAAAATAAATCAAATATTTAATAACAGTTAAAATATATGATATTAGAGCCATACAGAATACCAACAAATCTCTCCCAAAACTGTATAATTACCTTAGTTGTATACAAAATACTGATGCAGTGCCTACATAAATAAAAGTATATTTATAAACCCCATACAGAAAAATTTTCTATACAAACAAAGCCTGGTGAAAGAAAAGTGGAGCACTAAAATTCATTTAAATAAAGTCAATTTTCATCTTAACAGATTGGGACTGGGGTGTATAGGTAGGAACACCAACAGACCTATGATTTGTGATTTATTCAGTAACTGATGAATACCATAAAATCCTAGAAACTTTCCTCTCTGAAAAAAGACTATTGAAATGTTACTTAGTCAATCAGCATCCTATTTATCTGTGAGTTACCAAAAAAGAAAGAAAATACCAACTAGGGCATTTCTTTTTTTAACAGCTTCCTCAGAAAATTTATATTATGAGCAACCTTAAATCCTCTTGGGAAGGAGGCAAGACAAACATTCAGGAAGAAAGTAAGCCATTAAATGTATACAAATAGAACAAACTGGAAAGACAAACTATTAATGAATATAAGAGCCCCCTTTCAACTTGAAAAACACCATCCCAAAGCAGTACGACCACACTTCAACTCCCTTCTAGCGTTAGTTTAACGTCAACCATTCATCCCAGAGCAGAGCCATGAAAAGCAGCACAGCTCACTGAGTGACACCAAGTTCAAACGGATATGAAGAAAGTAGTACAGTGCCAACTATCAGAGCTACATAGAAAATTGGTATCAATTTATAACAAATTCTCCAACCTGTTCAACTGTTCACATCACCAGATAATGACAAAGTTTCTAGCTCCTCTAGAAACACTGAAAATCTTGGAAAAGAAGTGGAATTCACTGTCCACTTGCTTCTCTTGAGTCAATTTAAATCCTTAAAACCACAAGCCAATTTCCAAATATTCAGCAAATGTTGCATTTATCAACAGCATTCACAAACATTTGCATACACACACACACACACACACACACACACAATGTTCACCAAGCTGTGAATTGTCTATCTGCTAAAGAAAAAAGCTTGCAGCATAATATAGAATCCATCACCTTTTCCACTCCTTCAAAAACCAAATAACTAGAGAATAAATATTCCAATATGACCAAAAAATGACCACAATAAATTTCACCCACCTCCGAAGACAGAAATAAAAGCTATTAAAAATTAGGGTTTCAAACACATGTGCATCAGATTCAAAGATACTAGACACTCTGTAGCCATCACTTACCTTCTCCTCTAAGGCTACATTTAACTTAAAAATGGGTATTGTATGCACACCAAATGTATAACATTCTTTACAAATGCCGGTTCTCAAATGTTTAAAAGTAATATCATAAATCTTACTTAATGTGAACATATTTCAAATTCAAATTAAAATTATGGTTAGCCTGAACTTCCATCTTAAATAAAACTTCTTAATAGAGATTAAGCAGTAATGATAATTCTTCAAATCAAAATATTTTAACAAGAAAATAAATATAAAAATTTGTTTGCACAGAAGTACTCTTTTAATTCATAAGGAAAACCTCATTTAAATGAGGTTGCCCATGATAAAAAAGAAAGAAAATTAAGCACAGATGAATTATTTAAGAGCATTAACATGTGCCCTATAATACTGTAACACAGCTACTACTCCAGTGAATATAGACCCAACACACTGACTTGCTTGAGGAAATACTTAGCAGTTGCTTTTTCCAGTTTTAAACTAAAATACTTTCTTCTGGGTGAAAAAAGATTGGGTGATTTCTCATTACATAAAATCCCAGAAGATATTCAAACTACCACCGGATGCTTTATCTTATCATTTATATCCTTTGACAAATGGGAATTCCTTTACATTTAACTCTTATATAGTTATCTCTGTTCTGAATCACCACCAGAAAGCAACAGGCTATGCAAAGCACAACTGTACATCAGAAACGTCTTTCTGCCACAAAACCTATCAGCCAAATAAAAGCTTCCAACTGGACTCAGAGATACATACAATCACCAGACTCAGAGATACCTACAAATAAAACAAACTTATTCAAGACTACACATTCCTTCAAGATGGAAACTCTAAAAAAATTAATAAACCACAAATATATCTGAAATCCAGAAACTTCTCCCCCATGTCTTAACATAAAGTAGAACAAACAAAAAACAAACGCTCTTTTTAGAAATCTGTAACTAATTACATTTCTAAATCAGCACATTAATAGTCTTACTGGTAAACTTGATGGTCTTTCTTGTTGTATTAAGTTCAAGTCTTCATGGTTAGGTTTTCCGGGAGCCAGAGGAGGTTGAGACCTCGTTCCATAGCCTTCCTGAGACATGTCCTAGACAAACACAAATGCAAAGCACTTCAGAAATTTCTCAGCGGGTTATGCACTTCTCCGGTAAAGAAAATGTACCAAAGGCTTATCACGAACTATCAACTCATGTTACATTTAATCAGACATATAAGTATTTTACAGCTATCATTTCTGTAACATTTTATCAAAAGCAAAAACAAAATATAAAAAGTACTGAATCTTCAAAAGCAAAAATACATATAATTAACAACTAAATTTATTATGCAACCATACAAACTAAAGTCCGTATTTGAGTTTTGCAGGAAGGTGACAGTCAGTAAAAGATGGGGAAGAAAGCCAGTTATACTCAAACTCAAACAAGAGGAAACCAAAAGCTCATGGTATTATTCAATTCTGACTTTGGCTGAACTGTCTTTAATATTACCTTGAAAATGTTAAAGCAATCAATGAAAAATTTACTATCAACTGACTTTTAATATGCCCTGTCGGTAACCCACAAAAACAACATAGTTATTAAGCTCACAGTATTCTGAAGCGTCTACAAAACCAATAAACACTCATGTACAGAATTCCACATGTTCCCGTGGCATACTTTCCAGAGAACCACAATAAAGAATAAAATAGTAGTGGGGAACAAAACACACCCCAAAAACCTGCTGAGGTGCAAGAAGCTTACTGTTAACATAGCCTTTCTGGCACCCAACTGAACCTTTTTCCTGGAGGTATTCTGCATGGTTTTGGTATGAGGATGAAATCATGTTATATAAACCAAATACTACACCACACCAAGCTTACTGGAGACCAGATCTCTGGCTGTCTCATGTACACTCAGTTACTAAACATTCAACCACCATTTGTACCTGAAATCAGACGGCAGGACGGAATGTTAAATGCTCATTATAGCATGTCTTAATTGGCACTGAGAGTTGAAGAACCAGTTTCTGATTAGAGAGGAAAAAAGAATGGAAAATATCACTTAAAAATAAAATTCTCTCCCTTCCTCTGTCAGCTTAAATATGTGTTAGAATTAAAGAAACATTATATATAAATTCTACTTCTGTTAAATCCTCAAAATATTACTTTAAAAATTAATGTTAATCAGTTGAAACCCTATAAAAAGCTCCTGCTGGCCTACCCTTTCTCACACGGTATACACTTAAAATTACACAGCTTCTGAAGCCAAGAAACTTTGCACCAATAGCTGGTACTAAAAGCACACAAGCTGTACCAACTAGACTTAACTAGCCAAGTGCTGGTGCAACCTGCCTTCACACAGGTTCTGAAGAACATGCCAACAATCCAGCACTTCCCCAGCAACTCGTTCTCTTCACATAAACCTACACACATCTACACGCACACAATCAATCAAGATACCTAACCGCTACCAGTGATGTAGAATGCCCAGTCAGTACTGCACTCCTGTAAGAGAATCACAACAAGGTGTCCAGGTTTTTATCTGATAACAGTTAGGTGAGGTCTCTGAGCACAGGCAATCCAAGGATACTTAAAAGGGTAACTCTTCAGTCTGGCTGCTGGCAGAGGGTAACAATTAGGCTGCAGGGGACAAAAGCCAAAGATGATTACCATTCTCACACCCTACCCTCCACACACACCACTTGCTCTGGATCCCAGACTTTCACTTGTCACATGGACTTCCAGCTGCGTGTCCTGCAGGTTCCTTTAGATTAACAGAGAGGATTTCAAATCAAGCATGGCACAAGGCCTCCATTCAGGGGCCTTCACTCTGTTACAAAAACCCCCACAAAGGTGCAGGACAGCCTCACAACGGGCAAACAAATGAGCAGATCCCTGCCTGCGCCTCAAACACGCGTCTGTGCACACAAGGTTTACGGGCAGTGCTCAGATACTTGTTTTAGTAAACTTCTGTTAAGAAACAGGAACAGGCAGGCTCACATGCCCTCTGCTTATTAGCCTTTTAAATTTCCTTTTGTTTTCTCTTTGTAGTTAAATGGACTGATTTTTAAAAGAGTTGAAAAAGAACATTACAACTACAGTAAACACACATTTTAATTCAGATGCTGTCCCCGCTAAAATAAGCAGCACTGAACTAACAGACTAAGAAAGCCATCAGAAAATTTTACTATGACTTTACATTTCATTTTTTAAGGCTTTCCTAACCACACGAGGCTTTCAATTATTAAATACAGTTGGAAATAAAACCAACAAAATTTAGTGAGGATCACTGAAAATGGAACTTGCTCTGCCTCAATTTAGGTTGAGCAGAAGGGTTCATTTAACTGAGAGAACATCCAGAAAAGGTAACCAGGTTTTAACCTAAAACAATCATCACCTGAATACAACTTACACAGGGGCTATAAAGTCTACACTTGGCAGCTTTAATAAAGAGATAAAAGTTCTATCTCATAACAGACCTGTGCTTTTTCCCCTTCAGAGCTATATTCACTCTCTGGTAGGTACTTATTTTCATCTCAGGAAGAGTAAGTAGGAATAAATAATTTAATAGACAATTCGAGGGCAGTGTCAGGATCAGAAAATAAGAACTACGTTGAGCATCACATGTTGTAAACAAACAACAAAGCATAAACAAACCAGTAAGTACAGCTTTCATTTTTAACACATCATTGCCATCTCTGTTATTACTAAGTTTAAACCAGCACACACTAGCTTGTACACCAGTTCACACACTAGTCATTGCGTTCTTCTGCCATATGTACACACAGCTGTGACTGCTGAAGAGAATATTACACTGTGATAATACTGCAACACAGAAGAACCACACAAGGGGAATGTGGTTGACCCTCTCAGAGTCCTTTATTAGTATTATTTTTCTTCAATTCACCCACAACTTTTCACCATTGATGGATTCTGGTTTTAACCTTCTTTATGCTGTGGGTCAAAGGTAAAGGGAGACTGACTCAAGAAACAACAGAAGTGTGAAAAGAGCTAAAGATAGGGGCACTTACACATTTATTTCAGAAGTTTTCACTTAGATGTTTTACTTTTAACAAATGTCTAGACATTTATACTGAAAACCTTGCATGGACCACTCCCTTTGCTGGGTACTTAACATCTTACAGTGTGATAACTGTCACCTGGGTACACTGGAAAGGTTAGGAGCAAGAGTGCTTCTTTTCTTTTATAATGAAAGAATTAAGTACTAATGGCAACATGAGACTCTGAAGAAAATGTAGAATAAAATGTCCAGGAAATCTTTCAAAAATGAAAAGGGAAAAATATTCCCGTGGTATGCATTTGAAAGATACCAAGAGATAAACAATGAAAAGAAAGATTGCCTCCTCCTTCCCATGATTCCCTCCACAAAGGTTCCTGCTAACGGGTTGTTATTTATCTTTCCACAATCTTTCAGTGCATAACCAAGTACAAAAATAAATTTAAACCCCTCTTCCTTCAAAAGCAATGAGGATATATTTTTGTACACAGTCTATTCTTTGGTCCCTTAGCAATACATTGTGGATTGCCTTATTTATCTGCATCTAAATATCTACTTTATTCTTTTTATTATGCTACATAGTATTGTATTGTTTGTCAGTCCTGTGGCTTATTTAACCAGTCCCCTATTGATGGACATCTAGGTTGTTCTCAGAACATCCTTGTGCAAACATCTTCAAGTGAAATATTTCTGTAGCATAAATCTCCACAAGTGGAATTTCTGCCAAAGGGCTGGTACATTTAAAATTTTGATGGAGGCTGGCAAAGTGCTCTCAACAAAGAAAGTGTCAATTTACACTAACAGTCCATCACTCTACTAAAGATGTTTATCTTAGCATCACAATATGCCTAACCACAGTATAAAAGGCAGCAAACTGAGACTGGGAAGAGGTGGGAGGGTGGGTAGACAGTAACAAAAGACAACAGCTTAGACAAACAAATGGCTGTGGTACCAAGAGGCTGGGAAGGATAAGTCCAGAAGTTAGCAAAACCTGGTTGTCTTTAAAGACCTGCAGGGAGCTTCAGATCTGAAACAAAAAGCAACAGGGAGCCACTATGGCTTCTAGATCTAGAACATGTGATTATTACCGTGATATTTAAGAGATGTTTTCTCAACAATCAAATGAAGTACAGATGTACCCGAAAGAGAATGGTGATGGCACTTACTACTACCACAGTGATCCAGAGTGAGGTGACGGGGATCTCAGTAGCCTCAAAACACCCTGCAACGTCTAGCTCAGAATAATTTCTTGCTCCTTTTCTCTTCCTGCTTTGTGAACTCCTACCATCAACCCCAACCACCGACGGGACACAGAAAGGGTCCCTGCATGTACGACGCGGCAGTGGGGGGAGACGGGCTCAGCTCCACAGAGACGACGCCCACTGGCCACGCAGGGCTGCCCCGCGCAAGTGAAACCGTCACTCTGCTTGAGAAACTTTGCGTGCTACTGACCTATTTTTAGTTTGTACATTTATAAATTTAAAATATCCTCTCCAAAAAGAAAACAATAAAAATCTATAAAGAACCTATTTTGAGAATGGTGCCGTCAACCCACCTGCGTCCTCAGGAACGCCCTAATGGAAACACTGCTGCCAGGCCAGCTGACACTGCAGGCGGGGCTCTGTGACAGGCACCGAGCAGCCTGTCTATACGACAACCCCATGAGAAAGTCCCTATTACCCATCACCTTGTCTTCTACCATGAAGAAACAAAACCTTAAGCAACTCGCACAGCTAGAGTCTGAGCACAGGGCTAGTAGCTCAACGTGGTAGACAAATCCCCACTGTACTTCACAGACAGCAGGAAGCTTCAAGCACCATCATAATAAGGATTTAATCTAAGTTAACTTTTTAAGGTATTATCCTACACTTCCTCTTATTCTCCTAAATTCCTCTTTCAAAAATTATAACTTAAGTATTTTATATATGGGATACTTCCAAAACATTCAATTACAATATTATGAACAGAAGAAATATTAACATTCAAAACCCCCTACAAATTTGAATACAGGGCCACTCTCCCTACCACTCATTATCATCAAATAGTTGTTTCAAGCCCACAGGCTGATGGAAAGCAAGATAGAGAGACCCATCCTACCGCCTCAGATGACGTTCACTCAAGGCTCCTCAGCTGGTTCCTCTCTTTCACCCAAGGACTCCACATTGACGCCTGGATGGTGGTGATTCCCAAATCTCTCTGCTTCAAGTCCAATATACTTTATCTGCATTACAAACAAGTCTCCTGCACTCATAATGTGAAGAAATGACTCTCCTACCTGCTCCTCCTCCCTCAGGTTACCACCTCATCAAGGGCGTCACCATCCACGTGGGGCTCCTCAGAGCCTTCCCACACACCTCATCCCTTTCACTATCCGTGTACATCTGCACATGACCAAACCTAAAATCATGGCCAAGTCCATCCCCTTCCTCTTCCTCCAACTGCCAGCCCCTTTCCACTGCAGCCTCGTGCCTGCCACACCACCAGAGCAGACTTGCTAAAATACAAACAGCCACGGCGTGCTATTGCTTGGAAAAGGCCTCCTCCGCGTGCCTGCAGAAGGAGGCCCACAGTCCTCGGCTTGGCACAGAAAAGCTTGTCAAACAACCTCCAGCTGCCACCTCAGCTTCACCCTGGCCTTCCCCGGGGCCCAGTGCAAGTCCTCAGCTTCACCCACTTGACTGCTCACAGGCTCCCAGAGGGTCACCTGTCTGCACGTGCAGCCCTCTCGGTCCAGGTGAATGCCCTTCTTTCCATGTCTGCAAAGCATCTGGCTGTCCTCAAGATCCTGCTAGAAATTAGCTCCACCACACCCCCAAACAACAACCTCACGCCGACTTCAGATGTGCTCCTAAAATGCAGCATTATAAATTCTTGAACTATTTGCTTGTGTATCTCCTGAACTAAACTAATACTTCCTTTGGGGTTCCCAGCACTGAGCACCAACAGGTACCCAAAAGCCTGGTGAATGACTGAACGCCTTCTAAGAGCTTACATTTAGAATTAGATACAGCAATTCAAAAATAAATGTATGAGGACAAACACATAAAACTGAACAAAACTTGGGCTCATGTCCAAGAATATTTATCATGTTAACAGCTATACTGCCTGGTAGCAATGTGCTACAAAACACATTTTGCTGTTTGTTACTGGCAGTCTTAAGGCAAAAAGATGTCTGCAAAAGAATGTAGTAAAAAAAAAAGTGTGTGTGTGTGTGTGTATATATACATATATTTACTGGAAATTAGAGGGAAGGAAAGACTATGGTGAGCATCAATGGTGCCATCAAAAAAGAGAAAAATCAACACATCCTTTACCTCCTAATGGATAAAACAGCAATGAAATACTCTAGTAAAAGAAAAAAAAATCCTGCTAATGAGTTTGATAAAGCTTATATATCTATCAGTTTACAGGAAATTAAAAAAGACTGAGGAATACATTAAACCACAGCAAATCAATCAGCAAATCTCATATTGTGAGAACCTCTACTAGACAAATAACCCAGTTTTTTCAGTAAGTTGTAATAGAAAAAAGAAAAAGAGAAAGGGAGAGATGGAGACAGAGGAAAACCCTAGAGATGAAAAGGTAACAACCAATTGTAGGATCGGACTTTATTTGGATCTTGATTAAACTACCTCAGAATATAAATTAATCAAAAACATTTCTTCCATTTATGAAACTACTGGAAATTTGAACATTGGATAATTGGCATGAAAAAATTGTGTGTGTCTGTGTGTGGTTTGATTCGTTGCCTTTCACTGAGCCCTTACTGTATGCTCAGCATGGTATTTTTAACATTTTTTTATATTACAGTTGATTTAGAACGTTAGTTTCTAGTGTACAACACTGTCACTTAGATATATATATATATATTCATTCCTTTTCCTATTCTTTTTCATTATAAGCTATTAACAAGACACTGAATATAGTTCCCTGAAAAAATTGTATTTTAAGTGTGATAATTGTATTATGTTTGTTTCTTTTTAAAAGCTCTTTATCATTCAGAGCTATATAATGAAATATTTACAGATTAAATGATACATTATCCAGGATATACTTCAAAATAATATTGAGGGTGGGAGCTGGCGGTGAAGGGAGAGAGAGCCTGCATACAAGACCGGCCACATAATCACTGAAGGCTGCGTGATGGCTGCACAGAGCTCATTATACCTCTGTCTCCTTCTGTTTATTGTTTGAAAATTTCCATTTAATTGAAAATGGAGTGAACAGTATGAAAGACAAGTTCAGGAATCCAGAACTGGGGCTAAGACTGTGATGCTGACTTCAGCTTTCACCCGAAGGACTACAAGAACTTTTTAATTGGTCCCTTGCCTTCAGTCCTCGCTCTCCCAAGAAAGCCTACTATGCATTGATCATTTAATCGTTCACAATTTCTTAACCTCCCATTTTATCTTTAACATGTTTGCTGTACTACTTAATCCTAATACTTAGCTGTCTTTAAAAAAAAATCCCTCTATAATCTTAAACAAATTAATCTTGCCTGTTTCTCTCTCCCCTGGAACCCCAAGGTTAAATCTCCTTACTATTGACTCAGTGACCCTTTGGACCGCATCTCCTGACCAAGCTGCCCTCCTTGCCTAAATCTTACAATCTTACATTTACCTTGAACCAGCCTGTTAAAGGCCCAGTTTCCTATTTCACTGACTCCAAGATGCCTTCTCCAGCGACAGATCTCTCCAAAGACCAAGAACCTTTGAGTCAAACCAATTTAGGCTCAAATTCCAACTTCAAGAGCACTCACTAGCTGTGCGACCTTGAACAAGTTTTTCTAAGTCTCCTACTCTGGAAACCATATTGGGTTGAGCTAACCCAGGAAGGTTCAGGGTCAGTGTCTCCCAGTGCTGAATGAACAGGGTTTTTATATATCATGATTGGCATCTGTTTAGGATCATGGGAGATCACTTTAGTTCCAAGTCTATATCAATACTTTCTTCTACATCTTCCTTTACCCTTGCTCTTTTATATTAGTTAAAAAAAGAAAATTACACAACCAAAGCTCAAATGTTTTTTTACCTACTGATTCCATAGACAGATCCTAAGTTTATATCAAAGCCATATTCCCTGTAATACACTATATATACCAATGAGTCCAAAGGCTAGGTTTAGAATACTGTTTATTTTCTAAGAATTCAAAAAACAATTATTTCCATATTTTAGAAAAATATTCTAGAAAAACAACAGGCTTGTCCAAGCTACTTTATGAAACGTTCTTTCTGATACGTCTCATTAATATTGATAATAGATTCCTCACTACAGTTGTAGCCTGCCATCAACAAGAATGTTACTCTGACACACGACTTACCAGTACACATGAGGCTGCAGCTGCCCCTACACCTGCAGCAAAGAGGAACCCTGAGAGGACTGGAGAACAGAGAGAGGACCACCAGCAAGAGCAGCTGTGTCCCCTGTGTCAATCAAGTTAGGACCCCAGGCCACCACTCTGGCATTCAAGACTTAAGAAGTTTTTAATTTTATTTTATTTAGATTTTTGCAAAAACTTCTTAAACTAACAAGGGGTCCAGCGTGAGGACGGAAGCCACGTGGTTGTCTAAAATCCTATTTCCTAAATTACCAAACAGAAATATGAAGATACTCAAGAGTTAAGGACTCAAATAAATAAGATTTTTAATAGATTAATTTATTTTAATAAACCCGTAAGGCAAACTAGCCATAGTAAATGTCCAGCTGTGCTTTTTACAGGGAAAAATAGTGTATGTAATAATCATCATCATCATCATCATCAGAGTAAAAATAAATCCCAGCTCTATAACTTACTACCCAAAGAATTTCCTCATCCATAAAACCAAGATACAGGAACTTACCCCCAAAAGTTGCATTAAGGATTAAAGGAGAGACCATCTTTAAGCAAACAGCACTGTGACACTTAACTGTTCAATAAACGTCAGCTATTGTTGTTTACATTACTTACAACCACATTTAAGAATAAGAATCAAACATTTCACTGACCCACCGAACTGGGACTTTCTCCTGAGGCCGTGACGCTGCTGGCAGGAGCGGCTAACAGTGAGGTAACACGTGCTACTCACCACGCACTCTTCCACGTGTTTCACTCACTGAGTCAGCTTGTAGCCTCGACAGCAACTCCGTTAAGTAAGTACTGTTTTCAGAGGAAGAAACTGAGGCACAGGGGTTGAGTAACTCACCCACAGGCCAAACCACACAGTCAGAAACTCTGGGAGTAGGGTTCAGTAATCTGCGTTTTAATAAGCCTTCCAGGCAATTCTAATGCTCACTTAAGTTTGAAAAACCCTGGGTTAACAACTGCAAAGGTCTGTATCAGGGGCCTTAAGGCTTGCATATCAGCCTACCTCTGGAACAAAATGTATCTCTACTGTGAATAATACTAAAGAAGACAGTAAATGCTTTAGATTAAAACTGAGTTGGGATCAAACGCAAGCTCCACCACATTCAGGCACAACTTGCTGTATGACCTCTGAGGGTTACTGTTACTATATTAACTAATATCCATCCGCCATGGTTTGGAGTAAGAAAACTTGAGCAAACACCCCAGGTGATCCTGATACAGACAATTCTCCTCCCCTCCTTTTTTTAAGAAAACCTCAGCTGTGCACTTACACACTGGCTCTGCTTTACCCTGTATCTCTATCCTTCTTTCACTCCCAAGGCTAGTGCAAAGACACATAGATCCATTCCTCTCTCTCGCCAAAAGCCTAGCACTGTGAGGGAAATCAGTCAGTGAACTGGGGCTGGTCCCACTATCCTTTCAGAAAAAAAGGTGGCCATTGCCCACACAAGCAATGCAATTCTAAAAGTAACCCTATGTGTCAAACATCTGCAGATAATCTTCTGGAATACAACATACACAGAGCTTGTTAGTCTAAGAATTTTTAAAAATCAAAGATTGATGAAGGAAGAATTTTAATGATATATATGTAAGTTATGTTTCACTTCATTTTCCATACTTCAACAAATTGAAATGAGTATTTAAAGACAAATGAAGATAGCTGAGAGTAGCAAAAAAAACAATCCAGGAAAACCAAAAATTTCTCAATCTCCCTAGTGCCAGAATTTGAATATCAAGGAAGGAGAATTGTATGAATAAACATAATGAACCTGGACGATGCTTTTAACTGCATAACCGACTCTATCTTCAACTTCATCCCTCAATACCAATGGGGGGAAAGGGGTGGGTCATCAGAGAGGAGAGCAGGTTGAAGGGGTACAAAGAGAGCCACACTCAGGTGAGAGCCAGCTCCACACAATGTCCCCGTCCACAGAGGGACAGGCTTCCTCCTCCACCAGCTCGCTGAGTCCGGGCAACTGGGATAAAGAGCTAGAGATCACGTCCCAAGTGCACCCAAGGGTCAGGGCGTCCAGTTCAGTCCCACAGCTCCATCGCAGTTAGAGACAGAGATGGAGATGGTGGAGAGGGGGAGGAAAAAAGTGAGGCAAAGAATGGAAAAAGCTCACCTACCATTACAGCTGTGTTAGAAGCAGGGTATGGATGGAACTTCAATGATTTTTTAGATCAAATCCCGCTCTTGTGTTTTGAGGGTTTTTTTTTCAGCTTTTAATGAAACACATCTTAAACAATGTAAGATTTTCCTCTTCTACCACCACAGCAGACAGTCGTGGCCAGCCGACTGGATCTTTCGCATATTTCTGAACAAGCCAGATACTCTCTAACGACCAGATGCCAGACAGTCTGAGCGCAGCCTAAACCAGGACCGGGCTGCGCACACGCTCCAAGCCTGTCTGTGGCTTTCAGGGCGCTCTTCTCAGGGGGAAGCTCCTGTTATCTTTCTAAAAGTAAACTAAGTATTGAAAACATTGTTATTGCTATATAATTCCTCACTTCCCGGCTTTGTTTTCCTTTGATTCTGGTACTTGAAAGAAAAAATTATTTTAAAAATATTTTAAACATGAAAATTATCAAATTATAATCCAATGCAGTTAAGAGTGCCAGTTACAACCCAAAACATAAAAAGAAGAACTATTGAAAGTTCTCCATCAAAGAGCCAAAAATGCTTTATTACTGGAGATAATCTGTATAAAATGTGAGAATTTTTCTTGCTTTTCTCCACTTTTGTAAAATAAAAGCAAAGACCCAGGCAGACATAGTTGCATAGGATCACCCTGATTTTTACAACAACCAGAAACAACAACAAAACATTTACATCAAATCCTAACATTCTCAAAATATTGTTTCCTCATTCTCCAGTAGTTTTTTCTATTTGTTTATTTAAGAAGCTTTCAGGAATAACCAAACTGCACACAAATACACACATGGAACTGATCATTCTATACAAACTGAAGCTTTTAGGGCAGCAAATTATATCTACTTGTATATTCAAAATTAGTGATGAGCTTTTAATACACTGGTCTGTCTGTCAAGAGAGAAAAGTAGCAGAGAGAGGGAAGTCGCCACTTTCTCATTCCAGTTTTTCTCACCTCTGGCCAGGCCAGACAAAGGCCCACCAGGCAGCCTGCTGCTGGTTCCAGCCATCTGAGCACCACCCGAGCTCCCAGGAGTGGCTCCAACCCAAGTCTAGAAGCAGTTACGTGGTTGGCTACCCAAGCCAACAAGCAGAAATCAGCCTAGGAGCAGGCCTTGGAGAGACCTGCAGGTAACTTAAAAGTTTCCTCCTCAGATGCTTACAAGCTCTTTAAACGTAAAAGGAAATTCCTCAGCCCTGGTTCAAAACCTAAGACAACTGTAAGCAAGTCAGCAAGAAGGAAGGAGGAGAGTCAAATGCAAAGGACACCCCTGGCTTCAGTAGCAATCACCTTTAAAGCAAAGAATATATTTATCAATCGACATTCAAATTGCTTTTATTATCAAGTTACTTAACAGACCCCTGTGTTAACATCTAAGTGCTAGGCAATCAATGGCAGCAAACTATAAACATTCCTGTCTTTGCTCTTACAATAAAATCCTGTAAAGCAAATAATATGACCACTTCAGTAATTTAACACAGACCTCCTATGGCTAATTTTCTCCAAAAGCTGCCGAACAGGAGTGGCTTATAAATTAGTATTATTCTGTCTTATAAAGAATAAGAAACAAAGATTGGAATAAATAATTAACAATAATAATAAAGAAATGTTTATGCCACAATGGATCACCATCAATATGCTTAATGAAACTTCTGAATTCCTTCAGAGACTTCAGTAGAAAGTTACTAACTATGAAATATTTTACCCTTATGTTCCAATGCTATCTCCTTTTCAAAATGATGCCGATTTGCCAAATACTTTGTTTACTGCATCTCCTTTTGAAAAATTCTGTCCACAAAGATGGCTAAATAAAGGTATTTTAGAAAATACAAACACTTGTGTCTACCTATGCATATATAAATAGACTTAGACTTCCACTTGGCTTAACTACTGAGTGGTCCACTGTTACAAGTGAACTGCTGAACTAGAATTATTTTCGATTAAAAAAATTTACTGAACAATAGCCTTTTATTTCTTTCTTAATCATCGAGAAATAGCAACATAAGTCACCAGTTCCAAGCCTAATTAATATAGTCCTTCTAAATGACCTTGACTATCAAACCCCAATGTTAGAGTCTAGTTCAGTATCATTCAGGGTTGGGCATTACCTCTGTTCTCACAGAGAACTAACTGGTCCTACCCCAAGATCATTTCTTCTCTCACCAGCAAACTCTTATTTATTCTTCAGGACCTCCACTGGGACACTTCTACTAATATCCAATCATAGCTTGAAAATACAGCTCTCCTGCTGTAACGTCACCTGCATATGCTGACCCTTCTATTCAACTGGAGTTCCTTCACTTCAGACACAACGTCTTAACTCTGGATTCCCAGCATAGTATACAGAGCACACCCAAGCACAGAGGGATTCAATACATAGTTTATGTTTTGCTCTTCCTGTCTGCCTTCTGCAATTTTTCCACTAAACCTGAAGTCAAAAAAATATTAAAAAGACAAAAGTTGTGCCTTGAGAAGTATGCATTGGTAATATCCAATATTTCTTTCAAGAATCTGAAATAATTCTATCAGCTGGAAGGGTAAAATATTTCATAGTAACTTTCTACTGAAGTCTCTGAAGGAATTCAGAAGTTTCATTAAGCATGCTGATGGTGATCCATTGTGGCATAAACATTTATTTATTATTATTGTTAATTATTTATTCCAATCTTTGTTTCTTATTCTTTATAAGACAGAATAATACTAATTTATAAGCCACTCCTGTTCGGCAGCTTTTGGAGAAAATTAACCATAGGAGGTCTGTGTTAAATTACTGAAGTGGTCATATTATTTGCTTTACAGGATTTTATTGTAAGAGCAAAGACAGGGATGTTTATAGTTTGCTGCCATTGATTGCCTAGCACTTAGATGTTAACACAGGAGTCTGTTAAGCAACTTGATAATAAAAGCAATTATTCTCTTCATTGCTTTAAACTTGGTTTTGTTTTGTTTTGTTTTTTAAAGATCCATCCTGATATACTCTTTAAATTAACTGGGACTTGAATACAGTTACCTCCTACAAATTTTCTCTAAGGAAAGAAAGATTTTTCTGGCTATGGAAACAACAGTGTAGATTAAAGTCATGAAATAGAGTGTTCTGCAAGGCTGCCAACTGTCACAGTCCTGGAAGCGGAGCTGAATCAGCACAAGACCAGTGTCAAAGGAAAGGGTATTGACAGACAGTCTGATTTCTACACCAGGCGTCTCCCTGCAGGTTACTTGATTCTTGGAACACTGCCCTCAATATCTAACAGCTGCATCCGTTACAAGCAGTGGGTAGAAGGTCCGGGAGAAATGTGTGCCACAAGAGAAAACAGGATCTCTTCTCCAGCATCTCATAGGAGTGGGTCTGAAGTAGAACAGGAGTTAAAAGGAAAAGGAAAAAGAGTATGAGTCTACAGGTAAAAGGAGGAGAAAGGAAGACAATGAGAGTTTGCCAGGAGGGGACAGTGAACCAGGAAACAAACTGGCATATAATACTTTAGAACTCAAAAATGATGAAATGGAAGGCAAGTGGAAACTTTACAACAAAACAAAAATCAAAACAAAAATTAAAACTTACATGGCATTTAAGGAGGTTTTCTCCAGTATACCAAATTATTAAATCTTGTGTAAAGGAGTTTGAGGAACATAAGCTAGGATACAAAAATGCAGCCTCTTCAAATAGAGGCAACTTCTTCAAATAACTATTTATTTAAAAGACTTAAAAATCAAAACTTTTTAAAAGAAGGAAATGTCAGCATGTTGAGTAAATAAAATGGTGACTGGACAGTGCATTTCACTGCTGTATTAATCACTTGGTCTACAACTGAAAAAATAAACCAAGCCCATTTATTCTGTTACTCTGTGTGTGTGTGTGTGTGTACACTTTATTTAAAAACTCAGGATATCACCACACTTTGGGGTAACTTACCTTTTCTGTTAAAAAACGCCGTGAGCATGTTACTTAAAATGTTAGAGGTTTTCATTTTATATAATTGCTGTTATATGGTAATAAATCCCATGGATTCGAACCCTGCTCACAATCTTGGGCTGTTCAGGCAACATAACTGTACGACAATCATTTGTACCAGTGGAGTTCATGGTTATTACACATACAGGTGCAAGCCTCTATTTCACATGTAGACACGTCTGAGCATTTACTTATGAAAAACACAATATTTTATTATAATCTACTTGTTGGCCTTTCCATTACACTTATGGCATTATACTGATGTTTGAAATTTTGTATCTAGATAACTCATATTATACATGAATTTTCTTTCAGAAAAAAATAAGGAAGCATGTAAGTTACATGTATTGACAAGATTCCAAGGGGGCAGTTAGCTGCAGAAGTATAAAGAAATGCCATGAAACGTGGTGGGTGTGAGACAGGAATGCCAGATTGTGCTATGATGTATGAGAAAATGATGTCACATCCCGCAATCATGTCAAACGTCCCAACGTTCATTTAGATTTAAAAACAAACTACACAAAAAGCTAACTATTTGTCTAAAGCTAGAACCCAATTCCATTTTGCATGTAAGAACAAAGTATTCTCAAAATAACCTTATTATATGCTGAATTTTCTAGGAATACCAATGTATCTTGAGAGATTATATTTCTGTTTTGTTCGGGCTTTGACCAAGAGTCGCTCAGCACCTTAAAAGATGACATTTCCCCTGACGACCCTGCTGAGAACATCTGAGCGGCTGACGCAACCCTCCTGTATCAGTCTCACTCTGTAGCTGTCAAGCTCACAGTGATCGCACATACACACACAGCATCCATCTCACGAGTCTTCAATGCAATCATGTCCAAGCATTTATTGAGTTAAATAGACAACATTTTATTATGTACTACTTTCCCTTCACCTTTCCATATACAGTTAGTGCATTATTCTGACTTGCTTAAAATTCTGGGTAGTAACACATATTATCTATGAATTTTGTGTAGGTAACATATATCTATGGATTTATTTCAAAAACAGTAATGGGGACATTAGAAAAGTTTCATTATAAAATAAGAATTATTGTCTGTATGTTCTAAAGTATCTATTATATTACATGCTTATATAGTTTTAAACTGTATACAAGATACCAGATAAACAACTGGGAAATAAAAGGGAGTACCAGTTTCAGCAGCACGGCAGATTAGAGAGTCTAATGTCGATGGCTGAAAAATCTAAAACAGTGGATAACATGCCTTTTTAAAGGATCACAAACTTGGCATGAGCATGAGTAAAACCAAGGATTCAGAAAGTAAACTGAGAACATGGAAAGTAAGAGAGCAACAGAAGCAGATTCTGTTATAGATTTTAACTTTCCATTTGATGACTATACGGGGAACAGGAGAAAGGAGGACTCCAGGGCCCACCCAAAGGGAGTAAAACATGAAACAATCCCTTTCAAATGAAGTAGGGGACAAAGAAGGGATACCCCCTCATTTAAGAGCAAGAAACCCCACTAAAGAGAAGCCAGAAACCCCACTAAAGAGAAGCAAGAAACACCTGTCCCTCAACTTGATACTGAGAGATAGGAGGAATTAAAAAATGGCTCCTTTGAGAAATAGCAACCACAGGCTAACCATCACCAGAGTTTCTGGTCAAAATTAACACTTAATGGTGTGCCCTACAAAACCTCAAAATGAGAATTCCATTTAAAGTGGTCCCAGAGGCCATCATCACCTGAACCCACTGATCAATCTTAATATCACTTGCTATAGGACAATGAAATATTAGGATGTTTAAACATCCTGATGTAATACACTCACAGCATTACCTATAAAGTATCCAAACCATGTCAGTAACGATGTGTAACAAGTCACCCCAAATTTAGCGGCCTAAAGCCAACAGAATATATTATGCTCACAGATTTTGTGGGTGAGGAATTTGGACAGAGTACTAAAGGGAAGGTCTGTCTTCATCACAATGTCTCAGGCTGGAGCTGGAACCACTTGGAGGCTTCTTCACTCAAAGGGATGGTCACAGACCCTCCAGTGAACAGGAGCAGTGACCTAAATGCTCGGGACATGATTTACAACAATCACAAACAAAAATGTTTAACTTCAATCCTTTGGCTCTAACTTGCAATTCATAGGAAACAGAGGTGCTAGATGAACAAAGTAAGCCACATCAAGGGAGAACAATCAGATAAAGCCATTTCACAGGACAACTAACTGACTCAAGTTTTTTCAACATATCAGAGGCACAAACAGGGGCGGGGGTAAGAGAGAACTGTTCCAGATAAAAAGACTTAAGAACCAAATCAATGTATTAATATCGTTTGAATTCGGCTTAAAACAAATAAGCCATCAAGGCATTCTGAAGACAACTGAAGACATCTGAATATGGCCGGGTTAGCAAATGAAAGTGCTCACTGTATCGCTGTTTATCAGCCTGTGAAGAATTTTTTAAATAACTAATTTTACAAAATAAAATACAAATTATGATTTCCAATGACAAGTGCTCACAGGCAACTGGCAACAGCATATATCAATCCTTCTCAGTGAATAGAATATAAACTCAGGCCTCAATAACCTCCCCCACAAAAAAGGATGAAAGGAAGTAAGGAAATTCTTAGACCTAAAAGAGAACAAAAATAACACATATCAAAATTTGAGAGATTCAGCCAAAGTAGTACTCAAGAGGAAAATTTTTAGTCTTATATTTGGCTTCATCAGACCAAAAAAATGTTTCAAATAAGCTAAGAAATCATTTGACTATAAAAAAGAAAAGCAAAATAAACATCAGTAAAATAGAAAGCAAGACATAATCAAAGAAAGAACAGAATTTAATTAAACTTCTAAAAGAACATGTAATAAAGAGGGCAATGACCAAACTGGCTTTGGAAAAGCAAACCACTGGCAAGATTAATCAAGAATAAAGGAAAGAAGCAATAAAATTATGAATTAAAATGCCTTAACTCTGGATGTTATAAAGATTAAAGAAAGAAAGATTACTAGGAACTTTATGTTAATAAACTTTAAAACCTTGATGCAATGGATATAGGAGCACATACAAGTAAAAAACTAACTCAAGAAGAATTCTACAACTTGAATATACCTATATTCAAAAAAGAAACAAGACCAAGAATGGGACAAAAGCTAAGAACCAAGGGCTACACAATCCTTTATGGCTTTACAGACGCTTCTACCAAAAACAGGTAATTCCAAATGTTAATATAAAGTCTTCAGGTAAGTTTAAAAAGGGACTAGTCTCCAATTCATTTTTACGAAACTCTTTAATACAGACACCGAAACCTCACAAGGATAATTACAGTCCAGTCCAATATGAACAATGATTTAAGAAACCTAAATAGATGTCAGCAAACTGAATTCAGTGATGTACAAAACGATAATATATCATGAGGCTAGGTTTATTCTAGAATGCATATTTGGTTCAATACTTTAAAAAAATGTAGTAAACCCCAGTAACAGATTGTGAGAGGAAAACAAAGTGATCGTCTCAATAGATTAAAAAAAAGGCACATAAGGTAAAATTCAGCATCCACTCATGATAAATTCTTAGCAAACTAGGAAAAGAATGAAACTTTCTTGTCTAATAGTGGGCAGCCACAAAGGAAAAAAAAACTAAACATTATATTTAATGATGAAACGCTAAAAGCCTTCTTTTAAGTCAGAGATAATACAAGAACAGACAGTCCTTTCAAACAGTGCATTGGAGAAGCCGGTCTGCAGAAGGACAAACAGGGGGAGAAGGGAGCGTTTTCTTTTTAAAGCAATTTTTAAAAAAAGATCGAGAAAACCTAAGAGACGATAAATGATTAGAGTTAGTAGAATTAACAAGAACCTAAAGGGGAACTGGGGAAAAAACTAATATACAGAGCTCATTATATTTGCATATATCTGTAACAATGAGAAAATACAATGTAATAACGAATAAAATAAAAAATTTCTGTTTATAATAGCAACAAAAAATAAGGTAAATAGGAAAATTCAAACCAAACAGGTACAACAGCTCTTTTTGAAGAATGTTATAAAGGAAATTAAAACTACCTAAACAAGTGAAGAAATGGAGAGAGAAGTCACTCAGGAAGACAAGGGATGCTGGGGTGGGAATGTGAGAAGAGAAGGAAAACTGGCCGCGAGAACAAGCGGAGCAGAGCTTCCCCAACAGCACAGAAGCAGTGCTGAAAGCAGATATGGACAAGGCCACTTCTGGACAACAAAAATGACTAAACATCCGCCTCTTCTAACACTGTCTTTGTCTAAGTGACAGGTGCTTCTTTACCAATGACAAGCCCGGCCGCTTCAATCCCACATTGCAGGTCCAAACTAAGACACCTAATCACCAAATGCCCTCACTTCTTGAGAGCAGCCAGCTCAAACTGACCCTCATGTCCCTAATTCCTCTTAGAACCATCCATCACACACCCAATACATACACACAACTCTATAAACCTCCCAACCCCACACTTCTCATGAGGCTCATCAGGAGCATGTATCTCCCTGGCCCACAGCAACCCAAGCCAAACACAGCTTGCTTTATTATAAGTGCGCTGTTAATCATTCAAATAAGGTACTTCTTTTTGTTTTACTCCTTATTTTATAAGTATCACCTATTTCACAGAAAAGGAAAAAGGTACAATGAAAAAAAAAAGATTCCATTACAATAACTACAAAAAAGACAAAATTTTTAGGAAAAAACATGGTAAGAAATGAAAAGTTTATATGAAAAACAAGCAAACACACATCACCAAGAGAAATCTGAAAATGAAAGGTAATGAAGATGTATTAACCCTACCAGATACTAAAAAAATAATAAAAACGGTATAGTACTGAGACATTAACAGAAGGACCAACGGAAGAGAATAAAATTCTCAGAATAACCTCAAACATTGTACCTAAGAGAATTCAACAAATAATAAAAGTGGGGAAAAAATAACTGTAATGGCTAATTTTATTTATCAACTTGGAGAGTGTTTTTGGATGAAATTAACATTTAAATTGGTGACCTTGAGCAAAGTAGTTTACCCACCATAATGTGGGTGAGCTTCATCCAATCAGTTGAGGGCCTGGACAGAACAAAAAGACACCTCCCACTCCCCAAAGCAAAAGGGAATTCTCCAGCAGACTGCCTTCAGGCTTCATGCTCACCGTCTCCTCTACTGGTCTCAGCCTCCTGGCCCACTACTGGATTCTGGACTTGCCAGGCTTCCATAAGTGTGAGAGTCAATTCCACCAATAGGCTATGTATATGTACACATACACACATTCTGTTTCTCTGGCAAGACCTAATACAACAGTCAACACAAGAAAAGTTACTTAACCAATTGGCCATCTAGAAAAAAAAAATTAAGTTGGATCATACCTCTCTCCATAGATTAGGATAAGTGAAATACAAAAATGAGTCCATAAAAATACTACAAAATAACATGGGAGAGCTCCTTTGTAACTTCAGAGTATGGAAGGCTCGTACTCCACTAAAATAAAATCTAGGTATCATAAAAGAAAAGACTAAAAAAATTCAAAAAGCCTTTCTGCATGACAAAAAAAAAGAAAAATTAATATCAAAAGACAAATGACACAATGAGGAAGGGTTCTCAGTAATCCATTTTAGATAGAGGTCCAGTCTCCCTAGTACATATAGTTTTTTATAAATCAATAAGAGACCAACAACTGAACAGAAAAATTCAAGATAAAAGGACATGAATTAACAGTCCAGAAAAAGGGAAACAAAAGCACTTCTAAACATGAAATGTTCAACATCACTCATTAACAAGATAAATGCAAATCAAAGCTACATTATCAGATTGGCAAAAACCCAGAAGTTTCCTAAAACCATGCTATTGGCACATGTGTAAGGAAGCAGGGACTCTCACACATTGATGGTGGTAGTATAAATTGGTATAACCTCTAAGAGAAACAATCTGGCAATATTTACCCAAATTACAACTGCATATACCCGCTGACACAGCCAAGAATTTATCCTACAGACACACTTGGACATTTATGAAATGACATATACACAAAGCATCATGACAGTATTGTTTGAATTGCAGATAACTAAAAATAATCTAAATGCTCATCAAACGAGAGCTGGTTAAATATATTATAATATGTCCATAAAATGGAAAGAAACTATAAAAAAGAATGGAAGATTGCCTGATGTACTCCTTTGGAAAGATCTACAGAAATATATTTAAGTGGGCGGGGAAGGGGGATGACAAAGAACAGAAGACATTTATAGCATGTTACATACAGTGTGCCAACATTTGTGTAAAGTTAGAGTTAAAAATTAAAATATGGTATTTTTCTACTCTGAAACTAACAAAAGACATACAATAAACTAATGAAGCGGTCATGTGGCAAAGGTGAGGTGGGCGGTGAGATAGGTGAGAGGAGCTGTGGTGGAAGCCTTGGATCTGAATCATCTCCTTGAACTTGTACATTTTTGAAACACATGAATGTATTTATTCAAAACATTACACATTTAAAAAATGTTAAAGACACAAAGTGAGGTATCTTAATGGAACCCTGAATGTACCTTTTGTATCAATCACATTAACTAAAGACACAAAGTCGTATTTGCTGATGATGCCCTAATACAAAAGTCAACAGACTGTGTACTCTGTATCTGGGAACAAAAGGAATGTCTGCAGGAAGGAATGTTCTGCCTGTTTTGAAACACTGGTCTGGCTTCTTATATTAAATACAACTGAGCTACTTTGGTTAATTTTAAATGTACGTGAATTCAGTATTATATATTCTTATTAAATTGGGCTTGATTTTTAAAATACTCTAGTGGTTGTATTTACTTTGTTTTGGGATAGACTTGGGGGGATTATTCTGGTTTTAGAGGTGTTAACTATGTCTGAAATACTAGATCTCATTTCCTAGAGGCACTTACCCAATCTATTCAAACATTTAACTCCCTTAAAAACCAAAACTATTCCTGTCAAACCAGACCTTCCGATTAAGCTACCTAAATAACTCCAATTTCTACTTCTCTGTCCCACAATGAGTTTATTGAACCTTAAAAAAATATTTAGACATTGTATAGTTAGAGAGTATGAAAAGAAGAAAAAATTTCCAACATGCTTTGAGATATACTGGTTTTCCTCAGAATATACCCAAAATGACAATATTTACATTAAAGAGTCATTTTTATATAGTATTTCCTGACATATAATTTATCGTATTCAAGTCAATACAACAATGGCAGAACTGATCAAAGCATAAAACAGACCTAAACTAAGCACATTAAAATAGTATTCATTAAAGATTTTAGCTGCAGTATGTTTTAAATATTTAAATATTAAGGATATTAAATAACTAATTGCCATGTGGAAGAAGTCATCAGTGAATGCCTCATAAAGGAAGTAAATTTTGAACTTCGTCTTGAAGGAAATGACAGGCACTCAGAATCCTTAATCAAATTGATTTTATAATCCGAGATTCATTTCAGCACACCAAAGTAAAATGAGTAATGTAATCTCTCTGTTGAGTCCTCCTTAAACTTTGATGACATTACAAAACATTCTGTCTATAGAGAAATTTAATAAGGCTCTAAAAGCCCATGAAAAAGCCTATAAGTTTATATATCATAAACCCAGATACCAGTCTTTCTTACTTAAAAAGAAATGATATTGAAAGGTTATTTTATTTTCCCACATTTTAATAAAAGACCAGACTAAATAATGTACATTCCTACCTCTATAAATTGCGTCATATAACAGCAAAATTTTGAAAACATATACGTAAAAAACAAGATTCTGTAGAATCTTCAATCTCAGCTGTTGCTTTAATGTGTTTTTTTTAGTTATAAACTCTCTCTGAAACTCTTAAATAAAAGTCACATGGGAAAAGACTCCAAAGAAGCCAAGAAAATTCTTAAGAAATCTAAGAAATCAGCTGAATGATTACAATTAAGCTTCATATATTTATATATTTTTGCTTAGCATCAACATTCTCTCCAAGCTGTGTAAGAAGCACTTTAAAACTGAATAGTCAATGTCACTGTCTTCCCCTCTCTTCACCACCCCCACCCCACAAAAAAGAAAGGTGAGGAAAATATAAAATGCAAACTTACATTTTGATGCTTACGACTGGAAATGCTATGAAAGTTTTACTTGACTTCAGAGTACGGGTCCCTAACTCATGATGTCTTTTAACATCACTCATTGACACTCACTAAAATAGGATGAAACCGAATCTCTGTACCAAATGCACACGTACTATCTTTCTACAAACTGTGCAACTGAAATGCACAGCCCAATAACCAAAGAGTATTTAATGAGGTTAATTTAAACTAGAAACTGCTTAACATACTTAAAGTACATGATTCCCTTTAGTATTTTAATATATTGTAATTGAAGTGATTATCTGTTTATAAGCTAGTTTAGGAAGAGTAACACTGCCAAAGGCAACAATGTTTTGATATAGTAGCACTTACCATTATAACAAAAACAAATTTAAAAAAAAGCTCAAGATAAAAATACCACGTATGTGCCAATTAGCAAGATTAAATGATAAAACCATTTTCCTGAATAAGCCTCAAAGTGACAAAGCACTTTCTTGAAAGATTCAGAACACAAATAACAAGAACATGAAATGACTGACATTTTCTGCTGTCACTAACCAATAATGTAAGAAGCTATTAAACCAGTCATTCCTCCCACCTTTCCATCTCAAACATCCATTCATAAACAGTTTAGATTAGGTTATTGATTTACATTTTCTCAAAACTACACTTTTTCCACTGAGAACAGAAATTGTTTAAATGGGACAGGAAGATGTCTCAGAACCTGATCCAGCCTGCGAGCACAGAACAGAGGCCTGGGGACCAGGAGCTGCGCTCACCTGCTGCGGCTGGTACCTCTGCTGGGACTGGGATGGCAGGTACTGCGCCTGCTGGGGGAGGTGCGGAGGCTGTGGCTGCTGGTTGTAGTAAGGCTGCTGGCCCTGCTGGCAGTAACCACTCACGCCTTGCTGTCCATACTGAGGCGGCATCTGTCAAGAAGTCAAGCAAGGCAAATGAGAAAGTCAAAATGTGCAATTCAATGAAATCAAATACAGTTTCAATTCAGCGACATAGAGTGGGTTCTTTATTGAGCAACTGAATTCAGTATTTTTAATATTCTCTCCATTAGATAAACTGGCATATTACCTTCTACTCACATATTATCAATGAAAACAAAAGATAATGACCTTTATTTAAATTTAAAAAAATAAAATTTTATCATATATCAAACATTGATCATTTCATACAAATCTAGGGAGCGAGGTAGAGCTCCTAATACTGACATTAAAAATAGACTCTGCTAAGAAAGTCAAAGAAGCATTATGCTAACCCACTCTCATGCAACACTCAAATGAAAATGAACTCCAGTCCAAGTTCACTTACGAATACTTAATACTTTGTAGGACGCTTGTGGTTTGGGGGCATGTTTGTTTCAACTAAGGTCAGAATACTTCAATTACATTTGTAACAGATATCAGTTACATTAGCAATTCCACTTTTTATTTTTGCTAGAAAGAAACAACATTGCTTTACAATCAAATGAAACCCTTTCAGAAAACAATACTATGTTTATCAAACAATATAACCACCAATACGAGTTCTTGAAGGAAAGATATTCAGATATAATATAAGGATAGTATTTTCCTAGTTGATAAAACAGGTAATGATGTAAAGCAAAGTGTAGTACACCACAAATACCTGAGATACAGACAAAATGGCCTAAGATGTGCCTTCTCTAGCTCTAATTTACATAAGCGTAAAAATTCTTGAAATCATTGTTCAAAGAAAAATCTTTCCTTCCTCATGCAATAAATACATCACTGATATATTTTGATTTTCTTTCAAATGAGAAATCTATTGACTTTTTTTTTTTCCTAATTGGGAGAGAAAACGGGAGTAAAAGAAAAACAAGATATCAGGATGGCAAAAAGCACTCCTGGGACGGGAGTGATGAAGTCAATGTTAATGCCACAATATGGTCCATTTGAGCACTCCAAGAACTTGAGCCCCATAAGCCCACACACTTCAGAATTCAGACATCAGTTCCAGATACACACTTAAAACTCAAATTCACTACAGAATACTTAATGAGGAAAAAGAGGAATAAGAAGGGAAATATTCAACATTTTGCCTCTAAGACCAATTAGCACAGTAATTCGTAACACATAAAATGAAGTAAAAGGAAAAAAATGCAAAAAGCTAAAGTTCATATTCCTTTTGACCTGATCTGAATTATTTTCAAGCTGTCAGCAATGGTGACAAAACATTTGGCCACAATGCCTTACAAACGCCTCTCATCACACAGACCCTAAGTTAGTAGAACAGACAAGTTTGTATTGAAAACCATTCAACAGCACAGTTGAATTCTTTGCTTGTATTTATTTTACAGCTTGATATCTCATAATGAATGTATGTCCCTGCCATAAACCAAGCCAAAGAATTTCCATAAAATACAACTCCACATGCTAGAATACCATATACCACCACAACACATATCCTTCCGTTCAACACCCATATGTTTGATTTGATATCTAATACTATATTTCACACAAGCATCTTTGCAGTTTGATTTGAAGCAGTTAGGATAACACTTTGCCAGTGTTAAAATGACTGTAAAGCTCAGTCAACACAGCCAGCAACTCCCCTATGAATTGCACTTTAATATGTTGACTTTCTGGTTTATAGAAACCCTTACACACAATATGGAAGTGTTGTTTGGGATGGGAGGGGGGGCTCTATTTTCTGAGTAAGACAACAACAGGACATACTGCAGGAGCCTCCTAATGCTACAGCAGTCATGAACTTGTAAGAATCTGTTACTATCTGTTCCAGTTCTGAAAAGTTTGGAAGCAAGTCAGGTGCAGGGAAGACAGGACGGGTCGTAGTGTAAGCAAGTCATCAATGGATCCGTAGTAACAATGTGCAGAACACAGCGAACTTCAGAGGGAAAACCATCAAAAGCACCTGCTTGGGAGATTTTATTACTGTCTTCCACAATTAAAAACCTACTTGCTATTCTTTTAGATACATGGTCTCATTATTTGATACTAACTGCACCTAACCCTCAGAGAGCCTGTGATAACTTGTAACACAGTACAGTTGGGCTGTCAGACCTGGGGCCAATCAGCTGCATTCGATCTACTGCCCATATATGGGAGCCACACTGGACAGAGATTACTAAATTCTGGTCTAGCTTAAGAGTCTCTGCATTAGAAATGTGTGAAATCTAAATGCAAGTCCTCTTGTACCTCAGCTGTGTAAATACAACCAATCACATAACGATAATTATCTTACATCTCCATCCACAAAATGGGCTGCTTCCAATTTCTAAATAGGGATCTCAGCTGTCAGGAACTCAAGCCTAAATTCTTTAATGATCGATAATGTTTTTGCTTTAATCAATTTAGATGCAGGGCTTTCAAAGATCTATTATATGCTTTTCTGACATCTTAAACCAAATGATCATTAGTAAGAAACAGAAATTGAAGGGTGGAGCCACCACACACGCAATGCCCCAGAGCCCACCCCCTAAACCCCAGAGTAACTCTCCCTGCCATCTCCTCACATGCCATCAGCACTCAGCCACTGCTCGTCACTGACCTCCACCTTCAAGACAATCTGTTGAGGACTGAGAAACCCATTACATTGTTAAAATTATGACAGCCCAAGGGATGAGTCTATGACAAGCATATGAGAGTTTTTATTGCCTCAAGTTTTATAAAATTAATTTTGGCTACTGACAGTCTTTTTGTTTATCTCTTAGCTCTCAACCACATTCATGGTAAATAACACTGCCAAACTGTTGTATGCAAATGAAATTTAACCAAAAGTAACTGAGTACCAGGAACCAAGTGCTGAGAACTGAGGATGCAAAGCACTTCTCGCTTAGATGCCACCCCTTCCCTGACCAGCCTAACTAAGCACAGCCCCAACGACCATCAATCTCGTGCTATTTCCAACTTTACCACAGGGGAGAAGGTTAGATTTAGTCAGTTAGTTAACCTCTTAATTATGTGTTCATGTATTTACTGTTTGTCCTTATCACTAGACTACACTCCTACACTCATGGTATGCCTTCTTGGAAGAGGGCCTGCCACTCAGTGTTTGTTGAATGAATAAATGAATGTTGTTCAGTGGATTACTAAATCAATTTATTATACAAAATCTCAAACTAATGAAGGAACACATTATAAAACTGAAATCATTTGTATCAACCAAGTCTTTGATACACATATGTTAAGTTTCATCCAACAGCCTAAAAACACCAAACCTCACCCTGACAGCGGCAGAGTGCCCTCAGCTACTGCATGCTAACCCTTCAACTCATTACCACCCAGAAAATGCCCTGGACATTTATCACTAAACTAAACCAAATGAAGATCTCCAGAAAATGCCTAAGATCAGAGATTTTCCATTTTTTTCTTTTAAAATAAGAAAAACAAACATTGATTTCTCTGATTTCTAAATAAACAGGATCGTAAAGTGGAACATAAGCATACACAGTAACAAAAAATTTACTACAGTTTTCAAAGAAATGTGAATGCTTTCAAGTTGTATTGGAGAGAGAAAGTATAGCTAAAAATGACTGATTCACTTTAAATATTTATTTTAGGAAACTACTCTGATAAAGAACATGAGTATTAGCTTTCATATCTCTGTATCATGTTAAATGTACAGAAGGCCAGGCCCCATTTTTCATTTTACCATACCCCAAAATCTTCGCTCATACTTCGAAGTTGAGGAAATGATCAGGTTTATATTCTCCTTATTTCTAAAGAAGTTTTAGAAATTAGTTTCCCACTAAGTTTCAAGGTGCATTTTCCTAGGACCCAGCAATTCCCTTCGTAAATACATACCCATGAAATCCTCACAGGAGTCCCAGGAAGGATATCTGGCTAGTTAGAAAGAGGCATGAGGAAGCATCTGGGAGTGATGAAAATATTTTGTATCTTAATTGGGTGGTGGTTTCATAGATGCACGTATCTGTAAAAACTCATCGAACTGTACACTTAAGATCTGAGCATTTCATCATATATAAGTTATACCTTAAAAAACTACTGGCAGAATATGTGTATACACTTAATAACAAAGAAAGAATCTATACTTCTCCCTTATATTTTTTATAATATATTTATGTTAAACCATTCTTGCTTATTGATGCTTAGATGTAAATCTCCTATTTGATAAATAATAACATTCCTAGGTACTTAACAGGAAGTTTTCATATTTTTCACTTTACATAATTCTAAAGCATTACAGAGCAAGTAATATTGAAATACTCCCCTTGAGTATGTAAAGTCAAATATTTAAGGCAGGTCACAATATGTATAGGAACAATAACCCTTCAACACAGAATTCTACTTTTGAGAATTCATCTTAAGGGAAAATATGAAACAAGGATGCAAAGACATATGTAAGCAAGGTGTCCACCACACCTCCACGATGGCAATCCCACTCAGACACACGGAAGCAGCCCAAAGGTCTAAATGTCCATCGACAGAGACTGGTTCAAGGAGGGTGTGGTATGATATTTTACTCAATAAGATATCACAGAGCCATTAGAATGAATGAATCTAATTGCAGATAATATGTACTGAAGAGCAAAAAGGTCTGTCCATGGATTACTGAGGTTGGACTAAAGGCGTAGCAGGTAACAAAACCATATATATTATTTTAAACATGAAACTCTGTGTATGTGTATTAAGTAAGCAATTCACAGCCCAGAAAAATATACATCAAATGTTATCTATCATTTCTTAAACCAAATCAGTGCTTTTCATGAATCTAGAACTAAACGCAATTTATTTTGGATTAATGATTGCTGTCTGAGAATTATCAAAAAGTATGTTATAACAATTTATATTTAATAGCGGCTCCTTAATTTTTGTTTGTTTTTCATCATAAATCTGAGAACTTCCAGGTAAATTCTACAAAATGGGAAATCAAAAAGCACAGGAAAAATTACAAGTTCACAACAGCTACATTTTAGTCATTACTGTGTGGCAAGTTCCGCCGGCTCCCGATTTCACAGAGAGCAAATGCTATTTTTCATGCATAGGAGACAGACTGAAAATTCCCCACAGCAAGGAATTCAGATGCTAAGCCGATGTGTGGTTGAATCAACGGCATGAGGAAACTTTATTATGTCAACATGTCCAGTCAAAAATAATGTGCTAGAAGGTAATAAAGTTTACAAGTCAAAATGCTACAATTGCTGCACAATCTACAGTCCCTTAAGCTAAATTCTCAAGTGAGACTTCTAAACAACTCAGGTGCTTTTTTAAATTCACTTTCTTATTTTAAAAAGAAAAATAAATCGTGTCCTTAGGCTTGTCTAAGGAGGGAAAAAACCTCCACAATTTCCTGAAATTACTCCTTCATGCTTGAAAAGTGAGAAACATTATCAACAAATGTATACTGAGTGCTTATTGTAAGCCCTGTACAGTAAAACTAAATTCCTTCCAATTTTGTTCAGCGTCCCTTGAATAATAGGGAAAAAAAAAAAAGACAACATAAGGTTGAAGGAGCCAGCAAAGCAGTCAAGAGTCAAGCAATGTCTAAACTCCAGAACAGGCTGCCACACAAGCAAGCTCGTTACATAGCTCACGTTGCTATGGAGCCCACGTTCATTTTTGTCTATGCCCTTGCTCCTGACAGATAACTTCCGGGCCATAAACAATGCTGTTTAATAGACTGAAAAATAACCAACCTATCTGGACTACCTTAGCACATTCCTTTAGCTTAAAAAAAAATTTTTTTTTTACTTCACATCAGAAAATCAATTTACTTTTTGATTTGTAAAACTAAATTGAAAAGTTCTCATTTATCATCAGTAAGAAGTCTTTGTTCAGGACAAATTCTGTTTTCTAAAACTTCCCTATCAGGTACACACAATATAAGATTATAAATACAAACAGTGAAAATAATATTCCTATAATCTCTCCTCGATTTCTTCACAATTATTAATTGCCTACAAAATTTCACTGCTTATTCTAAGTCCAACTGTTCTGTATTTAGCAAATCACAGCTTAAGTGAGTAGTAGGTCAGACCAGTGTTCTGCAGCATGAATACTCCACATGGCTGTGGGGACCAAGTGGTGGTGCCTCTCACGACCTCAATCTCCAAAAGTCAGTGGTATGTCCTGGACAGCTTTTATTTCCCTTCATAGTCACTATCATTCAATTACCCATGAATTTATTTATACCCTTCTTAAATTAATTTATATTTCTAGTCCATGCCACCTCTTGAGGGTAACAAGTTCTGGAACATTATTATCCATTTTGTAAAGTGGTACAATCTTTAGTTCTCATAAAATTAACTCCAAGCTTCAAGGAGTGCCCCCTAATGCTAGTATATGGAATCTGATTAGCAAACGTATGGTCAACCAATGCCAGCCAAAGCCTTTATTCTACCAGAGCAGAGATTCCCTGCCAACCGCCTGCTCTCTGTCTCAATCAGTCCCTTGATTGTTTCCATTGCCTTATCTAAGCTGGTTTCACTTTGTTAGTCTTTACTGTGGAATAGCAGCTAAGCTGGATGAGATTCCAAAAGCACAGCAAGCAAAGCTGCACACGGAAGTAAAATTCTTCTTCTTGTTACTTTTAGAAAGAAACCGCTAGCACACATTTTGTGTTCTCCCCAACTCCTAACTACAGATGTTCTCACCTTTCTTTCCAGGTCAGCCAATTAGAGATTTTGTTTAAGTATTCATAAAATGCAGGCATTCACTGGCAGTAAAATGCTTCCTCTCATTTACAACCAGTGTTGAACTAAAGTCTTACTGTACACAAAATTAACACACAAGTGTATAATTGTAGTTTTATGCTCAAGTGCCCTAATTATGCACTTTAAAACACTTTCTTCCCAAGGATCCATCAAGGGCATTCGATATCACAGATCTATAAAGTCTACAGTGTGCTTTTTAACAAGAAAAAAGCTGCAGCTTAAGAGAGAAAGTACGTATGCAATGTACAAGACGATAAATCTCAGTCTAAAGATTTTAGCTAAAAAAAAAGAGCATATTTCCAGTGTATATGAATGGGGGGGGGGTCTGCCTAAGAGCAGAAGATTGTTAATTCATACTGCCTATCCCTGACAAAACCAGAACCAGTATAGCAAAACATGTGGTCTAAAATCTTTCATAAATCATCATGTGGAGAAAAATTCACCTATGAGTTTACATGTATCACTTATGTAGTAATATATACAGGAAAAAAAATTTAATAGTAAAAAGAGCTTTGCTCATTTCTAATGTGGAAGCTCTGACATCTAGGTTACCGGCATTTACATTTAAAACAAAATGAAAAATAAGTATTTTCCATACCAAACATATGTAGTCATTTTTAAATTAGAGAATCATAACTATGGAAATGTATCAACACTGCTGGCACAGAGCCCTGCTCGTACGGAGGTCACAGCATGTACGGAAAGAAGCGAAGGGCTCCGAAGACCATCTATAGTAGGAAATAGGTCAATCCTGCTAACAAGCAACATTTTCCTGGAAAAAGCTACTTGAAAATAATATTAAAAAAAAAAAAAAGAAGGAAGGAAGGAAGAAGAGAGAGAGGGAGGGAGGGAAGGAAAGACAGAAGGAAGGGAAGAAGGAAGGAGGGAAGGTCTGTGCTGCCTCACAGGGATTCAGCTCTCTCCATCCAGGAAAGCACTTTCCCAAGAAAACAGGCACATGATGTCATTTATTTAGTAAAGAACACATCTCACGTTGGGGGTTTCCATCTTTCTTGTTATATTATTGCCCACACTGCAACAGGTAGTTCTGAATTGGTGAATATAATCTTTGAGTTCTTTCAATTCTTCAATAAAATATAAAAAGATTACAAAATCAAAAGTCAAAACAATACAGCAGTACCTCACACACATGTTAGAACAGCAGGGTTTTCTAATAAGACTTTGAAATAAGTGTGAGGCTACAGAATGCTCATGTTTTTAAAAATCACCCACTTGATCCACACACACATGGTAAGCATACCACTTACTCCAGGTAAAAATGGAAAACACTCAGCAGGACAACTGATGGGAACTGTAGAAGGACCTTCTTGCCTAGCTGCCCTTCTGGCCAGCGTTTCTATTTTTATAAAGCACAAAAAAGGAGCCAAGAGCTTTACCACTTTCCCATATAAACCCAGCTGCCAAAATGGATGTGCCAAAGGGGAATTTCAGAGAATTTTAAAGAGATAACCTTTGCTGAGGCTGCAATGTCAACTTTGTAACCGCATGACTGGAACATGTGCAGTGAATGCTCGATTGAAAAAAACTGTTCTATCAGAGATGACTATAGAGTGGGGGTTGGGGGAGGAACAGAGAAAACAGGGATTTACCAGAATCAGACTAGAATTTTAAAATAGCCAATGGAGAGACAAGCAGCTGGTATCTTCTATGGAGGGGAACATGATGTTGGAGGGACAAGGAGACAGACCATTCACAGCAGGACCTTTCTGCCTTGGGGATTTTATATCATGCATTTAAATTCCTTATCCACTTGCGTGTGTACGTGAGAGAGAGAGAGAGACAGAGACAGAGACAGACAGACAGACACAGAGAGAGACAGATTTTTAAAAACAGCCTGAAGTTGTTTCTTTTTTTAATGAAAGAGTCAAGGTGGGAAACTATGAGAATGCATTGTTCCAACAGTCTAAAGCTCACCCTTTGAGGGTGAGGGGGCTAGCTGCTTCTATAGCCTTTCTCTGGCCACCCCCTCCTGACCTCACCCCCGAAAAGTGAGAAAGAGGAAGGGCAGAAAGAAGGAAGGGAGGGAGTGAATGACTTGTAAATGAGTTGATAAAAATGTTAGTAAAAAACCACCAAGACCTTCAAAAATGGATTATTTCAAAAACTATATTGTGTTAAAATGTGATCCTTTAAAAATATAGTCTGTTTTACAAGATATTTTTAAAAGGAGAAATGTGTACCCATTAATCTATCCATGCCTAATTGTAAATGATGTAAATGGTAAAAGAAAATGTATGAATAGAGAAAAATAATAGCAATGCTAATAATGCAAAAGGGTCAGACTTCTCTACATACCATGGCCAAGACCCAAACCTGGCTTCCTCTGAGACTTTGAGAATTCAGTAGACTGAAGAATCTAAGAATAGACAGTCCCAGGGGACGAACCAGTGTGGGGACCTTTACTGGCATCCTCCCTGAGTGGAGGCATTGACACTGACTGGGAGGGTGGGGAGGCAGCTGCAGGCTTTGTCCTGTGCTACCCAGAGGCAGAACAAGCTTCAAATGACCGTAACTAGCGGTCATTTTAATTTTTGCCCTGATTTTCAGAATGAACTCGTAACAAATAATGAAGAGTAAGAATAAAGGAGTCCTTCTGCATTAGGAGGTGTTTCTACTACTAACTCACCTTCTCTCACAAATCAGTGATTTCTCCCCTGAACCCCATGTGCAAAGACTAGAGGAAATATATATACACATCAGTGGTTGAAAAACTGACTCCTACATTTTATTCCCTGGATCATGGGGGGGGGTGCTCAAAAGTGTATCCAACACACAGAGTCACACATTTGGATCAATAAGCTATTGTTTCAAACTGAAAATACACATCCATTCCCCCATCCTCAGAAGGCTAAGCCTAATTATCCTTTATTGTCAATTACTTTATCAAGCACTCCTGGAAATGGAAGAGATTTCAGAGACCACTGTTTCAACCCTCTCCTTATTAAGCTCAAGAAGCTAGGGTCAAAGGTTAGGAAACCCGCACAATTTCACCCAGCTAGACTCACAAAGAGAGCTCAAGTATTAAGATACAAAATTTCTACCAACAGAGATATCATATAATCAAGGCAAAAGTAGGAAGGAAGAATCTCTTCATTTTGAGTCACTCTGCACATAAATTTAACCTATATGATAAACTTGTGATATTGGGTATTAGTTTTAAGAGGAGTTTCATTCTGAGGTTGAGACAGTATGAGGAAATGATGCTTTGGATAAAATATCAAAGCCCTAGAAATATAAATATATTTCAAAGCAAATGTTTATATAAGAAGATAAAATCATTTAATTATTTCCCTTGAGATCTGTAATTTTTTTCTTATTTCATCAGATGGAACAACATGTGCCAAGTATTCTCAAAAGATTGGTCAGGAAAAAATATAGGATGTTGACATTTTAAAATCATTAATAGAAAGAAACTTGGCGGTGGACAGAGGAAGATTTACTTAATGGAGAAATTTCAACAAATGTTTCACTTCCTCTACTGTCTCCTCTATTTGTATTAGGAAATCATTAAAATTAGACATTCTAACCTATTCATTCGAAAAAACAACAAATAATCAAAAATCATAATTATCCCCCACAAAACTATACTTAAGCACAGATCTAATCTCAGATTGTCCATTCTAAGCACCTTTGCAGGTAAGTCAGTAACTTCAGGATGATACAAAAGCCATTTAACTGTTTTGCTAAAACATGAAGGGGGATAAATTGTTGGGTCTAAGATACAGTCCTCCAATCTAGTGGCAAATAAGGATAATTGGGCCAAAATATTTCTTATTAGACCATATTCTAACTCTACTTTATTTTAACTATATAAAAAAAATTTCTTGCATTACCTTTAAAAGGAAAAAGCCAGGTTTCAAATAGTATACCACAATAATTTTCACGTTAGTAAATCCTTTAAAGCTAAAAGATGCACTGGACATGTTAAGGGGTAGGGGTGGGTAGCAATTTCCAACTATTCATTTGACGTATTTACTTTCCTTTCAAGAATGTTGCTTACAAAGACCAGTGGAAATCCATCAGAGTAGCAAGGCAACACTGAGGTCAGGAAGGCTCTCCCTGGCTCAAGACCAGGTATGAGGAATTGGTGAAGGATGATCATTTTCTAAACAGAGATACTACACTGAATGATAATCACAATCACTTCAAACCTACAGCTGTTTCTTACTGCCAGAGGAAGGAAGTAGCGACACTGGTATCCGGTCGTTTGGTGTTTCTTAAAACCTCTTTCCAATGTCCTCCACTCCCCATACTGGTGGGAGCTAATAAACCTAGAAACCTCTGCCACCTCCTTAGCAGACTCTGGTCACCCCAGAAGCCCAGGACAAATCAACGGTTAGGGTTTGGGGATGCCACCCTGAACAGGTTCTAATCCTGCCAAATGAAACTCCTCATCTGCAGAGGAGCCTCTAGGCGGCTGCCCTCACTGCAGGCTTCTTCTCCAGCTTTGCTGGGACAGGGTGCAGGCTGTTTAGCTGGCCATGCCCTGACGTGGGGCTGACATGGAACGTAGGTAACCTGCCCTGCAATTAGCAAATCAAGTAACCGTGCTTTCAATTTTCCATCCGGTTGTTCTGCAAATAGGCCATATTCTAATTCTACTTTATCTCAACTACACAAAAAAAAAAAATTCTTAAATTTCCATTTGAAAGAAAAGGAGATGAGGAATCAGAGGAGCCAAAAATACTGGAGGTTAATCAGAGCAATGGCTTTCAAATGTTTTGATTCCAAATCAAAAGAACTGTTTTACATCACAACCTTGAACACACATGACACCCTTAAACATGTAATGCATTCATATTTTGTTTACATTCAAATTCTTTCCCTTATAAAAAATTTCTGGTTGACGCTTAATACATTGCTTTCATGTTCCCACTAATGGATCACAATGAGTAATATGAAAAACACTGCGTTCAAGGATGATTTTTTTCAGCGAATCTCAGAAAGCTGTTTCAGGTGATATTGTATCAGAATACATTCATGTCCACAGATATTGGTTCCTGAAGTTCCTTGACACCCAACGCCACTGCCAGAGAAACAGAACCACTGCTGACCTGACTAGGCTGAACAGCTGAAGCAGTTCAACAGGAGAAAACCAGCGAATGGAGAGAAGGCGAACTCCAACAGAGTAACAACCTACCAACAGTGCCTACTGCTCAGAGAGAAGGAGACAGCCACCGCTGCAAGGAATCAGGAGTCACAGCCAGAAAGGGCAAAGGAGAGAGAGGAGGCTGGAGAAGCCAAGCAAAGGTCCTGAGCAAAGAACTGGGAGACTGAGGGCATGAGATGTGAGCAAGAGGCCAGGGCCAGAGATGGCCCACGTCAAACTGACAGCTGGAGGAAAGAAATGAGACTAAAAGTAGGGGATGGACTGAATTCCAGAGGAGGCAAAGCAAGGAAAATGAGATGGGAGTAAATCTTTAAATACAGAGAGTAAAGAGAAATTCTGGCTATGACCTCTCTTGATTTTCCACATAGATCCCAAAAGAAAAGTCAAACATCAGAGAGACAAGGCAACGTATCTGTCTGGGTGGCGGGGGTTGGAGGACCTCCACCGTGGAAGTCCTGACCATCACGTCCCTGGGGTAATTCTGAGGCTCCCCAGCATTGAGTTCTCTGCCAGGTTTATAGGAATATTCAGGCAAATAATCTCCCTGGGTGAAATACTTGGAAAAACTTATAACTATGACTACCTGAAATTTACAGTAATGCTACTAAGAAGAATAAAGACAGTCAACATATAATCAAGAACTTGAATGCTACTATTCAAGTGTTCACACGAGAGGGACTACTACAGGGACAGAGGCACCGGGTAACAGGCTACAGGTATAGGGAACATTCCCTGACCAACCGACACGAGGGCACAAAAGAAACTGAAGGCAGCTGTATCAACTGTTTGCATCTTTAGAAAATAGAGAAATTAAGCTACGGAACTTTCCCTCTCCTCACGTTTCCCCTGTACTCCATTACCATAGCCTTGCTTGGTCCTCTACCCCAAGGCCCCTGGATGCAATCCCCTACACCACAAACTACGGTGTAAGACTAACCAGCTCTGACTCTTTTCTCCAAAACAATTTACCACAGTAAATACCAGAAAGATCTCATTATAGAAGCTGTTCATTGTTATCAGCTACCCTCCCAAAATACAACATTCATAACAGCATCAATACTTCAATTTACGTGGTGCTTTTAAACTGGCTTCACACAGATGACATCGTTAAACTCTGAGATAATTCTACGAAAAGAGGTAGAATTAGTCCCTTTGCACAGTTCTGAGTACGAGGTCAACTGGTGACAGAGCCATCGATAGCTGCCTGGTCTCCTGATTCAGCAGACCACAGTACTGAAGAGAAAGGCCTGGAGAGGCTCCCTGAAAGTTGGCGTCTGTATCTATGCTTTGTTTTCACAAATGGATTTCAAACTTCTCTGTATTTTCGATTATATTTCTCAACATATTATTGAACAATAAAGTGTCAAAAGAATCATCCTAGGCCCTGCAGAAGATAGAAATATGAATAAGACAAAATCCCTGTACGTAAGCAGTTTACAAGCAGAAGAGAGAGATGTTTACAATTCAGAATAAACAAAGATTTTGAGAAGTAACAAAAGGACAGCAAAGGAGGGAACAGGTAAATTCTACCTGAAGAGTTGGGGAAACAAGTCCTAGAGCATCAGGGAAAGCGGCTCAGACCTGAAGTGTTGCACCTAGGCCAGGAGAGAGGACTCGACTTTCAACTGGCAGAGAAGAGAAAAAAAGGGAAACCTCTGTTGAATAACAGAAACCCAGTTGGGAAAACAGGAACACATTAAGGGGATGAGGACTAAGTAGTTCAGTACTGTGTGAGGAAATGACAGAAAAGAATTTTGATTAATTCCCAGACCGTGCTATGCACACAGCAGATGCTTAAAAAAACAAACCAACCAACCAAAAGAACACTGGCTGTATGAATGGGTGACTCTGTAATAAATTAGTACATTTCATTTTTAAAAACAAACATATGAATACCATCCAAGATACTGAGTTATAGTTAATTCTCAAATATCAACTGTGAATTGTTACTGGAAAAAATTGAAGCCTCTTAAGGCTTCCCCCCTTACTACACACACCTTCAGGATACCTCCTCACAGTACTGGCTAAGAACACACCTTTTTCCTATTAACCCAAATAAGTCATAGGTAGAGAGGTAAACTTTCTGCCGTCTGAAATCAAATACTGCATTCCAAAACCATGCAATAATTTTTAAGGAATATCTACCACCTGGGAATTACTGCTGTAACTGCTCCCCTCTAATCAACAGGAACAAACATTGAGCATGCCTCAGTGGGTACCACTTAGGCCAAACTTCCAATAATGAGTGATGAAAGTAGTCAAATACTGAGGTACGGGAACCCATGTAATCCTCAGACTCCCTGAAAAGTGAGTGATAACAGAGCTGAGGACAACATGTCACATATAAATACATTAAGAACGTGAATATGGCATAGGTGACATTATACATATACAGCCTAGTCCTCTCACCCTCCTCTCCCCTCAGCGACATTAGATATTTATTTGAAAAATAAAACTACTAAAAATTATTTAATTTCTTCAAATTTCTTTTGGCATATCATGAATTCCAAATCTGATACATCCAGAATTTCAAATATCACGTATCAGACCTCAGTCTGGATCCAGATAAGTAACTTGGGGGAAGCCTTGGTACTAAGTAACTGACATCAGCCTGCTGAGGTTAGAGGAGGTGTTCCAGACCTCCCAGCCAAGGTAGGGGGAGGCGGGAAGGGAGCCGGGGGGTAGGGGGTGGCTGACTTGGGCCCAGTTACAAATCAATCACCTGGTGGAGCTGTGGCAAGTCCAGCCCAGGGCAACACTGCAACTGTGGCTGCACAGACCCACAGGCTCCTGCATTTAAAACCCCTTCTAACCTCTATCAAGCCAACAAGACCAGGACATGCTTCCAAAGCCTTCTCTTTAGCTTTTTCCTCTAGAAATAGGAGAAAATGACTACATAAACTGTCATCAACTTGAAATGTTTCCTATCTAAAATTAACAAGTATTTTCTAAAATAATAAAAGCTTAGTAACTACCATCCACCAAAAGCCATCAGGATTTTTTCTTATGCAAATCTTACACAATAAATTTATTAAATAATTATAAAATTTTTTATTCTATATAAAACATTATGTTTGACAATTTAAACACTACACCAACTTACCAACTACCCTGCAAAGGCTCTGGAGTAATGAGCTTTTGTCTCTAATACCTCCTCCCTGGTTTTCCTTCTTTCTCCTTCATCACCAGGAGTAGTTTCTGCTCCCTTCTCTGTCCTATCACATCCCTTTGTCTCTGACTCTCCCAACCAATGACAATGTCATTCTTCACTCTATGATGTCTCCCTCCCCTGTTAAGTATCTTTCTCCTAACTCCCAGCCTTGTCCTCTCACCCTCCTCTCCCCTCAGTGACAATAACTTGCGCTCTCTTACCACCTGGCCCCCACCTTGGGCTGCAAATAAACCATGGACGGGAGGTGAGGGGAGGAATCTGCACTCCCAGAAGAACAGACTTCTACAATCTTTCAATGTTGGCTGGGTTCTTCTCCTCTGGGGACAGTTTGCCATCTACTGATGCAGAAAGGGGTTTTGTTTCTGCTGTTTTTGCTTTGTTTTTCTCCTATCATTATGAAACAGCTGACTCTGTTTTTCCTACAAGATATGAAAGATCACTAGTCTGAAACTCAGGAACACTAAGCTTAACACACGTACCCCCCTGCATGTGTACATATGCATGTTTCATGTTTACATCTCAAGTCACAGTAAGAGTTGATGCCATACTTTATGAAAAACAGTAAGATATAAACCCACTATTCCTATAAGGAACCCTCTGTTCCTAATACTCTTAAAACTCTTAAGAATTTTCAGCAGTGTTTAACATGATATGAAAAAAAAATCAACTTCAAGTTTGAAGACTTCTCATACGATTTGTTTTGAGGCAGTTCATTCCCAAAACATATTTCCCAACGTCATAATCTTTTAAAGTGCTGATCTACCTGGCTTCTACAGTAATCCACAAACATGAAACAAATACACAATTCACAGAGGGGGGAAAAGTGCAAAGGCTTAATCTACTGTGCTTCTATTTGCCAGAGTATAGAGGTGTGGGGCACAGTCACAAAAGCGCTTGTAAACTCCACTGGTCTAACGAACAGATAGTTTTCATAATTTTTATTGCTGTCCACAGCTGAGTGATTGTCAGCCCAGCGCCAAAGTGCAGGTTCCATTTAAATGACATATGGTTTCAGTCAACCAGAGATGTTACAACATTGAACAAAAGTAGACAGAACAAGAATATAAAACGCAAACTGCCCCTTGCAGAACCAGATATGCTACTGCACGTAACTGTCCTGGGAAGAGGCTCTGTGTGAGTCTATACGCCTTGAACACACCTTCCCGAGCCCCTCTCAGCGTGGCACCAGGGCACTGGATCTCGCAGGCTGGTGCAGTGCGAACAGGCCACAGGGACGCTGAAGTCAGAAGCTCAAGGTCACCCTACAGTTCTGCCCTGAACAGCTGCAAGTCCTTTGTGAGACTGCACTACCTCTCTGCCCACCAGGTTCCTTATAAAACAGCATTACAATACTCCCCCACCCCTTACTGAATGAGATGCCAACACAAAAACTTCCTAAATGGTCAACCACTATGTAAACAACCACATGGTAATAACACGTACCTCACCAATAAGAACTTCCTGAAGCACACGCAGCCCCAGCAGTAAAGCAGCAGTGTGGACAACATCTGTCTGGCTGGCTGGCTGCAAACACTTCTGGTATTTGGATAATCCCTCACTAAGTGTGACAGGAGGCTATGATATGGTTATTTCGAGTAAGAATACATATTTGGTCTTTGTCCTCATTTCTGGCACTGAGCACCAAAAACCCTGGGAATTTCCTAAGTGCTGGGAGCTGCAAAGGTGTCTTCTGTTATGTTAATGACACTTTCAAAACTCACCTGAGGATGGGGGCCAACTGCCTAGAGAACCGACCAAGTGATTAGAGGACTGAACCTTTCAGTCCCACCCCTTGATTTCTGGTGAGGGGACAGGGGTTGGAGGTTGGAGGTTGAATCAATCACAATGGCCAAGGATTTAATCAACTGTGCTTATGTAATGAAGCCTCCATTAAGAACCCAAAAGGCAGGGTACTTAGGGCTTCCTGGGGCTGAACACACGGAGGTGCTAGGAGAGCGGAGCGTTCAGAGAACATGGAAGCTCCCACTGCTTCCCACTTACCTGACCCGATGCATTTCTTCCATTGAGCTATTCCCAAATTACATCTTTTTATAACACCAGTACTCTAGTAAGTGAAATGTTCTGAGTTCTGTGAGCCGCTCGAGTAAATTAACAGAACCCAAGGAGAGGGTTGGTGGAACTTCTGGATCTAGTCAGTCAATCAAAAGCACAGGTGACAACCTGGATTTGTGACTGCCATCTGAAGCAGGGGTTGAAGGGCTGTCTTGTAGGACTGAGCCCTTAATCTAAGGAATCTAATGCTATTTCCAGGCAGACAGTATCAGCATTCAGTTAAACTGCACAACACTCAACTGGTACCTGTGAATTGGGTGGTGGTGTGGGGTGAAAAACAGACAATATAATTAGCGTCAGGGGTGTACAGACAGACTGCCCACTAATAGAGGCCGAAAATGCCAGATGCTTGCTTTCCCAAACCTACTGGCAACTGGGGTATTGGTATGTGAACCAAGATCAGCCAATCAGATGCACATGCTCTGGCCTTTGGCTCATTAGCTAGTAACACAAACAAACAAGGACAGGAGGAATTTTTCCTGGCAGTTCACACAGCAATACTCAATTTCAGGCACGTGTCGCACGTTCATAGCAGCAGGGATGATGGTGGAGGACAAGCTATGGTGCCCTCTGCTAAGTGACCGTGGAGGCATGCCTTCTCTGTCCTCAGGACCTGATTCTGGCATTGTCCTCACAATGTGGGCTTCTGTGTGCCTTCACTCCTTGCTGGCCCAGTTCTGCAGCCTTCCTGGCAATTCTGTGAGCTTCCCACTAGCCTGTCAATACTTCCTTTTCTGCTTGGATTGGCCAAACTCAGTTTCCACTGCTTACAAGTTAAAATTCTGGCTGATACAAGCGATTTCTGAAATGGTAGAAAAGATTAGAGAAACTGCAGGAAAACTTCAAAATGTGTACCACAGCACAGCGAAAACAGAAGACGGAACATGATACACAGCTGTCATGATGCACATGAGGAAGCGCAGTCGCTTGATCAAGTCTATAGAACAAGAGCAAGAAAAGAACCAAGTCCTTCATAAGACTTTAGGTAACTAATCAAAAGTCAAGAATAAATATGGTCAGGTAAGAAGGTCCACAAGTCACATGGAATGAGATTTCAGAGGCAGGTAGTTCTAATGCATCACATAAAGATCTCAAGTTCGGTAGCGGACACATTTAGTATCAACCAACAATTGTAATACAAGGAGAGAAGTTTTAATTGAAGTAGAAGTTGCTTAAATGTAGATAGGGGCCAGTGGGCAAAGAAGACTTCACTCACAGAGAAAGTGACATCTGGAGCAAACAGGGAAGGGGACACAGAATGGGTCATCTCAGACAGAGGAATAGTGGGAAACAAAGGATGGTATATTCTCGAACAGCAAGAAAGTAGACTGACGCACAGCTTAGGAGGGAGTGCTGGCAGAAGACAAGGTGGGAAAGAAGACAGGAGTCAGTTTAGAAGGGCCATGCCATCAGGCTAACAAGTTTGGGTTTTATATAAAACAGGAATTCACTACAGAACTGTAAACAGGAGAACAATGTATCAGATTTACATTTTATTTTAGCAAGATTACTATAAAGATTCTATGTGAAGAAATAATTACACTGGTTCTTAACAATTCAGGATTCACAGATCCTTTGAGAATATAATGACCAGAAAAATGTACCTACATACATACGAAATTAAATCTGAATATTTAATTCCAAAGAATCCATAGCCTCCTAAAGTCCACCTCTGACTGCTCAGGGGTCCAGTAACCGCAAAGTGAGAATGACTCAAAGCAAGAGGGAGACAGCTGGCGAAGGCGTTGGTCCAGAAGCAGCAGCAACTGCCACACCTGGTGGCAAAGAGCTCAACTCAAGAGAAGGCTATGAAGAGAGAGAACCAAACAGGTCTGGCGTAATCTGCCAGAAGTAGTGATCTGCTGGATGTGGGTAGTGAGGGAGGAACACCAAGCATGACTTCCAGATGGATGACTTTAAGGAGTGAGCTATACCATGATTTCATGGGACAAATGGTGGGCTGGAGAAAAGACAAGACAATGGAACACTTAGAACTGAGTTTCCAGGGACACATCCAGGCAGAGGCGACCAGCTGGCATAAGTCTCAAGCCAAGCAGGCCATACTCCAAGGTGGCATCCCTGGACCACATGGAACAGCAGAAACTACATGGGCCATCGAGACGTGGCAGGGTCAACAGGATACGAGCCAAACCAGAGACCATAAGGGGAAGCCAGGACTCAGCGTGATGTCCACAGTCCAGAAGGGGTGAGGCTAGCAGGGCCTCGGCTCAGAGTCAGACCACCAGCACAAAGTCATTTTATAAACAGAAACACAAATGTACTAGTTTGTGCATGTGACCTGTCTGCATGGTCACACCAGTGTTATCTACTCCAAAAAGTACAGAACCTTTAAATAACTCCATTCAGTGGCTCGTAGATGCAGTAAGAAAATCAACATCATCATCTGAAGATACAATTCTCAACCTTTTCAGAGCCCCAACTTCAAAAAGGATGGTGTGTGCAAATAAAAGTTTTTAAGAATGCTTTTTAAATACCCACATAATTTGAAATATTCAACAGTACACTTCAGTAACACTAAAAATCGAGAAAGGAATTTGCAAACCCCTTTCAGGAAAGCAATTCTTCCAACAGCAGTATTTCACATGTTATACAAACATGTTATTCAGAGAAACGTACAACATAGGGGAATTTCATCACATTTACTATATTTGTTAGCCAAAATGTAGCAGTCTTGTAATCACCAACAGAGCTGCAGTAAAACCTCTATAATATTAAACAACAACAAAACATGGCAGTAAGCCATCCTTCTATTAAGAAAAAGAAAACAAAACATTCTCAATAAGGACAGCTTTCTTTGTGACTTTTTTCCCTATGGCACTCGTTTTAAACAATGGCTTACTGGCAAAAGCGTGATACTGTTTAAATTTGGGCAAAGTCTGGCATCTTCACTTTGTAAGGATAAATTGGCAGGAGAAAGACTATAAAAATTTTAAGGTTCCATGATTCTCACATTAAAAAGCAGAGTATAAAATAAAAATAACAAAAACATTAATCCAGAATATAATTTTGGCTGGTCATTTATCTCTTTATCACCTCACTCAGCTTTTATCATTGAGAATTATAAATGCAATTAATTTTTAATAAATGGCAAATAGGTCTATATTTTCATGCGAATTAAAATGTAGATGACACTAACTGGATTGAAAGATGGACACAGGTGTGAAGAAAGCTTATGGTACTCAATTAACAATTTCTAAAGCTCTGAAATCTGATCATGCAGTACATACAGTCATTTCCTTAAAAACTACAGAATTCTCCCCTTCTAAACAATGGGTTTTCTGCTACATAAACTACTGGAGTGCACTGGTACTTAAGGCCAATTTAATGAAGGAACGAGGGAACGGGAACAATGAATAAATAGTTATCAATCTCAAATATTAATCTAGATCCAGCTCTTGATCTATATACTCAATAGGCAATTTAAAGATGGTCTTTCAAAAGTTCTCATCACAAGAAAAAAGTTGTAGCTATGTGTGGTGATGGATGTTAACTAAACTTATTGTGATAATAACTTCACAATATATACATATATATTGTACACCTAAAGCTAATACTATATTATATGTCAATTATATCTCAACAAAAACTTTTGAAAAACAAACAAAAAAACAAAACACACAGTACATTCTAGCAGGTAAAAGAAGACATTACGTCAATTAAATTCAAGTATTTAATTGATCAGTTACTACAGGCAGGCTCTTCTACTTTATGCCACAGCAAAAAAGTTAAGATGTGACTCCTGCTCTTAAGGACCCAAAGGAGAAAGGGCCAGTACTCAGATTACCATATGTCAAGATTCAATATGCTATGACCATGATGAAACATGCTTAAGGTACATTTCGGAAAAGAAGACATGCTCCAGGAAAGATTGAAAGGAGAATGAAACTGTGCTCTGAGGAATGGCCAGATGTTCAGCAGACATTCAGCAGACAGAGATAAATGGGTAAAGAGATCAGGACCTCCAAATCAAAAATAATGACACAATAAAAAGTGTGGGACGTACTTGAGAAAGCAGAATTTGTGTAAGAGGGGAACGAGAGACAAGGATGGAAGGGGATGGGGGGATGGGCCAGCAGAGAGTTCCCGTGCAAGGGAGATGCAGGTCTCAGAGAATTACCCAACAAGTGACAGAAGTGGGAGACGGAATTCCAGTCTGAAGGTCAGCTACCTGCTGGTCCCTGGACCTACATGCTAGACCTTGGGCTACGTCCTTTCACTTTCTCAACAAGTGGGGAGGTAGAGAGCATCACCCTTCCTTTACACATGAAGAGACCAAGGTGAGTGATCTCACCTCACACATGTGTAAACAAGCCAGACCAGAAACCTGGAAAGCCTGAAGCCAGGGCCCCTACTGTAATGCACTAAAATGAACTAAGCTTGAGAAGTTAATCAACATAGGAAACCAGAGCAAAATCAAATATGACTCTTTGGCACATGGTTTTGTTAAGAGAAATAGACAAACCAGATGGAGAAATAGCTGTTTCTGATAAGGCTTGAGAAACTCTTCAGTAGGCAGTTGAAAAGACAAGCCTGGAGCTGGAAGGTAGGTTAGGGCTGGAGATGAAGACCCAGGAGCACCTGGCCTCGAGGAGACAGGTCAAGCTAAGTGAAGCCTGAGACTATCAACAGAGGGGCTGAGACAACGGACTGAAGACCAGACTCATCCTTCAAGATATAACCAGTTAAACATATCTAAGTTAAGAAAAATCGTCAAAGTGCTTAAACTATTACAGTAATGCACTGTACAAGATTCCACTGCATCTGCTAAATAACACGCATTGTATATCACAGCTCTGATCTGCAAACCAACTGCAAAGACAGACTGTACCAAAGCAGATGGTTTACAGATTTCAAATACATTGTTCTGGATCTTCAGGGACATATAGTCGTATTTCCACTTACCCTAGAAAATGCTGTTTCTCTCTTTCAAAAATTAGTCTCTAAATTTTATACCAAAGCTCACAAAACTATGCATGTCAAAAAATTTTTTTAAGTTTAAAGTAACAAAAGTAGATTAATGTTAATGATCTCCCCAAACTATGATAATTTCTTTACAAGAAGGATGTTTTCTAAGAGAAAAGACTCTACTTACTTTGAACACATAAAATACATCAATATCGTGAGTTGACCTATTTTACAATTATGGTGACAGAAAATTTTATACAAGTGGCCTAACACTGAATTTTTCAATCTCCAATCTACAGGTTAGTTTTACATGGATGCCAAAATTTGTGCTCATTTATTCAACAAACTTTTCTTGAAGGCCTCCTATTTGTGAGGCACTGTGTGAGGTGTCAGGAACAAAAACATGAAAAGCTATGCTCCCTGGCTTCTGATGTAGTTAGAATCCATAGGAAAGAAAATTCCAATGGTGTTTTTCATAGAAATAGAAAAAACTATCCTAAAATTTGTATGGAACAACAAGAAGACCCCAATAGCCAAAGCAATCTTAAGAAAGAAGAATTAAGCTGAAGGCATCACACTTCTTGGTTTCAAACTATGTTACAAAGGGATAGCAATCAAAACAGTACAGCACTGATATAAAAACAAGCACACAGACAGTGGAACAGAATATAGAGCCCAGAAATAAACCCATGCATTTACAATTTTTGACAAGGGTGTCAAGAACATAGAATGGGGAAAGGATAGTTTCTTCAATAAATGGTGTTGGGAAAACTGGATTCCATATGCAAAAAAAATACAAGTTGACCTTATCCCGTACACAAAAACTAACTCAAAATGGATTAAAGACTTAAATGTAGGACCCGATACTGTGAAACTTCCAGAAAAAAACGAAGCAGGGAAAGCTCCTTGACGGTGGGAGTGACAACGATTTCTTGGACAAGACAACAAAAGCAAAGGTAACAAAATCAAAAATAAATAAACTGGGACTACATCAAACTAAAGAGCTTCTGCACAGCAAGGAAAACAAAAAATTGAAAAGACAACCTACAGAACGAGAGAAAATATTTGCAAATCATGTATCTGATAAGGGGATAATATCCAAAATATATAAGAACTCATTCAACTCAACAGCAAAAAAGCAAATAATCCAGTTTAAAAAGGGGACAAAGGGCCTGAACAGACATTTTTCTAATGAAGATATACAAATGGCCAATAGATGAAAAAGTGCTCAACATCAGGGAAATGCAAATCAAAACCACAATATCACCTCACACTTGAATTATTTAAAAAAAAAAAAAGATACCATGTTTTGGCAAGGACTTTGAGAAAAGGGAACCCTGGTAACTGTTGGTAGGAATGTAAATTAATACAGTCATTTGGAAAACAGCATGGGGTTTCCTCAGAAAGTTAAAAACAGAACTACCAAAGGATGCAGCAATTTCATGGCTGCGTACATATCTGAAGAAAATGAAATTAGGATCCTGAAGAGGTATCTGCACCCACCCCATGTCCATTGCAGCTTAAGTCACAATAGTCAAGATATAGAAAGAGCCTAAATATCCTTTGATGGACTAATGGATAAAGAAAATAACACACAGACATACACACAAATATGATTCAGCCACGAAAAAGAAGGAAGTCTTGCCATTTATGACAACATGGATAAACCTGGGTGTGAAATAAACAAGACAGAGAAAGACAAATACTATATGATATCACTTACATGTGGAACCTTTCAAAAAGAAAAGAAAAACAACAACAAAAAAGCCAGTTTCATAAAAACAAAATAGTACGGTGATTGCCATTGGTTGGGGGAGGGAAAAATGAGGAACTACATAAAGGGTACAAACTTTCAGTTATAAGAGATAGTTTTGAGGATCTAATGATCAGCATGGTGACTATAGTTAATAATACAGTTTTATATAGTTGAAAGTTGCTGAGAATAGATCTTTAATGTTCTCACAGGAAAAAAAAAGTTAACTATGTGAGGTGATGGATGTGTTAATTATCTTCATCTTAGTAATTATTCCACAATGTATATGTATATCAAACCATTATACTGAACACTAAATATATACAATTATATCTTTCAGTTATTCCTCAATAAAGTTGGGGGAGGGGAGTAATAAAGTACCACAGAGGGAGGAGGGAAAAAAAATCACTAACTGCCAGGTGTAATCACAGTCACACTGGAGATCAACCTACAGTTACAGAAAGACTGGTAGAAGGAGGAAGGGAGAGTCAGGGCTTCACTAAGCAGGAAAGTCCTGGAGTAGGAGAAGCCCATCCATCACAGAGTATAAATAGGTAGATGGGTGGGAGTTCCAGGCAAGAAACAGCATGTAGGAAAACAAAGAGCCAAGATCAAGAGAATGTGTAAGGATAACCACACCGGCAGGTTCACGGAACATCAACAGCGTGTTCTTGTTATTTCCTAAACACTTATTTCCTCCTTACACAGTCTCCAGAAAGGCTCTGTGTTGATGAATGAAAACTACCAGTGAACGTTTACCACGCCATGAAACAAGACAGACTGAGAACTGATAAGTTTATCAGATCAGCTATGATTCCAAGAAAGGATGAAATAAATGGAGGAAGGAGCATTTCTTAAGCATTTAGTGCCAGGTTCTAGACTACCAGCTTTCATACACAGAATCTCACTTAGTAATCGCAACTCTCTTTTAATAAAAAGGACGTTGACTATTTAAGTAACTTGCTCTAGACCACTCACCTTGAGAAACAGCTGTTGCTTAAATCCAGGTTTATTTTATTCTACAGACTCTATTCCACCTCCCCTTAATATAGCACTCCAAGATCATATATATCTTCATACCATATTATGTAAGCATTTATTCATTTATTATTTTTTAAATCTAAGAATACAGAGAAAAACAGAAAGAAAAAGTGAAGTCTTCAAGTATACATAAGCCATTCAAACACCAAGAAGCCATCAGAAAAAAAGCACACTCTGGGTCTTCAAAAAGGGAAAGAAGTGATTGCTCCCGTAACCCCTGTTGAGCCCAGTCCCCAGTGGCCCTGGAAGATACTGGCATCATCTTACACAGGACCCTGCACCTGCATGGTGACGCGCCCATAACCTCACGCTGCAGAGGGGAGATGACACGGACATGCTGGCTAACCCTGCAGTAAGAACATGTAAGAAGAATATTCTCAAACCAGAATATGTCCTTCCACATGGAACCTACAAATTCATAAAAGTAGGATAAAATACTAATTAAGAACAGTGTTGGAGTCAGACCAGATTCTAATCCTGGATCTGTCACTTAATTACGTGACCTTGAGCAACATAACCACTCTAAGAAAGTCTTAGTTCCCCAACTCTGTCAGGCCTTCTCTACTACACCCTATATAATAGTGAAGAGGATTATGCAAGAAACCTGATTTCTGTTCTATCAAGGGCCATTTTTCACACTGTCCACTACGTGAGTAAACAAGATCATTTGGTGGGGTCCCTCAACATTCTGTTATTGCTTCATTTAACAAACATTTCATGTGAGGCACTATGCCAGCTAGGTGCTGGTAAACACAAGAGATGAATAAGCCCTGATCACCAGAGTTTCACTTTTCTACACCAGACTAGTTTTACGTGGGTGTTTATATGAAACATAGGCTGCACACAATACAGAAGAAACAATGAAAGTGGGCTGATTTCAAATCTGCTTATTTATCTGCTCATACCTCTATTGATGAATGGGTCTTGAAAAAGGAAGTCTGTCTTTTTCCAAGCTAATGACAGATGAAAAAAAACCCACTTAAACTCTAGTTATAAAACGTATTGAGATAAGCTCTAAAGCCCTTTCAGACATAATGCTAGGAAATCCAAAGGTCCTAGATACCGCAAAACAAGAATGAAAATCACAAATATAAAACAGGTTCAGACTTATGATGGTTGTTTGCAAGATGTTACCAGGAAATTTTTTAATAGAGAATCATCACTAAATGTTGTTTCAAGAAAGCAATGTTTAGTAAAATATTCTAACTCTGATTGAGTCTAGAGTCCAATGTGGCACAATTTAAAAAATATTTAAACATATGCATAATGGTCAAATACAATACATTTAGAAGCTCTTTTCCTATTTATAAGGACATACACATAAATTCTGAGTACTGCTTAAAAAAGTATTTCTACTTTCCTGGCAATACCCAGAATCCACATTCTTCCATCATAACTTCTACATTACCACAAAGTCAATCTTTGACACGACTTAATTCAAAGCAAGCTTTTCAATACATAGCCACTAAAGCGTAAGAAACCTTTTAAACTTATAGAAAAGAAAATGAATGAAATTTAACACGGATAATTTATTAAATGGCAAATATATTTGCTCCATGTTATCCTAAGCCCTGAAGTGAGGACACATCCAGGTGTCCCTGGCCTTTGGCACCAGACTGGATGAACTGTGTTCAGGGTCAGTCAGGGCTGAGCTAAAAACAGCTATCAGAACGCCAGCTGGAACTCCCTGTCAGAGTCCTGTCTCTTAACACAAGCCAGAAGTCAGGCTCAAAACTGGGACTTGCTATTAAACCATAAACGCACGTAGCTGGGAGAAAGAAGGGAGATTTATTGAGATTCCCAGTTAAACAGGGAGCTCTCTCCGGCCTCTCCCATTATCACCCAACAGAATGCAGGATAATCATCTCCATTTACAAGGCAAGTACAGGGGTGGGTATTTCAGCCACTGGCTTTCCAACTTCTTCAGACGCTGTAGTCGAGGGTGTTCCAGAGCTAGGACTGTCTGGAATGAAGGCAAGGAGGAGTGACAGGAGAAGCACAGTCCTGACCCGACCAGACCAGCAGGATGATGACTCCTGGAAAACACAGACAACCTCCTACCTGGATGCCCCTCCGCTATCTCACTGCCATTGGTCCCTGCAGTGTAGGGAACATTCGCCAGGGAAATCAGCAATGTCTGTAATTATCAACTGTTCCATCTTATTACAATGAATATTAAAATATTATTGGAAAAGATACTTAAATACTCATTTTCAACAGATGTCTAAAGTTCATAAGTACGATTTTACTACTAGTTCTCAGAACAGATTTTCCCCCATAGGAATGCATCACTTTTTTTTTCAAAGGAATCTCAATGGCTACATAAAATCTGACATAAAGAAATTCACTTTATAGCTCACTCTAGACAAATCCATCTCTTCACATATTAACTGACATTTGTATTAACACTTGGCGCTGGCTTCCTCTTGCATGCCTGCAAGCCTGCTAAATTAGTGCAAGGAAAAATAGCATAAAATTAAGTCTTTACATGTCCCAACCCCGTAGATAAAGTAGTTAATATACATCACTGACACTTTCCTTCTTTAATTCTCTATTTTCAGATAAATCAAATTTGTGCAGACTAAAAGTTAAAAATTAATTTGAGTATAAAACTTCATTAATATTTATAGGACAGTTGTGCTCCTCAATGTTTATCTTCTAGTCATAGAGAATTTTCATCCAAAGATGTAGGTATAAATTTCAAATAAACACTATTATTCACTTTTCATAGCCAGATGCTGAGGCAATGGAAGATGAATGAATTATACAAAAAAAGATGACCTAAGAGAAAGACACAAAAGATATTGTGTAATAATTATCATTCAAAAAAAAGCTAAAATTATTAAATCTGAGAATCTAGCCACTTCTGAAACAAATTTGATATAGATTTCCAAATCTTCAAATTCTTCTTGAAAAAAACATATACAGTATATATACATCAATTAAAATAAAATTATAAATCTCAATTGATAACAGTTTAATGCATTCAAGGAGAAAAGTCTAAATTTTATATCAGAAATTTTATAAACAATCAAATGTCTCACCCTCAACATTTAAAGTTATATACCCCAAGTAAAATTAGATACTCAATAATAACTAGTCTTTACTATTCTGTCATCTCTTTCATAAAAATTTTGCTGAATTCTCTTCAAGATCTTTCAATTCCACATTGATAAAACAGAAAATACCATATTTAAAAATTGAAATTAAAAGTTGTCTCTAAATTCTATTTCTAAAGATACATTTACAGTCCTGAATGGTGTATGAGTATTTAGTTTACTATTTTTTGTCTTGAAGCTTTTTAGCATGTTTACTAAAATCCTTTTTTCATCATACTATGTTTAGATTCTTGGTATTTATCCTAATGTTATAATGAGATAATAGTAGCACCCAGGTACATCAGTGATAAAAACTAAAGAAACTCGATAAAAACTAAAAAACTAAAGGAAACTTCCCGTTTCCTCCCGGGAAGGAGAGTGAAAGAGGTACGTTTTTTAGAAAGTTACAGTTTACACAAAGAGCCCAACAAATAGTAAACATGAAGGAAACGGATCCAAAGTAATGTCAGATTTTCAGTCACGATTCGGGAATGACATGCCCACCCCCTGTGGGGACACAGGACTAAAGGACTCGCCATTCTTCACTGTCGCGAGACACCAAGGCCTGTGCGGCAGCGACACTCCAAGATGAAGCCAATACGCATTTTGGACGTCAATTTCTGAAACGGACCTCTGGGTTTCTCCCTCTGTCTTTCAGTTAAAGACCACGTGCCCTGTCGCGGCTGTGTCCTATCGGGGCTGAGCGCACAGAGCCAGGTGCGAGTGCTCGGGACAGAGCAGAGCCAAGCCCTGCGGAGAGGACAAGCTGCCTTCCAGAGCCACGTGCAAGCAGAGTACCTGTCCCCAGTCTGAAAAGATGGGCATTTAAAAGGCCTAAAGGAAAAATAAAAGTATTTTAACGCATAATTTCAAAACTTAAGAACAATATATGTTCATTAGTTAGTATCTGCAAACCTAGAACTTCCAGTTTATTCCTTCCCCCACTTCCCCCCCAGTAACCATAAGTTTGTTTTCTATGTCTGTGAACAGATACTAATATACATAAAATAGATAAACAACAAGTTTCTACTGTACAGCACAGGGAATGATATTCAATATCTTTTAACAACCTATGGTGAAAAAATATGAAAACGATATACATATGTTCCTATATGACTGAAGCACTGTGCTGTACAGCAGAAACTGACACAACAGTGTAAACTGGCTACACTTCCAACAACAAAAAGTACAAAAAAAAATCATAAAGAGGAAAAATAGAAACTCTGATCCGAAATGTAAATAAATTATTATCTATATGAATAGAGGAAAAAAAACAAAGTATGTTCAGATTGTTTTCACATATAACCAAAATGGAAAAAAAAAAAGGGGTATTTCTGATAACAGCAGCGCCTGGTAACTCTAGCAGACCCTGGTAAAGAATCAAATATCATAATAAATTAGCTGGACCAGCCTTCCACAGCAGGCAGCACCTTCCCACCTCTCAGCGCTCCAGAGAGGAAACCGGTTCGTAGGGAAGACCCTGCCTCCTCTTTCAGAGCCGCCCAGAGGCGCTGGGACTCTGCAGCTCCCACTCCCAGCCAAGCTCAGGCCACCTGGGCACCTGCTGGTCACCACAGGCCTTCCCCTGCCCCAGTTGCCTCCTCGCGAACTTCCATGACGCCGCTTCAGGCCATCTTAAAACTTGCATTTTAACATCCAGAAAGATACTCTCCTTTGTTACTCTGCAGTAGGTCCAGAAATGTCATTTGTACACCTTTTGCTGGTCATCAAAAACCAAAGCTGTCCAGGAGCGTGCACAATAACTGGCAGAAAGGCCACTAAAGAGGCCACAAGGCAGGCCACAGCCAGGTGCCGGGAGCATGCGCAGGACGCCGCGCCGCCAGCTGGGGCAGCCCGGCCGCCCACGTGGCCGCTCCCTCACGAGGGCGGAGAGGTGCTATACCTTCCGAGCCAGGAAGACAGGGGTGCCAGGATGGACTATTCACATACACGCACAACTCTACTGAGTGTGTCTATACATGTTTTTAAAGGAAAGTACTTCTGAAACCAGCATCATTATAGCCAAGTGAGCTCTGCGCCAGGCCATGCTGAGTGGGGTGTTCATGAACAGGGAAACACTGTGGTCACAAGTCATTTTCAGTTGTCTATACAGAAAACAAAATGCACAAAATCACATTTAAATGAAGTGACTTCTGTGATGCTTGCAAAATCAACAGTATTTAACTTGCAAATAGTATATAAACCACTCAGAAGAGATCATCACAGCGTAGACAGTTCTTGTAGCTGTTAATTACATTTTAATGTCTGTGACAATTTTGTTTATGTAAGGGACAGACTGTAACCCACAGTTATGTACATATTCACGTAAATTACAAAGGTATTTATAAAAGAGCACACTTGGGTCTGACCTACAAATTAAAGGTACATATTTATAACCTAAAGAGAGATTTGGGATAAACATGGCAGATTCAACCCTTAACATCAGTGTCATGCTCTCCTAAAAACAAACTAAACAGTTCAGCTTGCTTTTCATTTGCTCTTTTGTTTGTTTTTATAAAACAAACTCACAAGGATAAGAACAACAGCAGCAAAATTGTGAATGCGAAAGCATATGGACAGGTAGTAACTAACTTAGCCAACACAGTCAACAAGGCAGAATCTTCAAAGGCTGGGAAACTGGTGGTACCAGATACCTCTGAGAGCAAAATGGTGGTATGCTGGGGGACAGGGAGTGTAAGACAGGGGTGAGCTTGTGCCTAAAACAAGGAGGAATAGTTAAAAGTTGACTAAGAAGCAGCATGTCTCCCACTGAGCACAGCACCTCCCTCAAACCTAGCAGAAGCCCAGAAATTTCCAGAGGAGGGAAAAAAAGAAGGGTCAGAACCATTGCTAGAGAAGTACTACAGCAATATCTACTAAATGCTGAGATTTGCTTGTAGAAGCCTGCCAAACAGCCCTCTTCCCTTGGTAAATCTGAGGCCAGCCCAATAGGATGGATCTAACCACGTACTGGGGTAGGAGTATGGTGGGATCCCAAGTTTCCCTCAACAGTAAAAGTTATGGTCAGCAAGCCCTGCCCAGGCATTCAGACAACCCAGGATTATTGGTAGCTGAGGAAAGCCTTCAACATGAAATAGAGACCAAAACAAGCAAAAAAGGACAAATTAGAAGACAATGAAATGATGCAAAAGAGAGTACAATCATTCATATCTCAAAGAGATTTAAAAAAAAAATCTACCCTGAAACAAGAACAGGATTCTGTTAAAACGAAACAAAAAAGAATTAAGAAAAGAAAAGTGAAAAATAGTCAAGAAGAGGAAAAAGGGAAGAAGGGAGGGGCTTTTGAGAGGACTAGAAAGAGCCTTGGAAATTAAAAATATAAAGGAATAAAGAACTCTTCCAGAAAAGGGAACAAAAAGAAAATGATACAGATAAAGATAAAGAAAGTAACAAGTCCAGTAAGTCCAGCATCAGATGAAATAAGTTCTAAGAAGGGAGAAGAGTAAAAGTGAGGGGAAAGGAGATCAAAGAAGTATTCAAGAGATTTTCCCTGACTGAAAGAGCACGCAGGGCAGTAGATAAAAGGGCTCTAGAGGAACCTTAAGGATACTGGGTGGAAGGAAGGTCCCATGGACACCAGGAGTTAAGAGAGTTGTCTAGAGAGGTTCAGCAAGCAAGAAGAGTGGCTTCAAACTTCAGAACAGCAGCACTGGTGGCTAAGTGACAGGTGAGCAACCGTTTCAAATTCTGAAGGAAAAAGATTTCCAGAATACTATTCCTAGTGAATCTTTAAGTCAGTATGAGGGTAAAATAAAGACATTTTCAGAATGCAAGACCTTAAAATTTTACTTCCCTGCACAATTCTTGACAAAATATTAGAGGATGAGCTTCACTAAAACAAGAAAGATGCAGAATCAAGGAAACCAAAGATCCAACTAAGAAAAGAGGTGGAGGGAAACCCCAAGGTGACGGGTACAGGGAGACTGTGGGTAACAGGTACACACAGACGCAGACATACTGGAGCACGGTGGAGCTTCTAGCAGACATTTCTCTAGATGATACAACTGATAACATACCTGCTGGATCTGAACATCTTACAACAAAAAATGGACACTCATAATGCTGAAGAATCTAAAATGGAGTGAGTGATAAGCATGCAGAAAATTAAAAGAAAAATCAATTATTAACTCCAAGAAAAATAAATAGCTGTATAGGAAAGGAAAATAGCAGTTTATTCCACGCCTCATTTCTGAATAGTTTCCTCAGTCTCCATAATGTAAACAGAACAGTGATCAACCAAAATCATAGCACGTCTGTATTGGGAAGATGAGCTGATATGAAGGATTCATGCCTGTGGTGAGGGCAGGATGAGAAGAGAGAATTAAATGGTCATCTTCCAGGAGAAATCAACAGATAAATCTTAAAAACTGAAAGTAGCAATACAAGTACATTATTCAAAAATATGGAGGCATCCTGGAAGAATCAGTTACCAGAGTTCAAAGTGGCAGCCTGTGGGGAAGGGGAACGGAAGGAGGGCAGTGACTACTGTTTTTGATGGCAAATCTTGTAGAACCACTGACTTTGTAAACCATTTACATCTATAACCTTGATACAAATAAAAAACTTTTTAAAAACTAGGCTAAAACAAAAGATTAAAGACACCAGTGGAAAAGATATACAGTATCATAAGCCAAAAAAATGTAAAAGCAATCCTTTCTGTATTACCATTACTTAGAGTCAAGCTAAAAGCCCAGGGGAGGCGTTGAGGGCATACTCACTGCTCAAAACACACTTCTGAAAGACAAGATAACAATTTGTCAGAGAGCGTCCTCTCCTTATCTCCCTCAGAGGGCTGCAAGATTATTAATCTGCAGAACACAAAGAAGTGGAAAACTACAATTCCCAGTATACCCTGTAGCCCATTCAATTACTTTAAGTACATGAGGCTTTGCTATGAGGGAGAAGATTAATTTTAAGAAAATATAGAACTTGTTCTCACAAGCCATTTCTAGCCTACTGTGTTCTACAGACATAATTTTTCCATTCTCCACTTGAAGAAGAAAAGGATAGAAAATAAATCATCTGTTGGGGTTGAACACTATTTCATCAGTTACATCAAAGAAAAAAATTTAAGATGATGACACTGAAAGTCTAGAAACACAGAATGTTCAAGCTACAAAGAAACTAAAAGGCCACACAATATCTTTCCCCTCTGCATGCTCTAAGCATCCAGTGCTGCAAATGAAGAACCCAGGGCTCTGAGAGATTCAATGCCCAACCAAAATGCTCAGGAGCTGTGTGCAAAATCTGAGGTTAGAATGATTCAGTTATCCATTCAACAGTTAAAAACACATTTTTTGAAATTACTAGATATAATTAGATCACAGAATTGGAGAATTCATAAACCTAGGTTCTACCTCCTCTTTTATACTTTCGGCAAGTCACTTAGTATTTTAATTGCTTCAGATATCCCATCTGTAAAGTAAAGATACAACTATCCTATATTTCACAGGATAGTTTATGAGAATACAGTGGAATACTCCCTCTACTATCCTCACTGTACATAACTAACATAATCACCTCTAACTCTCAATATGTCCAAAATCAAACTCAACATCCTCCTCCTCAAAACATGCCTCTCCTTTTGTATTCAGGCTCTTGGTTAACTGCCCCAAAATCTTCTCTTCCATCCAAACCAGGGAATCCTGAGTCATCCAACTCCTTCTCTCTCAGCCCGCACCTTCTTACCTCAATATGGTCCATCTCTGTGCCCTACCATATAGATTACCTTCCATATAGATTTTGTCTTAGTTCCTTCAAGGTATAACAGAAATACTATAAACCAGGTGACTTAAAAACAACAGAAAGTTATTTTTCCTAATTCTGAAGGCTGGGAAGTCCAAGGTCAAGATACTGGCAGATTTGCTATCTGGTGAGAGCCCACTTCCTGGTACGAAGACAGCATCTTCTCACTGTGCCCTCACGAGGTAGAAAGGAAAAGGAACTCTCTGAGGCCTCTTTTATAAGCCTCTATCCCATTCATGAGGGCAGAGCCCTCATGACCTAATCACCTCCCAAAGGTCCCGCCTCCTAATACCACTACACTGGGGGTTAGTTTTCAACATATAAATTATAGGGAGACACAAATACTCAATCCCACCCCTTTTCTTTTTATCCTTACCACCACTATACTAATCCACTGGGGTCTTACATTATTCTGGTCTTTGTGTGGCTCAGAACAGGACATTCCATGTCTTCAGGTTTTCTTCCCTTTAAATCTTTTTTCCCCACCAAGCAGCAGGCAGACAATGGCCTACCTAAAATGCTAATTTCAAAGGGCCACTCCTTCCCCCTCCTCAGAACTAGAAAGTCTTCATATTGCTTGCAGGATCAAGTCCAGCTTCCCGACTTGTTGTTCAGAGTTCTCCATGACCCAGCACCTCCTCCAGTAACATCCCAAGCAAGCCAACCACAAGCAGCTAAGCACCAGTTCCTATAACAAGCAAACTGGAGGGCACCACACTCCACTCTCCATCTACTCATATGCGACTCTTTTGCCTAAGACACAAGTCTGACCTTTTTGTTTTTTAATGACTCTTACTCATCTTACAAAACTTGGCTCATCATCTGATCTAAGTTATCGTCTGTTTACTTTACAAGACTGCAGGCTCATTGAGGTTGGGAAGTCCAGCAGCCATGTGGACACAAAGTAGGCACCCAGCAATGCAGAAGCACTCATGGACCTTACAAAACAAACTCAAAGAACAGTCTATATTCACTGACCCTGTCCTTTCTTCATTCACTCCTCAAACCACTGCAATTTAGCTTTTACTATCAAATCGCAGGAAAAAATCTCTCTGGCCACTTCATAATCCTTACTTCTTCTTGACCTTCTACAGCATGTGGTATTGCCGGTCACTCTGTACCCCTTGGTAACAGCCCCATTTCCCATCTCTTTCATGACACTGATACCCCTCTCCCTGCTCCGCTTTCTTTACTGTACTTTCTCACTGCCTCCTCTTTCGCCATTCACCCCTAAGTGCTTGGTTTCCAAAGTCTGTCCCCAGCCCCCTTCCCTTTTCTACTCCTTAGGCAATGCACCGCCTTCCCTGTGGCTTCCATTATGGATCTAAAACTGTAATTCTCAACCCAGTTACACAGGGTCTAGAACCCACTCCAGACCAATCAAAATAAACTCTTTAGGGAAGGACACACCGTGGACACTTGCTAACGTTCCCCAGCTGATTCTAAAGGGATGCCAGGCTCAGAACCACTGGGCCACACATTAACTTTAGAATGGAACCTCAACTCTCTGTCTTCAACATCCACACTCTCACAACCCATATTCCCAACTGCCCAGCGAGCACCTCTGTTCCCGGCACGCTCCCACCATAAAACCAAAGTCATGTCTTCCCTCAGATCTGCTCCTCCTCCCGGACATCTGCACGGGCGTCCAAGCAGCACACTTGAGAACCATCTTAAAACCCCTCCTTTGCCTTACCTGATACTCAGTTACTAAGATGCATGTGTTCAACCCATGAAACACACCTTAGGCCAGCCCCCCGCCGACTCAAGGCCTAAGTAGGATACCTTCCTTATCATCCACCCTTCTTTCAGGCTCCCTGTCCAGTCTACCCTCCACACCACCAGCAATCACCTTTCTGGAGCAGATTTCATAATTACTCCCTGGGTAAAACTTCCCACAAAAAAAGAAAGCTCTCCTATTGAGACGTGTCAAGTCCAAAGTCTTTGGAACGGTGTATTAGACCACTCCCATTCACCACCTTTCTCTAATCTACTTCCCCAGTCCAAGCCTCTGTCACATTCTCCAACATCTTTAGTCCTATGAGAATCAGATTATCATCCTTATCAACATACGATACAAGTTTAGGATTATAAATCATTGGATATTCTATTTCCACTGTCAAGAATATGAAACACATATACACATTCCTGTTATTCTCACTAAACCTGTAAAGCCTTCCCACTTTTTTATAGAATCAGTATCTCCCTTACCTGTGATCCCCACAGCTTTTTTATAAACCTCTATTATACTAATTATCACACTATATAAGGTTGTTGACACACCCACTCTACAGCTCAACTGTTCTCTAAGGGCCTAGAATGTACATCTTTTTCCAAACCAAGTTTTGTTACATTAGAGAAATTATAAAATGTTGGTTGCACAAAAGACAAATACCCTGGCACAACGTATTTAGACCAAAGTCAGTCGACCAAAGGCTTTTTTCTAAAGAGACTCAGATTGACAAAGGCTAGAAAAGAAATAGCAGGAAAAAAAAGAGGATTTCTGTTTTAAATTCTCTGTTCTAGTTATAAGAAGTACAGAATGTTATTCCTCAAAAATCAATTATTGACATCTTTACTAAATGTCTTTTGTGGGAATTACTGCAGACTCCATTAAATGGAAGTTAAAGCCATCATTTTCCCAACTGAAGACTGGAATTCTTTTTCTCTCTTACAATAATTCTCAAGTAAATGAAAGAGTAGCACTATTGTCTTCAGCTTGGTGTAGACGTTAGGTAATTAACTTGCAGGAAGAGCAAAATTTACGGCTGTGGACTACAGTAATACTATCATTTTATCTTACTACCTTTTTATTGGCATAAATCCCATTTTTTTAATGGTCTTCTTGTTCCTGACTATTAGAAATTATTGGCAGTTTACACTAACAGGCTTCCGTCATGTTTCATTTCCAAATCCTATTGTGGCTATTCATTCCAATCAAAACCAAAATAGATCGATTTTTAAGATTTTTTTTAAAGGGACATTAGAAAAATAAATTATGTAAGCAATCTAAAATCCTTCCAATATTATCTATAATAAATTCTGAACATTAAATAAGATTACAAAGAACTAATAAATCATTAAATTTCTGCTATATCAACTTTAGAAAATGAAATTTGAGAATATAGCATTAAAATTGGTAAGAAAGCAAATTCTACATAAGAAAATGTATCCGTAAGTACAGGTGTTTTTATCCATATTCACCTCATTTCTGCAATGGACTTAACTAACTTACTAAGCAGGGACGTTAAATTCTAAATCCTTTTATGGTTTATCAGATTCTCAAATTTGCATCAGTACTGTGTCAAAAAACAGTCTCTCCCTGTGCCCCCCACCCTTTAAAAATCAGGATGAGACCAAATGGCTGAAACAACTCCTGCTGCATGCAATTATATAACTAGGCAAGAAGGGTGTGAAAGTTTGAATGAAAATATTAGAAGTGACAGCTTTCCACCTTAGTCTTTCTGTGCCCTCTCCAAACTGCAGGGAGCAGATGGTAATTTTCAAGCACATTTAGACCAGGCTTGGAAGGACGACTCAGTGATAAAGAAATAACTGCACATGCGAAAAACCACATGTTTTGCAACCTACAGTTTCCAATCTAGAAAAGCTTTAGTCCCGGTTAACACAAACAGAAAGGCTGCCATACGCACGGCTCCATGTAAAACGCTGGTGTATAAATTATAAAGTAAATTTTCAACAGTTTCCTTTTCACATCTGCACTTACAACATGCCAGTAAACACTGGAATGTTTAAGCAAAAACAATGGAAGAACTAAAATCTAAATATTACTTAAGTCACCAAAGAATACTAACTCTTAAGGGATGGAGAGCGCGTCTCTGGTAAGAATCCCTTTACAGTCCAAAAACCAGGCAATAGGTGGCAATGCCAAGGGTGTCAATACCAGTATTGCTCCCCAGCACATCATCACAGGTTTAAGGCCAACAGTGTAAAGGAGAACAGAGAAGGAATAAACTAGACAGTGTTGACTCATTTATATTTCAAATGTAAAACTGACTACTGTACTGATTAAGGAATAGAAAGCTATTTGCCTTTTCCTCTTCAAGCAAACTAAAATAGAAAAATGAAAATGAAAGCAGCTCAGGAACAGGTGACCAGGACCTTGGCCATGGTTCTCTAGCCCCTCTCTCACCTCCAGCTCCACCTTCAATTTCTAGTTCAAACAGAAATTTCAGAAATAAGCCCTCCCTGACACCGCCCAGGGATGCAAAGAAGCAACCACGGTCCCGAGCAGGAGAGCCTGGCGGAATCCCCGCATCAGAAGTTTGGACCCAGGCCACAGGCACGCCAGGGCCTCTCTTCTACCCACTGGGCCACCTGTCCTTTCATTTCAAGTGGCTTATGCTTGGCATTTAAGCTTCAGAGGGGCCACATACTGCCTCCACACGGGGAGGAGCATAGCGTTCTGACATTCTCTCAAAATTGTAGGTAACACAAAAAGAACACACCTTTGTCATCAGCAAACATAGGCTCACCTTTTGACACTTCAAAACCGTGTAACCCTGGGAATGTGACTGGACCTAAACCTCCATTTCCTCATCTGGAAAATCTAATACTCACGGGATTATTTAGCAGGGCTACTATGAGGTTCAAGTGAGATTACTGGTTTAAAAGCACATTTGTTAAACTGAACGAATCTTACTTACTAAGTTGATGTTCTAGCTGTTGTGATCCTTCAAGATGTTGTGACACTTTTCCATGGCGGGAAATATAAGTTTCCCTCAATCACAACTGTCACGACAGGACACCCACAAATTCAACCACAGGCCTCTCTGGGCCAGTACAACCTTGGAATAAATTGGTGGAGTCAGATCCCATCCTAACCTTACATCACCAATACTTCAGGTCTCTCAACTGCTCAGTTCAGATACTGCCTTAACCACATTTCTAGCTTTCCCCCTAAATGTGTTCCCTTTACATTTTACAGTTTCAACAAAATATGATTGATACATTTTACATTAAAGCAAAGCAATGTGTTTTTAAGCAATGGGTTTTTTTTTTAGATCTAAGCATCTTGAAAAGCTGACATTTATCTTCACGTGTGTGTGATTTTCGTGTGTGAGAATATACACACACACAAACGCATACATACATACAGTGCAATAAATGGGCTATGTCACGCATGCGCGCACACACCCCCTATACGAGGGTGAGCCGACACGGGGACCCTCGTGAGAACCAGATCCAGTGTGTGATGCTGAGGAGGCAGCCTGGCTTAGTGATGAAGAGGCTGGAGCAGAAATGACAGGACCGAATTCCAGCTTCTCCACTACAAGTACTGGGGAAAGCTAGTTATTAATCTCCCTGTGACTCAGTCTCACCACCTGTAATGTGAGATGATGGTATATATCTCGTAAAATTGCTGTGAACTTGAACGAGTTATGTAAAATACTAAAAACAGCATATGGCACACTGGGGGAGTACAGTGTTTATATTATCATCATTCAGTGTGTCTGGTGATCGTCACCTACACAGGTACATATGGTTTTCTGCATTCAGATACAGGTGGACTTTGAACAATGCAGGGGGTTGGGACACCCAAAACCCATGTATAACTTTACAGTGGGCCCTCTGAATACGCAGTTCTGCACCCACGTGTTCAGCCAACTGCGAATCGTATAGTACTGTAGTAGTACTTAGGGAAAAGAATCTGCACATAAATGGACCCAGGATTTCAAACCTGTGTTGTTCAAGGGTCAACTGCATTTGAACATATCTGTTTAAGCATACGCATGTCTTTCCATACGGTATCTGCAATAAGTTCATTTGGGTTAACATTAGGCAAGACATACTGAGTGTTTACCCTATGCTGGGCACTAAGACCCCAGTAACATCTGAACACATTTGATTCTCATAACAACCCTACAAAGAAACTGAGGTACAGAATGACTCCAGAACGCAGTATCTCATCCACGATCGGCAACCAGTTTATGTGAAAACAGTTATAATTACGACACATGAAAATAGTAGGTTACATAATCAGAAATTTTCCCTGGGAATTTGATAACAGAAAATAAACCACTCTAGTCTTTATTTTCACATTGGTACTTTCAACAATTGTCTTTTTCATAAGAGCACTATAGCATCTCAAAGAACCCAGTGAATGAGAGAGCAGTCAGATGTTTCCCATATTCTAGAGCTCATTTTAATTTCTCTGATAGAAATCAGTGGATTTTATATTCCCATCTCTAAATGTGGTATTTTAAACAATAAACATACATATGCCCCCCCCAAAATTTAGGGCTCCATTCAAAACAATGAACTGTTTTGATAAATTTAAAGCTTCGCTATTTTAACCAGTTTTCATATAGCTAACTTACTGCTTGGCTTGATTATTAATATTTCATCTTAATTTAATTATAAAGTGAGTATTTTACAACTTTTATAAGAAACACTGCCTAAAATATGTGATATTTTGTCAAAACAATGGGACTGAAAATAAAAGTAAACATGTAGTCTGATTAAATGATTTATTCATTTGTGAAATAAATACCAGTTAAACCAGAACACGTGAAACATACAAAAGTGAAGAAATAGGTCTGCTACACTTTGTGAGCTACAATCACATGCTTTGATTTTAACATACACATTCCACAAAGGAAACAGCCTATAGTCTATAAGATAAACTTATACGCACTTTAAACAATAACGTTTTTGTAGCTAAAGTTCACTCTCAGTATAAATTCTGGTTAGATTCCCAGCATTTGAAAATCAAAGAGCAGTTTGCCCATTAACTTACTTTTAAGGTATCATGCATCCCCCCTGAAAATGTACTGCTAATTCTTAATAATAATTTGATAATATTATAAACTTGTTTTTCTAAAACTGGACTTTATTCCTAATCTCTCTGACCTGTTCATCCCTTCCTGACACTGGCATCATTACAGCATGGATTTTACCTTTAACATATATTCAATTTCATATGAGAAGCATCCACCCCACTCACTCCTGCCCAGAGCTAATAGTTTATCAAAAAAGCCTTATGAAGCGGCCCAAGTGGACAAAAGCTGTCTAGCAGTTAACTGGAAGTTAACAGGACAAAGCAATGAAAGAAACAGAAACTCATGTTACCACCTAATTTTGTTCATTTATTCTGATGATCATGTTTTTGTTTTAATTATTTATTTATAATTACAGCAGTTAATGTGGTGTAATATTTTCACAAAAGAAACAAACTCTCACTATAATAAAAGCTTCCCAAATCCTTCAGCATTTCACTCATGCCCAACACACTAATCACAACAACCAGACTGTATTGCATTAGTTGACTTCAAGAGTCTGAAACCATTCCACATTAACTAGATCACGGGGAGGCGGAGAGCTTATGAGTCTCCAATGATTCACATCAATAAGATCTAAAGCACAGAGGATGGAATAGTCTGCATTTCCTCAGTCCTGAGACAATTTGGGCAATTCTGAGATCTGCTCCAGGCACCTGCCTTGGGGGGTTCTGAAGAGTTTATTTAATAAGCCTGGACAAATGAACCAGGCACTCAAATCTCCAGTGTGCTCTGCTGCTCCATCAGCCCCTAACCCGAGCCTCCCACCCTCTCAAAGGGTCCTTAAACTGCCTCAAGTATGGGCGGCAAGGACCCTTAATTTTCTGAATTCCATGGAAAATCCCCAAATAAAATCAATAATCACTCAAACCCAAAGAAAACAGCCATTTCAAGTACATTTTAGCTCACTATGGCAATCGTGTTCAATCCTCGCCCAAAAAGGGGGGGGGGGCTAGGGTACTAGTTATTAGCTTGCTTTGGTTCATAAAAGAAAACTGTTAATGTCACAATTCAAAACTCACTGAAGAACCATATGTTTTGTGAAAACATCCACAACAGTATTTTCACACACACAAAAATACAGCTTTCAGTGAGTTCTACTGATAAATTCTTTACAATATCATCTCATTTAACCTTCATACAAACCTACGGAGGCAGGTTAATACTATCAGATTCAACTAACAGATGTGGAAACCATGTTCCCGAGTTTAAGGGTAAGCTTGAGAGCTCAAAAGCAAACAGGAAGGAGTGTCTGTGTCACAAGAGGGACATGATGTAAGACAAGAGCAACTGTGCTGGCAAATCAGAAGACACGAGGAGTCAGACCCTTCTGCCACCATGTGATACCCAAGTGGAAGAAGAGAGAAACAGGCCTCCACCAGACTCCAGCTGTGCCCTGGCTCAACCCACAGGTGATGCAAAGGTAAAACAAGGCCTCCTGGAAAGGAAGCTGGGCCCCAGATTGACCAACTTAGGGATCTACCATTAGGGCCCATTATCATGCCCAGAGTGGAAATAAAGCTCATCCTTAGACACTCTTAGGACTCTGAATTTTAAAATGTCAAGATAATCGTAAAGAATATTTCAAAGTATTTCAAATCACTTTCACATAGACTTTCATCTAGTCTCACAAGACGTAACAATACAGGCTGATTTAAGAGCTATAATTCCGATGGGTTAATTAGGACTTAAAGCACAGAGCTAAGCCTGGAATTCTGAAGTTCTAATTCCTAATCAAGTCCTTAGACTCAATAAGATTATAAAGTACCACCCTATACCATGGTCCTGGTAATTCCATCCGTCAAACAGATTGCCGATGTGCAAATGATGTGCATAGTACATTCCTCAAGGTAACGTTAAAAGTTTCTCGGCCCTGTTCCTCCTGTCGGCATTGTAATAGGATCCCACTGCATTTTACAGCAAGCTCACGAAGGCATAAGGAGGTTTGGGGTTTCAAGTCAAAATTTGGTTGATAAACTTCTCTTCCTCTGTTCCCCCAATTAAATGTGGGGGAAGAAACATTAAGTATAAAAACTGAACCATAAGTGTAAAAGAATCTTGTCTCTGGGAAAGTCTTGTCTCTGGGAACACTAAGGATTGTATCTGAAGGCTCTAAAACACAGTAAAGCATAGCTCACTGGCACAGGAAAATATAAGTCATTAGCTATTAATAGAGTCAGCGAGTCAATTGTTGTAATTAAATCATAGTTTAATCTTCTGTATAATCCTCTGAGTTAGTCTTGACATGTTTCCTTGCGGTCAGTTTTGGAAAAACATCTGCTAATGGTACAGTTTTGGGTTCTGAGGGGGAAAAATTACATCTTTCTGGCTGGAAAAGAGCCATAAGTCTTAGGAGACTAATTTTTATGAAAACATTGTATTAACGAAGTCCTATCACTGGCTCTTCATTTTTTTAACTTAAAAGAGACTTAAAACACAGAAACAAATTTATTTAAACAAAGAAGGCTACTACAAATTGAACAATCAAAATATTCTGATTCAGAGTCTATATGTGCTTATTCCAGAGATAAAGAGTAGAAATAGAACTTCCCCAATTAGAAGGGAAATACGTAAATAACAAGTATTTGTACAACTGACAATGCCCCTTTTCTAGACCAACCTAACAGCAAGAGATGACAATACCTCTGTAACACCCTTAAAGAATACGGGGCTGATCCCAGATCACGGGAATCCGTTACTGCCAATTTTGTTAGAGATCGTTTAGATACAATTATATTCAAGCCTAGACTTTTTTTAAAAAAGCAAAATCAACTCTGATTATGTGCTGGATTTTTTCCCCATTATTTTAGTATTCAACATGAAGCACTCAATAAATAAATATTCAAGTAAATTAACTGTGCAAGAAGTTTACTGTACTTAAGTCATTTGAATGCTGAAGTAGTAATTTTAGCAATCTTTGCAAAATTCCATGTTACATTGTGCAGGCCCAATTCAAGCCCACTCCTGACACCCTACAGCTATAAATTATCTCTGGAGCTTGAAAGTGAAAGATAGGCCAGGTTTGAAATAGCATAGCAGTTGGACAGTTCCAGCTTAGAAGGCAAACCCTGCAATAATCTAGATCCAGAGCCTCAGAAGGAGTCTAATTCACTGTCAAAAGAAGAAAAATCCCTTCCAAAATATATTCTTCTTTAAAAAGTAGACTCTTTCTTGTTATTTCTTAAATATACAATTAAATAAGGGAATGCCAAAAACAAACCAGAAAACAGAAACTGCAAAATAACAAGAAACAAGCTGAATCCTTAATGACTAGATGGTATTTGGAGAACAAAGAGGGTACGTTTTCCCCCTTGGAGTCCGAAGTTCTGGATCCCCTTTCTGGGTTCTGAAGACCTGGGAACAGCACCTACTGCCGGGGCGCGGGGCTCTGGCACACAGAGAGCCCACGGTAACCGATTCTTCCCATATGTAATGAGAGCACTCAAGAACCAGAGCCTGTCCACTCCAGCATGGTAATAAATGATATGATATGACCACACAGAACATGTGTAAGACAGTGCCCAGTGCTGTTAGTAAATATATGTTAGACAAATATGCAAAGTTCTAGAGATTCATACAACACCTTGTCACCTGTTGTTGTCACTGAGTAGAAGGATTATGGAGGAATTTTTATATCATTATTCTTTTTACATTGTCTGGACATTTTACAGAAAACATCTATCATTTCTCTTGTCAGAAAAAAAAATTAAGCCATTTTCCTTTCTAATTTTTAATTTAGTGTGGCTTCAAAGAAAGGATGGTAAGTAACTGTAACATCTTCAACCAGGTCAGTGGCTTTCAAACATGCCTACTGAGCCCCAGATCACTGGCGGCGGGGAGTTGCAACAACTGAAGCAAAACTACTTAGCTGTCATGTGCCTTAAAAGGGTAATTACACAATTCTTTCTATCCAGAAGAAATTCTGAAATATTATGTCTAACTTTAATTTTCCGGGAGAAAAAAAATGCTTAAACTTCTTTTACAGTAAATATTTATCTGTGGAATTATACTAATTACAATGAGGAGCCACTTTGTGATTATTAAAAATGACTATACTTTAAGTTTAGTCTAAGGGTTTATTATAGTGTTTCCATCTACCCTACTCTACCTCACATTACGTTTCATCCTTTTAGGCATTTATGTCTTATAACTTCAATCAAATCCCCACCTGCCTAACGACAGAAACTTTCTCACACTTTGTTGAGCACTTTGCACAGAACAGTGTTCAAAAAATTACTGACCAGTGGACATTATCCACTTTCTAGACTTTCATTTAGCTATTGTTTTGACTACAAAATCAAAAAGAATTCAAAGGCAATAGATAAGCTCAGAGAAGTTTCCTAACATTATGGTATTCAGTGCAGATCATAAAACAGGAGGAAATAATGTTCACACAAAATAGACAATTTATCATTTTATTAATCATCTATTATAAAATGCAAGCAAAATTTAAAAATTTTTAAACTCATTTCCTGTAAAGGAAAGCTTTTCACTTGCAGATCAAAGACAATATGAGGAAGTTAAATGACAAAAAATTCCATCTCCAAACAAAAATTAATCCTGAGAGATTTTCCCCTCCAAAATGCATTCTTTGCAACATCATTTGTCATAGTTAAATGCTGGAATCAACTCAAATAGTCTTCAATCAGAAGTCTGGCTAAATAAATGAAGATATATCTAAAAAGAATACTGTGCAGCATTATCTAATATGATGAGGGATAATGAAAACAGGGAGGGAATGTCTACAATACATTAAGCAAGGACAGCAAGTGGTAGAAGAAGATGTGTAACATCCTACTTCATTTAGAAGTACACATAAGGGGGAGGATATAGCTCAAGCTCTAGAGCACATGCTTAGCATGCAGGAGGTCCTGGGTTCAATCCCCAGTATCTCCTCTAAGAATGAATGAATGAATGAATGAATGAGTAAATAAACAAACAAACGTAATTACCTCCCCCCTCAAAAATAAAAAAGAATAACTAGACGTACACACAGCAGACTTGTTATCTCTGACAAGTCAGATTTCAGAGGCTTTTTAGCCTTTTACTTTCTGCAGTAAGCATTTCAAAACGTTTTAATCTTCTTCAAAAATAGTATTTTGTTATCAGGAGACAGAACTATTCTTCCATTCACCCCAAAATGTGAAGTTTGTTGTTTCCCTGGAAATAAAGCATATCTATTTGTAGTTACATGTACCTCATTTACTTAAAAATAGTACCATGTGCAACAACAAGAGTTGGAAATGGTTCCATATCACTAATTATCAGAGAAATGCAAATCAAAACTACAATGAGGCATCACCCTCATACCAGTCAGAATGGCCATCATTCAAAAGTCCACAAATGACAAATGCTGGAGAGGCTGCGGAGAAAAGGGAACCCTCCTACACTGCTGGTAGGAATGCAGTTTGGTGTAGCCACTTTGGAAAACAGTATGGAGATTCCTCAAAAGACTAGGAATATGCTTACCATATGACCCAGTAATCCCACTCCTGGGCATATATCCAGAAGGAACCCTACTTCAAAAAGACACCTGCACCCCAATGTTCACAGCGGCACTATTTACAATAGCCAAGACATGGAAACAGCCTAAATGTCCATAGACAGATGACTGGATAAAGAAGAGGTGGTATATTTATACAATGGAATACTATTCAGCCATAAAAATGACAACATAACGCCATTTGCAGCAGCATGGATGTCCCTAGAAAATACTGTTCTAAGTGAAGTAAGCCAGAAAGAGAAAGAAAAATACCATATGAGATTACTTATATGTGGAATCTAAAAAAAAAAAGAAAGAAAGAAAGAAAGAAAGAAAGAAAGAAAGAAAGAAAGAAAGAAAGAAAGAAAGAAAGAAAGAAAAGAAAAAGACAAATGAACATAAATACAAAACAGAAACAGACTCATAGACATAGAATATAAACTTGTGGTTGCCAGGGGGGAGGGGTTGGGAAGGGACAGACTGGGAGTTCGAAATTTGTAGACACTGACAGGTGTAAGTAGAACAGATAAACAAGATTATACTGTGTAGCACAGGGGAATGTATACAAGATCTTGTGGTAGCTCACAGTGGAAAAGTATGTGACAATGAATATATGTATGTTCCTGTATAACTGAAAAATGTGTTCTATATTGGAAATTGATACAACATTATAAACTGACTATAACTCAATAAAATTTTTAAAAAATAGGATTGTTTTTATGGACTTTCCATCCTACAAAATTAGGAATTTACAATATGAATTTACAAAAGCCACTTGCATTTTAGAAACAGTTCCTCAAAAAAAAATTTATGCAGTTTCTTGTAAGAATTCAGTCCTGAAGGACAATGCTGAAATCCAAAATCATCAGAATTGCCACAGTCAAAATAGCTAAGTTCACACTGACCAGCAAAATACAGGTCTTCGAACTAATCATCAACTGTTCCAGTATTGTGAAGACTTTCCCACTACCGTGGCCCATCTTCTCTATTTTCAGAAAAAGAAGTGATGTTTCAAAATGAGAATGTGGTGACTGTGTACAGTGCAGTATGTAAACTGCTATAGTTCTTTGTCCATCAACTTAGAGACAGGTAAGCAAGACATTCTCTCCAAGTGACAGGCAGCCCTGTGCCGAGTAACTACATAGATGCTAAAACCTGTCCAGAGTTACCTGTTCAAAGACAACCCTGCAAGGATACTACAAGTTCTGACAGACGCTACTTCGCACAAAAGCATCCACAAAAATGTTACAAAAAAGACAGCAGTGATGTTTCAGCAAACTCAGTGTCAAAAAGGTACTCTCATGCATTTTTAATCCGCAAGAGAAAGTGAACAATTGTCCTTCAGTCATCAGTGTCAGGGACAATGACACGGTTTCCCTTCCTCCAGCTCCAAACAAACTGTTACAATTGGCTTATCAACCATGCTTCTCAAGAGCTCTAAACAAAACAAAACAAAACAAAACAAAACAAAACAAAACACCTCCCCCTCCCCCCAAACCCACACAAATATTTGTCTTTTTCTTCTTTTTCCCCTTCCATCAAGTGGTAAGAGAGGAGAGAGAAAATCAATCTGATCATCTGCTCTTTAGGACAGAACATACAAAGAGGTGTTTAAATGTTGACTCTTCTAAACTGTTATTGCAGAAGCTTCTGTGGGTTACAAATATTAAACAGCAGAATGTTACTTAAGTCTTAGCGCTGGGTCACATGTCATGACTGACTAAAGTACATGGCCTGAAAATTATTTCTAATGAAAATTCTGCATCATCATTTCTCACTTCATCAAATTTAATAAAAAACAAAACAATGTGTGAATGGCACTTATTACTTTAACCTTATGGTTTTCGTGTACGAAACGGCATCCAGGAAAGACGGTAGGGAGAAAAGATAAAAATGGTTTTCTAGATATTGTTAGGGGAGGAGGAGGAAGAACTATGAAAAGAAATCACAGGAAATTGCAAGCAACAACTTAGAATAAAAAGCAGCATGCATAATCCCAAGGAAATTCTGGACATAATTTAGGAAAAATGCCACTGGACACGGAGACCAAAAATGAAGACTAAATGTCCCCAAGTTGTTGACATTTAATAAACATGTTTCGCTAGGAACCTGGAGCTCATTAATTAGTAAAAATATATGTACTTAGGCAGCAAAGTTTCTCCCTAGCAGATGGTACAACAGGCTTCAAAAATAATGGGAAATCTTACTTCAAGTTGTCTCCTTGGTTAGTTTAACAAACATCTTACCAAAAGGCATGGGGAGAGGGGGTTTGGTATCAGATTACAGATGTATTTTATTTAGGATGACAGAGCTAAGACAGGATGGCAGCAGGGCCTCCCAAGCCAGAGAAGACCCTACCCACAAGGCCACTCCCACACCTCCCCTCAGTGCTAAGCTCCATTCCCAGGCCAGACAAGGCTATAAAAAGCCTGGCCTCTGGCCAGCTGGCAAGACCACACACCAGTATTTTTAATTTAAGAGGGCCTGAGGATGAGGCCAACACCAGGGCACCAAAATGTTCAGGGAAGAACCACAACCACCTCCAGCCAGGATGGTGGTCAATATGTAAGATTTTTTTTCCCAGAAGTATCCTAATTACCAATCAGTGATTTAATAGTGATGGAGACATAAAAAGATAACATTCGTGAGAGCTGATAAAAGTGGGCAGATACTTCACTGTGAAAGACACAATCACTCTGAAAGGCCATATGTACAGTTGTATCAACAGCAACGCGAACACCAAACACTGGCCAAATAAACCCGACCCTTCTTCTTTATTCCTGACACGGAAGGCTACAGACTCGACTTCTGTTACAATTACTCTAACACTTTGCTGCTGCTGTTCTTAGCTTCACACTGGTCTCGTTATCAGGCCACACATACAGATACCATGAGGCTGTTCCTTCAGACAGAACTCAAACGCAGCAAGATCACAGTCAAGATGCTGACGTGCTCAAGGACACGCTGCCACAGTTCATGTAATTCTCTGGGTAAATAAGTATTAATCAGAAAGCACTTTTAGTTCCATCCTTTATTGTGAAAAATTACATGTAAACATAGGCGTTAGTAAAGTTTTCTGCCTTAAATGAACCCCATTTCACCTTTCTTTGAGAAGTGCAGGTTCTCGGAAGTCTCTGTCATGACTCTAACTCTCAGGTTGGAAAGCAGGATTGCACAACAGCAGGACAAGGTGGAGGCAGGAGAGTGGGGCTGCAAGCACAGCCGCCTCCCCTTTACTGCTGGGTCTCCTGGACCCTTGGGAGGCTTCCAGGGTGCAGGTGGGGGAGGACTGCTGCTGCTCCCTGCAGGCGGACGGCACCCAGAGTTTGCAAAGGCCCACGTCTGCAGCCAGGTATTTCTTTCTAAATATAAGCTTATTAAAGCATTTTATTTAACTTGCTGTTTTCTCTCCTAAAAGCAAAGGGCAACCAGAGAAATGCTATCTACTTGTAGATTTGCATTAATAATTTTACTACAGACTGTATTTACTTGCAACGTATCCTTAAAACTGAAAAAACTAGGATCATCTTTGAACTAAATGTCACTAAAATGTCTGCTCTCATATGCAGTTAACCTCTGATTTTTCCCCCCTTCACATCACCTCTCTCAACTAGCCTCTCCTCTCAGTTCCCCTTCACTGGGGAACTTCTCTCCAGACAGAGGCACTGATTTCTCCTCTGGATGGTGTGAGGGAGCCTCACAGGCCTTCCTACTTCCGACCTCCCTTTCGCTCGGTCCTAAACACAGCTGGGGAGATCATTTTCCCCCAGCAGCACTTCCTGAATTCCATGAGGCTTTTCCTGGCTAATCTAAACAAAGGCCACCCCCGCCTCACACAGCCTCCTCAGGCCAGGCTCCATGCCAACCAGAGGACACTCCAGTTGTGCTGTTCAATTCATTTATTCATAGGTTTATTCTTAGTCTACAAATTCCCTGAGCCACTGAAAAGTCTAGTGTATTATCAGGTAGCACACTGTGAAAACCTCTTAAAGTTGACAACACATTGGTACAGAAAAAACTGCTTTATTAAAGATGTTTTTATGGAGATTTCCAGTAAACATGTCAGAGTAAATAACCATGTTTATCTCTACTCCCTCATAGAACCCCCTTAAAATAAGGGTAAAGGGATTGTTTTAAACTATAAATCCACAAGGACAATGAAAGCCAAAGATGAGATGATAGCAGGTAAGAGAGGTCAAAAAATTTTTGGAAGGAGAAAAGCAGACAGACAAGCGATAATTAAAGTTTTAATTTGTTCTAGGTGAGAAGATAAGAAGGAAACTAATTAAAGCTCAGAACCCCAAAGACTCAGGAATCAGAGGGTGGCAAGGGGCTGGATGAAATATCTGTAAAGAAGAATTCAGAGCCCCCTCATTCCTAATCCTCACCCCAATCCTGTCAGAAGTCAAGAGGATTACCATCTGGAGAGGCTGGCAGTGGAGGAGTCAATGGAAAAGAGAGGATTAAGTGGAAAATACACACACAACACAAACACACGTGCACACACACACATTGGCCTCCAGACGCCCTGATGGCCTCTCTGGATGAGTTTCTGGGGGGAGGGGAGAATACAGATAACAACATTTGAGGGCTCTCTCAAACGGAACAGTCTGATCCCCTCCGCATCACCCAGGCCCACCGTGGCACACCTGCCCCAGGACACAGAGCACTCTATCAGTTCTCAGTGTCCATGTGCACCAAACTGCTATGCCAGAGATTTCAAGAAAGCCTCCAACAGGTAAGACAGCAGGTAAAGATAGTAAGGACTCAGAGGAAACAGACAAAGAGCACTACAGAGCAGATCTTCAAAAGCAATGGTCCTAAAATGATCTTCAGTGAGATAAGCTACTGTATCCATAAAATAATAATAAGATGGCATTTTTAAAAAGGCAAATAAGCAGACAAAAGCAAGTTTGTGGAAAGTGAAACTATGATAACAAAAACTAAAAATTCATAAGAGGGACTGGAAAACAAATTCAGACTATCTACCAAGAAATAGAACAAAAAAGACAAAGAGATGAAAAAGGGATTGAAGAAAAAGCTTAAGAAATAATAATAATCAATCTAGTATTTCTAACACCCAACTAACAAGAGTTCTAGATAGTAAGAGCAGAGAAGATCAAGATGAGGAAATTAATAAAGAAATGACAGTTCCCCTTTCCAAAAAATTCCCAGAACTGAGTTTCACACTGGATTGGTCCAGCAAAATGAACAGAAAAATACCAACTCCAAGGTTCATCACTATTTTAGAATCCGAGAAATAAAAAGCTTCTAAAGTTACCAAAGAGGAAAAAAATAGGTGACATATAAAAGATGAGGCACTGGATTTCTCAACAGAAATACTCGAAGCTTAGATGACAATGGAAAAATAGCTTTTGAAGAAAATTATTTCCAATCTAGAATTCTATACGCAACCAACCAACCAACCAATCAAGTGTGATGGTAGAAAGGCATCTTTCTGACATGCAGGGAAACCTTCCTCTCCTGCACCCTTCTTAAGAAGCTTCTAAAGAACATACCGCACTAACATGAGGAAATACCTGAAGACATGGATTCAGAAAATTGAGTTTGAGGCCAAGGTAATTCTAAGAATGATAGTTAAGGGAAATTTTACTACACATACGCAGCAGGTCATGAGCCTAACAGAGTAAGAATGGAAAACAAGGCAGAGGAATTCCAGTTCTGACCAGGGACTCAACTGCTGCCTGCCGAAAGCCACAGAAATTTGGAAAAAGCAACATGCTTCATTCTAGATCAAAATCTGCCATGGGCAGTCTGAAAGAATTTAAATCATCTGAATGCATCCTAGCTGCAAGGAAAGCTATTTTTGAGTTCTGAATTCTAAATTGGAGAGGCAGAGCTTTTAAACGTGGGCATTTCTCCAAACATAAAATAGCTATCCAACAAATGGACAAATGGTGGACATCCACGAACTTGAAAAACATTCAACAGAGTTGGTAACTGATGGGTTCCACCTTCTTGAGAGGAACTGTGCAGTTCTATCACAAGAGGAGGATAAATTGGTTATAGATACATTTTTCAAAAGTAAACCAATGAGGCAATTATCAACTCCAGGATAATAAAAGTTGTATATTAAGGAAATATACTCACAGCTTATGTCTCAACTGCAGGCATTTATATAGCCCTCTTAATGTAAACACTGAATGCTGATTTAGTCTTAACGGGACAAGAAAAGGAAAGTGAATTATAAGGCAGGACAGTGTAAAAGAGGTAACTTTCACATAGTTAAAATGAATGGATACAGTCTAATTTTGAAAAAAAGGAAAAACAGCAACATAATTATGTCATTTAGAAATGGATTTAAGAACCAGAATAAAACAGTAAGAGCTGAAAATGGCCTCCAGAAAGCAGAACTCATAGTGAAGGAGGCAAAGAAGGCATTGGTATTTTTTCAAGAAGCCTTGTAATGCTTTTATTTCAAGTCTGTACACATATTATTGAGGGAATTTTTACCTTTTCACTGTACCTGCCTCCTCCACTAGCCTGCAAGCCTCTCCATGGCAGGCCCTTTATGCTGCCTGAGGGGCACGCTGTGGGCACTCTTCAGCCAAATGCCAACCAACATTAAATATCTGTGATATTATTTTTGACAGCATGCACTCAGTTTTAAATAGAAAGAGGAAAGATCCTTCAGAATGAATGTGATAATTCACTAAGAAAAAACTGCTGGGCTCAGCTACACTGCCCAGTCAATCAACTGACCCCGCGGTCCATGCACCAGAATCACACTAAGCAAAGTACAAGAGCAATGGCGACAAGAGAACATTTGCTAATGCTGACACTGACACTGGCATCCTTTCCAATATAATCTTTGTAATTAATTTACTGGGTATTCCAACTATACATTATCTGTAGGAGTGTTTAAAATGCGCATCTTTGGCAAAGTCATCCAAACTTAAGTTCATATTTAGTTTTCCAAATGGCAAATGAGTCACTAGAGTTCACAAGGATTTGCAACCTTCCTTACTCATATTTAGACTCAGGATAAGGTAATCAACGTAAGACAAGGTAAGTCATCCCTTATACATTTACCCTGAAAAGAAATTATTTGACTTAATTTCATGTGTGGCTCTGGATTTCTGAGTAACTAATTTTTAATAATCACATAATGCCAGTCTTATATCTTGTCATTAATATGAGAACAATGTAATGAATACTAATAAAAATACTGATAAGGTAAACAAGAAAAGATGCCCTAAAATATGTTATCAAGGGCAATAACAACATGAAACTGGCAACAATCAGAAAAACCGATGAGAGGTGTAGTGTTGTTACATTCCTGTTGATAAAAGCAGAGGTCAGAGACGAACAGAAAAGTCAACTAGTAAGCTCATTTAAAGAGGAAGATAAACAATGCTTAAGTTTTTATTCAAAACTTAGCTTCTTTATATATTTCCGTATCATCATTCATCTAGTTAAACACATCAGAATAAAAGTTCAGAGTATGATTATATTGTCTGAATACTACTTTAGATTTTTGGCAGCTTCCTACTTCTAAAAGCAAAACTCATCAGCACTGTGGACTGCACAGGTTCTTTGCTAGGGTATAAACTTAACTGCCACGAGGTGTAACTGTATGATGCAGACAGTTCTACATAATCTCTGAGGCAGAAGAAAATAAGGTTAATAGAAAGCATAGGCCATTTTAAAAGGCCTACTTATTAAAACAATGTTTATAGATAAACATTATGTTTCTGCCTCCTCTTGATACATGAATAGCTTAGTAATGTTCTCCATTCCGGAAGCCGAAGCAAGGGGAGGCAGCTTCTCCTCTTAAAAATCAAACAAGATCCAGCCAGCCTTCATGCAGGAGCCCTGGTGCTTTCTGAACTGATCCATCAAAGCATCAAGATTGGCAAAGATGAAAGGAAAATTTGGAGGCAAAAGTTAGATTCTATGCTTGTGAAAACTTAAAATGTGAAAAAACTTTAAAATTAATTTAAAAAGCCCCTTAGAGCCTAACTGAACTGCAAAGCACCCCCACTTTCCTCTCCCAGACCCAGCAAACTCCTACTCCAAGATCCAGGTCTAATTTGACCTATTCCAGGAAGCTGCCTCCCCTATCCATGCAGCTTTACTTGTTCCTGGAGCATGTTATCCAAATCTTCACTACAAGCACTCACTCAGCACACCATCTTCTAAGTACCTACATACTTGCCTTTCCTTGAATGTATAACTGTTCTTACAGTTATCAATAAATGTCTGTGACAACTAAGTGATCAAACTATTAAAGACCTTAATAATTTTCTCTTAATTCAATAAACGAAAAAAAATTATTTAAAAAGCAAATTAAATGAATGTATAGATAATTGTATCAATTTTTAAAATTCAGCAGGGACCTGTTATAATTAGGATCAGTCTATATAAACACATAAAGTCTAACACTCACCCCCACGCCCCCCTCCCTACCCCCACCTAGTGAAGCGTTCACACCGCCTTAGCACCAGGTTAAACATCAACACCCGCATACGTACCATTCAACTTACCTATCTGCAGAGCACCTCAGCAACAAAGACCTGGTTATCCTCATCTTTATATTCCCCAGTGCCCCATACAGTATAGAACACAGAGCAGACATCCAGTATGTGTGCTGAGTTAAACTGGAAGTGAGTAAACTCAGCTTACAGTATGAGCCGTTTTTTTTTTTTAATGAAATCACTTTTTAAAATTCAAATAATTTTATTTTAAAAGAAAACTTTGTATTTGCTACTATAGATAGAACACCAGTATTACTTGCCATAAACAGAAGATCACTAAAATAAATATATTGAAGACAATACATTTTCATTACATTCTAACTGGATAATGATGCCTGCCCAAGGTTCTTAGACTGATACCTATTTTTTAGGAAATGAAGAATGGGCAGCAGGGGCTATGAAGTTCTGGAATGCTGTTAGAGCATACCTCAGTTCATTAGAAAGACAAGATGTATAAGAGAATTCTTACTATGCAGCCCAACGTTATTTAACGCTGTGTATACATGCCACCCAAACTGATCCTGCCCAACACTAGCGGCACGTGCGGCCCACAAAGAAGCCCTAGGCTGGATGGTCTTTAAGGATTCACTGCCTGACGGGGAAAGGACCCCCTGCTTCTGCTCTAGGACCTCAGGCAAGCGACTGCACTGCTTTGTCTCCCCTCTAGTAAAGTGAGTAGTATTACCTACCTCATAGATTTGGCGAGACTCATATGAAATGATATACAGAAAGGGTTTGGTAAGATGCCCTGGCCTCAGCAAATACCAGACCAATGTTAAAATCCTATGATTCTAATGTAAAATGGTACAGCTGCTGTGGAAAACAGTCTGGAAGTTCTTTAAAGAGTTAAATATAGAATTATCATATGACTTAGCAACTCTACTTCTAGGTGTATACCCAAAAGAACTGAAAACAGGCATTTTAACAAAGACTTGTACACAAATGTTTATAATAGCACTATTTACAATAGCTAAAAAGTAGAAATGACCCAATGTCTATCAACAGATGAAAGATATACAAAATGTGGTATTATCCACACAGTGGAATAATATTCAGCCAAAAAAACGAATGAAGCATTGATACATGCTACCACAGGGAGGAACACTGAAAGCATTATGTACAGGGAGAGAAGTAGCCAGACACAAAAGCTCACGCATTATATGATTAGATTTATATGAAATATCCAAAAGAGGTAATCCACAGAGACAGAAAACAGGTTAGTGGCTGCCAGAGAGAGGGGAACCGTGAGGAGGAGGAACTAGGAAATGAATGCTTATTGGGTACAGGGGTCTCACTTGGTGGAGACAGAAGTGTTTTGGGACTAGACAGAGGTGATGGTTGCACACAACCGTGAAGGTACTAAATGGATCGTACAGTTTAAAATGGTTAATTTTATGTTATGTGAATTTCACCTCAATTTAAAAAAAAAACTCCAAGGGTGATAGACATGGTATGTAACATTTAAATTTCAACTTGGTAAAACTTACAAAGGACTTTCCATGAAACTAATATTCAATGTCAAAATGAGGCTACCTTAATTATAATCAGTCTTATTATTCAAAAAAATTAAATGAATTCTAGCCTCAGTGGTGAGAATCATTCCAGTTTTACTGGAATCATAAAACGTCGTGCTAGCATGGGCCCAGAATTAAAGTGTCAAGAGTCGGAAGTCCTTTCCCTGCCGCTGAGTAAGCACGTACATTTGAACAAGCTGGTTAACCTTTCTTCCCTCGGTTTCCTCATCCATAAACTCAGGATCATAACACCCACCTAGGAAGCCTGTCGTGAGGACTGAGTGAGGTAATCCACGTAAAGCAAGTAAAACAGTGTCTGACGGAGAAGAAGCCCTTGAGAAACATCTGCTATTATTATTATTTGTACAATGGAGGTAAATAGAAGCGTGGCAAGGATTAAATGAGTTTAATGTAAAAGTACTTAGCATAATACCTGGCACGACGATTGCTACCAATGTTCCCTAGTGACCATGTCTCTCAATTTACAAATATGAAAATGGGCCTGAGAAGAGGAGGAAGAGGAGGAGGAGGCTGATGAGGCAACATCAACAGGAAGCACTAAATTCTTGTCCTTCCTTAAAAGTGAAAATTACTCATCTATCATTCATCCTCAGCTAGAAGAAACCAGAGAGCAATAATTTTTAAAAATTCAATCTACGTGACCTTTCTTTACTTCTAGGTATAACTCATTCTAGGGGTAGCCATGACCTCTGCTCCTGGAAACAAGCTACAGTGCAGCGTGGGCATAAGGGAAACAGCTCCAAATCGCTCTGTAACACACCCTTTGTTAAAGCTAAACCCTACAGAAGCGCACTGGCCCCACGAGGCATGTCTACTAAGAACACTGAGTTCAACTTATCAGTTACACTTTTGGAGAACTGAAATGTCACATTTAAGGGGTTTTTTTTCCCATAAATAAACACTGACTTTTACAGAATTCCAGTATAAGCATGAATGTAAAATGTTCCCCCACCACAAAGGGCTTGCAGCCCATTTTGCAGCCCTCATACTTCCACCATGAGGGCAGAACTCTGCCTCCACTGTGAAGGCATTCTCTTCCCTCCGGCAGTAAATCCCTACCGGAACACCGTCTGTTTTCTATAAACAGCATCCTAACTATTCTGGGGGGCGGGGGTTTCCCCAATAAGCAATGTCAGATGACCGGTGTTAGGACGAAGAGCTGAGCTCACATCACACTGGCGCCAAATCCAATTGAACTCCGTTGAAGAATCTTTGCTCACCTCTCCCTACTTAGGGTACTGCACTCAATACAAGCAAATTCAGAGGAACATCACCCGTGATGCAGGAAAGCAGCCATTGTCTCCTACTCCTGGGGCTAGGACCAGCCAGAAGAAACGCCAACCCCTGCACTACACACACAGAAGTAAGCAACAGCAGAAAGCCACCCTGTTGTAACCACCGCAGGCATCAGAAGTTCCTCAGGAGTCTAAAAACAGGGTTAACAGTACAGCTCACAGGCTGTCAGCAGGCTTCCTACCGGATCAGCAAAGGAGCTGAGCACCGAGTTCACCCGGAAACTCAGAAAGCCAAGCCGAGGTGAAAGAGCCCGCCGCCCAGCCAAGCACAGGTGGCAGACACACTGCTGAAACACTCAGATCTTTCCACACGGGATCCGTGGGCTTCGCTGGCCAGAGTCTACAGCTCTGCAAATTTTCTCCTTCGCTTAAATCTGGAAATACCTGTGAAGGGCCATGTACTGCTCTGGATGGTGGGCTGCAGCAAGGAAAACCAAGTCCCTGTCGTCTAGAGCTTATGTCCTAATAGGAGCGACATGCACTCATGTGGGGGAAGCGCTGTGGAGGAAGGAACAGTGGCCTGGGGTCGGGGGAGGGTGCACTTTTACTTAAGAAAGTCAGAGATGGCGTCTCAAATTAACATTTATTTGAACAGAAAGCTGGAAGCAGTAAGAGAGCAAGACTTACCTGCCAAAGCCTCCCGGCAGAAGGAGGAACAAACCCAAAGGCACAGAAGGAGGGGCAGCCAGGAGTGGGGAGGGAGGAGGGGGGCTGGGGGACCCTGAGTCAAGTGGGGAGTCACAGAAGCAGTGCCACAGCCTGACTCATACCCTCCGAAAGGACCACTCTGGAGTCCCCTTGATCATGCAAATGGGAGCTGTGGTAGCTGTCGAGGGTGGTGAGAAGTACTCAGTTTCCAGATCTATTTTGAAAGGATTATTTAACAGATTGAAAGGCTGAGAAACAGAGGGTGACTGTGAGATTTGGGCCTGGCTAAGCAAAGCAGAAGCATGAAGCTGCCATTTCTTGAGTCAGGAAGACTGTAGGAGGAGAGGATGGGGAGGGAAAGTTTTACAGGGGAGAAACTTCGGAACTGTCGAGTGTTCTTTACAAAAATTTTTGTAACCAAAAGCTCTGCCCCCACAGTTATGAGTTCAGAACTCAAATTCATAGCCTCCCTTGCGAGGATGCATTCAGATGATTTAATTCTTCCAATTAGATCGATCACAGCCAAACCTGCTTTGGAATCACACAAGCCGCGCAGTGCTCAGGGCTCCATTTCTGCAGCTTTCGGCAGTGGTGGTCAGAACTGGACTCCCTCCTGGGTCCCTCTGCTTCCCTGTTCACTCTGCACTTTACTACTCCCCTGACCTGCTGCGTGTGTGTAGTAAATCGTCCTGTCGTCCTGGGAATTTCTCTACATGTGCTGTGTGAGACACCTGGTGTCATGAAGACAGGACCAGTGATGTCACACGTTATCACTCCTTCCACCCTTTATTTCTCAAGCCAACAAGGAAGCAGAAGGGGGGAGAACTCAGCCAGAGATACCAGTGGACAAGGAAGAGAGCTCTCTTGGGCAGCCCAGTGGACTTGGAAAGGAATTCTGGCCTTTCAGCTTCTCTCCAGCTCTCAAAATTTGGCCAACTCCTGGGCAATAAGATCCTCTCATCTCCAAGACTCCAACGAGTGGCAAGGAACAAAGGTGGGAAGTAGAGAAGGAAAGTCTTATTTCTGTATGATGCCCAGAACGCTGAGGAGACCCTCCAAAGATGTAAAAATGCTGACGATACCTAGATTGTTGGGATATGGGAAAATCTTAGTGGAAATTTCAAGGTAACATAGCAATTAAAGGAAAGAGAAGTCTCCTTTCTGGCTGATCCCTTTAAGGAAGTATTCTGAAGTCATACAGCCCACAGACCAACAATTATTCTGATCTTTTCCTTTTCCCCAGTTCTCTCTGGCAGCAATGATAATGGTGATATTGATTAAAAAGGAACTTTTTACTTTCAGTGTTGGGAAACCATCCCTGCTTGGCTGTCTTTTCTGTGGTGCATCTTAGATTGGTTCCCTTCCCGGCAGACATGTCCCCAGCTCTCCTTGGGACCAGCTCCTACAACCATCCAAGTAGAACTAGGTATTTTCAGTCTTAGGACCAATGTGTAAAACTTAATTACCTTAATGACAGATTGTTTTTGCATTTTAATTCCAATACTTCCTTTTTGCTATTGATATTTATCTTACTCTTTGTTTCTGAATGTTTGCAGTCTTCCTAGAACTTGACCTGGGGTCTTGCCTTTGACTAACCCTGAAGAGCCAATCCCACTGGTCTGTTTAGTAGCTTAAAAAAAAAAAGTATGCTCTTAATGATTTCATACCAACAACAAAGGGAGACCAATTTGGTTAAATCTTGGAACAGTCTGTTTTCTAGAGTGAACACCCTTTTTCATAGGAAATGGGAAGGGGGTAACGCCTGCTGCTGTAGACAGCGACTAAGCTTGGGTTCGGGATTGTGCAAGACAAGGGATGTTCACGTTATACGCACACACTAACCACACGCAAGTCTCAGCTCCAGCATTTCCGGGAAGCTTCTAGCACCTGGCTCCACGGAGAGTGTTCCTCTAGAGGCCTGAGAACCTGGACCGAGCAAGGTCCCCGGTGCTGGTGAGGCTGCTGGCGAGGCGTCCGCCCAGCAACCCCACGAAGCAAGGCTGCTGCCGCTTCCTGCTTTCCCCCCTTGGAATTTGTCTTCCTGATGCTCCCACCCATCCCCTTTCTCCTCTCTCTCCACTAAAGTGGTTTTCTAATTCCATTCACGACAACAGATTTAACTCTTTTAAAGTTATTTTCAAAACTGTAAAGGCCAATGGCCTTAATAAATTTGTTGCATATAAAAATAATCAAACTGTCATTAACAACTTTTTACCAGAAAGAATGTAACTTCCTTCTACTATACAAAAGAAAAAAATTCTTTTACCCTTAGGGAAAAAACCTGTTTTAAAATACAAAGCCATCCAACTATTCTTTGCGGAGGTTAAAGAGGAGTTACAGTTAAGGCACAGAACAAAATCTTATTAAAACTTATTATTTCTACTCAGAATGCACTGTACACAGTTTATCCCAATGTTGTATAGAATACACTATTTTCAGAACGACCTAGAAAGTACTAAAGTGTAAAATGAGTAAGTAATTGCTGGATCTTTCTTTATTCCTTTTTGTGACTCCAAATAAAGTTAGCAGCTCAACCTTAAGATTTTTTACATATTAAAAAAACCTTCTACGTTTCTAACACACACCAGATATTCAGAAGAAAGAGGCTATCTGAGAAAATTTTCACTTTAAAAAGATTAAGTCAGAAAATAATTTATTGCACTGATTGCAACAATTTGCTACTCTTTGAGGAAGCTATAGCTCTTTCCCCTTTAGAAAGAATTTTAAAGAATTTGGGTCAGCAGTTGTATTAATACAATCTGTCAAGCATCAACCCACAAATTTCAGAAGACTGTATTTGAAATGACAATACTCTAAAATCTAAAACCAAAATAAAAAGACATTAACTTACAATTATCTTAAAGGGAAAACACAAGCTGGGAGATCTTATAGTCAAAGTCATTCAGCAGATGAGCAGAGTGAGGTGTGGTTTTTTCCAATACTGCACACAGATTCCGTATTAATTGACAAGGACTAAACTGTCCCAAGTCCAGTTCTGGCCACACTTCATCCCTTCAGAGCAGTGGTGACTTTCTGACTCCCTGGGGAACGGCCGGAGAACAAGCTCTCAGCAGGTGCAGCGCTGCAGGTCAGGAACCTGCAGGAACTTTCCGTCTCTGTCACCTGGCTGTTAACCTCAGCTGCACAGGGGAGTCACCCATGGGGCGCAGAAAAAGGCAGAGGGAAGCTTTTACATTCAGATGCCACTGAAACGGGCATCCAATCCAGGAGGTTTTAAAGCACGGTAGCAGATTCTAACCTTCAGCAAAGCTTGAGAACCACTCGCCTAAGACATGCCACTTAGTTTAACTTTCAGTTTATCTTCTGGTATTTTTGTTGTTGCTGTTTGTTTTTCAGGGAGCACTGAAGGAATGCAATTGGCTGATTTTACTGATATGAACTGTTAGCTTTAACTGCATGGTTGAAATTTAACATAAATATGCATCTTCAATGAAAGCAAATAAACCAAGTTTACTTAAAATATACTCAAGTATAATTTATAATGCTACCTAAAGCATATACTTGAGATTCACAGCTCAAAAATTAAAATGTAATAGAAAAGCTTAACAAATATTTTAGGTTGTAAAATACACAGAACTCATATGTAAATGACAAAATAGTATAAACGACCAACAGAGAATAGGACCTGTACACTGTAATTTTTAGAATCTCTACAACAATGTAAATGTTCAGATAAAAAAACCCCCACAAATATATCAAAATAAACTTCCTAATATAAAAGTAACTTTCCAAACTAAGAGAAGTCATTTCACATTTTCTCATTAAACTTTCAAGTATAAAGCCTGGTCTTTCCTCATTTTTTGGAAAAAGGCTAAAGGTTTAAAACTTTGTATTTAACCTGAAACGTGATCCCTTCTGATACACCTCTATCAAGAATGTCACATTGAATGCTTCGAAATATGTTGAAATTCAGCTACAGTATAAAAAGCAAATCAAACTAGTTAAGTAGCCCAGAAATTTAAATTTTAAAGTGCGAATAAAAATTACCATATCTACAAATCTTTTCAAAAGTATTTTCTTGGTACAAAACTCCATCTACAGGGAACTTTGGCATCAGGCAGCAGCACCTGCTATCTACTTGGAAGCAGAAATGTGAGGTGTAAATGCATTTTGCTGGTAAACCGTAAATACCTTCATATTCACTGATGAAGAACAAGTGAGGAAATCAAGACAAAATGTGGCCAACAAAAGGCCATTATTTATACAAATTTGCAATCCGCTGAAAAAACTCCAAACGTTTCAGGTGTACAAGCAAAACAGCTTGGCTCCAAGTCTCTTAGTACAAAACATGCATTTATAAAAATGCTGTGAATAACACAAGAGAAAGAAATCACATGGCATTCACTATTTTACTGGCCAAAAGATTTACCTTTTATGTTACTGGCTTGTTTTTTGTTTGTATGTGTCTATATCTATATACATGTAAAATAAATGTTTAATATATTATTGAATATACACACACAGATATATTTCATTACACCAGGATGCCACTATCACACAAATGTTCTGCTTAATAGACATGTGTGTAAGTGTGCGTGTGCATGTGCGTGTGCATAGACAGGTACAGGTAGGTGTCCCTAGTGAATATAAACTATCAAAAATTAGGAATCTGAATGTAAAACAGACACCAAGCACGTGTTCCTCCCCATCATGTTACACCTTCCTTTATTTCATTAAGTCAAGCCTTCCTCTCTCATCCTATCACGCCCAATTATGTTCCTTAAAAATAGGAAGTCTAAGCTCTTCTCAGAGAAAACCAAAATCAAGCCCTGACTACTGGATTCACACTTCAGATTCAGATACGTCTAAACAGACATTTCATGTCAAAAACTCTGGAATTCTTAAGTATATAACCAGTCCTCCTCACCCCATTCTTCCATACTTTTCAGAAACATTGTTCAAACTACACCAAAACGTAATTTTAACTATATTTTAAAAAGCAATTTTTTTCTTGGACTAGACTGACAATATAAAGTGACACAGGTGGGAATCCTAGAACGTGCTTGGCTCCTTAATAACCCCAAAGAAAACATTTATTTTAGCCAAACAATTGTAACGTTTGTCTCTTTTTAGAAACATCTGCTGCCAAAATAAACATTTGCATTGGAAGAAGTGCTTTGGCTGTTAAGATGGTACCAAATAAAATGCTTATGTTCTGAAATAAATATTTTACTCAGAAAGCACACAGCAAAACAGACACATCCAAAGGGAGCAGAGGATGAATTAAAGATGCAAACTCAAACACCTATTCATTTTTAAAGTCTTTTTCAAAAGAACCTCAGTTTTTAATTCAGTTGTTATTTTGACTGAAAGGGGTAAGTTATTTTTAAGGTGAGCCATCTGAACTTCAGTTCTATTTAATTTGCCATGATAACTTCTAAAACAACAATTATACTCCGTACTATTGTTGCAAAGGTCTTCACAATACAGATATGTTTTTAAAAACTAAAAAAGTAATCTTTTCCCATTATAAAAGCACTCATGAACTTAAGTCTCTCACTCTGCCCTCTTTCCCTTCTCCTGGTTTTGTAACTCCAACAGGTATCAAGTTACACAAACATCTGCAATAAGATAAGGACAGTTAAGATATCAATTCAGTAACCCTTGATAACTCAGGAAAAATCTCAGGCCACATAATTGAAATCTGCTCGACACAAATAAATGTATCTTCGCTATGGTACATATTTCTTCTGGGTGTTATTTCTTTTACATGAAAAAATCTTTTTTAAAGCAAGTCAGCACAGGCCTATGTACACATTATAATCACAAAAGACAAGAAAAAAGAAATAAAACATTTGCTGACCCACGTCCCTGCTCCAGCAAAGGATATACTGGTGCCTAAGTTTAAAAAAACAAAATCTGGAGAACTCAGATTCTAATACCCTTAAAGATTATACATTCTTTGTGTGACTCTATATTAGATGAAATCAACCAGTGCACTCTGTTAACCATCCCCAGGTTTGAATTCCAGGAGCCTAGAGGCAGAACATTCTCCACAGAGGCATAGAAAATTCATTTCCCCTCTCAGCTCAATAGAAACCCAAGTAGACTAGTTTTTAGGGCACCGTGCAAAACTAATCTGTTTAGCCATGTATTTGCCTGATGATGTGAGAGAATCAGCACGTGAAAGACCAGAAGTCTAGTTCCAGTTAATAAATACCAAAATGATGTGCTATTATCAGTCATGCTTCAAAGACCCAGGCATGAGTGTGTTTCAAAAATAAAATTATCACCATACAAATCAAGAATCACCAGGTTAATACTAAAATCAAACACTCAGTAGCCAGTTCCTCCTGACCCTCAGAGACAAAAAGTAAGCAGTGATACTATGCATGTTAAATTTCATGTAAGCCACTGCAGTTCTTTCTAACAGACTACTCATTTAAAATTCCTATCACAGGAGTGGAATGCCAGCCAAGAATCAAACTGTGACCCCTGAGCCAAAGACAACTTACCACTCAGCTGGTAAGTGGGCAACTCAATTTACAAACTTAAATTCCTGCATTTTAATCCTTTGCAGAAATATATGAGCAATATTAAATGAACTGGATTCAGCTCATTAGTGGTTCACAAACCAAGCACAGGAAGCTTTGGAGGCCATCCAAAGCAAATCATGCCTAGGTGGTGATGTCCACTCAATAAAAACTCGATGTCATCATTATCTTTCACTTTTTCCCTGAAGAACATTAGCAGCCACGACCACAACAATGCTCAGCTAGCTGCATTAACACTTGGAGAAGACGGACAGGACCAGCCGCCAATCACTATGCCAGCACCTTGTCTGTGGACCAAATTTACTTACCCAAAATTCACAAACAAAGCAACCAAATGAAAATTCCTCACCAAAGGACACAGAATAAAGCTAACAAAATAAATGTGCTCTAATAACCTTTACCAAAACCTATTTCTTTTTCCTTTTCAAATCTACTAATTAGCCTACACCTAACTGATCACATGAACTTGGTAGTGTTGTATGTCCCCTTTAAACATGTTACATACACTCAAAAATGCATTAGCAGTTCTTAGCCTTTTAGATCTCAAAACAAGATACAATGTACTTCAAGGCTGTATTACAACTACATGAAAAGGTAAAAAAGCAGTAAAGATTATTTAGAACCCTCAATTGTGATTAACTTAATATGGAAGTTTGATGTTTTACAGCCAGGGCATTCAATTTCTTACCAGATACACTTGTCCCTTCATGGTCAGAAAGATTCGTGCTTAATTAGAATTAGGCACTTCTTCCGGGTAGCAGTAAAATACTTAATCTAAAATCTTAATTAAAATTTTGCTAAAATACTTGGTGGGTAATCTTTATCAATTTGTTCCTGCAAACAAATCCAAGAGTTACTGGATTTCAGAAATATGTATAAGAGCCATCAGGATTAAATAAAACCAAAAACCTAAGAAAACTGAGGTTATTCTGTGTAACTGTGTATGTCCTCTAGTTTTAGCTTTACCTATTTGGGAAGGAAAAAATGAAAAAAAATATTCCTAGGTAGTCATCCCTCACACACCTCTACTGTTAGAGTCCCACTTCAGGAATGCAAAGTAAACCAGTGTCTTAAACTTCTAATGAGACTTTAACTCATTCAGAGGAAAAGGTAAAGGAGCATCCAGCAGCTTGCTATGAATAGCACCTTTTGAAATGACTTTCATATTTCACTTCAGGAAAGTATGGTGGAAAGGAAAGTGCAGAAACAGGGGGTAGTGGCATCAGCTTCCCCCACTAGTCCTGCTATTTCTCATTGCCTTTCTGTCTCTACTCTCTCCCTGTAGCCAGAGTATCATACAGAACTGTCAGCCCCCAAATGAAATCAGCTATAGCATGGAATGAGGGCGCTCAGCTGTAGCTGCCTCAGCCTTCTTTCCCTCAACTAAGGGAAAATTAGCTTTCAAACTAAAAAAAAAAGAGCGAGAAAGAGAGAGGAAAAAAAAATCACAACTTTAACCTTACTTTTCAATCATTTACAAATTATCTTTGTCTCATAATTAGCAGCCTCAACTAAAGATTTTTACTCTAGGCAGCAAAATATTACTGGAAGAAAGGAGTAATACTGAATAAAATTATGAGCAGTACTATGGCTGCTAGAATTCTGAGTGGCCAATCTTTAATAAACAAAGAGTGAGAACTTGCGACAATAACGAAGGCCATTTAAGGAACAAAAAGCTGGGAGTCAAAAGCTGAGTTCCTTTCATCTTTCCTCACAACCCCCTTGAAATAAAAACATCACCAAAGGATGAACTAACTAAGATAAAGAGGAAAGACAATTTTCAGTCTCTAGAAAGAAAAGGCTCAGATGCAACTTATTCATGAACTTTTACGACAGCAGTGGAGCATATGAAGTGGGATGTATCACTCTCCACACCCACTTTAGAGAGAACAAGCGTTCTACCCAATTTTTTTCCCCACAAATGATTTTTGGTCAAACGTAGGGAAGAACTTCCTGAGGAAGCACTGGAAGACTCTGGAATGGGTTACTGGCAACACTATGGAATGACCAATCTGGACAGCACCCAGGGCATCACCCGATGCACCGCCGGGTTAAAGCATGGAGTGGGAATTTACACAGAAGCCCTTCTGCTGTTCCTAGTAACTAAATACTCTAACAAGTCTGAATCTAATTTACTCTTTTCCAAGGCCAACATAACAAGGATATACTCTCCAGTACCGAAGAGACTCTAGGCTTACTATTGCTAGACGTAGAGAGTCTTTTAGGGTAACTACAACTACTTGATTCTAGACAAAAACGAGGAAAAGCACCGGATCTTTTTTAACAGCAAGAAAAGTCTTTTTTGTTTGTTTTAAGTAAAAACACAAAACCATCAAAACCTAAGAAAACTGATACACATCATATTCTCTTACATGAACTACAGAAATCTTTTTCAAAAGGTACAGAAGAAATAATATGTCAAGAAACAAAAGCAAAAATTAACTTTCTGGGAGACAAAAAAAATTTAAGTTGATGCCATCTTTATGAGAAAGATCTTTAAGTAACTTAAAACTTCACCTTAAGAAGTTTATTCATAGCTCAAAAACGGACACTGACATCAGAAATATTAGAAAGTCTAGTTCACTTTGGGACTTAGATCTATATAACTTGCTGCAAAATGATGACACGGCCCATCTTTCAAATATAGCTTATAACAGGCGTTCTACCAAACAGGATTTTTGTCCCCTTTGTGCTAAGAAGCTCACTTTTTCTTCTTAAAAAGAGAAAGGGGAAAAAAATTTTTACCTGTGATTATTTCAAGAAACTATGAAAATTAAAAGCAGAAAATCAGTGAAATGCCTCCTAATGCTCTCAAAACTCACCTTCAGTGGACAGTAAAAGATAAAGCAGAACTACAACCAATTATGGGGGAGAGCGGAGTGAAACCAGCACAAACCTGCTGCTGTGGGTACTGCATTCCTCCCATGGCCCCTGGGGTCCGACCCTGAATGCCGATGGGGTACCGCTGTGGGCCTGGGGGGCCGTAGGAGCCTCCCGGGTAAGGGCTGCTCTGCTGTGGCTGAGAATGAGGGTTGCTGCCCATCCCATACAGCTGAGGTCTCTTCATCACCATGGGATCCATTGGGCTGCCCTGTGGAGAAATTAAGGAAGAAGTAGACTTATTAAGTCATTATTACAAAGGCAGTAAGTTTGTTACGCTAATAAATACATTAAAAACACAAGTACCTTTACTTTTGAAAATATTGAAAACAATTATCTATCAAATAAAACCCAGAAGAGCATTAATTTAAAAACCTAGGTGGATACAAGACATTTAGTTTTGTTACTTTTAGCAATGTTTTAAAATTAAGAGGGATCCGGAGCAAACAATACAAGGAAAGATTTTGCATCTAAGCAGAGAGGAAACATTTGCATCTAAAATTCTACTCTGCAAATGGGAAAGGGGCATGATAGGTAATCTCACCCAGCTCCTTTTAACTTACCGAGTGGTTGGGAACCCTTTCTGACTTCAAAGTATTCTTAGAACAGCTACTTTATTTTAGAACTGAGTCTGCAAGTCCTGATCAAACATTAATGCATCCGAGTGCTCATTAGAAAGTGAAAGAGTAGATTTTAGATAATACAGAACGTCTAGGGTAAAAATTTTCAAAGATCACTAGTGTGCACGAATAAGCACCCAGACTGTGAGTCACAAGCCACCTTCCCTGTGTAAGGAAGCAAGTTACCAAACATAACCAGTTCAAAACCACACTGAGTTTTATTTTTGGCATGGTGAGTCAGCCCATGGGCCTCGGGGCTGAGGCCATTCAGGAGGGTTCGAACCGGTGCCTCAGCCTGGGCTTTCACGCCCCGGGCGCTTCAAAGGAGCAAAGCGGTGGTGGGGGCAGTCCCTCGCGGCAGTGCAACAAAGGATCCTTCCTTCCTTCCTTCCAAAACCGTATATTCACGCCTACTGTGTGCCAGGCTCTATGTTCTCACTGAGTACAGGGGGACTCTCAGGAAGGCTTGGTGATTAGCACGGTACATGGGGAGAAGCCAAGTTCAAGGCAGGAAGGGGCACGGCGCGGAGTATCGCAAAGCAGAAGAAACAGCATAAAGCAAAAGCTCAAGGGAGACTAGCTGCCTGGCATGTATATGGTAACATGAGCAGTTTACATCCAAATGAAGCAGAGAAGCAGCAGCTGAAGCAGGCAGAAGCCAGAAGATGGGTGAGCCTTATATGTCATTTTAAGGGCTTCAGATTGTATCCTGGGGATAAACCATTGGGTGTTTAACAGAGAGCTATAGTCAGATCTGCCTTTTGGAAGGGCCGCTGTCTCTGCAGCTGCCTGGAGCCAGGGGGGGCTGCTGCAGCAGGCAGGTGAGCTGAGTCCTGGGCTGGTAGCAGTGGTGGGTGAAAGCGAGCCCACGTTTAAGTAAAAGGATGGAAACGCAGCACGATTTGGGAGGCCAACTGAGTGACAGAAGACAGGAGTCAAGGGTAGCTTACCAGATGGTAGGACACCAGGGGAGAGAGAGCATGCAGGGGCAGGAGCATTTCAGCCCTCTCCCCCGGGTGGGAGCCTTCACTATTCTGCACACTAAATGGGAGGCTCCTATAAGAAATCCAGGTGAATGTATCCAGAAGGAAGAGTCACCATTGCGTCTCCAGCTTGGGGAGCATCATAAATAGGGAAGTCAGCATACAGGACAGCGCTCCTGGAGGGCAGTGATTCTTGTTCTATTCACATTCTATCTCCAGGACACAAGACAAACAGTGTGCCTGGCATGAAGTAAGCAATCTGACGTGTGTAAACTCAAGCACTTGATCCAGGAAGAATATATGAAAAGAGAACAATGGGTAGAAGACAAAATTCTAGAGACTAACTATTTAAGGAAAAATGGGAAAGGAGTCCACAGTAAGGCCAAAAGAACGGCCAGAAACTATAGTCAGAGGCTGCAGAAGGTGTGATGTACCGGAGGAGAAGGGAGCATGCCCGGCAGCCCAGGTGTCTGACAGGTGAGGGCGAACACTCTCCTGCGCTTGATGAGCAGGAGGTAACTGCTGAGCTGGGCAAGGGCACCTCTCATCGCAGAGTTAAGGGCGGCTCCTGGAAGACCAGGAGCTGAGGCATGAACAGGAGGTGAGGGGGAGCCAGGAGTGTAGACCCCAAACTCAAGCTGGGGAGGCTCCAAGAACCACCAGTCCTCCCTCCCCGTACACCCACCCCCAGGCTGCCCCTGCTCCCGGTCTCTACCCTCCCTCCTTCTTAGGGGTACCCTGGTGCTCATTTCAATGACTTGAGTAATCCACTCATCACATTATCTACTAAGTACCTACTGTGTGCACTGTCCCTGTGTGGGCAACAGGAGGCAAAAAATGGACAAGTGTCAGTGGCTATCCTGAAGAAATAAACAGGTCACAGAAGGAGACAGTCTGAACAAAGATCACAGTGCAACCCAGAAGACATCCTAAAGGGACACCAGGGCCCTATGAGGAGGGAGCATCCCAGTGGGCCTGAGTTTTAACAAAGCCCTCCTAGAGAAATACCTGAGCGGAGTCCTGAGGGATTCACAGGAATTTGCCAGGAACTGATCTGACTTGAATGAAAATATGTGTCAGCCAAATAGTTCTGCTCAAATTTCACAATTTCATGGAACTAATTGTGTTACTTTCACCAGTCAAGAAAAATGTTTACTTTCAATGACAGAAGCTGCTCAAACAATATACTGATGCTCCACAACCTGTGCCAACTTCACAGTTCAGCACAGAACATACATGTTAACCTCATGTCATGAAACTATGATCACAAACTAAGAATTAAGTTTTCCCGGAATGATTTAAATTCGAATTTATGCCTAAGAAAAGCAAAATGTAATGATTTTCCACACTTGCTTTCGAAAGATAAAAATAAAACTTTCTATGGAAGTGTGAAAATCAAGGCTGAGCTGGTGATGCCAGAATCCGCAGAGTGAATGAATGGCCCACAGAGAGACTGAGTAAATCAGATTTCAGGCTAAATTTCCAACACGGGGCCCCGGGGCAGCCCTATCCTCACATTCTGTCTGAACTGGCCAGGGCACAGGGCAGGTCTGCTCGTTTCACTTTAAACACCGCGCAACCCAAACTGGCTTAATTAAAGTAGAAATTTTAAACGGGAAAATGATTGCAATGTCTATATTTTAATGCTATAGATAACAGTGCAGCAAATTCATCTTATCAGTGACTAAAATTGTTTTGTAGTATCTGTCTCATCACTGCCATAAACTCTCACAGTCCTACTTAAAATTCAGTTAATTTGCACCCATGTCAAAATGTTAGCTTAACCCTGAGATTTCTGAAAATCAAAAGCATGAAATACACAGATTATCTCTACCTCTCAAAAAGGCAGCAAATGCCTTTCAGTGAGAGTTCAGATAGGAAAACAGATACTTTCACAGTGCAAATTATTTAATTTTAACCTTCTCTCCTTATGGGCTATTATTAAATATTCATCCACAATCCAGATTCATCCCGCTGTGTACTCTTGCTATTTTTAACACTAAATATATACAACTGCAGGATCTCAACCCCTGCTTTTTACTACTATCTCCTTAAAGAAACCAAAAACCAAATCGAATCTAAGACTTTTCCAAAAAACATAATGGCCAAGTCACTTTCCATATTCACATCTAACCCAAAACAATTTCGTGTTTTTACCGTCTAACCTTCTATTGATAGATTCCAGGATATCACCATTTTCATTTCTCACATAAAATGTCTATATCAGAGACATCATCCACATTATGAATAGTTCTCAAATATTTCTCTAAATATGTCATTTCAAGCACATTTTTTCTTTCTAGATACCATTCCACAACTGCTGTGGTTTGAACTTAATTCCATAAATTGAGACAAGTGCTTAAAGAAAGAAACCCATAATGTATACAACCCATTTTCAAAGAGGTCCTGGGGAGGGCATAGCTTAAGTGGCAGAACACATGCTTAGCATGTACAAGGTCCAGGGTTCAATCCCCAGTACTGTCTCTAAAAATAAATAAATAAACATACTCCTCTCCCCCAAGAAAACTTAATAAATAAATAAATCACTCTTCAAAAAATATTTTTTAAAAAATATTAACTAGTCTAGGTTTACTCAGCTTCTAATTAACTTTATTACTCAGTAAGACTTTCATGTAACTCCTCCTTATTAAAAATGGCTTTTAAATATGTATGTACTTAGAGATGAACTCATGTAGGTACAAGCTATGCATCTCACACACACAAACATTTAGTTTTCTCTCTCACTAAATGCGAAAAAGAATACCAACCTCATGATTACAATGAAAATCAAATTAGTGGGAATTGAAATGATCTCAGAGCCACTAATAGTTCAAAGAAAACTGAAAGAACCCAACAATTCAACAATTACAGAATATGAGAATGAACCACAAAAATATCAACATAGTGGAACATACAGGGACATGGAAAAGTACATATGAAATAAAGTCAGACGTTGCAGAGTGATGTGCATGAATTACAGCTATGTGAAAACTCAGCTGATAATGATCAAGGCCAGCCACCGTGACCTGTAAGTAGTGACTGTCATATCATGAAGCAATCTATGTTGACTTTTCTGTGATGATGTCTAAATATAACTCTAAAATGCCTCTGTTTTTTCCCAGGCATCCTGCAACATTACTATGGCTTGCTGTGGGGTGGGGGTGGATGGGACACAGCTGTCCCGCGTTCCTCCTCCTCGCCCTCCCATCCCTGCACCCACACCCGCATTTGCAGCACAAACAAGCCGGAGGATGCTCCACTCTCCTCTTTGCTGGTCTAAAACCAGGCTCCCTCAAGCCTGGGTTCAAGGACCACAGAGATCCCCCTTCACCACACCCCAGTAACACTATCTGTGGGACCTGCTGGAATCTCTCCTATGCAGCTTGTAACCGACTTCTGAGTTGCCTTGTATCAATCTTTAACTCACTGTTTTTTTCATTTTTCATGTGTTATTTCTTACCTCCCAAGTACACTAAAATGGTGATGTCCACACTTTGCGCTTTTAACGTCCCACTTAGCATACAGCACGAATAGCTTAGATGATCATGGGGACTCAGTAACAGCCTGGGAATGAGGACTGGTCACATAGAGTGAAGTGTTTTCGAAAAATAAAAAGTAAAACTCACTAGCCAATTTCTGCATCAATTCTGTACACACAGGCAGAAGATGCATGTCAAGTCAAAGATAATACATGATGCAACACCAGTACTCAAGTTCTTCTCTTAATGGCATTAAAATTGCTTTAAGTCAAAAGCAGGAGAGGGGCACAGAAGACTCTTCCCTCATAAATAGTGCATATTCCTCTTCAAGCCAGAAAATACCAAGATTGTCAGCCCACCTCCCCCGTCTCCTATTACACAGTTGGTTAACAGACTCTAGTGGCAGAAGTTTTTCTTTATCTCTGCTTACTCTCATTTTGTTTGTCTCTGGTCACTATTCTAAAATATCTAACATATTAACTGCATTTTCTATTGATGTCAACCACCAATTAAGTCAGCATGTCATTTCCTTCATGCCTTCACTTCCTCCAAGGCACTGATAAAAATATTGAAGAGGTCAAGGGAGAGGACAGAGGCCTGGCTAACTGCTAGTGCCATTCATAAAGACTGGCATAAATCCAGGCACCAGCATTCTTGGAGGAAGGTCTTCATTAGAAACCTTAGGAAAATCCTTTCCACTCAGCTGTCACACTCTTCCAAATCACTCTCTACACTCGTTATGCAAGCACAAGTCCGTATCTGCCTTTGGATGACAACCTCTTACCCAATTCAAATGCCTCCATCTTTTACAATACGTAAAACAAATAGTCCAAAGTTTAGAAAAATAGTAAAAATTTGAGATTAAAAAGTACAAGGTAAAGGCAGGGGGTTTAGACAGACAAACCTGGGTGTAAACTCTGTCTACACTACTCATTAGCTACGTAAAATTAACAGAGTACACAGTTGTGTTCGCCTCTGGTGCTGCAGAAGGATTAAATGAGGTGCCACAGGATTTATCACGTGGTAAGAGTTTCCTAAATCTTTTTTCTCTTCCTCGTAACAAATTAGCAAATTGAAGTCAGAGTGAAAAACAAAAAAAAATCACTCAATAATTTAATCTATTTATTTTCTTGTCTTCCCAGCATACTGTTAATTAAAGGTGGAAATTTTGTCTTACACATCTGTGCATACTCGGCACTTAATACAATGCCTGACATGATTAACATTTGCTGAACAGGAAAAGCAGTGGCTTCCTCAGCCCCACAGCACCGGTTCACAGTAGGGCCCCATCAGATGGCAGGCCTCTCGATGCCCAAAAGGTACAAGAGGCAAAGAAGTATGCATCACTGTAGACAAAGCTTCCCCGTTCACAGGTTCACGAAGCCACAGCTTCCATTACCTCCTCTCGTCTGTGTCCCCTTCCCCCCCCCCCAATTCATCACCCTGGGTTGGTTTCTCTCAGCCCCAGAGCCCTATACCCAACTGCCACCCAACATTCCTGCCTGGGTGCCTAGGATCCTCTCCTCCTGGTTCTGATCTCAGTGGAAGACATCCCTACCCTGATGTACAAGTCAGAGTCCAGGACGCCTCCAGACTCCTCTCTCCTCCCCACCATGGCCAACCCCTCACCAAGTCCGGTGAGCTGGACCCATCATTGTGGTCAAGAAGAAATCTCCCCATCCAACCACACCGGCCTCTTTGGGGCTGTCAAAAAACCACGTCCCATCCCACCCCTGGGCCTTCAGCTACAGTGTGCCCTCCCCGAAGGAGCTCTGCCCTCCACGAAGGAGCTCTCGCACAGAACTCAGTGCTACAGCCTTGTCCACAGAGAAGCCCTCCCCAAACACCGGACTGGGGCAGGATCCTCTCAAAATTCACTGTGCTTCTCCTTCACAGCACTCGTCAAAGAATATTTGTGTGACTACTTGACAAATGTCCCCAACTAGACTGTCCCACAGGAAAAGGAACAGGGAAGTGAAGAAAGCAAATATTAAACCCATTTACAGCTATCATCTTGGTACCAGACAGTAAGTCCAGAAATTTAGATTGTTTTGGTTCTCCGGTTTTCGCCTGATTTTTATAAATGGGCAAAACCTATTATTTGCCTAATCCCCAAGCTCAACAACTTGTAAGTCAATTCAACGAGCAAATTACTGTCTGACTGAACTATACTCTCAAATTTAATGTAGCAAACAATAATTTTACAAACAAGCTGAAGTTTATATTTTTTTTATTTCAAGAGTAAATGATATCTAAAAGGAATATCAAAATAGTAATGGAATGTCTATTTTCCCTCAGATTTGTTATTTTCATCATCTAAAACAACTATAAAACTATTACCATGGTTTTAATTTCTAAAATTTACATCTCTAAGTACACAATTTTGTTGATATTCATGTACCACTACTGACAACCTATTCACAGGCTCTTATTTAAAAGGGAAATAAGATGGTCTATTTCCCATATACAGATTTAAATCAAAAAAGGAAGCTTTTCTGAGATTATGTCAAATTTCAACCCCTACCACTTTTAAAACTAAGTAATGCTGAACAAAGTCACCACTTAACTTCCCCACATCTCAACTAACTCATCTATATACCAGGAACACTAGCAGTATCACTATAGAGCTGTCACAGAATTGGTGACAATACAGCCAAGCTCTTGGTATATAACAGGCTTTTAATAGTGATAGATTTTATTATCATCATTATTATATGGAGGTATAACTCCAGAATAATCACTATGAGGCATGGATGCCCTCCATCCCCCCATTAATGTGCAAAAGGCAGGCACTGCTAATCAGACACAGCATTCATTTTCCTGAAGTTCACTAAGCCTCAGAATCTCACCCTGTGGAGTGGCAGGCAGCCACTAACAGTTATCAGATTTTGCAAACAAGTAGAAACCAATTTGCTATCTCTAGTACAATGGAAACACATAAAGTTTGACATTGGATAGACCTGGATTCATATCCCCCTCCTCGTGTTTCTGACTAGCCATGAAATACGTTGTGTAAATTATTCCAGTGCTCCATGCCTCCATTTTCCCATCTTTCAAGTGCAGATAATATCTCCTTCAAAAAGACAATTATTCTAAAGGTGTCTGGTGTATTGTTTGCATGGATACACAATTCTACAGACACATCAGAGCAGTACCTAAAGACAAATAGAAAAGTTACTGATTTCTCCAGTAAGCTCCATGCCTCTTTCAAAGTATTTGATTAATTTTTTTAATTAACAACTTTAAACTTGTATTAAAGAAAATGCCATTAAAAAAAATAAATGACTGATAGCAACTGACTTACCTGTCTGTGGACAAAGAGTGCCTGCTTTGCTGATACACAGACTACAGCCCCCTGATATAAACAGGCTTCTCAGAGATCTGGCCCCGTTGAAGATCTACTTTATCAGAGCCATAATTAAGTGAAAGTGAAAGCATATATTGACTCTTATTGTAATATGATTGTTCAAAGGAAAAAATTAACATGACATATATAGTCAAATATTACAGACTGAAAAAGACAAGGCAGCTAAAAGCAACACACAGGCTCTGGTCAGGGCACTACACTGAAGCAAAGAAGGTTACTATACAGATGCCATTAAGACAGTAGACAAAATAAGGGCAGGTTCAAGTACTGCATCAAAGGTAAACATCCTGACAGGGATAACTGCACTGCGCTATAAAAGAATAACCTTGTTCCCAGGAAATACACCAGGACTCTGGGGCTCAAACCTATTAAGGAGTAAAGACGCAGGATGTATGCAACCTACTCTCAAAAGATTCTGGGAAAATATAGTGTAGATAGGGAGGCGGGCAGATAAAGTAAATGTAGCAAAATATTAAAAATTGATGTATCAGAGTAAAAGCATATGGGATTTCTCTGTATAATTCTCATAACTTTCCTATAAATTTGAAATTATTTCAATATAAAAGGGGGAGGGGTAAAAAAGAAAGACAAGGATAACTGAAAAGCAAAATAATCACTACCCCTCACATCTGCAAGTGTGCACCGGCTCCAAACCAAGGGCCACCAGTGACCGCGCAGCGCTGGAGGGGCCCCAGCAGGCTGAGGGGCGGGGGCGCGGGAGGACGACAGGCAAGGAAACTTGGAGAACTCCTGGGAGAGGGAGCACGGAGGGAAGAAAGGAGTGTGCCTGATAAGCTGGGGTGCACTTTCCCTAAGGTACTCAAGTTGGCAAAACAGGTACTGAATACATATTTTTAAATACATTTTTCTAAAAATTCTTAGGAAGCTTACATTTCACAAAAATTTTTATTTATTTATTTTTAAAAAAGATCTTCCAGGTTAAAATCCTGCTCTGGTAGAGACCCTTTCCCACAAATCACCTTTTCAGGTTATCACCCTCAACCCTCAAGACGTAATGAGGCTTCTGCTCCCTGAGCTTTCTTACTATGAGGTCCTACTATGCTGAGGTCGCAACCAAGCACTTAAAGATCTCTTCCCTACAAAGGGTGCACACAGACCAGCTCCACTAGCAAGCAGCGCCCCCGAGGGCGGAAGGGCAGGGGGGCAGCCGCCAGCGAGTTCTCAGGTTTAAAATAAGGAAAACAACTACCCAAATGAAAGCATACCTGGGATGTTCAAATTATTTTTTACAAATTAAATGTATCTGGGATTTTCAAGTCATTTTTCACAAATAAAAACCTGAATTATTCCAAAACTGTGGCTGACGAAGGCTTCAGTTGGAGGAAACAAAGGGTACAGAGACTGCCAACTAGTTAACAGTTTATTTGCTTGCTGTGCAGATGGAGCCTAACTTTCCAACTACCCAACCTTAGGGCGCAGCAGAGTGAGGTGAAGTACACAGACTCTGAAGTGAAGGCCAGCTTGCCTACACCCGGCTCACGACATTCTGTGTGATCTTAGGCAGATCACGTGAATTCTCTGAACTTCAGCTTCCTTCTCCGAAAAGTTAGGATAATAATAGTACATACCTCGCAGCATTGTTACAAGGATTAAATAACAGTAGATACAAAACCCTCAGACCAGCGCCTGGCAAACAGTAAGTGCTCAATTAAATGTGAGATTATTACTACTGAACAGTATCACTCTTCTGAGCCTCACAACACCCCACACGGAAAGCAACAACTGAGAGATGAACCCTTACAGTCTCTTCCCATCCCAGCCTTCTGTAATTCGAGTCATCCACCTCCCTGCCAGAACTTTCAACTGTCATGGTAAGGTATCAACAGGAATGCAGACCATTAGGGATATTTCTCCTTTCTGCCTCATTCTTTTTCTTTAGGAAACAACTCCCTTTTATTTTTTTTTTTCATTTCTTCTTTTTTTAATTGAAATAGAGTCAGTTTACAATGTTGTGTCAATTTCTGGTATACAGCATAATGTTCTATATGTTCATATATAAACAAACATATATTCCTTTTCATAATTCTTTTTCACTATAAGTTACTGCAAGAGACGGAATATAGTTCCCTGTGCTATACAGTAGAAATGTTGTTTGTCCATTTTATATATAGTAGTTAGTTTCTGTAAATCTTGAACTCCCAATTTACCCCACCTCCTTTACCCCAACCCTGGTAACCATAAGTTTGTTTTCTATGTCTGCAAATCTGCTTCTGTTTTGTAAATAATTTCATTTGTGTCATTTTTTTAGAGTCCACGTATCAGTGAGATCATACGGTATTTTTCTTTCTCTTTCTCTTTCTGGCTTACTTCACTTAGAATGACGATCTCCAAGTCCATCCATGTTGCTGCAAATGCTTTCTGCCTCATTCTTTTATCAGAAATCCTATCAATAAATTACCCTGAAGGTCAAAAGGCAGGGAGAGGTCTACAAAGGGGTCCAAAGAATTCAAAACGTAGAAGTTCAACATCCAAACAATCAAGGCTCACCTTAAGGTGACATACCTGCCACCTGTCAAGTCTTCACCCACAGGGACCTTGGACAGCCCTCTTGCACAGCTCCGTGCAGCTGCACTAAGGAACACCCCACTTCTAGAATGCTCTTGCACCCCATATACCTTTGGCCACCTGTAAACCAAAGAAACTCTTGCTACTCCACAAAGTACCACAAGAGAAAGTATTCTGCCTTCCCAGGGCTCCCACCATATATTGAGACTCTGTCATTTGACAGATATTTAACATTTATCACAACCAATCGCAGTGCTTTGCTCCCTCATCAGTGAGCTCCTAAGAGCAGAAATGGTGTCTTTCTCATCCAAATCCTTCTTACGGCCCCAACCTCTCAGACACAACAGACAATTATTGTTCCTATTATTCACTAATAAAAAATTTTAAAAAGGAAAAAAATTCAAGTGCATCTTAACCCTTACCTCTCCAAGCCATCCACCCTCTTCTAAATAATACTGGACTGCCCCACTACATGTGTCATTTACAAGTAATAAAAACTATGAAACTGGATCCAAGTCTAGCTTGTAACCAGCACTTGATAAATGTTTGATATATGAATGTGAGAAAGACATCCAGCAGTGTCTCCCCTTCCAGGTGCGACTTCTCCTGGATTCAAATTATAATGCTCCAAACATAGGCATTTTTCATTTCCATGCTATAATGTCACGATTCCTAACACTCTTAAAATATCATTCCCAAAACTACGCTTATAGTTGTTACTGTAGTTAAGAATGGAAAATGTCTATAAAGCACAGACCACTCTTTTAAGATTCATAATCTATGGCAGCATAAGAAAAGTCTAAAACATCCTACACAGAAAAAAGACCTGTCTAACTTGATCAGACCCAAACCTGTCTGGGTAAGTTTTCTGTTTTGTTTTGTTTAAATAGAATGCAGGAAAAACCAAACTAGGATGATGTAAAAATACAATAATGCATTCCATCTTCATTGCCGGCGAGGTCTATCCAAGTAGACAACCAACCAGAGAGTAAGTATGTGTGAGAGCATGACATGCCTGCCACCGCAGGAAGTGTGACAGGGTAACTGTGCTTAGCTTACCTGTAAATTTTTTTATTCAGTTGGTCAGTAAGAAGAACAAGAAGATATTTTCATAGGTAGCTGGATAGTAAGGATAACAACAAGGTATGCTGGTCATATATCCTTAGCATTTATGGCAAATTATTAATCAAGTCCCACCTGAAACAATTTGTTAAATTGATTTTAATCACTGGGCCTCTCATGTGAAGCTTTGTATAATCAGCATTTCATTTACAAAATTAATTGCCTGATTGATTCTCAGGAGGCAGTTGCTGTCATTACCCTGCTGTCATAACTTCTGAGTAGGGTGTCACAACATGAAATTCTGACAGTATGAAAAGCACCGCTATTTTAAAAATGGGTGAGGGGAGAAAGGGATGAAAGAGAAAAACCAAAGAAGTTACATTACCCCCTTCAGCCTAAAAGAAAGTTGAAAGTGTTTCATGCTAATTATACTCTATATCAATACCCTTCTGCTAAATTAATTATCATACAAATCTAGAGTTCAGGGCATGAAGGATTTTTGCTGTATTAAAATAATAACTAGAATGTGAAAGCACAGATTCACCACTAGAGTTAAATTTTAACCTATGTTACAAAATCCATCTTGATACAGATAGATAAAGAGCAGCACTAAATTGGACTGTCAGATTAATCCACTGCTAACCGTTTCAAGTTCCCATACTCTGTCTTTCTTATACTTCTAATTAAAAAAGGGTATGAGCAGAAATTTTAGGAGTTTATGACTAATACCAAAATACATCTATTTTAAGCATATGCAAATCACACATGAGCATGCATTTGTTCTGCCTTTCAAAAACATTTACATATCTAGTATTGTTAGGTACACACCTTTATATTTATTGCTCACTATCAATATTTTGTAGTCTATTGGTGATTGATCATCACAATTAACAAAAATTGGGCTAAAAAGTACTTTCCATGTAAGACAAAAAGATAAGATGGATACAGAACAAGGGAGGAAAGAAGGAATTTTAAGTTACTCAGTATCATTAAAAGTGAGACCACATTACCTCTGTAATATTTTCAAATGGACCCATGCGAGCATCTGTATCATTAAATTGCCTTTTCAGAAAGGATACCCAACTCCACAAGGCACCCTACATCTTGTACCTTCCCAGCTCACAGCTCCATTTCCCACACCCTCAATATTTCATAAAAGCAGGGTAGACCACACGACGCCAAGTTGTTTTCAAAGGCATAAAATAATTTCCATAGTATAGAGGGGGACTCATTTAAAACAATCCCCATTCAATGCAATCCAATTTCAAATAAGCCCTCTTTTAAATGGGTCACTTTGAATTTAAAAGAGACCTCCTCCGGAGACCAGATGTAATTTACTTTCCTTTCAGTACACTGAATTTTGATTCCGATGTACAGCCACAGATTTCTTTAAAAAGGAAGATCACCTCGTAAATTTGCTCTATTATCCTGTGACCGAAGGTGTTTTGTTTGCTGGCTTGGTAAAGAGAGCTAATTGGGACACTGTATCCCCTCCCTCATTGCAGGCTAACATAACAAACTCATGGTTGGAGACTGTAAAGGCAAAGTTTTTCCAGCCCACACACCAGGCGAGAGGCAGGGGATCCAGAAGGGCAGGCCCCTCCTTGACCTCCCTCCCCTGCGGAATAAGAGCAATGGTCTCCGATGCTCACTTGGCTCACAGGAATGCCCTAAGCGTTGATAAGGAAATGTCTACAAAGTGCTTTAGGTCCTTGAAAGAAAGGCATTATGAAAGCATAACAGGTGCCTAGGATCACTTCTTACGCAGCACACAATTTGGAAAACATGGTTCGCAAATTGAAATGCGTATCAATTTAACATTTTTCATTACAAAAGAACCGAAAAGAGGGAAGACAATTCCCTTAAACATGTGCAAAGAGGAGATGCCACCTAAACATTTAACGCGAGCATCAGTACTACCTACGACAGAATTCTGCAGTATGTCAGAAACGGCTTAGAGCAGTAATTCTCAGAGGTGAAAATGGATGAATGCTGTATAAACAAGGATGGGGCTGGTGGGAGGGTGCAGCTGAAAGCGTATGTTCGGGATTATAATTTTCCATTGGGAAAAGGGCGGGAATATTTTCATGACACACTATGTAAAAGGAGAGTCTGATAAAAACATAATTTTAATTGTTCTTATCTTTGTAAGGGAGGTGGCGATTAGGGATCTGGTCTTATGCGAGGATATATCTGAGTGCTGGAAGAGGTATGATGAAATTTATGTTTATCAAAAAAAAAAGGTATAAGGTAGAAAAGCTTAAGAAACAAATATTTAAATAAAAGAAGCAACAAGTTAGTCAGGGACCATATCCATTCAGTCATTTAAACATTATTTAAACTGAACAAACATTAATGTGTAAGGCCCCATAAAAGACAGTTGTGTAAGATGGTCCCTGACAGTAAGAAACGTACATTATAACAGAGGAAATAGGAGTTGTACAAAAATAATACAAGGTATAAATAAGCTTGTAAATGCCACAGGACAGAGAAGAATAAAGTCCTATGAGAGTTCAACTGAGGGTAGTAACCTCTGGTTGGAAGAAATGGAAGGATTCATGGGAAATTTATCATTTAAGATGGATAATAAAAGATAAAGAAGATATACAGGAATATTAAGGCACAAATATGACAATAAGAGCCACCATTTAGTGAGTGCCTACTGTGCGCTGAGCTTGTGTTAGGTGTTTTACAAACAACATGACCAATCCTATGAGAATCCTGCCAAGTCGTTACTATTACTAACCACCATTCTTAATTGAAGAAAACCATCTCCTAGATTAGGAAACTTGCCCAAGGTCACCCCACAATATGACAGAGTCAGGATTTTCCCAGGTCTGACTGGTGCTCTTTGTTATTGAACAGCCATTAGGTTCCCCTCCAAGCTATTCCTATTAATGTTGCTTGTGATAGCAAAGAACTCTGAATACGAGAAAGACTCTTTTAACCTGAGTTGTGGCCCCCAAAATTCTGATGTTGAAGCTCTAACCCGTAGTGTGAGTGTATTTGGAGCTGGGGCTAATAAGCAGGCAGTAAAGGTTAAATGAGGTCATAAGGGTAGGTCCTTATCTGATAGAACTGGTGATGAAAAGATGAAAGAAGACGAAAGACCAGGGTGTTCTGTCTCTCTCCCCACCCACACACAAAGGAGAGGTCATGAGAGCACATGGCGAGGTGTACAAGCCAAGAGAAGAGACCTCAGAATGGAACCTATCTTGCTGGCATCTTGATCTTAGAAATCAGAACTCCAGAATCATGAGAAATAAATTTCTGTTGTTTAAGCCATTCAGTCTACAATATTTATTACAGCAGACTAAAACAAACCACTGCTACTTCTATTGATTTTTAGCATACAGCCTGAATTCTAAGAGGGTGCCCCGGGACTCCAGCCCCCCTAGTATCCATATCTTTGTGCAGTCCCCTCAGGTCTTGTGAGGGCAAGACCTGTGACCTGCATCTAACCCAAAGATTATAGCAAAGGTGAAGGGATTTTTGCAGAGGTAATTAAAGTCCCTAATCAGTTGATGCTGAGTGAATCAAAACTGAGAATATCCTGATGGGCCTGACATGATCTTGTGAGCCCTTTAGAAAAAGGTCCAGGCCTCCCCAGAAGTGAGACTCCTGGCAGCAGCACTGAGAAGCACGCTTCCATGAACTCCCTAGCCACAAGGAAGTGAATCCTGCCAACAGTCCGAGTCCGCGGGAGCTTTCCCCACCACCTCCAAGCGAGAATGCAGCCCAGTGGCTCCTTGACTGCAGCCGCTGAGATCCTGAACAGAGGATACAGCTAACTGGTGCCTAAGCTCCCTACCCACAGAAACTCTGAGATACTAAATGTGTGCTGTTTTAAGCCACTCAATTTATTATGCAGCAAAAGAAAACTAAGCCACAACTCAGTAAAAAGAATGCTTTCTACTGAGCGCCTCCCACTTCCATGTGCAAGCAGACTGCTACTAACCTGTCAGGCAAGACCTGCTCTGCTCAAAATATTGGTGTTGGTGCTCTGTATTTTCACTGACCAGAAGCCCTAAAACATGTAGTTCCGAAAGCTATTGGGGGCTCTTGACTTTTCCCATTTCTGGGAACTCTTACTCATCTTTCAAACCTGGACTCAAGGATCCCCTTCCCTTTCAAGTTCCTCTTGAAATCATCAGACAGAATAAAAACTGTCTCTTCTGTAATCTAAGAGACCTTTGAGGAAACCTCTGTTATAATATTTAGAAGGTTTAGTTGTAATTTTCTGTTTACTTGTCTCCCCAACAGCAGAGGCCAAGTTAAACAAGATCATTTACAAAAACAAAGGGAAACACTCCTCATACTGTGAGAGACAGAAAAGGGGCAGGAATCCAGTTCTAGTTCACCAGCCAGAGAACTCACCTCTCTAGGCCTCAGTGTCCTTCCTCATCTATAAAATAGAATATTTTGCAAGAGAGTGTTAAATTTTTATACCCAGAACCTACCACAGTATGTCTGTAGAATGAAAAAGTAAGACAATTAAAATATGCTTGAAAGGTCAACCTAAAGTCTAATTCAAAAAACTGAAGTACTAGCAGTGATACCAGTGGAGGAAACTGTGTATAAAATTATGAATTGAACATAAGCAGTTAAAACGAATGGCAACCACTGACAGTGTATACATTTATGCTGAGAAGGGATATAAGTGATTTAAAACAGGAGCTGTTTTCTTCTCATTCCCTACCCTTCATACGTCAGGGCAGCCACAGGTCTCTGAGTTAGAGCCTGCATCACCTGCCAGTCTTCACCTTACTCCTGAATCCTATTCCTGGTCTTTGTCGTACAGGTTTCCCAGATGACTGCTTACACCCTCCAGTTTAGGGCTGCATCTCTACCTTTTTCCTGCTACCTGACCACATAAAACACCCTGCCCACCTCCAAACAGCAGGCCTTGCCCAGCATGCTGAACCTAATTTGAGAGACCATGTCACAGCTGTAGCCAGATTTATTGTCTGGTTGGCCTCAGCCCAAGTAATTTGAAATGGTTATTTCTGAACCATTTTTGAATAAACTGACAAACTTAAGGGAAAAGGGAGCTCCCCTCCCCGCCCCTTTTGTAAGTGAGACAGGCAAATTTTTAAATGTTCTTGACAATGATCGTACAGAAGCCTCAGATTTGTCCACACTTATCTAAAAACTACATCTAACCTAGTCATTCTGTATGATGCAATTGATTCGCTAGTATCACTTTACAATTCTGATTAGGTTTCTCTCAAATCCTGTTTATTAAATTGCTTCCTTTAAGCATGCATAGTTACTAATTTGTTTCCAACTAAATCAGGTATCATATGAAAAGATTATACTGCAACAGTGAAAGAGCACTCCGGGAATCACGTTTCATCTAGATTTCAAAATTAAAATAGGGCTACAATTTTACAACTGTAAAATTTCTTTTTAAAAAGAAAGGCAGCTGAATTTATACACAGGTTTCTGGGTCAGTAGAGTGTCAACACTCCATTATAATATCTTGTGTACAAAACGACTGCTTCTTTCACAAAGCTTATGAAGCAAAGACCAAAAGACTCACTGTGGACCTCTTGCCGATTTTTCTACAGTCAGGAGGGCAATCATGACATGACGCCGTTCAGCAGTCCAGAGCCAAAACACACTGAGCCTTTACGAGCCCGCTTGGTGCACAGAAGAAGCAATGTAAAGGAGTCCAAAAACAAGACGGCTTTTTTACATTAGGTTATTGGTATTTTACTTTTAAAAGAATGACAGCAAATCAACTGAGTAAATCAGACACAGTGAATAAAAATCTCCAAAAAATAGTATTTCGAGAGATTTGCTCAGCCATGTGGCTCTAATTAACTTTAATTAGTCACACAGATAAAACAAACTCCTATGTACAAACTTTAAAATATTCTCCCCAAAGTCCAATGAAATTAAAATCCTTAACACTGCTTTTTAATCTGAGATTTTAGTAACTCTAAATGTTTATTTTAAGTTCCTTTTCTTTCATCAAGCAAAAACAAGAGAAAAGAGGATATTCATTTATATTTTAAAACCAGATCAACAAATAATTTGCACACCTAATTAATAAATCCTTATTAACAGTACAGATGTTTTTACTGTCAATTCTCATTAACTATGGAGATTTAGTGTGCTTGTAAGATTTTTTATTTCAGCTGAACTGAAAAACATTCAGGTATGAAAGAGAATGAAAGAGGAAAAAGTATGAATGCAAGGCAATCTGGGGTATGGAGACTCTAAGACAATTACAAATACTTCAGCACTGGGGCTGCTCTGGGTCACAGTAGGTTTTGGCCAGGACCCACACGCACACCATGTGATAGACTGCCAAGAACACAATGAAGGCTCCCTTTTCTCTAGAGGTTTTAATTACAGTTATGGCCTACACCTGACTAAGACATCTATTTAGCACCAGACCTGAGAAGGAATGAGAACTTCAAGGTATTCCAACACCCACGGTACACACTCCACATTCTCCTTTCTGCTCTCCTCACTGTTACTTCTGAAGCTAACTAGATACAATGAAAATAACTTAAGGAAAAAAATCCAGTTGATGCCTTCCAAATAGGAAATGCTCTCATCTTCTCTCAATTACTTCTGAAATTTCAATTACTGAATTCACTTACTTTGAAATGTCTCCCTGTGCTTCAGCTTTGGAATACAACAGGGTTAAGCACGAAAGATACCACACCTTAGCGATGAAGAAGCTGCATTTTTATAACACACGCCTTGTAAGAAACTTTGTCGTGGACAGCACGCAGCGAGCGGCACAGGCGGCCTGGGACAGCATCAGAGGGGGTCAGGAAAGAAGTGATGCAGGGCTGGTGCCTGAAGACCCTTCGCGGTCCCTCCAGGCAAATCCTCCTGGCTAACTGCCTCAGAAGACAAGGACATTCCAAAATGATTCAGCAGCCCACGGCAGAAACGATACTGTGTTTTTTCAGTGACTGTTTAGACATTAATAAGGGAACCTCTCCACACACACACACACACACACACACACACACACACACACACACTCTTACTCGAAGGAAAAAAGCAAGACCACTGTGATGTGTCCAAAAGAGGCTTCAGGGAAGCAAAAGGCCAGTCCAAAACTATGCACAGTATGATCATGAATGTTTATGTTTATATAACTATATATGTTCATACGCAGTATTTCTGAAGAAAAAAAGATGAGAAAAAATTTAACTTAAGAGTATATATTTTTGGGAAGTGGAATCAATAAAAGGAAATTTAAATATTCAATGTACATGTTGTTGCCAGTATCTTTTACATAAGAATATATTCATGTACTACGCTTCTGTAATTTAAAAAATTCTTCAGAATAAAACTCAAAACTTTAGGGGAAAACTTAGGGAATAGACAGAGAGCCTAGAATACAAAGAAACAATTAAATCACAGCCAGTAAAAAACAAAATAAGCCATTGTATAGAAAAATAAAACCCTGGCTTAACATGTGCAAGTTCTACTGCTAATGGGATTCCCAACCCTCGGTGATCCCTTTACTCCCTCTGGACCTCAGTCTCATCTAAGACTGAGTATCTTCCCAGCTCCATGCCACCTAAGTGCTGTTCCTTGAGCCAAAATCCCAGAGAATATGGGCTGTGTGAATGAAGATGGCTAACTAGGGGGAAGGTGAAAGATCGGGATGGAGGCTGAAATGGAAAAGTGCATCCCGTCCATAGTATGATCTAAACCAGAGGTTGGCAAACTACGGCCCACGGGCCAAATCTGGTCTACCACCTGTTTTTTTTAAGACCAGTGTGCTAAGAATACTTCTTACATTTTTAAACAGTTGGGGAAAAAAATCAAAAGAAGTGTATTTCACAACATGTAAAATTATATGAAATTCAAATGTCAGTGTCATAGTGTTATGGGCACACACTCTCCCCCTTAATTCACAGACTGCCTGTGGCTACTTTACTGTTACATCAGCAGAAAAACAAAGATCATGCCCATAAAGAAAATAGCTACTACCTGGCCCTTCATAGGAAAAGTTCACCCGCCCCTGATCTAAATGCTGAGTGCGCACGTTGAAGAGTCACTGTACACACCACAGAGCTGGTGCACAGTGCCAAAGCTCAGATTTGGGGCACAAAATCTAGTTGAGATCCAAGATGTGTCCTTAACCAAGCCATTGAGCTTCTGCTTCTGCATTACAAAAAACGGATATTAACCAAAGCTCCCAAGATTATGGTGAGATCTAGGTAAGAAAAGCACTTAGGAAATAAGTAAATGATCTGCAAAGTTATTATTTTTTTTAACATTTTTTATTGATTTATAATCATTTTACAATGTTGTGTCAATGCAAAGTTATTATTACTAAGTAAAATCAAGCAATCCACATTTAAACTTTGGTTGAGAGTATGATACAGAAAAGCACGTGAAATGTATTTTTTTATGGGAAATGTGTTTTTAGAAGAAAGGGCAGACACATGGAGAGGAGGAACATCTCTAAGCCAGCTCTGGTGAAACTATGACAGCCAAAGACAGAAGCTGTTCTTCAACTGAGTGGCATATAAGGCACAGGGTCCAGACTCCAGAAACTAAAAGCACTTTTTGAAGACTACAGACTGTGTTTTTAAAATGCTTTAAAGGTTTACTTAGATATGCTGTACACGAGTTTATCATCTACTGAGGAACTAGACAGTTTATCCTCACAGCAGTTCACATCATCCCCATTTTACTGATAAAGACACAGGAGGTTTATGGTTAAGATTTGGGGGGACAGCATCAAACCTAATTTAGTGAATGTGATAGAGGCAAAGTAGTCATTATATAAATGAGGGGTGAACCTTCTAACTGGAAAACAGTCTCATCACAAGGTTTCAAAGTTGCAAAATGTAACTCTTTTTCCTACTTAAATAAAGAAAATAAAAACAAAGGTGACTTTTGGATAGAGAAAGTTTTCTGGGAAGAGCTCTAAGAGCAGAGTATTCCTACAGACAAACCGACACCTGCCCCTTGGATAAAGCGTAGCCCTGCTTCCGCAGTAATGGCAGTGGTGGTAACAACCCACGTACAAAAACACTTTCCATACACTCTACATATACTACCTCATTTAATCCTCAGAACAACCCAGAACCTAGGTACTTAATCATCATTTACACATAGTAAGTAGCAGAGCTCAAACTGAATGGCTTACTTGCTACATTATCCTATCTCCTCCCTTCCTCACAAAGCACACTGCCCAGCAAGAGGCAGGAGAAAGCCAAGTGTTTATGCTGTATGTGCCATAAGATTCAAATCCAAGAGGCCACAACCATAACCCAGAAAAAGCATCGAAGATATAGCCAAACTCAGGGTAAGTTGAGGGATGCTGGTTCCAGCCTGAATAATATAAGCAAACAAATGCATGGCTCCAATAATCAATTATTGGTTAAACAGTCAAAGGTCAGTGAGTTTAGAACTTTAGCAAGATGTCCACACGTGTTAAACTCTTGTTCCAGCAGCAGGCCTCTACATAAATACTGGCCATTAGTAACACTGCCTAATGTTTTAAATTTACAGTTTTAGAAGGAAAAAAGACAGGGACATTAAGAAATAAAAAGGGCCAAATTTTTAATACACTTTGGCAAAAAGTTAACAACAGACACAGAGAAAACGTTATATGAATGCCCACTCATGGCAGGATATGGAATTTGAAGCTTATGAAATGCTCTACTCCATGTGAGCAGCTGCGGAGGGACAGGAAGAACTGGATCAAGAAAAAGAAAAAGACAAAATGAAAGCAAGAGAGAACACGCTGTGAAAGAGAATTCACTTTAAGTGGTGGGAGGGGCAGGTCATAAATAAAAGAAAAACAAAACAAAAAAGGCCAGGTGAAAATGAGACAGACGTGCACAGAGGGACCAAGACGACAGATGACAGCAGAAAGACAGACAGACAGACAGACAGACAGACAGCTAGCTAGCTCAAAGATGAGAGTCAGTCAAAAGGGAGGGAAAGGAAAATATTTTGGTTCTCTATTAAAAAGGCAAGTAGCATCCACTATCATCTTTGCAAGACCGATTACTCCTCTATGTGTGAAAACTCAAAGGAAAAATACGTGCATTTCTATTACCTAATGTATAAATGTGGACTGCATTCCATAAATAAAATGCTGGCTCTCAAAGTTTCATTCAAAGACCTAATAAATGCACAAAATCACACAACAAAAACTCAATCATCTCTGCATACTGGAGTTAGTCTGATAAAAAGGAAACAAGGTTGCTTGGAAGCTCTATGATCAATTTACAATTCCCTTTACATATACCTATCACTATAGCAGTAAGTAAGTAAAAGGATGAAAAAAGTGGTCATACACATACACCCGTCAGAAGCAACAAGCAGATGGAGAGTTGCAAAAGCTGTGTTAGTGTGATAGGATGACTCCACTGTTTTCCTTAAGTGAAGTTATAGTAAATACATACAGAAATACACACTATGGACATATATGTACACATATACTCATATGCCCTTTTGCTTGTAATCTGCTAAAAATACTTAGAAATACAAACAATTTATACTTGGCCACAGGAAAACGAGGCCAATGCATAATCTTTCTCTTTACTTATTTAATGCTTCTCCCCTCACACTTTGTATGAAACATCTATTTTAGCCATTCTACAATCTATGTTTGAAATTAAAAGCCCCAGGAGGCCAGAAGAGTTATCCCTTAATAAATTTAAAGAGATAACAAATTCCAAAGAGAAGCTTCAAAATGAAAAGTGGAGGAAGAGTATCCAAAAATACAAAGTGCCACCTAGGAAACCTCAAGCCGTTCCTGAAATTAACATTGATATTTTAAAAGTAAAAAGTCCATGATTTAAACACTTCATTATCTTTCATTATTCAAACAACTAAATCCTCAAATCCTAAATCCTAAACAGGGTATTATTCTGCGTACAACAGAGCAGGGACTGAAGAGAGGTGCACAGGCATGAAGAACCACTGACACACTTTACACATAATCAAGCTTCCAGAGACGCTAAAAATTTATTTTTGCTTCATCTAATGATGATGTGAAGTAAAATGTTTGCAAACAGGAAGTTTATTTTTTCTAATCCATAGCCTATAGAACTTCTTAATTATTCCTCACAGCAACACTATAATCTAACACTTTCAGAAGGGCTGTGATTTTTCTGACACAGATTTAGGTCCCCCAGTGAAGACAAGCTGTGAGAAATTGGGTAGGAGAGAAGGAGAAAGGTGCCGTTTACACATTTATCTGCTCGGCTCACACCTTCGGTGGAACATCACCAGCCAGTTAAACATTCAGTACTGCAATAATTTTGTCTCCATCCTTTTGACAATTTGTTTCACGCCTCATTTGCTATGAAGAGTTAAAACATTTTAGTCAACCTTGAGAAAGCAATTTGATTTTTTTTACATAGCAAAATGCATAACCTATTCCAACTACCAGGCCACTGGTTAAAGTTCAAACTGCGACAAGAACAGGAATCAAGTACTTTCCTTCAAATGTTGCAGAAGAAAAAAAACACTAACCAGTCTTAACATTTATTTGCAGTGGATACAAAACAAAATCAAGTTTAAAAGCCTTCCACATACTTGGTTCCAAATAGCAACATCTTCTCTCCTGTTAAAAACAGTGGACGACCCAGACGCCCTCTCCGTTCCTATGATCCTCAGACAACTCAGCAGAAGCCCGGGCAGAACACTCCAAAACAAAGAAAGAAATTCTTTCTCATAATATTCTTTTATTGGGTTTTTCATTTTTTTTGTATTTTGGATCATCACAATGTATCTGTACTGTTGATAACAATGAAAGTTTCAAAAATGATTATTCCAGATCCAGTCCTATGCACAGCCGTCCAAAATTCAGGCAGCTCACGTTGTGCACTTACTAAGAGCACTGCACAATAATCATATGCTTAAATTGTTTATAAAACTATAAAATGCAACCAGCATTTCTACAGCAGCACGGTCCAATAAAACTTTCTGCAATGATGGAAACATTCTATTCTGTGCTGTATTTGTGCTTTTAAGCACTTAAATTGTGGCTAGCACGACTGCAGAATAGAATTTTTAATTTTCATTAATTTTAATTTAAATAGCCACATGTGGCTACTGGCTACCATACTAGACAGAGGAGTTCTGGAGGGTAATTTTAACACTAAAAAGGCTGTCTGCTGGAAAACAGCTCCTTTAGTCACTTTACGTACCCTGATGCAGTGTCCTCTTTTGGAAGGGGGAATGGTAATGAAAACTAGACCAAGTATTAAGATCCCCTTCACATTCTCACTACAAATAAATACACTTTAGTTCAAATTTGCTTCCTAATTGGTAAGGCAGGAGGGACACATATAATGAAAATGTTTGCCACAGGGAAAAGGGGGAGTCCCAGTGGGCACCTTAGAACCACATCTCCTAGGACACCAAGAAGGACAGGCCTCCTCCAGCCTCACCCTCTGGCTAGGGGTCGTACCACCTACTGTGTGGCTTCTTGGAAGATTCCAGTTTCTGTATCTCTTTAACCAAATGATATTCCATCTATGGAAAGATAGCATCTCTCTTCTTCAACTTTTCCAATATCCTCATAGAATATCAAATGATGTGAATACAAGGAAGGAAAAAAACGCTAGTGTAGTGAGTTTCCACAACATAAATTCAGGCCATTCGCCTAAGTCTACTCACGCCAGTCACTGCTGAGAGCAAGTACAGAGAGCACAGTATCAGAGAAGGCAATGGAGTCGGATGCCTGGGTTCAGACTGTGCCTGTGCCACTTCCTAGCCATAGGCCTTAAGCTTATCTAGATTGTGCCTTTGTTTACCCATTTGTAAAATGGGTACAATAATTGTACCAAATTCACTGAGAATACATATATGGTTCTTAGCACAGTGCTTGACACCTAGAACTATTCAACTAAATACATATTACCCATTATTCAAGACCTAGTGTTTTAGTACAAGGGAGGAACAAATGAGGTTCCTGCCGAGGTTGCAGGTTCCAGGAGGGAATCTGATGTATAATCTGTAGTACTCAAAAGGGGATGTGTGTGTGACCTGTACTTTAAGGAATAGTGTCACTATAAATACACGAAAAACACATACCTGCCTTACATTAACAATTTTAACATCAAAGAATAACTTAGACACACAGAGCAAACTTTCAGAATTTTCAGTAGCTAATCCTGAATGCCAGCTCTCAAACACAAGTTTTCAGAAGGAATAATGAGAAAATGTTTAACAATTTTTACTTCTACTGGCCACTGCCTTGGCCTGAGATTACTGGCAAAACCAGAGCTAACTGCCCAAATGCAATCAGCCCCGGTTTAGGAGGGCTCGGCAGACCTCAGAGATGCCTCCCTACGACCAGGTGACTCACCACTTCATGTTTACGGTAAGCTTTACCAAGGCATCAAGAGCACCCCCAAAACACATTGGTGTTCGATATGCTACAAAACTTATTTTCTGGAAATGTTTGTAAATAATCTTTATAAAAATGTGGCTCCTTCCCCTCAGCCTACAAATTTAGTGAAATACCCTCCATCCTTAAAGACAAGGGCAACACAGGCTCTGGGTGAACTTGATGCAGGTCGGACTCCTGGGTCAAAGTACATGTGCTCCTCTGATCCTACGTTTCCTTAGAATCTATAAAACAAGGACGGAAACACCTCTCTTGTAGAAACGTTGTGAGGATTAAATCAGAGACCTCATCCATCATGTGTGTGGCCCCCAATAAGCACACTCTTGAGTCCTGCCAAGGGGGATGCATCAGGCACTGGGGGTACAAGGAAGAAGAGGGCCCCTCCCTTCCCCACCAGAGCAGTGCCTGGTCCACTGGGAGAGGGGAAAGGTCAACTGACATTTAGGGAACCCCCAGCACAGTGCCTAGGCACAAAGAAGGCAGCATAGTGAATGCAAGTCCTCTATCCCTCTTTCGGTTAAAATTTTTTAAACAAACTCCCCGAGTCCTTCCAACCATCTCAAAGCCTCGTTCTCATTTCCTATTCACTCCTCAGCCTACGGCTCGCCTCTTTCCCAACTGCTCTTCCGAAGGTCACCAATGACCAATGACCAAATTGTCAGTCCCCACTCTTACCTGACCACTCCTCAGTGCTTACCACAGCTGCACATGTCTTTCTTCCAGAAATCTCGACCCTCCACGGCTTCTGCAGAGCTCTCCCCACATTTTCCATCTCCTTTTACAGTTCTTTGGCTGGCTTCTTTTTCACTCCTTAAACATCAGTGTTCCCTAAAAGTCCTCAGCACACCGCCTTCTCCCACACACATGCTCCCAAGGGCAAACTCATGAACTCCACTCTCAGCTGACACCCCCTGCTAAGAAGCCCCATTTATATTCTGGGCCTGGATCACCCTCCTCTATTCCAGGTCCCTATTTTATATCTGCCTACGAGCATCTCCATTTAGCTGTTTGGAACACATCTCAAACCCAGCATGTCCAAAACCACAGCCTGTTACTAAATATACAGGATGATTCAAAAGCAACTGAACACCTTCATGAAGTTACCATGCCACGTGACTCCTCCCCGTGGCGTCAGATCCAGAGCTCTGGGTTTGCACCGCCTCTTCCTCTCAGCTTGGAGGAAGTGAAGGCAGCACTGGGGCTGCCATGTGCCATTTCAACCAGTGACAGTGACAAGACTGCGTCTGATTACTGCCCTGTGACCCAACAGGTGCGTGCCCAGCACTGCTGAGAGCCTATAGGAATCACCACGCCAGCTCTTTTACAAACTGATTTTAGTAGATATTTGTATATAGCTGCACCACTAGGAAATGTTCAATTCTTCTCAATTTCCTTGGGCAGCTGTTCATCCCTACTAGAAAAGCTACCACCTCCATGTAGATAGGGGGGTTCTGCTAACTCTGGGATTAAATTTCACTAGAAGATAAACCTTATGAAAGCAAGGCTTGGGCTTTATTCATTGCTGTGTCCCTAGCACCTAATACTACCCGTCACACAGCAGGTGCTGAACAGACAGCAGTATCTGGATAGATGTCAACAGCTACCTGTTGACTGAGTCAAGGATGTACACAAAGTAGCGCAGCAGCTGGCAGACAGCTCAGGTCCTCCACCCACTCTAATCCTGGCCTCCCTCTTTTCTTTCGCAGAGTCTTTGGGGGTGCGGAAGGTATCCCCCACGTCTCTATACTCACCGCTTCTCCTTCAGCTTGGTGTCCCAGGAATGTAGGGCATGGCCTGCTTCTGCCGATTCCCTCGGGAGGTCACCAGGGACCAGCTAGCAGGGCCTGTTCCCTCCCTGCAGCTCACAGAACTTGCTGCATCTCAGCTGCCTGCTTCTACGGGCCCCTCACTTCGATCCCGCTGCCCACAGCTGCTCCACTAACTTCTCCACTTTGTACTTATAATACGGCCAAAAGGAAAGCTACATGGAGAACCAAATAACTATCATCTATGCCTGAAAAAGGAGGCAGTGGCTTTATTCTTCTCTGACAGTTAAATTCATGAGCATTTTGACAGTTATTTTCTTAGGGCTTTCTCAGCTGTTTCAGAATGTTCAGGTTCCACTGTTGAAAACTGTAGCACTAGATGAATGATACATTCCTAGAGAAATTCTCTGAAAGGACTAACACAGGTAGACAGGTGTTAGCTTTCTAGGCAAAAGATACCTTAGAGCGAACAAGATTAAAATGTGGCTGCAAAGACAATGAAGATGTCCATTCCTTCAGAAGCTTGAAGAACAAACAAATCAAAGGTCTGGCCTTAAGAGAAAAGGACGTGCCTGTGACACACGGCAACCTAAAAAACAGGTTACAGATTTTGCTTTGCTTTTTTCTTTTCTGTGGGTTCCTACAAATAGACTCTTAATTCATTTGCGTAAGATGGGTTAGGTGTAGTCAGTGCTAACTTCAAAAACTATTACTAGTGATATATTATTATAAATAATAAAACAAAATCAAATACCATTAGAAAATAGGGAACAAGAGACAGGAAAGCCTTCATTTAATTCTAAGCTAAAATTAGCATGAAGGAGGCACATCATTTGGAAACATTCTCAGCCTCAAACTTAGGAGCAAGCAGGAGGTGAGGAAAACACAAGTTGAAAGCCCAGGAAAGAGACATGAACAGAGCCAGGACTGTGGCCTCTCCCACTGCAGTACTGGTGAAGCGGGATGCGACTTACATCACTTGTCTCAAACAAGGTTATGCGCCAAATTGGTTTTTTTCAAAGCTGTGAGATTTGGTTTTATTGATAAATTTTAGAAGAGAGAAATAGTTGGGGACATAAAAGGGAAATTTCCCAGTATTATACCTTACCATTAGACATAATTAGGAAGAAAAAGACTAAAAGGGTCTCAGGACCCATCCCAACACCCTTTGTCCTGCCACCCGAAGTTCCTTAGCTAAGTAGGTAACAAATGGAAATGACGTATTCGACTGGGTCCAGGGATTGAGTGCTTTTAATATCTTCCCAACAGCACTGACTCCGACTCCAGAATGGCCACGCGGCAACAGCAAAAACAGAAATAATCATGACTATATGTCATGAAATGACCCCACCAGAGAACTGGAGGATTTTTCTGCCTTACGTTTATTTGTTCTTGTAACCATACAGTAACATCCTGATGAATTTAAGATATGCTAATTTGGGGGTCTGTCAACTTTCAGCACCACAGGAGTTCACTCCAGGCACACAATATGACATTAAATTTTACTTTGTTGGTTTTTCTCTCTAAAATTCTCTCCTCCAGCTGCCTGTACTCTCCCTTCTCTCCAGTCTTCTGGTCCCTGATTGTCATTTGTCCTCTCTTCCTACGTTTTTGGACTTACAGACTTCTGGACTCCAAACACCCCGAACACCAAGTGCCCTTGAGATACTGTCCAGTCCATTCATCTACTCCCTCATTCAAAAATATTAAGCAGATATATTAGTAGACACTGTTCTATATGCTGGTCCATCACCTCCCGACCCCAGAAACTTCAGTCACAGCCACATGTAAGTGATTCCAGACAGAAAAGAATCTGTGCTCCTCTTTAAACATCAACAGACTGTTCCACAGCCTCCTTGATAACTTAAATCAACGACCCAGATCATGGAACAGAATTCCCCCAACAGGCGGATGTGAATTAATGTTCAAATGGCACTATCACAAAAATCCAATAGCCACCTTCATGCCCCTGAAACATAGACTCTTTCCTCTCTTTTGTCTGGTGTGACTATGAGCAAAAATACTCCAAAAGCTCCTCACTTTGAAGAATGTAATTCTACATGTCTTAATGATGACAAAAAGTCTGTTTATGTAAAGTTTACCTCCACCTTGTCAGTGACCTCTGTGGGTGGCAGAAAGGTGGTGTCCAGGCCATTCCACAGCCTGGGAGCATCTGAATCCTGGAGGGGCTTGGGAATCTTGCCCGCCTCCCTGGGTGAATCTGATGTGCAACCAGATTTGAGAACCACTCGTTTACTGAAGGGATTGCAGGCTTTAGCATCAGACAAACCGGGGTACTGAACATGCGTCTCAGTTCTACCAGTTTATTTGTCTGTGAAATAGGGAGAGGGTCCTGCAAGACTGCTGAGAGGATTGCGATCACTCGGTGCAATGTGCTGGGCACACACAGTAGGTGCTCAATAACCTGCGCTATCATTACTGTTTCTGTTAGATCGCTATTATTTAGGACTCTTCTGAAGATCTCTCTCTGAAACTGCATTTCTCTATTTGAGACACCAAGAACAGAAAGCAGCGTGTGACAGTTTTGCCAACTGTGCCCAAATGGAGTAAGAGGTTGACTTCATGTGTCCCCACATTACAGTCTCATGCAGGCCACTCCTTTAAAAAAAAGAAAAATCACTCAAGGTTTGACTGCTGACTCACTACCACCTTGACATCTTTTCTGCCTCGTCTGCACCCAGCTGGCCACTCTCCCAGGAGGGCCACTCTGGATTTTATCACGTGCCTGCCCTGCTCCTCCCCCGCAGCAGAATTACTCCGGCTTCCTGAGTGCAGGCCACTCCTCCTCACCTCCACCCTTGCCTTAATCTCATTTTGTGGGCACACCTGCTACCCCCTCGTCCCAACTGCATGTAAAGATGCTGGCCACACATCGGTCCTGCCGTCTGTGAACCATCACTCCTCGTGTCGTGGTGTTAACAGAAATCCACGAGGCGCCCCACAGATACTTTTCCTAATTTTTTTGTCAGTCCTCATATGGAAAGGAAACAAATAAAGTCAAGGGTTCATTTTCCTCCCCTCTTAGTCCACACACAGACATCCTCTTCTGCACCCTGCAGAAAAGAGCTGAGTCTCAGTAACGCCTCCACAGAGCGAATAAGGGATGCTCTGACCCACAGTGTTTCACAAGCCCTATCGTTCACAAGGAAGACTGGACTCTGAAAGCCACACAAAAGCACTCATAAATTCCAGACTGCCCTCATCGTCCCCTCCCTGCCTTTTCCTAAGAAACTAGTTGGAATATCACTTCAGAGGTGGGATTCTTTCAAGAATTTTCCTTCTCAAATAGTCTATCACATCAACCTAATCAAGTGTCACGACTATTATTTATACTGAATTTTACTTTAATTCACATATGTTTACTAACAGAGCAAAGAGCATTTTAATAGAGCACTTTAAATTCTTTAAATCAGGTTTTGCCTAACAAAAATCCAAAAATTCACTATTTGTTACTTTTACTAATCATTACAACACTGAGTATGGACTCTCACATGAGTAAAGCTGTGTCTATGACTATCAATGCATTTCCAAATTCTGCAGCACAAAGACAAAGAACGTGTTGATCCCTCCCGACACGGACGATACAGTCATCTCTCCAACTTTCTAATGACTTTTAAAAGACTCATCTAAATTAAGTGTATTTAAGCCCAGGTCTGCCCACAATATTAAAATTATTCAATTCTTGAGTAGTATTAAGAAATAAAAATTCAACAGGAATTTTAAAAATTTAGGTTAGAAGAGAAAGAGTAGAGTCAAAACTAATTAGAAAGGCCATAGCAACAATTTTCTTTTTTTTAAAAGGACATTGTTCCAAAACGCCTGTATTTATTTCTCTCTCTCTGTAGGCACTGCTTTTCAGATCCTTCACACCAGCACATTATCCACACCACGGAGAGTTTCATCCTCCGCAAGGAGGTAAGCTTGCCTGCCTCCTGTGTTATCTGTCCACGTTCCATTTGAATCCAATTTCCTTGCATTACCTCTGCCCAGGTCAGGGATGAATGGCTGTCAAATTCCCAGTGGAATAAAAAGAAAAACCCTTTCTTCCTGAGGCAGCAAGTTTCAATTCACAGAGCACATGGCTAATCTACATATGTGAAGGTCACGGCACTTCAGTCAAAGAGGTTAAGAATGGAACAGCTCACGTAAGGGGTTGTCTTAAACATCTTGGCATGATGCCCAACAAGTAAGATTGTTGAAAAGCAATAGATAGCTTCTGGCAGCGGCCAGGGGAAAAATATTTTGATCATGTGATGCCACACACACTACCTAGTTTATTTTGTGTGTGTGAAACTTGGAGAGCCCCTAAAAAATACCACATATGTAAATCAAATCCAGATTTCAGCTTTACCAGTTTAGCCCAGCTAGTACACCTCCCTCTTCATAAAACACACTTATATGAAATTTCTAGATGAACCAAGAATAAAATTCCAACATACTGACAACCAGTTGGCTCAAATATCTTAACAGCTGATTACAACTTCTTTCCATTATTTTTTCAAATCGTGAAACACCAGAAAAAGGTATTTACACGAAGAAAGCACATTTCTTCAAGTTATCCAAATAAAACTGTCTTAAATAAAATTCATCTACTCTCTCCATTCTTCTCTTTCTTCATTAGTAATATGGAAAATTACAGGAACTTAACGCACAATAAAAGACAACACAAAATTGCTTTTCACATCCTATTTTCACCAATGAATTGTTGAATAAAAGTAAAACACGGCTGCTTTAAAGTGCTCATACATCTGACAAACATCTCAGTGTAGGAAAAAGGATAAAGTCTCACCACACATAACGGATACCAGGGGAGAAACCAAGACAGTCACAAAGCACGGCTCTGCCTGCCAGCTGCAGGGCGCTTCCTGAGCTGTCCCCATCCAGCCAGATGAAACTGAAGGGAGCTGGCACCAAGAGCGGGGAAAGGGAAGAGTTTCAAACCCAACAACATTGTAAGAAACCTTACTACAATTTTTTAAACTTTTCAACAGTTAAGAATAATAAACTACTTGTTTAACACATGGAGAAAATTAATTAGAACCAAAAGACCCATTTCACCAATTTGCAAATTGCCTACCACCAGTTTTCTTCAATTCAAAATTTAAATCCCTTATGATGCCAGCGTTATTCAATCCACATTTCTAATTAAATGGAATAGTAAGTAAAATAAAAATATCCCACAAACTATCTTGATTTATTTTAATCACCAATATGCACTTAGCAATCAAAGGATATTCCTCTATACTAAACAATGAACACTACAATGCTTAGCAATTTTCCAGTATTCTCTGGATATTTTTTTATCTAATACAGCGTCCCTTCACCAAGGTCACCAAATGTTTCTGATGGTGGTAAAATCATAAGTTCTAATTACTGATCTTCTGATTTATTTTTCCTTACCAATTTTTAAAAATGACTGAAAAAATTGGAAAAATACAGGAGACATTTTAGAAATGTGATCAGCTGCTCCATAACTTTTCCTAAACACTTGGCAGGGTAAAGACATATCAGGCAATAAAAAACTGAAACTGTCTGGACTAGAAATAAGCTTCAAATATTAACCTATTTGTTCTGAGAGGAAAGACTAATAGGCTGTTAAATTAACTAGTACAGAATCACATCTAACTCATTTTAATTCCTTATCATGCATCCCTCTCCCTGCCAGGTAGTACCAGTACTTTATCAAATCTGCTTCTCACGCGAATTCCGTAAAGTATCCTTCCCCATTTCCTTAGAAACGAGGAAACCGCAAACCTCAAAGAGGCAAAGTACCTGGCCCAGGGTCACACAGGTAGCAAACGTCCAGTCTTCCAGGCTCTCTGACCTGCACACCCGTGGCTCTTGCCCCTGCCCTGCTTTCACCCCCATGCCTCCTCTCTCGGTCAACTTCTGCTCGTCAATCAGGCCTCAGCTGATCAGACGTGATGTACGGCACAGAGCTCCCACCCTCATCCCAATCTAGTCTCTGTGAGGTGCCCCCTAACATTTAAACTTCTCCCACCTGAACCGTTTACACTGTATCGTGCACCGTGTCGGCCTGTCCTAGTCACTGCACTGTCCATCAGTCCAGGTTCAGGCCTTCTCATCAAGGGACCCATCACCCAACCCGGTGCGAGCACACAGCAGGCTCTCCACAAGCAGCCGCCGAGTGCTCCCAGCTCTACTACGCCGACTCAATCCTACAGTCCCAAAGCCCTGACATACAGAAGATGGTTCAATATGGTGAAGGGAAATGAACTGAATTTTAAATCCTTCATGCTACTGATACTATAAACTCATTTCTTCAACAGAAAAATCATCATATGATACCCAAAACAAAATCCAAATTAAGATCACTTTCTCATCAATGTCATAGCACCTAAAAACAACTTCCAAGTACGCTGACCTTCCACATAAAACAGTGAAATGTGTAATAACATTCACCGGGGAATTTTCAGTTTGGAATTATCATCTACTGTTCAAATACTTAGATGATGCACTTTGACGGATATAGTCTTTCTGCACAAAACTGCAGAAGAATAATGTAGCCATTCATTTTAATTTCCACTTTGTAAAACATCAGGAGTCCATGATAATTCACCAGGGAAAATTGTGGATCGTGTGTTATGTTTATTCTTTGTATCTTAAGCACCAAGTGGTGCTCAGTAAGTATTTGTGCATAATAGAATTACATTTTGTCCCTGATATTTAAAAAAATCTCAACATGAAAAACTGTTCTTCTCTACATATGTGAGGCAGGTCCTTGGCATTCTCAGATAGGACATTCCCTGTTCTGACTATTTGAGAGCCTCCCTAAACTTCCCTGATATGTAGAATAAATCATAATCTTGCAAAGGACCAAATCTGAACCATGCGACTGATTTCGACCTATCAGTGAAGCTGAAGTAGATACAGAAATGAGTTACTTAACCAATGAGAGACCAAAAGCCACCACCTAGAATCTCAAAGAAGCCATGAAACTTTGTTCTCTTGCAAAAAGGACATCCCCTAAAAAGCCAGTTATTTTTGCAGATCATGAAAGTGGAAAGGTCTCAGAGGTAGGAATGACTCTGGCTAAAGAACAGAATTTACTAATACAGAGGAGGGAATACTGAATGGGTCAGTGGCTTAGATCCAACAACATCAGCCTGCCACAGGCTCTATTGGTAAATCAAAACCAATTCATGTAACTGTTTACAACAGTCCCAATCAGTACCAAACTACACTTTGTGAGGGAAATTACAGTGGAATTCACAAAATCTGTATATTTGTGCAGGCCTCAGTTTACATCCTCTGAACGTGACTGGAATCTAGTGTAGTTTAGTAAGATACTCAATGATACACAGTTGATTAGCCAACATATCTTTTAAAGTATTCGAAGCAGCCCAAAATTTTGCAGCTAAGAGGGGCCAGGGTCACTAACTGATGGAGGCAGGGCTTGTCCTCAACCACACCCTGAAGCGCAGCAGGGCCAGGCAGAGAACAAGAACCTAGGCCCCCTTCACTACACCAGTGGGTAGACAGGTGGGGAAAGAAGAGGTGCCCCGTAAGGATGCTACAGGATTTACAGCGATGGGCTCAGCGATAACCCCGCCCAGCAGGCAACAGTCCAGATAAGGACACTGAGTCCCGGCCAGATCTCAGAGAAAACAGGCACTGAAGCCTACAAATGAATCAAGGTCTGACCAACTCCAAGCCCACAATCTTTCCATTGCATCGTGCTGCCTTACAATATATTCATATTGTCTCATAAATCCTCATAATCACAGAAATACACTAATACACAGCAAACATACCAGCCCCCTTAGAAATACATCTGTTTCTTCAGAAAGATACTTGCTCAGCAGTAGCAATGTTTTACATTTCTGTTTTCAAGGTCATTTATAATTCATTGGGTAAAGTGAATTTATTATAAAATATACAAACAGGAAGCAGAAAATTAAAGGATAGTAAAATGGGTTTATAGTCTAATATATATAAATATATGGTCACTGAATCTGAAAGTTTGCTTCTTAAAATTCCAGAAATTATATGTCAAATTCTAGACAAATTTTAGAATTACCAATCATTTCAAAATAAGTACAAAGTATGGTGAGCAGTTTCACTTCTCGGATGCTCATCACAAAAAGAAACAGGAGATACTAAGAATTCTGGAACAGCCTCCACTAGTCATCAATGCCTCGCTTTCTGAAAGGTTTATTTCAGGACCCAGAAGCAGTAGCTGAATTTACTCCTCAGCCGGCATACATTATCTAAACAGTTACCAAAAATACTCGAGCAATCTAAGTATCTTCCTAAATCTGAGCAGACTGTTTTAACTTTTTTTCTAAGAGCCTATATAATGTAGAAAGCTGAGAAAAAGAAAAAGAACCATTTTATATAAATTTCAAAGTAACCACATTCTCCTTCTTTTAGTTATTATTCTCTGCGGTGGATCTATATTTTGCTCCAAGCCAGTAACTGATTGGTAGAAATGGAAGAGTCACCAGCTCACATCAACTATTATCACAACAATCCACAATTATTTGTTTTGCCAAAATCCAGTCCCCCACCCAAAAAAACGCAGGCCAACAGACTGCTGACCCACATGGTTGCTATTTGTACTTTGTTTAAATGAGCCAGTTCTAAGTCAACGATGCCAAAAATACCAAGCCCAGGTACAGTGGAGCAGGCTTTGGCAGGATGTCTCTGGCCTGAACTACACACAGGAGCAGCCGCAACCCCCACACCCCAGCTACTGTCTGGGTCTGGCACAGGACTTAAGAAAATGGGTGCTCAATAAATATTTGCCAGTTGATAGTCTGGAGCAGACATTTACCTAACATGATACACCCCACAGCATACACAAATGCTGAATGTTTACACCTTAAGAAGTAATTGTTGCTTCCTGGTACAAGCTCTTAAATTGCAGTTCATTTTCTCTGTGCCCTCTGTGGAATCTGGCGTTGGAGCACATAACTGATCACATCCCAATACTTCACACACAAAAAGTCTGCTCACAAGAAAGACTAACCAAGATCCAACAAGCATCTCTTTGCAGCTGCCTCTAAAATTTAATTAAAAGGCTAATCACCTTAATTTAGGAATGTTTCTGCCTACAAAGAATTTCTGCCGCTTTGCAGAGGAAGACAATTAAAAACATGAGGTGGGGCACAGGTTTGAGACACGTAACACTGAAAAAGGACACAGCATCACGTGGATTGGTCATTCACTCTAGGCTGGAGGGGTGAGGTGCCCCAAAACTTAAAACAAAAAAATGTGTAAATTACCATTATAAATGATTTCCCCTAATAGTAGAAAGACAGAACCAGTAATTTTAAAAAGAAGCTAAAAATGCAAAAGATGAGAGAAATAAGGGGAAAATGATCATGCTAACAGTTCATTTCCATATCATATTATCTAACAAAGTCCCAGATTTCTCTCAAGAAAGTACCTCAAACCTTTCAACAGAAAGGCTTCAAAAACCTGCTTTTAAGCTTTTAATGACATAACTGACAATGAAACAACCAACCTGCACAAATGCACATTTCCAAATTGACAAAATCTGGGAAAATTGCTCTAAAATTAAAATTGGAAGTAATGGACTAAGAACAAACAAACAAAAAATACCTCTAGTGTTCCCATGGAACATTTGAGGGATAATTTACTAACAAACTAAAAAGGGGCAAAATTAATGGTTATAAAAATAAGCTTACTTTACTTACTATATGTGTTAATAACTAACGCTTTTAAACTTTAACATGAAGAAAGGGAAGGAAAATACGTATTTCATATTTCCATGTGGGAGGATGAGATTGTCCTAGAAATGGATGGAGTGATGGTTGCACAACAATGTGAATGTACTTAATGCCACTGAACTGCAACCTAAAAAATGGTTAAAATGGTAAATTTTATGTTATGTATATTTTACTATAATAAAAAATACATATACATATAAAATTTTTAGTATCCCACATAGGAAAAAAAAAAGTGGTCTAGAATTTTCTCCTGGACTTCATCAAATATGGCTTCCCTTCCAGAGTTACCTAATAAGGAATGACTTCTTGTCTGATTCTCAGGTTTCATCTTTCATCAAGGCCCAATGAGACACTGAGAAGTGCATCCTACAGAATACAGTTAACAGAGGCCAAGTCTAGTTCAATGCAAAAGGGCTGCCGCGCTATGACAGACCTACTCCAAATCTGCTGCCATCCACCAAAAGTAAGAGTCTATAGGTACATCAGATATGCTTAAGATCCTAGGGCTTGAACCTCTTTCCTAGCAATAAATACCATTCAAGAATCAAATTAATTTCATCATCAGTTCACCAGTCAAAGTCAGCAGCTTTCTAATATCCTTGGCATTAATCCATTCAGTAGTGAATTTGAAAACTGGCCACTGGATCCTATTCAATTAAAGTAAACCTAAGGAAATAGTTTTTCCTTAAAATTACTCCAAGTTAAAGACTCTGAAAAGAGAACATATCTGTTGAAAACGTACTATGGAAACACATATTTTACTTTGATAAATCCACTCAGCCACTCAATGAGCATGCATTGTTAAGTTAAAACTGTACTACACAGGTATCAACAATTCCACTCACTCCAATGGCATACGGCAAAATAATGACACCTAGGTAATTATACTTAAGTCATTTTTCTTCACCAAATTTCTGAGGAAAAGTCACTAACATATATCAAGTTTTGAGATGAAAATTAATTAACTCAATCACTCAATTAAACCAAAAAGGGCCACTCAAGTCTTATACAAACAGCCTCCAAACTGGAAAAAGCAACATTGTATAATAGTTCTATATCTATATAAATATATCCTTGTGGGATGAGCAGCTCTGCCTGGTAGCTCCCCCCCCCCACCCGGGAAAACAGGACCTCGGATTCCTCGGCCTGGAGCGTGCACACACAGCACGTGCGCAGCTCTGCGGCACATATCCACACAGCATCTGCACAAATCTCCGGATGAAGGACACCTCTGAAAAGGCAACTGACCAAAAACTACCCAATTCCAAAAAGGCCTAGGGTGTGGATGTGACCCTTGAAGCATAAACAGGATTGTAAAATGTCATAAATTTCTGTAATATCCATTTTGAAAATCTAAATATTGTAAAAAAAAATTAATGGAACTTGAAATTTATTAATACTCATTTTGAGCCCTCCATAAATCTGTTGTTTTAAGTAACACACAACAGTTCTTTCAAACACAAATAGAAGTCCCAAATTGATAAATCTACACACAGCCCAAAATGAAAGTGCCCCAAGAGAAATACAAGTTCCTCAAACATGGATCAAAGCACCCAGATCCTTTAGCTGAGCAGTGTCAGCCTCATGTAGAGCAGTGAGAAAAACCTCTCAACTTAGGGCACTGGGCAAAAAAGTAATGCAGTTCCCTATGCCGATACATCTAACATTTACATCTCCAAGTCAGACTTCAAAATTTCATATACCCCCAAAAATTTTTTAACGAAGCCACTCTCTTCCGAGGAGAGGACAGGGTTAAAAAAAAAATGAAATGATCATCTTTCTAGTTTGCCTGTCATAATGGTATTTATCCTAGAGAAATAGGTAAGCTCCTATTACATCAGAAGTCTTTTTTTTTAGCTATGCTATGCCCCAAAATATAGAGTCCATTGATAAGAAACGGAACTGAAAACTCAGCCCCATTCTATTACACCTGTTTTCTTTAAAATGTGTCTATGCCCAATAAAACTGCCAAATGAGTTTTACACTAAGAGACTTCCTCTACACTGTCTAAAATTTTTTAAATCGGTTCTCAAACCATAATTAATACTATTTTTATACCAAAGTAAAGATGTTATTCTCTCAATTCGAATGAAAGAACATGATATTTAGAGGGTAGGTCCATTAGTAAAAGTGTCTAAGTCTGATTTGGAATATTTCCATATCCACAACACAATTCTGATACTTCTGATACAACATGACATGGGGAAAATGGAACAAGTATAAAAAGCTTTGCCAAAAATTCATTCTTCAATATAGATAAAAAACAAGACCAAAGGAAAATGAGGTATTCGGGTTTCTCATTATAGACACAAGGTAAGAATACGTTGTTTCCTGGAATATACTTAACGATTTTGTGTTAATATGAATGTAAATTTAAGTGATAGCTGTCTTACAGAGCAGCTGCCATTAAAAAAAAATTGTCAAAAGTAAGTACACAGAAATCAGGATCCCCAATGAAAACAATTTTAAGCCAAGCATAATTTCATCTCAGATAACCTAAAACAAACAGAAAGCTGTAGACATATTTGTTATATTTTCTTTGTTTTTTAAAGCATAAGCCTTCTCTATGAACCAGAGTTGCCAATTCCACCTCTCCTGACGATGGAGCAGCTGGCCGGCCATACCTCGGCAAATACATCAATTTAAGCCACAAAAATTTCTTTATAAGATTTAAAATATCAGATAGGATAAGATTTCACAGAGAGAGAAAGTGGGAAGTGATATTATGCTATAATGTATCTTATACATATTTTTAAGGTAATCAGGAACCAGCCTGTAACTTCCTGCTTTGTAAGTCAGCTAATCACTTTTCTTTTAATGGTAAATAAGGCCCTTTTTTTTATTACATTGTATTATATTCTATAAAACTAAAGTTAAAATAGCAATAATAAAATTCAGCACAAATGTGGACATCACAAAATCTTAGTTATGTGAGCAGACCTCAGTATTCCTCTCGAGACTGCTTTATCTGAATACTTTATCTCACAAAAACCCACTAACTGTATCGTAAAATGTCTTATTTCACTTTTTAAAAGACCCTTCCACTACAATATATGCACATGTTTTGCTCCCAATTACAAAAACATTTGCCACCTAATATAAACCATTCCTAAAATCAAAAATGAAACTAAATGTGTTAAAAGCCACAAGAAAATTTCCTCTTTTAACAATGTGATTTAATAGTATTTCATGCCCTGTAGTAATTTAACAGTTTGGACAAATGACTGTTTCTTAGCATAATTATCATAACAAATACTAAATAATACCAGCCTTCCAAAAAGAAAAAAATATAAGAAAGAGACACATTCCACATGTTACACGGTAAGGTACCCAAAAGAAATCTGTGAATCTAGGTCATATGCCCGTCATTTTTCTTCCTCCTGATAAATAAAAAAAACTATTCCCAAGGGTCATACTGAGGACATAATGGATTCACTCTCATTCCAAGAAAACAAAATACTTAAAATGATTGGTACCATTAGGAAAAAAAATACCCTAAAGTAACACCGACCTACATCTGCCTCTTTCATCCTTGTTTCTAGTTTACAAAGATGTGAATTTCAAACTGCCCCTTTAAAAGCAAGCTGACAAAGCAAATCTTTTTAAAATTAATTACATGGGTTTATTTACCAAGGTTTCTCTATGTTTTTACTTCTACAAATCAAAAATTAAAATTAAAATCCCAACCTTCTTATGAAGAATAGTAAAATACATTATCATTAAAAGTAAAACTCCACTAACTAAAGACTAGAAAGGAGTAGACACCAACGTCCTCAGCCTGGGATTCACGCAATTATCTGTTAAATTCAGTACTGCTGTTCACTCTGACAAGTCTCTCCTCTAAGATACAGTTATTATTAAAATACACTTCCCTAAAATAAATGAGCTAAGTAAAAATATATACTACAACCAGTTATTCCTAACAGATTAATTTTTTTTAAACTTTCATAGCATTAAAATGTCTATGAAAGAAAAATTATCTGGAAGAAACACACCCAGCACAACTTGCATGTAATATAGTTTCCCTAAAACATTGTGTAAGCAGTTCAAATAAGGCTCACATTACCTAATTTAACAAAATTATCAAGGGGGAATAAAAAAGATTCCTGGGACATTTCTGCATTCTCCAAATCAGAAGCAAATATAAAATGATTTTTAAAATTCCCCAAGAACATTCACTTCTTCCCTTTTAATTAATTGTCCACAAAAATTACTAGTTTCCCCAACTCATGTCTTCTTAAATATAAAGTCAATTCTAACTAAAACACCTCATCCACAAACATCTTAAAACGATCAAATTGTTAAAACACAACTTACTAAAAATACAGCTTTAATCTTGTTATAAAGCTAATTAAATACCACTAAAGTATATTTCTGTATATCAGAACCTTGAAATTTTTAATGCTATAAGTTTTAATTTTACATTAAACTATATGTGCTGACATAATTCAAATTTTTTCAAGGTTTAATCCATAAAAAGCACTTTGATTAAAGTTTTACAAATCCAAAAATTGGTAAAATTCTTGGTTTAACTATTTTTCAATTGCCATATATTCATCTTACAATTAAAGTGCATGACAAATGCAGTGTCCAAGCTAAGACTGTCAAAGAGCTGAATTTTGTAAATGCCCAATACTGGACACCAGCATAAGGTTTGTATGTGTTTAATCCTTTTATTAATAACTATGATTCATGATAATGTAAGCTTTAAATAATATTCAACCTTACATCTGCTTGTAATAGAGCTCAGTTATTATTTGTGGCAAGAATTTTTGTGACTGTACTGCTCAGCACTTCTATTTACATCAGCAGTGCTAAATGCCCAATGGTGAGAGGGGAGCCAATCAGATGGCAGATTAGATGTCAACTCAGAGGCAGCTGTCTGGAGACTATTACAGCCAGTTTACCTCCACAATTCAAATTCCAAACCTTGCAAAGGAGATCAAGTCAGTCTTTAGGCTCAGCCTACGAGCAAGAAACAGCAAGAGTGCAGAACACTTCCTAATAACGCTGCAGGACTTGGGTGACAGGAAATTAAAAATCCAAATAAATCCGATCCCAAAAGATCAATTTTCACTGGTCTATTTCACTGGATGTGCTGAATAAAATGTATGCCTAATCCATGATCAAAATAAGTTCAATTTAACCGGAATGTGTCCCTTTAACATAGCCTATCTGTTGAAGGTGACTCCTTTCAACCAGCCTGCACACCAAATAATGGATTTCCCTATTCTTAGAAATGAATCAATATATTTTAGGATATCTTACCTCCACATCGTTGTAAATGTGGTTATATTTTTGCTACTAAACACTCAAACTCAAAGCCCGCATCGGGTTATCTCCGAATGGCTGGGCACAACTACGAAAAACCCACTTGGCTGCTACAAAGCTAACCTATTTTTCCTGCCTTCACCTTGTAAGCTAAGAGGGAACGTAGTGTGGCCGGAGGTAGGACAAAGTTCCTCATTCTTTTCCCAGTTCAATCTCATTGTTGGCGCTAACCGAGAAGAGGGGGTCAATATTCCTCCCCAGAACGTACTGGCCGGGAGCGCCTATTTTGTTAAAAAAGCTGCCCGAACGGTCCCCCGCGCCCACACGGCTTCCTGGCGGCGCGGTCCCCGACTCCCGCACGCGCCGCTCGGCGCCTGGGGTGGGGTGGCGAGGCGGGTGCTCGGCGACCGGCAATCGCGGCGCCCGTCCCGGGCCTCGCCGAGACCCCCTCCTCAGGCCCCGGGCCCCGCGCCGCGCAGTCCGACGCTGTGCGCTGCCCGGCCTCGGAGGGAGGCAGCCGCGAGTTAAAATGGCTTTGGGCGCGTCGCCCCCGCCTCCCCCGGCAGAAGACGCAGAAAAAGTACGCGGAAAGAAAGAAACTAGGGCTCGCGGCGCGCGGCGAGGCCGCCGCGGCGGAAGCAGGCCCGGCCGGCGCGGGGGTTACCTGGGATCTGCCCATGGTCGGGCCGGGGGTGCCGGGGCTCATCGCCGGGTGGCTTCTTTGTTGCGCGGCCGCCCAGGCCGGGCTGGCAGCAGCGTACTGGGCGCCCATGTCCTTGCCCAAGCCCATGCCCGCGGCCGCCTGCTGGCCGCCCGCCGCCGCCCCCGCCGCCGCCGCCTGGGACTGGGGCTGCGACGGCGGCGGCGGCGGCGGCGCGCTGGGGCTGCTGTAGTCAGGGTAGCTGCCGCCGTAGCTCCTCATCATGGGGCTGGGCGAGGTGAGCAGCTGGTTGAGGGTCGGGGTGGCCCCCGACGGGTGCTGGTTCTGCCCGGCGAAGCGCTGGAAGCCCCCTGCCGCCGCGCCGGCGGCCGCCTTGCTGAGGCTCGCGGCCCCGCCGCCCCCGGGGCCCATCATCATGCCGCCGCCCTGCTGCCGGGGGGAGCTCAGCACCCCGTACCCCGAGGACGAGCCCCCATAGCCGCCGCCGCCGCCTCCTGCTGCTGCTGCTGCCGCCGCCGCGGCCGCCGCCGCCACAGCTCCCGCTCCTGCTCCTCCTCCTCCTCCTCCTCCTCCGCTGCCTCCTCCTCCTCCACCTCCTCCTCCTCCTCCTCCACCGCCGCCGCCGCTGCCGCCGCCCGCGCTGGGCCGGCTGTAGCCCGGATAATGGTTGTACTGGCTGTTGGGGTACCCTTCGTGGGAGTTCTGCAGGGGGTCCATGCTGTTGGGGGCTCCGGCGGCGGCTGAGGCGGAGTGCATCATCCCCATCCCGGGGCTTTGTTGTCCGCCATGTTGATCAAAGCAAGGCCCAGCGCGGCCGCCGGGGCCGCCGCTAGCAGGGGCAGCGCTGCCATAGTAATTATTAAACTCCGAGACGGCAGCCGGGCCGCCGCCACTGCCGCCGCCCCCAGGCACGGCGACCGGCGGCTGCTGCGCGCCCAGGGCGCCCAGGCCCGGCTGCTCGTACCGGCCGCCCGCCGGCTCCCCCATCTTGGGCGGCGCGTCGTCCTCGTCGCCCGGCTTGCTCAGCAGAGGCTGGCCCGGGGGGTCGGCCTGGCTGCCCGCGGCACTGTCCTTGGCGCCTCCATGTTGCGGCTGCTCCATATCCTGACCGGGCTGAGCGGTGCCGCCGCCCGCGCCGCCGAGGCTGTTGTTGTTGGAAATGGGATGTTGTTGCTGCTGCTGCTGCTGCTGTTGCTGCTGCTGCTGCTGGAACTGGTTTAGCTGCTGCTGTAGTGCGTGGTGGTGGTGGTGGAGGTGGTGGGCATGGTGGTGGTGGTGGTGGGCATGGTGGTGGTGGTGGTGCTGCTGGTGGGGCGGTGCGGCGGGGGCTTCGCCAACGGTTTTCAGTTTGTGGTTGGGGAGCAGCCCCGTCTCCATGGCCGAGCCCGGGCCCGACGAGGAGGAAGAGGAGGACGCCGCCGCCGCCGCGGAGGAGGAGGAGGACAGCGCGGCGGCGCTTCCACCCTCCTTGAGAGCCGCCTCGGAGCCGCCGCTCTTGGCGCTGTTAGTGCTGGCGGCGGCGGCCGCCGCGCTCGCGTTATGGGCCATGTTCAGTTCGTGACGGGGGTGCAGGGGGTGGTGGTGCACATTATTCAGGCCGCTGCCGTCGCCGCCGCCCCCCAGCATGGGTCCCGGTGCCGCCGCCGCCGCGCCGCGCGCCCCCGCCTCCAGGTCCCGGGCCCCGGGCGCCGGCCGCGGCCCGGGGGGCGCCCGCCGCTCGCCGCTGCCCGCCCGCGCCCGCGCCGCCGTCGCCGCCGCCGCCGCTGCTGCCCGCGCGGCCATGATCGCCGCGGCGTGGCGAGGCCGGGCGGGGGGCGGGGGGAGACAATAAAACCCACTTTTTAGTCGGCGGCCCCTCCTGTGCGCATCCACACGCCCCGACGGGAATCGAGCGAGCCCCCTCCCCCTCCACAGGCCCCGCCGGAGCCGAACCGGGAGTCACGCCTTACGGTCTGGGCCTGCTCCCGCTGTGTGATTTCATGGTGAAAGTTTTTAGTTCAGGTTTAAATGAAACTTTTCTCTTTTCCTCTCTAACCCGGATATGGGTAAATACACGACTGACTGAGCCTATCGGGCCCAGCATGGCATGAGAGGGAGCCGAGCGAGCCCGAGCAACTATTATCCACTTCTCTCTGATTACTCGTGTGCACTCGCAAAACGCGGACTGGACTCAGCCCGGGCCGCCGCCCGCCGGGCCGTGCGCCCGCCCGCCCGCCGGGGCGCAGCCTCGCGGGCACCGGCGGCCCCGGGCCGGGGGCTCAGGCCGCTCCGCAGGCGCCCGGAGCGCGGCGGCGTGGGGCGACGGGAGGCTGCACTTCCCCCTCGTGCCTCCGTCTCCTTGCCAACCGGGCGTTCGCGTGTTTGTTTTCACGTCTAAAAGGAACGATACAAAGGTGGAAAACGAGTCTGACGAGCAAACAAAAGAGGGAGAAAGGCAGGGGAACAAAGTTGTCTGTCGGCCTCAAAGGTTACGGAGCCGACGGAGAACAAAAATATTTGGGCAATCCGTGCAAAAGCACTGCCTCTCCCCAGAGTTATGTAATTTTTCATAAGGTTAGCCTCTCTGCCTTGATTTCGGGCCATCGGCGTAATTCCCACAACTTCTTCAAACTGCAAAATTAGGAAAGAGTTGAAGTGAGTCTTAGTCGCATTCCCGGAGCGCCCTGTACACAGCAGGTATTCAATAAATGCTTACGATTGACTGCACCTGCTCCCAAGATAACGTTGCTACAACTTTTTTTTTAAGTCATCTTATATTTGTACGTAGGCTTATCAGTGAAAACAAAGTATTTCCAAAGGGGCATTTTCCTTACTATGCACTTGTCTGTCCTGTCTCTGAAGGCAAAGCCCTCAATTATGTAGAGCGGTGTATTAGGCTCCCAACAACTTGCACGTGGAAATTTAACTGTTGGTGCCATTAATAGTGAAGGCTATGGTTTATCTCACATTGTCATAAATCTATATGACTCCTTTCATCATGTTTCAGAGGTTATGTGCACAGTTAACCCTCTTGATACGAGTTCATTTCTAAGTAATGTGAGACAAAACTAAAAGAAATACATGTTGTATGTAATAAACATAAGACCAGTAATGATATAAATCCATCAACTCTAGTCCTAGAGCAAAAACGTTTCATGATTTTAAAAAAAAACTATTGTTTTATCACTTCATGATGTTTCAAATGTTTTTATCATTGTGAATTTGTCACTTAGTAACATCTCGAATATCTTCAAAAGCAAGACTTCTTAACCCAGACAATGGCTCAGTTGTACTAGTGTGGACTCAGTTTTCATGGTGAGAAAGCATTCGAAACCAGAGCTTTCAAGAGGTCATGCTAGCTGAAATAATATATATGATTTTGGTAGAAGGTAGTTTTCTAAAATCATCTCGTTCTTCAGCTTTCCATAAAGACTATTTTAGTTTATTTCAACTGCAGTGGTTATTTTTGTTTGACCAAGTGTAGATATGTTACATGACCAAATAGAAAGCGATAGATGTGAAAAACTGGTAACTAACTGGGGGGGAGAGGAATCAGGTGCACACCCAAGAGTCATTATAGAGTGCAGAAACAACAAATTGCAATTCTATGCAAACAACTGGAAAACAAGAGTTATACCATCATGTGTAAGAGAGAATAACAGAACTGTAAGGTGAATTCATGCCAAATCATTCATCAGTTATTGCCAGGAGAATACTACATCTTTGTTAGTGTGCCTCTTTGACATTTTCTCCTGGATTTTCTCCCTTTATATATTCAAATACATACTAATTATACACATTACACCACATAAGTTGAATTTTTAAAGTTTTTCATGTGCAAATATAAATATATCTGTTTTGTGTATATGTGTATATATGTATATTCTAAAATCAATTACATATTTATGCTTTTAGACATATATAGTCAAACTAAATATATACATACAATTATAAAAAGGCATTTTTTCAAATTGATGAAATATATCCAAGTCAGTTCGTACAAGTGTAGCCATATTTTGTGGCTTATTTTCACAACTAATCCTAAAAGGGAAAATGAGTCACCAAGTTCAACTCTGGCCCTTTTCTTTAAAATATTTTCTCATATAGAAAAATCGTGAAACTGAAATATATATATATATATATATATATATATATATAAGTCGAAATATCTTTTAATTTCATTTGCTTCAGCAAGTCAACTAGAAGATTGGAACCAAGAGGCTATGAAATAGAGGCCCCCAGCACAATGAAATCAGTCTGCTATAAAAGGCGACACATGCCAGTTTCTCCTCCCCAATGGCAGATGCCACACCCTAAAGCAGACAGAAGGCACTGCAGTCTGTAAGAAGCACAACACAAAGCCAGCAGGACTTGGTTTTGTCTCTTAAACCACAGAGGATGCTAAAATACCTTTTTAAAAGCATCTTGCCGAAGATTAGTCGTGGGCTCCTATTTATTGGAATTAGGCTTCTCAGACACACCTTCTCAGGAAACAAAATAAAAGCCTCTCAGAGTTTCATTGAAAAATCCAGGACTTAATATAAACAAAATCACAACTGTCGGGAGTCTGTTAAAAAGTGACGAAATAGGTTCACATTTCACAAAAGCACAATTTGAACCATGGATTATCATTTCTATTGTGTCAGTTGCCTCAATTACCCTATTTGGCAATTCTACAGTATTTTTTTATGTAAAGTAATAGAAATCACCGTGTTCATTTTCCCTAATGAATCCCGTATTTTTACACCACTTGCCTAAATTTCAAACCATAATGACAACTTTAATAAGTTACTCTAGCCACAAAGGAGCCACGGAGGTGAAGGCCCAAAAGCTTCTGAGTGACCTGGCTGTGCCTGCAGCAGACCCTCCCTCCACCCACAGGTTGCCCAACACCCTCGTGTTTAGCCAGAGGATTATCCATTACTTTGTTAAACATCACCTTTTCGCTACAAAAACAGAGTTGTTCAGGGGTTTTGTTTTGTTTTGTTTTTTTGCAATATGAAAAATTAATATTCAAATACTGCTCCTTTTGAATAAGTTTTAGGGTACTGAATAAAAGGCTCTTCAAACTTGCCCACTTAAAGAGGATGGAGCCAGATGGTAGGTAGACTGCCGAGGTTCTGTTCTTTCTGCCTCATCGTAGCCCATCATACTGTTTGCTTTCAGATTAGTCCCCTTTTACTGTTCTGGTTATTTATTCAGCAAGTAAAACTATCACGATTCACTACCCATCATATTTCTCCGTATTCTTTACATAATTTGGAAGCAATTTGCAATAAAGCCCTGTCAAGGTTTTACAAATAAGAACTATTAAAGAATAAGGCTTTGGATACTTGCTTTCCTTTTAGATTTATGAGAAATGCGATGAATGGAGCTAATGGGATTTCCCTACTGATCTTGGTCAGGGACTTTAAAAAGCACTAAACAATTGTCCTTTTCACTTCTCCGATTTAGATGTTAGCAGGGAATAACTGAGTAAATGCAAGATATGTGATATAGCATTTGATTTGAAACAACTATGCAAATTGAATAGTAATCCATAAGTTTAGGATGCAAAACAATTAGGATTTGAAAAAAATCTAGGCAAGAGATAATTTAAATTTGGGGACTGTGATTAACAGTAACACTATTCTATTTACTAAGAATATAGTGGGGATAATAAATCTGGATGGGGATCAACTATACTTTTTTTTTGACAAGTTTATCTAGAATCTATTTTGTGACATGCCCTGAGAATAAAAAGATGAATATTACCTTCATCCTGTCCTCAATAGGGGAGATAAACTATTACCTAAACTTACTCAGGGCTGCCCTGAAACGTCATGGAGGATTTGGCCAGCAAAGAAGCAAGTTCAGACTTCTCCACCTAACAGCATTCCCTGCAGCTCTGCCTTACTGGCTGCCATCGGCTGGGCACCTTGCCCTAATTCTCCATCTGGCACAGTTCTGACATGACGCTGGGAACTCAACAATATTGGAGCTAGAATCCCAGAACCCTAAGTCAAGTATCCCTTTAGGCTACTACAGTTTCTCTCCAAAGTCCCTAGAAACATAGTAACAGCAGTGAAATAAATTACATTTATTTCCCTAATACATTTTGGAACATTGTACTTTGTATCTTATACTGGACTGTCCACATTTTGAGTGATGTGTAATAAAAATTTTTATTACAGCCTAAGTTTAGAAATTTTTAACTTTTAGACAAATGTGTGTTCAATGGCATTTCTTTCACTTTATTTCCTGCATTGTCCTCATTCATTCTGCCATCAGCAGAATCACTTATTGAGCACCAACTGGTGCCTTTTAATAGTATCGCCTATGATCACATCATGTCACATAATCATCTATATGGCTTCTGTCACTGATAACCTGCTGCTTGAATAAAGGCACTTTATTGATAACACCACTCTAGTTCCTCGTAAATAAATACCTAGGAAATAAATGTATTTGAGGTCGTTTTGTAATAATCAAGAATATATGCAGAAGTCATTTAGAGAGCTAATCACCTCAATTTTCTGGGAAGATTTTTAGTGGGATATTTGAGGGCCTTCTGGGTGTTTGTCGTATGTGATTAATTGCTTCATAGTACACATAAACTTCTAAAATAAAACTACTTTTGAAGCACAATAAATTTCAAACAACTCAGGAGCATTAATGTAGCACATTTGTGATATTTATCTCACCCTGCTTATCTTCAACTGCTTTGTCCCTAATTCATTAAGAGCATCAGTAGGCGCCTTTAAGGGTAAATTATTGACAGTCATCTGTTCTGCTAAGGTCCAAAGGACTGGGTTATATGCTTTTCTTACACAAAATGACATAATTTCATTGGGGGATTTGCTTATCAATGCATTCCTCTAAAAATGCCCAAGTGGTTAAGCATAAATATTTTTTATCTCCCTAACTTCAACGAAGTTAGGGAGATAAAGAAGGAAATTTCCACATTGTAATATGTTACTATAGGACTTAAAATTCAGCAGTCTATGCCTGGCATCTTCTCTAACTCTCAGACGTCTCCTCTCAGGCTGTACTTCTCTCTGTGGTGCTGATGACCTGCTTTCTCGGGGACCATGTGGGTTAAAGGTTTCCCACCCAAAGACTAGTCCACAAGGAGCAGCTGGGAAGACAGCTTCTTGGCTCAACCCCATTCATTCATTCATTCATTCTTCAAAGAATTGCGGAGGCCTGCCTACCCTGCACCGCCAGGGGCTAGGCTCTGCAGCCCCTGCAGTGGAAAAAAAAAAAAAAAAAAGCTTCCCGCACTATCTACCAGCTCGACGTTAATCAGATGATCCCACTAATAAATGTATAATTGCACAGAGATAACGTGCTCTGAAGGAAAGATGCGGGGTTCTAGGAGGGAAATAAACGAAGACGCTGACGTAGACTGGGGCCTGAGGGAAGGCTTCCCGGAGGAAATGGGGCTGAAAACCGAAAAGTGAGAATCAACCAGGGAAAGAAGGGAAAGGGCGTCCCAGACGGCAGGAGGCCAGCGGGGCTGGAGAGCAGAGAGGGGCAGGCGCGCCGGCGAGGTGGGGGCCACACGCTGGGCCCGCAGCCCAGTTCCCTCAGGGCTGGTCCTCCGACAGCGGCGCGGAGCAACTGCAGCATCTAAGCAGGGGGCGGACGCGGGCGGGGCCGGCTTGTCCCGGGACCCACTGGCTGCTGGGAAGAGAGGCGGAGCCAGAGGAAGGGAGCGGGAGTGGAGGCTGGTCCCAGGAGTCCAGGCTCCAGCCGCTCGGCCCGAGGCCTGGCCACCTTCATTTGTTGAGGCTGCCAGTATACGATGATATTGAGGAATAATAAAAGAGGATCATAAAAATGAGTTTAATGTTTACAGTTTTTTAAAACATATTCGGCCTCAAAAATAGAAGGCAATGAAAAAAAAATAGAAGGCAATGCAAGTGTGATTTTCACAGAATAGCTCTAAGATGTATCTATTTTTTTTTAATTAATTCACAGTGCCTCACAGGCTGTGTAGTCTGTTAATAGACCACAAGTTTAAAATAATAATAAGAAGAAAAAGATGAACACCTTTTCCCCTAGTTATTGTATCTCCAGGACTAAACTGTAACCTTTCTTGGCAACCACACCAAAGTCTACACTTGAGACTCTGTACAGGGCTCTCCCACTCCTTCCTGATCCGAACCAATGACAAAGCAGCTGGAAATTCCAGCTTTTATCCCTACCATCCTGGCCACTGCCCCATCCATCTATTCTACCCAGTTCTCTCTACACTGCTCCCCACCACCACCGCTGCCCTGATAAGCCAACTCTGTTCGTAGTAGAATCTCAGCCCTAAAAACAACTTAGAAGTTTTAAGAAGCTGAGGGAAACTCCTCAAATCCATACAGTGTAAATATTTTGTGATGTGAGAGCCTTCTCTCTCTTATCTAGGAATTTGTGAGGTTGAGACGATCCATGGAAAACTCTTGGAAACAAATAAACCAAATGAGTCAAGACACCCAACCCATAGATTCCAATTTGCCTCCCTTCCCAGAACCTCCTGTTTGCACAGTGCCAGGGAGTGTCATGCTGGTTGTCACTGATTAAAGGACACCTCTCTCCAGTGTGGCTGCTTATCTTCTGGAGCTATGCATTGTGACTGCCCTGCTCCTCCATTTGTGAGAGGCCAGAGCTGTCATTTGCAGTCCCTGAAAGGGAACATGGAAAGAAAGCAGAAGCCCCTGTTGGGAAATGACCAGGCGTGGGCAGTATCCTCGTTTTGTGTCATAACTTGGCTTTCTGCCACCTTTCCACAGGTGTAAACCTTGGGGCAAGCCACCTTGGGTGTCTGGAGGAAGAAAAGGAGCGGCCAGCCCTGGGAGGCGATGCTCCCAGGAGGCAGTATTTGGAGCACCCCACATGCACTGCCTTCATCTCACCCACCTCCCTATTTAGGGGCAGGGCATGAGTCTAGATAAGGGAAAACCTCAAGCAGAAATAGTTGTACTTAATCAATAAACCATGCTACCTCTGGGCTGCTTTGAGTTTTATAACTATTAGGACAACATTTATTGTGTTTATCCTGTGCCCAGCACTTTGCATACATATGGCAGTGATGCAAGTTGCCTAACCTAGCATCTGTTCTCCTCACCTTTAGTAAGAGAAACCCCAATTTTTAACTGGGCACATGACCACTCATATAAAAAACAAGTTTACATTTCCCAGATCCCTTGGAGGTAGGTGTGGCCATGTGTTTAAGGAGAGCTGTGGTGCTGGCTTAGTTACTGTCTGCCTCTGAACTTGGTCTATGAGAGAGAAAAATAAACCTCTGTTTAAGCTGCTAACTTTTTTTTTTTTTTTGGCTTGGTTTGGTGTTTGTTTGTTTGGGATTTTTTTCTTTTTTCTTTTTTTCAGTAGGAAACAAAATCTAAACCTAACTGATATAGTGCATTATGATTTCTCATATAATCCTCACAACAGCTCTGAGAGTTCAGTAAACCTCTCAAGCCTTGATTTCCTTGTGAAATGACAGTACCTATGCCCCTGTGCTTCTGGATCAAGACAGATGAGTGAATCCCTGCAAAGCTCCAAGCACAGTGCCTGGCACTGGGATGGGTTTGATACCATTATTTATTTTATCAAGGACCTTACATCTCTCCAGCTGGATTATCAATTCCTTAAGGACAAAGTCCCTATCTTCAATTTCTCTTCCATCTTCCACAATGCTCAAAACAGTCCTGGACCCACAGTGGGCTCTTAGCCCTTAATTGTTGAGAGAACTTTGTGGCTGAACACAAATGTGCAAATAAAATGATTTACATGCATTTTCAAATTAGTTGTTCCTTTCAGTGCAGAGAACCCAGGTAGCTTAAGCAGCAATAACTTTTTATGTGGTTATGCTTTAAAAATAAAGACAGGATTCCCTACTTCATTTTGTATTTGCTTCAAGGTGTAGGAAATTTTTCTGAAAAGGACAGGTCTACCTGTTTGTCTGACTTTCCATCTTCTCTAGGTAGGACTCTGTTATTCTTGTAGGCTAAAGGAACATTGTGTGGGCATGAGATTTGTCACTGGAGAGAGTGTTACAGAGTTGCTTTCAACATGTTAATGCTAGAGCGAGTCTCGGACTGCACTAGTTTAGCATGGCACTTGTTTATAAACATGATTATTAGTGCCGATTCTATGAGATTGGTTTCCCACTGACCCCAACAGAAACAATGCAAATACTTGCTCTTTTCTAAAGCATAGTAAAACTCCTGTGGTTTTTGAAACCAGACCAAGAACACATGTAGAAAAGCCCGTGGATTATTTTAAGTGAACTTCTTTTTTTTAATCTCATTAACTTTTCACCATATGCTGTTTATTTTTTATATCCTGCATAGGCTGAAAATGAAAAGAGACCAGGCCAGTATGTTTCATTCGGGGCACAACATTACAAGGATGACATACACAAACTCTGGGGAGTTCAGAGAAAAACAAAGATGAGTAAGGGCACATTTTAATATGACTTATTGGAAAAGATTCTTAAGGCTCTATATGTTCATTAACTGAGCAACCCAGGAGGCAGGCAGGAAAACTGCTTCCCACCACATGAAAAGAGTGCTACCTCGGGGGACTTCCTGATCTGTAGAAAGAAGCTGGATTCACATCCCAATTCCACATTTATGGGCTGTGCATGTTTGGCAATTTACTTAACCTTGTGCAGCAGAGTTTATGTGAAACACTAAATATCTACTTTTCAAGATTTTTTTTTTGCTAAGAATTAAATGAGAGAGTATATGTAAAGCATTTAACATATTGCCTGGAATTAAACAGGTAAGTAGGGAGTGTGTGTGTGTGTGTACTTTAATTTCTAAATAGAATAGATGTCTGGCATGTTATTTCAGGAAAACAGTATACTCCACTCAACCCCAAACATTTCTCCTGTTACCTAATTAAAATTTCTCCATTAAAGATTTATGGATGTGTTCCTTTCTCTAAAGGCTTTGAGCCCTGTCAAAATAAAAATATGCTTCTAACGAGTAATACCTTCAGCTTTTATCAGTCATTCATACCTTATGACGACTGTATATCGGATCCGTTCCTGAAAGGCTACTCTGATGCAGAAGAAGAGGTGAGAAGGAAGGTAAAAGGAAGGTAAGGGTGTGAGGGGGAAGATGAGAGGAAGCAGGAGGGTCTGAGGTGGACCAGGAGGCAGCGGTAGTGGGGACAGACACTGCTGATTGCAGAATTCTGTTACCCTTAGAAACAGCCCTACGTATCAATGGGCTGAAAGTATGAAAAGGAAAGCATATCTAAATACTGAAGAAGTTTTCTTCCCATCCTGAGTTCAAGCTTGTGGATCCTCAACCCCTTTCCTAAAGGCTGGAGTCCCAGGACTTGTCATTGCTCTGTTTCGGCTGATCCTTGGTAGATCAGTGTGGGTACTGACGGGGAGAGGGAGGGACCCTGCACCCTGGAAGCCACAGGGTGTGTTTCCAGGCCCAAGTTCACACCACGATTCTGAGGCTAGAGAGGACAGTGGATGATGTGAACACTTTTGCTCTGGAGGATCATGAAGCCCAGTGCATTGGCCACAATACAAAAGAGCCGGGTGTTAAAGCCAGAAGGAGGGGAGAAGAGAAGGGGACTCCTGGCCGAGGCTTCTGGAACCCCTGCCCTGCTGAGGGGACTGTGTGGGTCTGGCTGCAGTGGCAAGGATGGGTGGGTGCACGGAGTTCAGATTTTGCCTCATCCAGGGTGGGAGCTGTGGAAAAGAAGACAAAGAAGGAAGAGAAAAACTGTGAGGGAAGGGAAGGGGGGAGAAAAGGAGGGATGGATGGGAAAAGAACAACAGACAGAGACTTCTGGAGACCAGACAGCTGTTACTAGAACTCTCACCCAGTCTGGAAAAAACAGTGTTGCATATTGCAATTTATCCTTTGATACATTTATCATTAACTGGGCTAGACCATCTTACTACGTGAGATAATTCATTAAAAAATTTAGGTTCAAGGTTAAAACTTTAGAATAACCTTTCTTGCTGAACTTCCATGACTAAATTCCCTGAAAGTTGGTCCACCCGCCTCTGCCTCCACTTTATTTCATAATTCCTGGTGTATTCTGATTTCTGGAGAAGTGTCATCTCCAAGTTCTAATTTCTTCCAGGAAAAAAAACATTTATCTTTTCCTGTCTTTCCTAAGTTTCAGTCTTTGGAAATATATATTGGAACCTGAAGCATGGTGTTCTGCGATTTTCATTCTACTCCTGCTTGTTAAAGTTGGGGGAGATCTATTTAGATCATCTAAGCTCTTCTAAGTGCCAACTAGGAATGAAAAGACTCGACAGTGTGGTGGGATGGGAGTTTCAAGGACGTAAGACAGAGTCTTTGACGGGAGAGAAGCACATACTGGCAGAGACTCCAACGTCCAGACCTACAAAAGGAGACAAATGAAGCAGTTGGTGGCCACTCTGATGACTCTGTAGGTCTGTAGAGAGTTGTTTCTCTCTTCTTCTGCCTCCCTGAGACCATCCTAGCCCAAAGCGTCTATGCTGTCTCCTTTTCCTTCACCAGTTTCTTTTCCTCTTAGCTGCCAGTGCCCAACCCTGAGGGTGCACCTGCTCCTTTTCTGTCAGACCAGCCAGCTGACCATGGTGACCCTGGTCAGGAAAGCAGCGTCTCTGCCTCGATACCCTTCTTCTGGTTCCTCTCTCAGTGCACTTCATTCCATTGACTGTCCAGCCACTTCCTCCAGACTCTGGCTTACTACTCACCGCCCCGAGATGTCGTCATTGATAAATTACCTTTCTAATCACTTGCCCTACCAGACTTTCTCATACCTCTTTGCCTTTACATCTGCTACTTTCTATTCTCTTTCCCACTGCTTGGTCAAGAGCTACTGTCTTTCAAAGTTCAGCCCAATGTCCCTCCCTTTGTGAAGCCCTCCTGATCACAGTTCCCACATACCAAGTGGAACAGTCACCTGTAAGCTATGCAACCAACTTGTGGATATCACTGTTTCAGCCCTTATTATAGTATGTTGCAATTTTTTATTTCTCCAACCCCAGACTGAATGCTCCAGGAGGACACCCTACATTTTTTTATATCCAGGGTCTAACGTAGGACCTGCCCCTCCATTCATGTTTGTTGAATGAATGAATGACCTCTACAACCTGTCAGAGTGATAACAGGGCAACATTCCCTCCCCCCAAGCATGGTACCAATGTGACAGATATACTTGAACTCTTCTGACACTTCCTGAGGAGCCACAAAGTCCCTATGCATGAGAATGTACCCTTAGTAATCAATCTATTATTCTAAGGAAATTAAGCAGGATCCTTCTCATGTCAGAATGCGGGTGGTGATTTCAGAAGGTCACCCAATAGAACCATATTATTGCAAGACAAGTGCTAGCCACTCTGCTCATCTGATTGCAGTTTGTGGTGGTCGGTGCAGGAACAGGAAAGTGAGACCACCTCCCTTCTGCAACAAGGCAGAAAGAGAGCGTTCTCTCTCAGAGCTGGAGAACTTCCCATAGCATGACCTCCTTAGGGGGTTAACAAAGGGGGAACTTTGCCTTGGGACAGCATGAAGCAAAAGTTCTCCTCTCCATGTAACCAGAGTCAATGGCTGAGAAAATGCTATTGTGGATGCTTCAATGATTTTCAGCTGTCAGTGACAGGGAAGATGTCTGGAACAACATGGGGGAAACAAGATTTTCATGGAGAGGAGCTTTTAACTAGCATGAAAAAAGACTTTCTGGCCACCCTATAGACTTAGGATTTTTTTAAGGTGCTATGACTAAAATATACTTTTGCAAAATCTTTCTTATTATAATCCCAAAGAGCTCAAGATTATTAGAATTATTAGATATAGATACTAGAGATTTCCTTGTACTACAAAAAATAAAATAAAATTATTAACATGATTGATCTAAAACAAGGCTAATCATAGCTGGGTTGAGATGTATTTTCCAGGTACTTTGGCCTTACTTCTAATTTTTTTTTTCATTCCAGTATAAGATGTTAGCTATTATATGACATGCAATCTTGGTCTTGTATTATCTTGTCAGGATCTGATTTTTATTTCTTTGTTTTGAAAAGTTTTTAAATTAAAAAATTTTGGGGAACTACATATATTTCATAGTCTCTGAAAAATGTTGATTTGCCTTCTGGCAGCTTCTCTATGAAAACTCCCCAGTGGCGGTGGCTATATGCTCGGCAGCAGGGAGTTTGTAGGGAGGAGGAACATTCTCTTGAGGACAGAGGGGCAGGTGTCCCCCCACATCCAGGACCTGATATTGTCATCCATTCCTCTAGTTGGTAACATCACGAGTGGCCTGTATGTCCATAAAGACCCCATGCCTTCTCCAATAGTTTACTCAAAGCCATTTTTAATGACTGGAGGATAAATAAGAAAAATATCAGAAATAAAAAGATGTATCCTTCCATACCCACACACACTGAAAGTGAAATGTACTGGTGGTCACCTGTGTGCCTCAGTCCCCCACAGACGTCAATCACTCTGGCTCAGGCCTCTGTGTAACAACTCTCAAGGTCATGCTTGTTCTTAGTCTGCTAACTGTATTACCTGCAAGTCTTCAAAAATTCTTATCACCACATCCTACGTGCCATGGGTAATAGGTGTGAGGTGGCGGTCAGAGGGCTGCTGGCGGTGAGAGAGCACACGTGATGTTGTTCAGCCAAGGCTGGGCGGTCAGCTCCGGGTTGCGGGGGGCCTAGCACGTATTGGTGTGCAAGGGCTGGAGGGTTGCCAGAAGATCTGGAGAGACAAGTCCACGTGCTGTTCAGGACCCAGACACCAATCAGGATTTTAAATTCTTCATTTTTCTTACCTACCCCAGCCAGTCTATTCATCACAGCCAGAGTGCTTCAGGTTTTGTAATACATAACTAAGCCCACATAACCAAACAAAATATTTGGGTCTATGGCATTTAAAGGAAAGCAGAAAAGAAGGAAGGAAGAAGGACCATTCCAAATAATAAAACATTGTTTAGTGTGGCTTTCCTAAAAGTACAGTTCACCTTTTATTAGACTCCAAAATTACAACCTTCCCACCACTTTGGAAACAATTTAAAAGTCTGACAACATGATCTGTTGGTGAGGCTGCGGAGGAACAGAATTCTCATATGTTGCTAGCACTAGTAAAACATGGAACAGTCGTTTTGGAAAGATTTGGTAATAACGAACAAAATTATCAATGAACTGACCAGTGACTGCACTTCGAAGCGTCTGTTCTATTGATACCTTCTAGTAGCACAAAATGACCTACAGCCAGGATCATGCCTTATGACATTGTTTCTAACAGCAAAAGATTAGAAACAACCCAAGTGCTCAGCAACAGTGGGGAATTTGTTCAAGATAACTACGGGGCATCCACACAGTGGAGTACTATGCAACCCTCACAGTACTGGAGAACAAAGATTTCCATCCTCCAGCATGGAGAAGCATATAAGGTATTTTGTCAAGTAAAAAACTCCAAGGTATATATAGTGTGTTACCTTTTGTATAACAGGCAAGGGCCGTAAGAATAGGTACACATATTTGTTTATATTTGTGGAAAACAACACTGAAAGGATAACTATCTGCAGGGGGTGGTTCTCTGTAAGGGGTGAAGAAGAATGGAAGGGAGAGGACAGGGAAAGGGAGACCTCCTGTGTACCTTTCTGTATTTCCAAACTGACACCATTTCTTTTTCATTTATAGCATTTACTTAAAGAAATTTTTAAAAAGCATTCAAAATATTCAGGCTTTTGACTATCTCAGATTCACTTTTGTCATCTAGTCTGAATTGGTGATGTTTCATTGTAATGCATTCTAAAGTCAAATGTAAAATAATTTTAGAATGTTGTGTGACTTCTCTCTCTGCTTCATACAGATAGTTAAGAGTAAAATAATTTCTGAACTATGTGGTAATATGATACCATAACTTAGTTTTCATGAAACCTCCTTTTCAAAATTGAAATCATTTAATAATATTTTCAAATAATAAAAGTATTACACAATCATTTTATAAAGCACAGACAATAAAAGGCTTTAATAGAAAATCCAAATAACCTGTAATCCCCCTCAAGAAAGAATACTTATTTAAATATGATGTAAATTTGGGTGTAAATCAAGACTTCTACTACTTCTGGCTCAGCAACATGAGGGACTGATGCAGACACCCTCCTGTAATAAACACATAGATATTTTGCATAAAATATAATCAATAAAATACATTACCGATAAACATATAAACCGTGTTTTTAAATGTAGATAATTAAGCCAACATAGAAGAAAGGGAAATCCTCTGGTAGCTTGAGCTACAAGGTTGGGCTGACAGAACCAGCACCTATAGAATGGGGGTTGGAGTATAAATCTTACAAGGAGACAAAAGACATGGCCATGGGTCCACTCAAGATGAATATCTGGAATTAAGGGGCTCAATTAAGGAAAGGCTCTTGCAAAGTGGCTTAGTCTGTAAAAATGGCACTAAAAAGAACTCCATCAAAGGAAAAGAGAAAGGAATCTTCTAATATTCAAGGCTTTGAGTATGAAGGAAAAAGAAATAGCTCTTTTAAGAAAGTAAAACCCCAAGCCTGAGTGAAGGATCTAATTTTATTCTAGCCTTATTGCATGAGAACACTCAGTTAATAAACTGACAAAAAATTGAGCAAGAAAAAAACAAATATGGCCAAGGACCATGAAAACTCTAGGACCCTTGCAGAATCAAATGTAAATCCTCACTACAGGGAGCAAATCCATAATCGAGAGTACATAGGACACCCACAGAAAAGATTACCACTGTTTAAGATGCGCTCACAATAAAAAATTACACAGATAATACTACAAAGCTACAGTAATCAAAACAGCACAGTATCAGCACAAAAATAGACATATGAATCAATGGAACAGAATACAAAGCCCAGAAATAAACCCACACACCTATGGTCAATTAATCTTTGACCACAGAATATACAATGGAGAAAAGACAGTCTTTTCAGCAAGTAGTGTTCGGAAAGCTGGACAGTTGCATGTAAATCAATGAAGTCAGAACACACTCCCACACCATACACAAAAATAAATTTAAAGTGGTTTAAATACTTAAATATAAGATATGACACCATAAAACTAGGAGAGAACATAGGCAAAATATTCTCTGACATAAACCATACCAATATTTTCTTAGGTCAGTCTCCCATGGCAATAGAAAAAAAAGCAAAAATAAACACATGGGACCTGATCAAACTTATAAGCTTTTGCACAGCAAAGGAAACCATAAACAAAATGAAATGACAAGCTATGGACTTGGAGAAAATACTTGCAAATAATATGGCTGGCAAGGACTTAATTTCCAAAATATGCAAACAGCTCATACAACTCGACAACAACAACAATAACAAAACAACCCAATCAAAAAATGGGCAGAAGACCTAAATAGACATTTCTCCAAGGAAGATATACAGAAGGCCAATAGACACATGAAAAGAAGCTCAACATCACTAATTATTAGAGAAATGCAAATCAAAACGACAATGAGATACCGCTTCACACCAATAGGAACAGCCATCACTTAAAAGCCTACAAATAAAAAATACTGGAGAGGATGTGGAGAAAAGGTAACCCTCCTACACTGTTGGTGGGGATCTAAATTGGTACAGCCACTATGGAAAATAGTATGGAGGTGCCTTAAAAAATAAAAATAGAGGTGGCTTGTGGCTCCTTCCTGGGCGACTTCTCTCTTTCGCTCAGGCCCGTGGTGCCGGCAGGATGGGCAAGTGTCGCGGTCTTCGTACTGCCAGGAAGCTCCGCAGCCACCGACGAGACCATAAGTGGCATGATAGACAGTACAAAAAAGCCCATTTGGGCACAGCCCTGAAGGCCAACCCTTTTGGAGGTGCTTCTCATGCAAAGGGAATTGTGCTTGAAAAAGTAGGGGTTGAAGCCAAACAGCCAAATTCTGCCATCAGGAAGTGTGTCAGGGTTCAGCTAATCAAGAATGGCAAAAAAATCACAGCCTTTGTACCCAATGATGGTTGTTTGAATTTTATCGAGGAAAATGATGAAGTTCTGGTTGCTGGATTTGGTCGTAAAGGTCATGCTGTTGGTGACATTCCTGGAGTCCGCTTTAAGGTGGTCAAAGTAGCCAATGTCTCTCTTTTGGCTTTATACAAAGGCAAGAAGGAAAGACCAAGATCATAAGTTTTGATGGTGAAAGCACAATAGTAATAAATTTTCATATGCCAAAAAATAAAAAAAAATAAAAAATAAATAAAATAAAAAATAAAAATAGAATTGCCATATGGTCTAGCAACCCCACTTTTGGGCATATATCTGCAGAAAACTCTAATTCAAAAAGATCTATGAACCCCAATGTTCACAGTAGCACTACTTACAATAGCCAAGACATGCAACCAACCTAAATGTCCATCAACAGATGACTGGATAAATAAGTTGTGGTATATGTGTGTGTGTGTGTGTGTGTATATATATGTATGTGTGTATATGTATATATGTATACACACACACACATACACTGCATATAAATATATATATATATAATGGAATATTACTCAGCCATAAAAAGAATGAAATAATGCCATTTGCAGCATGGATGGACTTAAAGATTATCATTCTAAGTGAAATAGTCAGAGAAATACAAATATCAAATGATATTACTTATTTATGGAATCTAAAATATGACACAAATGAACTTATTTATGAAACAGAAACAGACTCACAGACATAGAAAGCACACTTATGGTTACCAAAGGGGAAAGGGGATGTGGAGGATAAATTAGGAGTTTGAGATTAGCAAATACAAACTAATATATATATATAAGATAGATAAACAGCAAGGTCTTACTGTATAGCACAGGGAACTATATTCAATATCCTGTAATAAACCATAATGGAAAAGAAAAAAATTATAAACCATATGAGGAAATGAGGATGAACCAAAAGACTCAGTAACTAATGAAATTAATACTCAAAGAACTATAGATAATTGAACATTCTGAAAGGGACTATACACATTGCTATGCTTAAAATGATGAAAAACGTAAAGGAAGGAATTGAAATAATGAAACAAAAGAACAGTATGAGTTAGAGAATAAGCAGATTCAAAACAGGACCAAATTGGACTCCTGGCAGTAAAAGATTAATTCATTCAAATAAAAAAACCTCAATGGATAAATCATCATATAAAATAGTCAATTGAAAAACAGATCTGAATAAATCACCCATAATGCAACATAGAGATAACAAGATGGAAATAGTAAAGAGAAGTTATGAGACATGGAAGATAAAATGATTCATTCTAATATACTTCTAAGAGGCATTTGAGAAAGAAAGTTGTAGAGACATTCACAGAAATAATGTGAGAAGAGAAATACTGTTATAATTCACATGTTGTATGGTTGCTTTATGTAGAAAACCCAAGACTGTCCACTAGAAAAAGCCAGTACCCACTGATAGAATGGATAAAATGTGAGTGATAGGACACTGTACAGTAATGACCAGGAATAAATCAGTTATACTCAGTGACATGATAGAATCTCAGGGACACAATTTGGAGTGGAAAAAACAAGTAGAAAAACATGTACAGCATTAGTTCCCTGATACAAAGTTTAAAAACATTCATAACAATATATATTCTCCTTGTGGAGCTACAAAGAAGAGGAATAAATGATAAATACTAAGTTTAGGATAATAGTGGCCTCTGAAGGGAGAGGAAATAGGTGGTGTTACAGGGGGAATTGAAGAATACTGGTTTTGTTCTTTTCCTGCATTGGATGGTGAGTACTTAAGTGTACTAATCTTTTTAATTTTTCCCATATTCTTTATACTTTATGTATATTTTAAAGATATTGTTTTGTATCTATTTGTATGTATTTATTAAAAACAATTTAAAGGACAGAATGCTAAAGAGTCACACTTTTCCAGAAATGAAAAAGGACATGAGTCCTCAGACTGTAGCACACCCAGCCTTTGCAAGTTAAATAAAAATAAATTCAAGCCTAGATGGATGAGAGTGGCACAAAAGACAGAAAGAAAAAACAAGGAGAAAGATAGATTACCTTTTCTCGAAGGAAAGGTACATTTCTCTGCAACGATGACAAACTCCAGAAGTGAAATAACAACGCTAAGTGCTCAGAGGGGAACATACCCTGAATAAAATCCTTTACACAGCTAAGTTCCATTCAAGAGTGAGGGCTAAATAACGACCATATAAAGTTTAGTCCTAGCAGACCTTCACTGAAGAACTACTAAAAGAGGTACTGATTAAGGAGGAAAATTATCCAGAAAAAAGATGTTGGAAACAAGGAGAAAAGAAATTGGCAAATATTTTTGTAAAACTGAAAAAAACAGGGGTGGACCCATGTTTTATGTGACATAAAGCTTTTATAATTTGAGGAACACTTTTTAACAAAAGAGTATCAAAGTACTAATAAAAAATTAGGTACAAAAGTTTATATTTCCTTAGAGTAAAAATAGACATCACAACAAATTAAAAATTAAATTATAGCTAAATGCTACAAAACCTCACAAAATCCAGGAATGTAATATAATCTTTAATTATTTTTATTATAATTTTACTTCCTCTATAATACATTTTATACCCAACATTTTTTGCCTGCATTCTCTTTGCTCACTTCTTAATGTGATAGTTACTTTTAAATACCATCCTATACAAACAAGTAGCAAGATAAACCAGTCTTCTAACACAGTTGGTCAAAATTTGTTCTTTTTTTAAAAAAAAATCATAGTTTAGAAAAGTTTATTTTAGCGTCGCATTCCTTATTGGTAGAGGGGAGTCCTCAGATAACTCCGGTCCTTTGATCTCACTGTCACAGCAGGCTGATCAAGGTCGGCTGGGTTTCACCACGCCCAGTATCCCTCCCGCCCGCTACCTTGCCCAGGCAGTTCTCAGCAGTGAGGTGTGCCAAGGTGACCATGAACGAAGCCAAGTCACATGGCTGTCAAGCTGAGAGTGGAGCAGTGTCACAGTCAGATTCTTCTCCTTAGGGAAGACAATGACGCTCCGAGGGGTCCACGGAATGTAAGTTGTCCCTGGGGACTGGTGCCCAATGCCCACCCCTTCTTCTGCAGCTCTAAGACCACCACCAGGGCAAGAAGAATGACCTCCAGGCCAGTGGGACTTTGTTCCTCCAACTCTTCTGGAGCTGCTGCTTCCTTCTGGTATTAAAGCCTTGGGAGGGTCCATCAAGTTAAGAGCCATGAAGTGGAAATCTTAGCTTCATGTTTTCTATAGGCCCAGCCTTAAGCAGGGGCTATAGAAAACAATATTTACAAGAACAATTACTGCCCATAGAAAAGAGATTCTACTGTCTCCACAAGGAATAATACAGGAACACTCTCAACTTCTCTCTGTGCCCTTAACCATTCCTCCTAAAAGGCAGGAAGATTGGAAAGTTTAGGAGGAAGACCCAACAGGTTTGGCTCAGCCCCTGCTGTTCTCTCCCCTTCAGACCTGCCCGCCCCACTGAAGGAAAACTCTGGTCTGCCTGTGTCCAGGTGGTGAGCGATCAGCCTTATTAGGGAAACCTGCTGTTGTCTCACTGTGCCATTGGGGACTAAGTCCATCCAATTCAGGAATAGAGTATCAGCAAGCCCATCTGGCCACAGATCTAAAATCACTTTCTCCAATCAGCTTTATCTGAAATAGAGAGAATATTGTATTTTGATTTTCCACCTCTTATTCCTGCCCCTCTCCTCCCTTCTTTCTCCACATTGTTTCCGAATTCCAGAGAGGAAGAGAAGCTCTATATGGGATGCCGTACAATCCTCATAATAAAGGCTAAGTTGGAGAGATTTTTTTTTTAAAACAGGTGAAACTGATAAGCTAGACAACAATAATATAGGAGGAGAGAACAGAGCTACTGATTAACTTCAGCCTTAAGTCCAGTGCAGCATGTTCAGAATTTAAGGGTAACCTCCAAAAGAAATAGAATATATATCTTCCAAAACACCAGAAGGGGAAAAAGTGAACTAACTTAATCAATGCAACAGGAAGCAGGGAAAAAACCCAAACAGTAAGAAAAATATGGTAAATAGAAAACAGAAAATAAGATGGCAGAAATAAATCCAACTATCAACAATTCTAATAAATGTAAACATTAAATTCACCTGTTCAAAAGCAGAAATGATCTGAGTTGAAATATAAATTCTATCTGTATGCTCTTTGCAAGCATAAAAGACAATGACTCTTAAAATTTGAAGTAAAATTATGGGAAAATATTCCAGATAAATACTAAACAAATAAAAGTAGAGAAGCAATATTAATTAGATGAAATAGAATTGAAGGTATAAAGGTATATATATATGATATAAAAAGAGCCATTATTTAATGACAAAAAATTACCAAGAAAATATAATAATTCTGAACTTGCATGTACCCAAAACCCTAGCCTCAAAAATATATTAAGACAAATGATGAGATATACAAAAAGAACTGTTAAATCCACCAGTTATGCTGGGTATTTTGGACACACATGTGTGAGAAACTGATTTAGAAAGCCTACAAGTAATTATGGAAAGAGGAAGTATAAAATGCCTTAAACAAAACAATAAGCGTGTTCTAAAGGGCATAGACAGAATCCTGCTCCCAATAACTAAAGAAAACATAATTACCAGAGAGTGACCACAATCCAGTCACACAAATATCAAATTACTCACTTCATACAGATTACATTTCATATCACAATACAATATAGTCAGACATTAAACTACCAAAAAGATAATTTAGAGATTCTGTTGTTTTAGAAACTAAAAAGCACTTCAGAGAGATAAATAGATAGAAAAAATATATGAATAGGCAACTAGATAGATAAATAAGAGATTTCATGTTCTGAATGTACCATACTTTACTTGTTGTTGAACCATTTATGAGTCAATATTTTGGTTCTGTGGCAGGACTGCAGGTTATCTCCTAAAAGCACTTCTTCCTTTCTTCCTTAGTAACAAGACTCCTAGTTTTTAGCTGGAAAGAGCTGTTTGGAATACAGGCTTATTTCCCAGTTTTCCATTGTAGTCTGTTGTGGCTATGTGACCAAACTGAAGTGTCACGTTCAGCTTCCAGGAAGTATCCATAAAGATAAGAACTCTTTATTTCTTCCTACTGTATCTTCACATACTACTTCTGATGTGTATGGATGAGATGCTTGGAGATCAAATAACTACCTCGGACCACAAGGTAGAATCCTCATAGAGAAGCGACTGTAGACACAAGACAGAAGGAACCTGGGTTACTGTTGATCATGGATTGCTTAGCTCAGGACTTTATTTACATGGCAGGAAAGTGAATTTCTACCTTATTTAAGCTATTTTATTTGGGATTTCCTGAATAACAGATTCCCCCCCAATATTTTGTTGTAACGGTCAGCTGCTATAAGCAGTCTTTTTTGCATATATTTCTCTACTTCTAATGGAGTGTGTAAGTCGTGCGATGTATCCTTCTAAAGACTTTTGAGATGTATTGCCAAATTTCACTCCATAAGATTGTACAACTATACTCTTCCACCAGCAGTGTATAAAAGTGCTCCATTACTCCATACCCATTCCAGCGCTAGATCTCATGCTTTCCAGTCTTTGCTAGTCAGATAGGCCAAAAATATGACTGCATTTTTGACTACTAAAATAGTTAAACATTTAAAAAAATTGTTTGCTATTTGTGTTTATTACTTTGTATGTAGCTTTTTTAAAGTTCTCTGATCATTTTTCTATTGAGGTATTCTTTTTCTTATTGCTTTCAAAAGATTTTTTTATATACTGAGTATTTAATCCTTTGTCTGTGTTACATATCATAAACATTTTTTTCAGGCAGTTCATTGCCATTAAACATTGTTTATGGTGTTTTTACACAGAATTTTAAAATTTTATCAGGATTTCTCTTACTTTTTATCTTATCTTTGGTATCATTTTTTAGAAAGTTCTCTCTTCTTACAGATTATGGAAATATCCACTAATACTTCTGTGTTGCTTTGTTTTTATTTGCCTTATTTTGAAATTGTTAACTCCATCTGGTATTAATTTTGTTATATTATGGGGATCTAAATTTTTACTTTTTCAAGAGGTTAACCAAATATTTCAATATTTATGGTGGTAATATAAACTGGTGCAGCCACTATGGAAAAGAGTACAGAGGTTCCTTAAAAAATGGAAAATAGAGTTGACATATGACCCAGCAATCCAACTCCGGGCATATATCCAGAGAAAACTTTAATTTGAAAAGATACATGCACCCCAATGCTCACTATTTACAATAGCCAAGACATGGAAGCAACCTAAACATCCACTGACAGATGAATGGATAAAGAAGATGTTATATGTATATACAATGGAATACTACTCAGCCATGAAAGAATGAAATAATGCCATATACAGCAACACGGATGGACCTAGAGGTTATCATACTAAGCGAAGTAAGTCAGAAAGGGAAAGACAAACATCATATGATATCCCTTATATGTGGAATCTAAAATACAACACAAATGAACTTATTTACAAAACAGAAAGAGACTCACAGACATAGAAAAAAACTTCTGGCAAAAGGGAGAGAGGGAGAGATAAATTAGGAGTTTGGGATTATCAGATACAAACTACTATACACAAAATAAACAAGGTCCTGCCATATAGCACAGGGAACTATAGCTAATATCCTGTAATAAACCATGATAGAAAAGAATATGGAAAACAATATATATGTATAACTGAATCACTATGCTGTACACCAGAAACTAACAGAATATTGTAAATCAACTAGACTTCAATAAAAAATTTCAGCATTTATTGAGTAAGTTATCCTTTATCCCCTAATATAAAATGCTATCTCTATCTCTAGGAAAAACTAAATTCTCCTTATGTGCATGGGCCATTCCAAACTGTCGGTTATGTTCTGTTGATCTGTATATCTATTTCTCCACCAGTGCCAGAGCTTTAGTTATTCTAGTTTTTAAATATTTGCATAATAACTGATATAGTATATCCTCCTTAATACATTTTTAAAATATTTCTTGAGATGAATTTTAGAATGTTTTAAAAAATATATATTCCAGCAAAACAAAAAAAATTTCTTTTCAAAAAGATCTACCCCATAGATCTGCCTTAATTGGGATTTTTATTGGTATTTAACTATACTGTTAGATTGATTTACATACAAATATTTGACACTTTTTTACTATTGACTCATCAATATAATATTGATGTGATCCATAAATGTATTTCTTTTTATTTTCAAGTGAAGTCACTTTGGTTTTTTTCTGAGATGTTATCAGGTCCTTTAAATTAACTAGGCCAGCAAGCCTCCCGTATATGTTAAACATTTTGGTAAGAGTAAGAAAGTCATGAAAGCAGCTCTTGCTTCCAACATGCTTATATTCCACTAAAGATAATTAAAACTGCATTGAGTTGACATGAAGCCGTATAAAACAGAAATAAAATGCTCCATAACTTTATTACTGTAAATACATTGCTCTGTACTTATATCCTGCAAATCTGGCTGCAGTGACAAATGGCAATAAGAGCAGAATGAGATTGATCTGGGATGGTGGAGGAGAGGGTGAAAGGCATTGCAGATGGCAGAAGTAGCATTTGGACTGGAGAGAGTGAATTATGAGGCAGATTCACATGTGTTCTAGGCTAGCAAAGATAATATAAATATACAATAATTTTTAAAAAGGGAAACTAGGGAGAAGAGAACCAATTGTCAGAAAATGTTTCAACATGGACCAACAGTATGGATTTTACAGGAACAAAAATTTGGACCTATTACAGTTTCTGAAAATGAGTCTGAAAAATCTAAATGGTGCTTAAGGAAGATAATTCTTGCTGCAGTGATCATATAAATTCAGAGTAAGAAAGTAATTAATAATTTGCTTAGAAAATTGGTGCAATAAATTATTTTAGAATTTTATTTAGTAATTCAGTGTTTTTATAGAATATTGCTCATTATGTGCCTAGCACTGTGTTAGCATTAAAATGACTTTGTTTGCTTGCCCAAATCTATTTTTACAAGGCCTTCATGACAGATGTCTAATGACACCACTTACAAAGTGGGAGACATTCCCCAGGTACTTTTGTACTTTGTTCAACAGAAATTTAACTGCCCAAGTAGATGCGTGATTGATGTTATTCAATGATTAATGCAGCAAACTCCCTACTTTACCCTCTGCAGCAGGAATCTCCATGTAACCCCTTGGGATATGTAAGTGCCTCATTTCTTAAGAAACTACAGTGAGATTAGGGAGAAGGGAAGGCTCCACAAAGCAATTAGGGAGAAGACAGATTAATCCATCCTCCTCTTAATTGAAAAGCAGCTTCAACCAGGGCATTGCCTACTAATATAAACTTTTACCTACAAAGGAGTTTATAAGAAAATTTGATCAAATAAGGGAAATAAGTAAAACAGCTATTAGGACAACTTATTTCTCTCCTTCTGTTTTATGTTTTGTTTTGTTTGGTGCATTGAATCCAACAGCAGAAAATCTCACTGAAATAAACATTTCTAAGTGTATCACAGTTGCTTTTCAGTCTGCAAAAGTCACTCTCCAGTAGCACGAATATTTTGTTCTTTCCTCCACACATAACTGATGCCTACATGATGTGAAGCAATCATGGTTCTTGCTGGTGCTGCTATTTAGAATTGGAAGAGTTATTTGGGATTGGATCTATGCTACCAAAGAGAACTTCAAAATATTTGCTTTTTTTGTGCCTTTAATTCCTCTCCACTTTCCCTTACTCATAATTAATAGCTGCAAAGTGTGACAGTGTGAAAGGAGGTGAAAAAGTGCCCACTCAGACCTGGTGTGCACGTGTCTCTAAGCATCTTCTGGCCTCAACGGCACCTTTATCTCAGGAGTCAACGATTAAAGAAGAGTCTTCCCACCTGGAATGCTATGAGGGCGACAAGAGAAACAGGGATTGATAACATCCCTAATCTTGTTTCTCTTCTTGGAAAAAGTTCATGTGTTGTGGTTCCTAGCTGATTTAGGGACACTGAAACAAAATATTTAATATAGGTAAAAATGACTTTCACCATTAGCTATGCATTTTTATAAAAATAATACATACTCATGGCAACAAAAAAGCAAGCAGAGACATAAACAAAACAGAACAACAAGAAAACTAAAAAGAAAGAAAATAAAAGACATGTCATGGGACAGAATTATATAAAAAGAAAAAGTATTTCTCACCCTCCCACTTCCCAGTGTTTTCTCCAGAGCACATACATAAAATATTTACTTCAAATCCGCAGGATTATAATTGATGTTCACCAACTTGATTTATTTTGCACAAAATAATTTATCTAGAACTTCTTTCTAGTAGAATCTATAGCTCTCTTTCCTTCCTTTAAACATGTCCCATGCAAACACAGATGTGCCATAACGTCTAAGGGAACCAGATCCTTACTGATGGATCTTCAGCTGATTTTTTTTGGCTATTTACAAATAATGCAGCAATGATTATTCTTATTCATGTGTATAAAAAACTACAGGGTAAATTTCTAAGTGGAATCCTAAGATCAAAGGATGTGTTATTTCAATTTGAAAGTAAAATTTATACGTTAAAATTTAACATATCCTGTCAAATTGTGCTCTAAAAAAGGGGTTTGCATCAATTTATGCTCCTACTGATGGTACCCAAGCATTGCAGATTTCCCACACCCACAACAAATATTTTCATCCTTGGCAAAATGAAAGAAGAAAATTCACTTTTCAATTTTAGAAATTTTGAAAAGTTTAGAAACTTCTTCAGTTCCAACAGAGATTGAACTTTGTATATGTTTATCAATCCATTTTTTCCCCTGAAAACAAACTGTTTATCCATTGTCTTTAAATTGACTTGTTTACCCTTTTGTTGATATGCAAGAATATTTGGATATTAAGGAAATTAACACCTTGTCATATGCATTAAAATATTTTTCCAAGAATGTGTAATAAACATTCTACTTTTAAAAAGAGTATTACTAATTTTACCAATAGATCCCTTATCCATGGTGAATTTGATTTAAAATCATCTCTATTTATATCTCTCAGTAGGGAACCTGTATTTAATCACTTTCTCCAAAGAAAGTGCATTCTTTTATTTGATTTACTCTTAAAATAGTTGTCTGATGTAACTTTAATACATAGTCTTCACCTCAAAGATAGATTTATGATTCAGAAAGAAGGAAAATTAGGAAACTGAAAAGCCAAAGAATAATGATGACCATTTCCTGTCTCATGAAATCTTTTGAATAAAATAAATTAAGAATGTAAAACATAGAACATTCATGAGGATATAGCTCAGAAATTTCTCCTTAATTACTTTGCCAATTTTTTTTCTTTATCATTTCTATTGCAGTTTTCTCTTTGGGGACATATTCCAGACTCTCTCTCTTTACTTATAGTCTTTTCCAAGTTATCTCACATATCTTCTGCAATTTTTTATATTTTGAGGGAAATAAGGCTTGACTTAAAAGTTAATCACTGTTAGATTCCATACACTGTATTACAGAAAGGTCATTGTCTAAGGTTCAGATCACTGGGCAAACAGTTTTATCAGTAGCAGTGTTTTAATCTACTTGACTTAACTTATGCTCATCAAAGTATTATCTCTGGAAAATTAGAACATCGATAGTAAGTTTTATTGATGAAGTAATCTAAATACTAAAGGCTGGTTTATTTAAAATGAAATTCTTTAATTTTTCTAAATCTCTGAGCATCATACCATCCTATAATTTAACTTCTAAAATTCTATGAACTTATGACTCTAGGATTTTATGTGGAAGTAACTGTTTAACTATGTTTACAAACTATTGTTTCAGGGTCCACATTGTTTTTGACGCTCAATGGCTTATTTTTTTTTAATCAGTTGACTGGCTTGGAGAAATAAATTATTCCTTGGACTAAAGAGTCTATAAAATTGCAGGCATTGTAATAAAGTGATTAAATTAAAATCTGATATAATTAAAATATGTTGGTAGGTAAGCATTTTAATTTTATTTTTAAATACAAAGGAAGTAAGGGTTATTTAAAACATTATTTTATTTAATATTTTAAGAATATTTATCATAACATTTAATTAATTTAATTTTAATTTATTAATATTTGTTTTTCCTTTTTTTTTTAGTTTGGGCAAGAGAGATCAGAGTATTTTGCTTTTGTTTTTGACTCAGCAAAGGAAAAAAGAGGAGACATATCAGAAGACACAGGTAGACTTCTGACCCAAGGAATCTGGAGGTGGTAACATTTACAGACCTTTCCATTCATTAAACCAATATTCACTGATCACCTGTTGAGATTAATTTGGATAAAAACTGAATTAAAAGCATTTGAAATCCGAATCAAGGGCTATCTGGATTTTGTAAAAGCCTCTGTAAAAGCCAAGTGCATGGGGGTTTAATACAGAAGTTGCTGTCCAGCCCAACACAAATTCAAATTTTAGTTGTGGTTTATTAATAATAATGTGGAAATACAACCAATCTGTTGTTAGATGATTGCATTTCTTTAAAAATTACTTTATACTGCCTTTTAATTTACTCAGAAGACAAACATGTTTTCGGGAAAAAATGTCAGTACTGTTAGTTTAATAAACCATTTACTGCTCTACGTAGTGGAATTCTTGTTGGTTGTAACCCTCATCACTGAGGATAAATTCCTGTAGCCGGAGGGCTGTCAGCTTACTGGGTGCTGGATAAGCAAGGGCACTTGGGCTTGATGCCTGAAGCACCCTGCTCACAAGGCAGGGGTGGGGGCGGGTGGCAAACCAGTTTACCTTGGAGAAAACCCTGGAGGGAAGAGTGAGGCTCCAGTGGAGGCTGCGCTGGAGAGTGGAGGAGGAAATGGGGCCCCAGTGGCTGGGGACCTGGGGTCAGGGATGGGGTAAGAGATGTTAGTGGGGCTGTGGGGTGCAAGTGTGCACAGTGTGGGACGTACTCCTCATGATGCCACCACAAATCTTCAGTAAATCTATAAGAATAATGGACTGAGTGGATTTCTTGTGGAAGCCAACAAACAGAAAGAGTTTATGTCAAAGTGGCTCCAGACAAATAGCGCAACATAGATGAAAAAGAGAGCATTCACCTCTGTAACATACACAAAACAGTAAAAGAGTAAATACCGAGAGAATTACATGTCAGACATGTTGCCATTTAGTTGTGTCTGGAGTTGTCAATGCTACTAGGCCTACACAATGTTTCTCGAGACACCGTGGCCTGCCTACTTGGAATAGCAATCAGAATTCCCTACAAACACGTTCAGAGATGAAAATCTCCCAAAGCAGACCTCTCTGATTTACTAAAGAAATTACACAAACATAATCCTCCACAGGATTTTAGGTCTTAAGGAAGCCAAAAGTCAAAATGATCATAGTTTAAAAGTCAGTCAAAAAATGTTTTTTCTCAAAACGATATACATTCTTAAAAGCCTATTTAATGTTCATAGTCAGGTTTTAAAGGAAAAATAAGATTTTCTATCTATGCTGTCTCTGCTTCATTATCAAATATTTTAAGACTATTCAGACTTAAATCAACTAAACAACAAATCTATAGTAACATGCATCTAATATTGACAATTGGTGGGAGAATACTGTCTACTAGCTCCTCAATCCAAATGTCAGTGATTTTCCTCTGTAAGGTTGTACTCCTTGAGCATGCTTGATGGAGTCTCTTTATGCTGTGAAAGAAAATAAAATCATTCGGCAAGAAATTTCTGACTCCAGCAGTATTTGTTCATTCATATGTTAGTGAGCAATTTGCACGCTAGTTAAGGATGTTGCAAATACATCTCTGACTTGTATCAGCAAGAGGGAGAGATTAGATGCTGACAGGATGTATGTGAAAGCATTTTGTAAGGTACCAACAAAATACAGTCTTCTACCATCAAGGTTGGACAGAGGCTAACAAAATAGTCTCAGGAAAAGTCATGAGGCAAAGGAAAATTATTTGCTCATGAAACCAGAATTGTAAGTAATCAGGCACAACTATATACCAAATATCTTGAAAATTCGTTTTGTTGTGTACATTGAGGTGATGAAATAGTTAAAAAGATTCAATTCATATTTTAATATAGTTTGTGTTATTCAGCCCCTCTTTTGGGGGGCTTTTTATTATGTACACGGTCATTTATTATGTACATTTCATTTTCATAGCAGCTATTATTGTTATTAATTTCTAATTTTACTGCATTATGATCAGAGAACATGTTCTATACGAAACCAATTTTTTGTTATTGATTGAGATTTCCTTTGTGGGAAACATTAAAATTGTTGGATTTTTCCCCAACTAGATATATACTTGCTTTTGCTTTTCCTGTTTGGGAATCAGCATACTTCCATTTTTAGACTCTTATATTTCATTAGAGAAAAACTTCATTGACTTTCTTTCTGAATGTTGCCTGTCTCCCGTTGCTACCCTCTCCCTATGTCCCCATGAGGTGTATTAGTTGGACTTTCTTCTTGTATCTCCTGCATCTCTGAATCACTCATCTCTTCCATCTCTTTCTCTCTGTACTACATTCTAAGTGGTTTCCTCAAATATATTTTCCAGTTTGTTAATTTTCTCTTTGGATGAGTCTAATAGGCTATTTAATTTATCCAGTGAAATTTTAATCACTGTAATTTTCATTTCTAGACATTCTATTTGTTTCTTTTTAAATTTGCTTATTCTTCACCTTCATGATGTCCTGTTGTTTCATGCTGTTTTCAGTTCTTTTTAAAAAATCTCTCTGCTCATTTTATCTATTCTAGAGTGTCTTTGATTTTGTTCTGCCGTCTATAGTTGTTTTGGTGCTTCTTCTCTTGATTTTTGCCTCTGATGATTCTCCTTTAGGGTAGCATTCCTTGTGTACTTTATAATTTATAACATTTTGTTGTTGTTGTTGTGAATTTATCTTCAGTGGGTTCAACTGTTTCTCAGAGAAGTTTCTGTTATGAACTGAATTTTGTACCTCAATCCCCTTTGAATTCGTATGTTGTAGCCCTAATCCCCAGTGTGACTGTATTTGGACATAGGTCCTTTAAAGAGCTAATTAATAGTAAATAAAGTCATAAGGAAGGGGCCCTAATCCAATATGACTAGTTTCCTTTAAAGAAGTAGAAAAGACACCAGGGACATCTTACACGGAGTAAAGGCCACGTGAAGGTGCAGCCAGAAGGCAGCGGTCTGCAAGCCAAGGTGAAAAGCCTCAGGAGAAATGAAGCCTGCCACACCTTGCTCTCGGACCTCTGGCCTCCAGAACTGTGAGAAAACAAGTTCCGTTACTGAAGCCACCCAGCCTGTGGAGTTTTGTTACGGCTGCCAGAGCAGACTGAGACAGCTTCTGGCCCATAGGCTGTGAGGTGAATTCATGGAGCGCTTTGGCATCTGCTTTGATCAGGTTCCTAAGGAATTCAAGGTGCTGGCCCTATTTTTATGTTAATTTATTGGCTTAGGGAGACCATTCCAAGAGAAGGGACTTAGGGTTAGCTTTCTAAGCAAATAGTATAGCTTTAGACCTTTCGATATGTGACTCAGGCTGGCGTCAGTTTTTCTCAGGTGAGGTCCCTTCCCTAACCTGTGCCCACTCTGGGGATCAACAACAGCAAACGTCCTTGCTCCTTCCTCAGGCCAACAGTGGTGTTTTCCTAGCTCTCCTTCCGAGGCTCTCAGCTTGCTGCAGAGTCTGGCTTCAGCCTTCCTGCCCAGTGAGCCTAAGGCCTCATCTCCTGTCCCACCTTCATCTCCAGGGGCCTTTATCCAGGACAAAAACCCCCATTGGCCCCCACAGCATCAGCTTGTACATATTGCTTTGACTTTGGCTTCTTGCTTTATTTCTGACATCTGGGAAGTTTTGTTGCTTCATCTTATCCATCACTTTCATGAATTTGTACTAGGAGGGAGTCTTTCCATGACTCACTTTCCCACCATGTTTGCTTTCTAACTGTGTATATGAGAAAGTGTAGGTCTATTTTCTAACACGCTAGAAATGCATTTGTCTTCATAGAGCTGGACCAAATTTGTCCTTGTACGGTAGGATTATGTGAGTTAGTAGTCAGTAAATTTGTTACAATTATATTTTTAAAAGGTTCTATGTGGATAGAAGAATAAATTAATTTTAGAATTTAGAATAAGCCTCAATAATGTGATGAAACTATCATCAGGAACCTTATTTCCAGACTTGATATCACTATAATATACGTATAGATTTATGGTTTTAAAAAAACAAATGTAAATAATAGATATAATTGTGAGTTGAAAGGCAAGAATTAAAGTCTTCATCTTTGTGCTTGCATTATAATTGCAAAGCCACTGATATCTTCATTAGCCTTTAATCCACTGCTATGGGCTGATATGTGTCCCCCCAAACTTACATGTTGAAGTTCTGTTCTAATGTGATGGTATTTGGAGATGCGGCCTTTGGGAGAGAATGATGGGATTAGTAGCTATCTGCACACCAGGATCTTGATCTTAGATTAAATGTCTGTTGTTTAAGCCACAGTCAATGGTATTTTGTTACAGCAGCCCAGGCAGACTAATACATGCACACACTGTTCATGTAGCTGTAATTTGCTTTCCTACCATCTGTTTTTCAGCTTTATGCTGTCCCTACATACTTACCATATAAGTCATATATGATGGTTTATGATCACTCCCAAATTCAGCATATTTAACATGCAGTCAAGTTTCTGAAACCCATTTTCTCCATTTAGAGTTCTCCTGACTCAAATGCACTCTTAATTATTTGACACAACATTGTAAAATGACTGTAACTCAATAAAAAATGTTTATATACTTTAAAAAAAAACAAAGTAATTCTATGTTCTCCCTCTTATTCATCTATCTGGGGTTTCATTAAGATTGATGTCTTCTATAGCCCAAAACACTATACTTCATGCTGGGGAATGTTGGATGATCTTACCTATGTAACCAGCAGTAAATCGCATGTCCTGGACATAGAGGCACCGATCGCATGGATGAAACGTGCATGCTGTGAGACCTTCGTGGAGTTCTGTTAACAACTTGGTTTGTAAGAGTATGAAGGAAGAGAAGCATAATGTTCTGTCACACTAAGGCATCAGGAATTCAAGTCGTGGAGTCTATTGTGTAGAGGGGATACTTCCATCTTTCCCATAGCATCTGCTGACTACAACCATAAGGAAAGGAGGGACTGAAGGAGGCCACAAATGAAGCTCCAATAGGAACCAGGAGACATCTGCCTTTTGAGACCATTTCATTATGGCTTCAGCTTTACTGGTAATTCAAATTGTCCTTAAGAGAGTCCTTGACACTTTACATTGGCTCATTCTCTCCATTTCCATTTACATATCAAGTGTTTGGTTTTTTTTTTTTATCCTGATGTCTTTGAGTTCCTGAAATGATGACAAAGCAAGTCATACTGTACTTATGCAGATTTCTTTTTAAAATAGTTGTCTGGAGCCTGGCTTCTGCAAGACTGGTCCGGATTCCATTCCATGAGAGTCTCCTGGGAGCTTCTCCAATACAGCATCTTGGGCCCTACCCCAGAGCTGCTGAATCAGAATCTGCATTTTATCGAAATCCTAGGTGATACAAATGCACATTCATGATTGAGAAGCCCAGGTTTAGAGTATGGCGGTCTCCACCTGACATAATAATAGCTACGGAATGAGATGAAGGCTCTGCCATAAACCTAATGTGGCATTTTGATATTCTGTGAACAATCAGGCATCACAGTAGGGTCTCTTTTTCCACACATAAGGAAATCTAATACTTAAGTCTATAGATGAGTCAGAAAAATTGTTTCCATTTCAATTTAGTGTGAGTGTGGTCTTGCTCACAACTGCTAAATTGGAAGCAAAGAACTGTTTCCTTTCAGGTTAATAGGTTTCCCCTCATCAAGCTGTCCTTCTTTCATGTAGCCTAGACTTTCTCCACTTACTTATTTTTTTTATAACTGTTGTTCTTTTTTAATAGGATTATTCATCCTTCCAATATTAACAGCAATTAGACTCACCTCATGGTGCGTCATGCCGACTCAATCTGTGACTGTCAGAGTGGCATCATCTTAGTCTTGTCTCAGTAACAAACTTTGACAACCAAAACAAAGCAGCAGGCAAAATACATGAAGAGAATTAACAATAAAGGATCACAGATGACAAGAACTTCTCGAACACGATGGTTGCCTCTGCCTGTCCTGTCCTCAGGGAAACTATGATGTTCACTCTGCTTGGACTAACGACACTATGACATAGTCTTAAACTGTCTTTTTCAGGAAAGTTTTAAAAGAAGACTCTTTTAAAGCCTTAGAAACATTAACATTCTCTTTCCAAATCTAATCTATTTAATCTTATTGGAAAACATTTACAGAGCTCATCAGCAGACTCTCTAGTATTGAGTAATATTTAGCATGCTGTAATCATGGGAAGGAGAGATTTAGATTAAATGCTGCTTTTTATTACTATTCAATCATCATAAGTTGTTCCACTTTTTATCTTTTTAGTCAACAGATTTCAAAGGTGGGAAAATATCTTCATTTGCAGACATACCTGTATTTATCTCCTATTATATTTTCCATTAGTGTCTACATGAAATTTACTCCCAGTGATTCCCAACAAAGTAAATGTGAATCTCCTAACACCAGATGCTAATAATAAAGACAAATGTACCCTATCTCTTAGAGATGTTATGAGAATAAGTTAGATAACATTTACAGGGAGATTTGACCTCACTGGAGATAGTATATAAATGAGATACGAAAAAAAACTTAAAAAAAAATCCATTCAACTGTACCTACATTGACTTGACAGTACCAAATTACGTTCTGAGTAAAGAAAATAGGCCCACTAATAGTGTTTCTGCTGGTTGTGAATAAATGTCAAATACTGACAATGAATCCCAGGTCTGGGATGAAATCTCAGGCATCAGTTTGGATATGCACAAAATGAGCTCTTTGCCTTTTTCTACATGTCTACATTTATTATACTTGGAATACTGGTAAAGCCTTGTATATGCTGGGTTAAATGATCAAAGTTATTTTAAACCTCTTTCTACATTTAATAACATAAGGATTGTTAATAAAGCAGTGATGTGAACAAACTTTAAGGATATATGTCACACATATACCTCTAGACAAACTGTCACATTTATACTATCTAGAACCAAAAAGGAGCTTTCAGTAGGGCAACAGGCAAAGAGGGAATCACAGTTATTGCAGACTGAAAGGCCCAGCTGTCCTTACGGGTAAGGGGAAGCTGTCCATTATATTCTTAGTACTATTTGTGGGATACAGGAAAGTTCTCCAGTCCCACATATTTTTCAAACATCCTGCCATATTGCCCCAGATTCTACAATTATAAATTATCTGAGTTAAGGAAAGTGGCTGCATATTCATGGGAAAAGGCAAGATTAAAAATTGTAGGATGATGAAGATATTTAACAGTGTAATAAATGAACACTTACTGTGTACCTACTATATGCCAGGTACTATTTTAAGTGCTTTGCCAGATCTATCTCATTTCATTTCCACATCAACTCCATAAAATAGGTACTATTATTATCCCAGTGTCATCCATGTGGAAACAGGCAAAGAGGTTAGGAAGCCTGTCCAAGATCACACAGGGGGCATGTTCTGGACACCCTGCCCCGCCAAGGCAGTCTAACTCTAGCTCCATGCTCTGAAGCAACATGGTTTCCTACAGTGTAGGAGTTAGCACCATACAATATATTACTGTTAAAACATGAAACTAACAATGCTTTGCTATCTTTGATGCAAAGAAAAATGTGAGAGTTGAACAGTTTTGGATTGTTAAAGCAGCTGTTGCATTTTTCCAGAAAAGCCAAGATTTTAATATTAGTGCAGCTTCCACTTTTCCATTTTGAACAGAGGATTCATGGACATCGAGTGCTCATAGTATAATCTTAGTGTGTTCAAACTGTTCACCAAGAACCTGCCAAAAGGACAGCTCTCTTGTGGAGCCAAGAGCAGATATTTGGGTGGAAATGAGAAATGCCACAAAGAAAGGAATTTAGAGGTGGAAACCTTAGAGGAGATTACAGATAATACGCTGCGATAATTGCTATCTATTACTAACTTCTGTAGTAAGAGGCTACTAGCTTCTTGATACACACAATGTAAAGAAGGCCTTTAAAATTGTTCTCTAATGTCAGAAGTATGTGCTGTACATGTTTTTCTGTTTGTTTGTTTTATCCCATAAGACATGGTTTTTAAAAAGAGATGAACTGATACCCTGGTTTTCCTGCTCCGAACAGAACACTGTAATATGGTTAAGTACAAACCTTTCCATAGCAACAGACATTGCATATTAGGCATGAACCCTATGTATTTCCCTTGAAGAAGGCTTTAAGGTTATAAAAGACAAATTCAAAAATAAAGCTTATGATCCCATGACCCTGAAGCCTGCTTCCCCAATGAGCTCAAGAAAGGATGCACTGACAAACGACACACCACGGCTTCCTCTAGTTCATTTCTTTGCCTTTCTTTTCCTTTAAATGGCACTTCACCCTTAATAATTACAAAGGTTTCAAGAGTGAGAACTAGCACCACCTGAAAAAGGACAAAAATCCAATACAATCATGGTTTGCAGAAGTTCAGCACTGGACTTACTAAATAGCGTTGGAGGGTCGTGGTTTCTCTACTTTGAGACCAAAGGCTCTCATTCTTCTCACCCTTTGCTGTTTTATTTAGTGCTTTTCCGCTCTATGAACATCATGTGAACTGGTCACCTGGTAAGCTATAATTCTAAAATAGGTATTTTACATAGGGGAAAAGGTAGCTTTGGGGGCATGAAACGTTTTCATAAATACATATAAAAACCACATTATTAGGCAATTGGAAGTAGTCGCTAAAACAGGGGCGAACTGGATATGCTCCTCATGCATACAGTTGCATATGCAAACCGTTAGCTAGGCCCCCCAAACACTTGCCTGCGCAGAGTGGATGACTTCCTCTGCTCACCCCAGTTAGGCAGGAGGCGCTGCCGAGGGCCAGGGCCAGATAGTGAGCTGCTCACTGTTGTCTCGGTGTGGGGAGAAGCGACCCTCTGCGCCACTAACTGTGTTGTGGTTTGCTTTTAGCGTGTGGAACTAGGCTTGCAGACGCTATTGATTGTAGTCAGGAGAGAGGAGGTTAATATGTTGTGAGTGTACATACTATATTTCATCCCTGTTCAGGTTTAAACAGCATCCTCCTCCTAATACTCTGTTCTAACTGCATGTTAAACAGTGAAACAGATGGTCTAGTTTTATATTTCTTTTCCTTCAGAATTTCTAATGCATCTCAGGGACCTCAGTCTTCTGGGATCTCAAATTATATTTCGGCCCATTGTACGTATTCAGTTTTGATACGAAGATGGCATGTACAAATGATTCAAAATCCACATGGCCACAGCCTTTGCTAGTTCTTAGTGTGCCATGTGCTGTTCATTTTAATTGAAAATATCCTAAAAGCAAGATTGATGTGTTTTCTATTCCCCTAAAATAGAAACAGGTTCTGGGCTCATAATTGAGCCCTCATAAGCCCCCTCTCCTTATTAACATGCCCTCTCTAATTTGTGCCTCTGTTTGCACAATATAAATGGCCTTTAACAGCCCTTCATTCATACAATGGTCTCACTAACCCAAAGAAAATTAGTAGCAGGCAAAAGCCTATTTTTACTGACACACAGACAAAAATGCTAATTACCTTAAAATATTCTCAAGTGTATATCTTTGGCATCCTTCCAGGCAAGGCTCAAAAGTTTTTTTTTTCCTTTTATTTACCAGTTATAGGGGAGGTTGTTTTTGTTTTACATTCAGGCTTATACGTAAGTACGTTTGTATTTATAACTTGAAATCTTTTATTTGGGTCCAGAGGACTGGTGATAGGTGAGGTATTTGGCTGCTTTTTACCCATGGGTACACTTGAGAGCATTGACTATTTGTGATTAATTAAGTTTTTGCTATCTTTGTTAAGGCACTTAAGGACATTTGCAGAAAAAATAATGCCTAAATTCTGATTTTATTTTATTTAAACATATTAATTACCATAAAATATTGTTTCCTCAGAATTGCTTTTAATTTTTTGTTATAATTAAATTTGTTTATCCAAGTTTATACTCTAAAGTACTCCTTCCTTTCAAAAATAGTTTTAAAACTGATACCTTTATGTGCAAAATAAGTAATAAAGAAACAAAATTCAACTGGACTTCCTAAATTATGATACCAGGTGTGCTGATGATATTTTCATAAAGATGATGAGCTTTTTGTCATTTATGTAAGAAATATTTGTTGAGGATGTATTATTTTCAGAGTATTTTTTATGAATCCTGGTTCATAAAAAAAAAAGAAAAGGTAAAAGTGCTCATCTTCTTGAGGGAGTTTAAAAATCAAGTTTAGAGAAAGTAGGGGGAGGGTATAGTTCAAGTGGTAGAGCACATAGTTAGCATGCATGAGGTCCTGGGTTCAAGCCCCAGTACCTCCTCTAAGAATAAATAAACAAATAAACCTAATTACCGCCCCCCACCAAAAAAAACCCCCAAAAACTAAAAACAAAGTTTAGAGAAAGTGTCCATTGATGGATGAATGGATAAAGAAAATGTGATACATACATACAGTGGAATATTATTCTGCCATAAAAAGGAAATTTGCCATTTGTGACAAGATGGGATGTACCTTGAGGGCATTATGCTAAATGAAACAAGTCAGAGAGAGACAAATACCATATAATCTCACTTATATGTAGTCTTAAAAAAAAAAAGCTCATTCATACAGAGAACAGATTGGTGGTTGCCAGAGGCTAGAGCTGGGGAAGGTGGGGCAGTAAAATGAAGGAGGTCAAAAGGTACAAACTTCTACTGATAAAATAAATAAGTCCTGGGGAGATAATGTATAGTATGGTGACTATAATTAATAATGCCATATTGTATATTTGGAAGTTGCTAAGAGAGTAAATCTTTAAAGTGCTCATCATAAGAAAAACATTTTTATAACTATTTATGGTGACAGATGGTAACTAGACTTCTTGTGGTGACCATTTTGCAATATACACAAATATCAAATCATCATGTCACACATCTAAAACTAAAATGTTATATGTCAGTTATACCTCAATTTAAAAATTAAAAAGAAAAAACGTTTGGAGAAAGAAAATGCATTCAGTATAGATGTTTGGTAACAGTGGGAGACAGCATACTACATGAGCCACAAGTGTAAGATGAAATGGTAACTAATAGTAAAAAACAAGTGGTGTCCAACTCAATAATAAGGCAATCAATCTAGTGTTTAAAAGTGGGCAAAAGATTTGAATAGGTATTTGAATAAGGAAGATATACTAATGTCTAATAAGCACACAAAAAGATGCTCAAAATCATTAGTCATTAGGGAAATGCAAATCCAAACTGCAATGAGATGTTACTACATCCCCGCTAGGATGGCTATAATCAAAAAGACACAATATAAAGTGTTGACAAGAATGTGGAGAAACAGGAACCCCTACACATTGCTGATGGAAAAATAAAATGATACAGTCACTTTGGATAACAGATTGGCATTTTCCTAAAAAGTTAAATATAAACTTATTATGAAACACAACAATTCACTCCTATGAATCCATTCAAGAGAAATGAAAACATATGTTCAAAGATATATATGTGAATGTTCATAGTGGCATTAGAGCCCAAAACTCAAAACACCTCAAATGTGTGTCAGCTGATGAATGGATAATCGCATATGGTATATCCATATAATAGAATTCTACTCAGCAATAAAAAGGAACCAAGTCCTGATACATGTTACAACATGGATGAGTCTCAAAACCATATGCTAAAGGAAAGAAGCCAGATGGAAAAGACTACACTTGTATGACTCCATATATATAAAGTATCCAGAAAAGGCTAATTCACAGAGCACACCAGTGATTTCTTGGGGTTGGGGGTAAGAAAAGGGATTAACTGCTAACTGGCAGGAGGGAACATTTAGGGTCATGGAAATGTTCTAAAACCAGGTTCTGGTGATGACTGCAAACTATATCCATTTACTAAAAGTCAGCTGCACTTACAATGAGTGGACTCTATGCCAAGTACATTACGCTTTCATAAAGCTGTTAAAGGAAAACCCAGAAAGTGTCATGCGTTTTCATAGGGTGGGTTGAAGTGGTCATCTGAACTTCTTACTTTAACACTGAAATGTAATTCAAACGTGTATCCATATCAACAGATGTGTGGAAAAAAAAATTGATGTGAGTAATTCTTCACAGTTTGCAATGTCTCCTACAATTTTCAAGTGTATTTGCTTCTCACACCAATCCTGTGAGGTAGGGTGAGCAAGTATTAAATAATAGATAATAAGTACTTTTTTTTTCCTTTTCGCTTTGCTCTGAGGAAACTTTAAATACTGATTAGAGCATATAATTTAAAAACCAAGGCCAATCTGGATAATGTAATCTGAATAAACTGGATAACAAACATTATCACTGCCCTAAGCATCCTGGATGCTTTTGCAAAAACAAGAATCCTCCATTTACCAAACTATTCTAAACAACAGGTAAACCCTCAACTGGACACTCATTACAGATCGCTGTCAACAGACTTGGCTGAACAATCTCACCTACAGACCCACCCACTTGTCCGGCTGCCTCATGAAGCCTATGGAAGTCAGTCACTCTAAGGTATTTGCATTTATAAATATTGAAATGCATGTCTACACAATTAGGCACACAACAGCTAACATTACAGGAGCTAATATTCCCCGGCAGAAATAAAGCTGCCAAAAAACAAGAACGGAAACTAGCGTATTAATTTGGTTCATAGCAAATCCTTCTCTATTTTGCTTGAAAGCTCAAAAGGAACTTAAACAAACAATTCCAACTTAGCCTGAAGCAGAGAATGGCATGTTTAAAGAAATGTGACTTATAAATAAAGTGTCCAATTTTGTAATTTGGAAATGTATGTGGCATGTGTATGGATACCCCTAGACTAACCAAAAACCACACGGACCTCCCTTATCTTGATAGTACACACAAGACGGGCCCAAATCACAGACTTTTACATCCAACCCCAAATTTCACTCTCTGGGTTTATGAGAAGATCAGCTTCCGAATCAGTCTCTCCCCACTGTCTGCTCAAAGAGATAGGTGAGAAAGGAGCTCTCAGTGGTAGAAAAGAACCAGACTCTTCCAAACCCAAGATCCAGCCTTCCACTCTCAGCCTCAGATTTGCTAATTTGTTTCTGTAACATGCTTATCCAACCAACCTCTGCTTTCCAAGGAAGGCATGAACGCTTCATGTATTTTAGTGTTCTCTGTCTCCTTAGAAGATCTCCTGAAGTCCTTTTGCAGAAGACTGGTTGTTTGAGGATGTTTCCATGATCCTTGATCTAACACAAGCTGTGTTTCTTGACTGTGACTGAAAGTGAACCGGACAGGATTAGTCTAAACAAATGTAGAAACATTCAACTGATTTTAGTCAATAGTAAAAATTTGATATTTTCAAATTACAGAAGTTTCATATTAATTTATACAATGCAATACATAGTGTAGTGGGAAAAGCATGTGATTCAAGGGCAAGTGAATCATGTTTGGATCTGGAAGGTACCCCTGTAATGATGGTGAAGTCCCTCAACTTCCAGGACCTCAGTGTTCCCAATGGAAAAAAATTAGAATTTTGAGGTGAAATAGTCTCCAAAGTCCTAATCATAATTTGACAATCATTTCTTGAGATGCTGTTATTCTACAGAATATAAATATGTACCTACATAATATCACTGAGGTCACATGTATTTTGCCCTAACATGCCCTCTGACCTCTTCTGTACTGTTAGGATTAAAAGAAGTAAGGATTTGAAACTCATTGACAAAGAAGCCATTTTCACTATCATAAAATGCCACGGAAGTTGCAGCTTGGAAGTAAGAATGATACAGACAGGAGCCAGATATTAATCGAGTGAGATTTCACAAACAAACACAAACACACACAAACACAGAAACACATACAGACAGGTACAAGGAAGAGGTATGTCATCTCAAACAGTGCCGTATATTTATCTTCTTTTTATAAGTCGTACAACAGTACACTGGCTTTCACACCTCCCAGTGCTCCAGCGTTCCTCTGTGGCCCTTGAAAAGGCTGAAAGTACTAAAACCTGTTCCTCCACTGCCTGCCCCCCAACAATCTGTTTGTTTCTGTTTTATTTATTTGGCTTCCATTCAATGTTATTTTTGGAAAAGAGTCCTTGGATAAATGCAGTCTGAAAAACCCCTGCATGACATAAAGTAAATCTTTTGCTTAAATGCTGTACTTTAAAAAGTGTTTCATTATTATATATTCCACTTAAAATATAAATCATCTTACAAGTCATTCCAGCAAAGACCAAAGGTTAGAAAATAATTTTCCATTTATAGTCTTTTCTAAGGCTATAAATGACATGCTATATTTAATTTGAGAGTCCCTGTACAAATCATCAAATACTTTAATAACTATACAAATATTAATATTTGATACAAGGGATCTCCCAAGTTACAGCATAATCATAACTCAGGACTGATAGGGGCTAAATGGGAAAATCCTATGTAGACAGTTCTAAGAGAATGGAGAGTGTTTAATGACACAAGTTTGATAGTCTTATCATCATAAGATTGATCGATATTTGGTGTAATTTAATCTTTGCCAAAAAAGAATCTTGAGAAAAGGAACAATTTGTAAATTAGATTAATCCCCCATACCTCCCCTTCAGTACAATTCATCTACCTCTTATTCTATGGATGGTCCCTTGGTCTGCTGGTTATAACAAACTCTTTTTTGCATCATGATTTTAATAATTAAGAGCTGGTTTTTAACTTTTTTTTTTAAGGACACCTGCCAAGGTTGATTTGTAATGGTGTAAGTAAAACACTACCCTACTTTGAATATTATTAACTTTCTAAATTGACTCAAAGTGCATAACAAAAGAGTAACAACAAAATATAATCTTTGGGTCATTTTTTCTATGATTTTGAATCTATTTACCACTCAGATAGGTTCTGTGTTACTGAGAGCATTTGTGAAATAAAGTTAGGTAAGTCCTTCCAGCCAAAGGGTTTTCTCATTTCAGTCCCCTAAGAGTCTGCATTTTTCCCATAATAGATGGATTTAGATTCCTCTGTAAAATGGTTTGGGGACCACTGAGATAAAGGGTTTATAAAAATGACCACTATATTGGAATTAAGTAGGAAAAAGTCCTTTTTCTCTATGCAGAACATCCTCCAGTAAATAACCCGAGGTAGAGAAGCAGCTGGTATCGCCATGAAGATCATTGGAGAATGTCCTGGAGGGTCATGAAGAATGGAGTCATTTCTCAGTTCTTTTCAAACCCCATGGAGCTGACAGCATGATACCGTCATCAATTTGGGCGTGTAGATCTTTGGGGTTTGACTTCCAGTAGGTTTAGATCACTGTACCAAGCAGAGTGAAAAAGATTTCCTTTATCTTTGATAAGTGGTTCACTTTCTCTTTTTGTTTTCTTTCTGCAAGACAGCCTCTATCTTTCTGAGTTTCACTGTATTAAAAAGGAAGGCATTCATAAGATCAGCAAGACCATTCCACAGGGGGCTGATCCTTCCACAGTTCCTACTCCCACCTACTTTCCTCGTTGTTTTATGTTGGGAACCTAATTTGAGTGGGCAGATCTTCCAGAACAGGACTTTGGTGTGATTGAGGGGGCACCCCAGGGGTTGGGACCAAAGCTACCTTATGCCACCTTCCTTCTGCTGCTCCAAGTTCCCGTCCTATCTCAATATACATACATGCCCCAGGGTCTCTGAGTTCTCCCTTGGGAAACAGCAAAACCTGGAAAATTACAGCAAATGGCCGTCTCTGCAGCTTGGACTCAAAAGCATGTTTGTTGCTACAGCAGCAGGAGGTTTGCAAGTATACATGTTCAGAGAGAGAGACAGAGAGAAAGGAATTGCTGACTATCTCTGACACTATAATTTTAAAAAGATTCTTAGAAAGAAACCATTATTTTGCTGGAAATGTAAAAACGTTAGAGAGCAAGGACAAAATATGACTCCCCATAAACATAAAGGAAACAGAGAACAGCAAGAATTAATTGCTTCCTTTAGGATTAATTTAGATTTGTGCAGAATGTTCATTTAGACTGCATTGTATCACTAATCCTAAGAACTCGGTTCAAGTTGGTGGCAGAGCTCTGAAGCACTACTTCTCTTTGAATATTACCTAACTCGGCTTCTAAAGGTGATGAGGGTGGAGGCAAGGGGGTGGAGGGCGTGAAGAAGTGTCCTGAGTCTACAGCCCAGAATTCAGCGACCCCTTTCCTCACTCATGTGTCTGCCAGGACTACACCACGCTGTGTTGGCAGCAAGCTTACAGGATTGCTCCAGGAAGACTCTGGCATACGCTGCAGAGGAGGAGAGAGTGCCACAAACAAGCCACAGAGGAGGAAAAAGTGTCGCAAACAACCCCCAGATCCCTCCGCCCAGGTCTCGTTCCACCTGGTTTCTCACGAGCAGATTGCTTAGCCAACCTTAATAATCCCAGAGGAACGCCAGGGCAGGAGGCTGGATTCCAACTACCTTTGCCCTAATTTATTGAGGGCTTTAAAAGTGGAAAATAAAACTTTGAACTCATCTGAAGCTTTACGATTCAGGTGTGCTACCTGCCTTCAGGAGCACCAAAGATCACTTAAGTTAGTGACAAAAAAAAAAAAAAAAAAAAAAAAAAAAAAGTTCTGTGAGCTGCAGAACAGAGAAGCGTGTGCAGACCTGACCAAGCTGGTTCTCGTACTATATTAACTTGGCAGCAGGAACAGAAGTCCCCGGCTCTGCCCTCATCCTTTTCTGATGGATAGGATTTCCCCTGCTTACCGCCCTTTAATCCTCCTCCTCTCCAGACATCCAGAGCCTAAAAAAAAAAGGGATCGTGAGGAGAAGGGAACAGAAAGAAAAGGATGAGAAAAGGAGGAAACAAAAATGGTTCGTGAGACATGGTTGAAGAGAAAAATAATAGGTCAAAGATGAAGTCACTTCTAACTTAACATAGTATCGAAACTTGGGAGTTTAAAAAGCCAGCCCTGCAAGTTTGAGCTAGTCTGTATGACTTTATACAAATAGCACGACCTACTAAACCCTTTTTCCATATCTTACTAGGCAGATATTAATAGCAACCCCGTACCGCTGGGTGAGGACCCAGTGCGTTAATTTTTGTGCCTCGCATGCGCCCTATCGTGGCGGGGGATGGATTTAACTCTGATCTTAAGACCCTACTATTAGTCCACAGAAAGCGATTTAGCAATATTTCACCTTAGATGCAGCCTTTTTAGCTACAGGGAATGCTAGGCCCAAAAGGAAGGAGTGATTTTTAGCCACCCTGGGAAATCGAAGCCTCCAGCGTTTTCTAGAGGCCAACTTCTCTCACCTCTTTAGGAAGGGCCTGGAGCAAGGGCTGCCTTCCAAATGATTCCTTCCCCCTGAATTCGGCTTCTAAGCACTTTCCATGGAAAGGACGGGCACCTACTGGCAACGCCTACTAGCCCAGTGGGTGCGCGTGAGTGTGCACGCACGTGTTAGTGTGTGTGTGCGCGCGCATGCGCAGGGCATGGGGCAGGGTTTGGGGTGGAGGTTGCCCTTGCTCTCAGAGGCCCTCATCGGCACCGCATAAAGAGGTGTGCTGATCTGGAGGCCACGCGACGTATCAGGCAGAAGCCCGATGTTTTCACAGGCTCATCCAGGGTACGGCCCGGCCCTCCTCTGCCAGATCCTGGGTTCGGCGGCACGGGAACCGGTTTTCCTCCGCCCCGGGAACCGGTTTTCCTCCGCCCCAGAGCCTCCTCCCGGTGGGCGAGCAGGCACCAGATGGGGAGGGCTGGGGTGCAGCCACGAGGCCAGCCTTCCCAGCGCCCCGCCCCGCGCATGGTGCTCCCCTCCGGAGGAAGCGTCTAGAACGGAATGCAGGCACTGGCTTGTGAACGCTGGACGGCGACTCCCCGAGGGCGTGTGGTGTGTAAACAGAACTGTTGTCCATCAAGTCGCGTCTGTGAGTTTCAGGAACCGCGTGGTGGACTCTTGGGTAAAAGGAATGTCTCTTGGCTGGGAGGATACTTCCCCCTCCATTTATATCATCGTTAATTTCAGGTGGTCGTCGCCTTTGCCAGCTTCGCTCCCAGTTTCCCTCTTCAGTCCTTTCTCGTGATCCTTCCCGCCCTTCACTTCCCACCTGCTGCAGCTGCTGAGAGTGTGTCATCAGGAGGTAGAATTTACCAGTTTTGAAAACATGAGCTTGTAACCCAAAGACTGTGGTGGCTGGGGCACAGAAAGAGTGAGAACTTCCCCCACGCTCTCCAGCCTTAAAGGCAGAATGTGTGTCCCTTCCAGTCACCTGCCTTTGATTCTCTCTGTGCTGGGCTCCTCACCCCCGGGTGAAGCCGCTTGGGACAGGTCTCCCCTCTCCTTTCCTGGAGGAGACAGCTGTATTTCACAAGGGATGGAGTGATTTATGTGCACAATTTAAATAGTTTTTTGGAGCGCTGAGGAATGCAAAATGCAGCATGACTTGAAGGTACAGTATACTTAAGGGAAAACATGGAATGTATCGAATGTTTTCTTTTCCTTCTTTTAAAGCTAGTTTAAACGTATTTCACTGACGAAACTGGTTAACCATGTGCAAATGTGTAATTCTGCCTCTTGACAAAGTGGGCCACGGTTGGGATGGTGGGCCATGCCAATGCTGGGAGCACAGATAAGTCACCCAGGGGCTGCCCTGAACCATCGAGTTCCCCCTAAATTTAAAATATGCTGTAAGAATATAAGGCCTACTACTTTTTACAAATTGAATGCCTTTCTTTAAACCCTCTTTTTAAAATATGTATATATATTTCAGGGAGAGAGCTCATATATTTTAATTTTTTCTCCAAGTGAAGATAGTTTGGGTTTTGAACAAAACTGGGTAATAATTATAATTATAATCAAATATTTTCATTAAAAATCATTTTCATTGTATTTATGTAAGAAAATACAAACTACAGATGAGAGTGGGATAAAAAGGAAAAATCATTCCCATCTCTCCATCCGAAGAAACCCGCTTTTAACTTAAAATTTTTTTTGGTGTATAAACGTCCAGATTTATTCTTCTATGATATATTTGTATTTTTATACATCATATGTGAATATATACAAATACATTATATATGTATGCATGCAAATATATATGGATATACAGTTGACCCTTGAACAACATGAGTTTGAACTGCATGTGTCCACTTATATGAAGACTTTTTTCAATAACTGTTACAGTACTATGCGATCTGTGGTTGTGGAACTAAGGATACGGAGGGCCAACTATAAAGTTATATAGAGTTTTGACTGAGGGAAGGATGTTAAGGTTGTTAACCCCAGGTTGTTCAAGGGTCAGTTGTGTATTTATATTTAACATTTGGGGATTCTGTATTTTTTTGATTCAGCATTGTATAGTGAGCATTTCACCATGCCACTAAATATTCATTTAAAACCACAACTTTAATGGCTGCAAATTGGTTCATTGTAGGAATAGTTCTTTGGTTTATAACTATTCACCTGTTAAACATTTATATAGTAATTTCTTGCCCTTACAGAAAGTGCTGTGATGCAGTATAAAGTGTTTATAAACCAAAACATTTTTTGATTTATCTTCTTCATGGTGGTTTTAGCAGCTTTATCAGTCCTTTTGTTCCTGGAGCAGCTAAAATCTTTAAAGATTAAAATAAAAGCCTTTAACTTATTTTAATTTTTTTATTCTCTTCATGTTAATGTGTCTTATTCCTTCCCCTGGATGTACAGAGTTCTAGTATAGAAATGCAACACAATTTAGGGAACCATTCTACAGCAGATGGGCATCTAAGTTGTCTCAGGTTTTTGCTGCTGTAAACAGGGCTGCTGTGTGTGTTGCCTTTGACTAGTAAGAGAGCTTCCTAACCAGCTCCACCTCTTTAAGCTGCAACCACCAATTGCCAGTTCTGTGACTGGACAAGTTATTTCACCTTTCTGAGTCTCAACTTACATCATCTGCAAAATGGAGCCAACAGAGGTAACAACTAACATTTACTGAAGGCTTATGACAAAGCAGCGACTGCTCTAGGTATTTTAAATGAGTTACCTCATTTAATGCTCACAGTATCTCCATCCAGTACATACCAGCAATACTCCCATTTCACAGATAATTAAACTGAGGTAGAGAGAGCTTACATAAATTACCCAGATTGCAATCAATAAATGGCTGAGCCATGAGTCAGACTTACAAGACTCTGCCCCCATAGCCTGCCCCCAACTTTTAAAAAGACATTTGATCATACTTGCTTTCTCCTTCTCTCTCCGTCTCCTTTTTGCTGACTCATTTTTAAGTTGTAGACATCTGGACATTTCACTCCCAATTACTTAAGAATTATCATACCTAAGAAAATTAACACTAATATCACTTAACATACATGACATACAGTCACACAACACAACATCCACATTATATAAATATAATGTGCTGAGAAACAGAACACCTAGAATGTAGGGTATACACACCAACTTGACTAAATACAAATTGTTTTTTTTTTCCACCTTTCCCCATTTAGACCCCTCCACCCTCTCACCAGTTTGTATGAGAGTTTCTGTAGTTTTACAGCCTCATCGACACTTGGTATTGTCAGACTACAAATTTTTGCTAATCTGACGGGGTGTGAAATGGTGTCTCATTGTGGTTTTAATTTGTATTTTCCTGATTATTTATGAAGTTGAACTTATGAGACAATTCTTTTTTCCCCCTCTTATGTGAAATGCCTGTTCATTTATTTTACCCATTAAATAATTGGTTTATTTGTCTTAAAAGCTTTTCTTTTTAAGATGGAAACTGGCATGACAAAGTCTTACTGTAACCTCTGGTTACTCAGTGGCTCGGCATCACAAATAAATGGTCCATGGAGAATGAAGCTGAAGATAGAGGAATGCTTTCCTAAAAGTGATTACTTGGAAATTTGGATTTCAAAGGTAGAAATGAGACATACAGCTTCATGCTGAATAGCAAAATATACCAGTACTTATAAAATTTCCCAAGATAAGTAACAGAAATAGCAGCAGTGCTATATTTAAGTAAAAGAGATGAGTTGAATTCCGTGTCCTATTTCCCACCTGTCCTATTTCCGGGCGTTGAAATCTAAGTTATGAGGATGGTTGTAGGAAGGAGCTGCAGCCTCTGTGACTGTCCTTCAGACGGGGAGTGGACTTCAGTCGTTAGTGCTCCAAGTCACTCCATTTTCACCAGAACTGAGGCACGGAAAATCAATAGTAGGATCGTTTAATACTGCTCCAAAGACTTGAAAAGAGCCTGTGAAGAGATGTTTAAACCCAAATCAAGGAACTTCAGAGTCAGGTGCTCCTGCACTTGTTGTTATTTCCCTCTGACTGACAGAGAACTATATGTAGCTCTGTACCCCTGTCGGTAGCATGGAATTCTGCCTCGGCTGTTAATGCAGATTTTTCAGATAGGCCAGAAGATAAGGTGTATCGGTTTATTCATGTGGCAATATAAGAAAATTCGAAAAGACAATGAAGCATGATTAATCACTTTTCAGCACATGAGTGTTAAGATTTGTACATTAAAGTACAAATCCCTTTACTGTGATTTATAGCATTTTCTGTTTCTTATCTAAATGCCTATGGAAAACAGAACTATTCTTGTAGATGGGGTAAAATGTGCTATTTACTACACTGTATCTCATTATCTTCAAATCTTGGATGCTATTTCTAAGATTGCAAATTTAAGATTTGGAAATAGAAGCTTGTGTTTCATTGCTATTGGGTCCATCCAGAAAATAATTTTCCTTTAGAAGTTATTTTATGCTGTACCTTGATTGGATGGGAATACAATTTCATCAAAATTAATAGAATTAATTTAAAATATGTGTATTTTGTAATATATAAATTATACTTCAATGAGAAAAGAGAATTGTTGGGGAAGTGACATTTCAGAATCACCCCTCTGGCTGGGGTGGCAGAGATGATATCATCTGGTAGTCTTCAAAGTATTCAGGGAACCCTCCAGGAATCCATGAAGGGTCTGTGCTGGCCTAGAATGTCATGTCTGGTGGTCTTGGTAAATGTGTGAGAATCTTTGCCATCACTTTGAGAAAAGACAAAAGAGCAGGGGCTATATTTTTAGCTGCCATAAACTTAACAATATAAACCATGAGCAGATGTTCCCACTAATACTGTCCCCATGGCCAGCCTGAATTGGAAGAAATGTAATTGGACCCCACTTTCTCTCCACTCTGGCCAAAGTAAGGGAGACCAACTGTCTGGAAAATTGTAGGAAGAAGAAATGTAGAAAGTGATCACATTTGAGATTCATTCCAGTTCTCTCTGCATCCAACCCTTTGCCTTAGTGAGAAACGGGAACAAGTAGGTAAAAGTGAGTGAGTGGTTTATGCAGTTTTATATCTGATCTCCTCTCCCCGTCCCCTCCTCCTCCCGCTTCCCCACCCCAGCCCTCTCTCCTTCTCCTCTTCAGAATTGAGGCAAACAGCAGAGGATGTAGGGACTTCCTTAGTCTGAGATCTTCTGAATTGGAAGCATCCCAAGGGAGGCTTTTACCATTTGCAGTTTTTTTACCCAGATGTTTGCACACTAATAAATTGAAGATCCAGTGATCTGGTGTACCATTTTGCCTTCTGAAAGAGATTTTTATTAGTCAAATAATTCTTGTAAATATTTTAAGGAGACGAGACTCTTCTAAAATATGTATACTAACCTTTGTTAAAGGTTGAAACATCCTTAGAGTCACATAATCCTTCCTTCACTCTAATATCAATCTTTTCTTTTGCAAATTAAATTCGTTTTCTCTCCCAGAAACCTCTGCAGATAATGCTAATGCCAGTACCAGTAATTCAAGACAGTTATCAAATCAACCTCCATAGGTTTTATTTCCTACTTATTCACACTATATTTGCTCTTTGTACTTTTTATTTTTCTGAGGGGGCAGTTTTCTTGTGTTGCCTATTTGTGTAGAATTACCCTTGGAAAGAATGGCTTATCATTTTCCCTCCCTCCCTCCTTTTTTCTCCCTTTCTCTCCATCTCTCTCTCCCTCCTTCCTCCTTCCTTCCTGCTTCACAGTATAGAGAAAAAAATGTGAAGACACATGGAAGCCTTTATACTTGTTTTGAGTCCCAGTTTCCTCCCTTCTCCAAAGGTAGCCACTATTCTGAAATTGGTGACTGTCTTTCCTACCCTTGTTTTTATATTTTTTTCTTCATATATTTGTCCTTTACCAGTATTTTATATTGATTTTTTAAAATATACATTTATATTCATATAATATATGTAAGTATCACTCAAAATTATGTTTTTAGGTTTTCTATATAGAATTTATTTAGATTTTATATTTCTGGGTTTTTTCCCACCCCCTTTTATTGGACTGTCAATATCTCAAGTTCTCTTTTTCTTTTAATTTCCATCTTTTCTCTTCTTTTGGTTAAACATTGTATTTCTATTCCTTAACTATTTATTCTTAGAATTTCTTAACAAATGTAAAATTAATCAATATTTCTGTCCTCCTCCAAACTAATACAGGGCTTTATGACCTTTGAACTCAGATCTTTCTTTGCAATGTCCCATGTAATTGTTGACTGGTTTCTTAGTATTACCTTATTTTAAAAGTCCTCTCAAATTAGTCATCAGTTTTATTATTTACAGCAAATTGTTATTTAATTTTGACAACTTGTTTACCAGTTTCTTTATTCATCCTTATGTTCTGCTCTTCACTTCCTTCTGATTCAATTGCTTTTCTTACTGAAGAAAACCCTATAGTGGATCTTTTAGGAAGAGTCATTGAGTGGTAAACTCCAAGTCTTTGTTGGTTTGAAATATCTGTTTCACTCAGTCTGAAATAAAAATTTAGCTGGGTATAGAGTTCCAAGATGAGGATTATTTTCTCTTAGTAGCATAAAGATGCTGTTTTCTTTCCCACAGACATCTATAGTGACTGATAATAAGTTTGATGATGGTCTAATTGGATATTTTTTTGCTTTTTGTTTTTAGGATATTTGCTTTGGTTACTTTTAGGATTTTTCTCCTCATTATTGACATTCTGAAATTTCACCATAGTGTATCAAATTGTGAATTAAAAAAAAATTGTGTTTGTCTGCTTCTAAAATCTGAAGACTTATTTATGTTTTACTTTATTTCTAGAAAATTTTCAGATGTTATTTTCTTAAATATGATCTCTTTCCCTCTTTCTTTGTTCTTTGTTCTGTCTAGAATGTCTAACTGATATATATTGAAGCTTCTCAATTTATTTTTCATGGCTCTTAGCCACAGTTTCATAGTTTTCTGTCCCACATTCTGAGAAGTTTTCTCAAATCTATCTTCTGGTTTATGTGTTCTTTCTTCATTTCAGTCTTAACTATTCATTATGCTTTTCAATGAGCTTTAAATTTTAATGACTATGTTTTTCATTTATAGAGACTCAATTTGGTTCTTTTTAAAGCTTTTTATTCAGTTTTTATATTGTCTTCCTTTTTCATTATGGCTTCTATACCTTTGTCAATGTCTTTAGTCATGTAATGGCCATTTCATAGTCTCTTTCAGAGTGTTATTTTATATGGAGTTCTCTGAGTGCTGATTCTTCCCCTGCTATATCTGTTGACTCACACATGGCAGTTTGTTCTTTGATAGACCTTGTAATTTTTGACTGTGAATTTATCTTTGATTTTTTTTCTCCCCAGGAGATGTGAAAGCGTTCCCATGGAGTGAGTGTACATTTTTACTGCTAGGGTTCTAGAGGTTTCAAATGTCCTGGCTTGATTGTTTAATTTAATTTCTTAACTTAGGGTTCCTGAGTCAAGCAAGTAGTATGAATTCAGTCCTCATGTACATACATAGCTCAGGCCTGATGTTTCCATTTCTTAAAGGTGTTTTTTTTTTTTCCTATCCAAGATCTCAGACATATAAGACACCATTTAGGGATACAATCAAACTTTGCTCTAGTGGCCTAATCGGAAGGGTTTTATTCTTCTAACATAACAAGAAGGCTGAAAATAGGCAGAGCAGGGAAGAAATACTGTCATCCATGTCATTTTCCTCAAGCTCCTTGTATCTTCCTGACCCTCCATCCTCAAGGAGTAGCTTTTATCCTTCTGCCTGTTTCATGGTGGCAAGGTGGCTAATCCACTTCTAGCCTCATGGCCGCAGTCCAGGTAGTAAAAAGGGGAAGAAAGCAACAAGGAGGAAAGAATGGCCCTCAGATCAGGAAAATCAAACTTTCTGTGAAATCCCTAGCCCACTTCTGCTCACGGCCTGTTGGCCAGAACTGTATCACATGGTCACCCCCGGCTGCAAGGGAGGTGAGCTGGACAGCTTGTGCTTATAACAAACACCTTGCCTTTGATGCTTCTTTTCAGTTGTGCCACTTGCAGATTGCCTTCCCCTTCCTTCCCAGCTTGGCTGCTAAAACACATTTTTATTTGTTATACCCATTTTTTCCCCTCAAATCCTTTTGAAAGTTCAGAGATAGCACAGGCTCTACTGTTTCTCCAGCCTCCACACTAGGGGTCCTTCCCAGGGAAACATTGCACTTGGTTTAAAAAGCAATTATGAGACCTGTAGCTAGAGACATAATGCTCAAAATATGTACAAGAGGCAGTGGGCAGACTGGCTTGGGTCTTCCTTAGCCTTTAATTAATTACCCTGATTATTTGCTCCACTGTCCACTTAAGGCCTCCATACCTGCTGAGCTTAAGAGTCCCCCTGGGAAGAATGGTTCCCATCTCCATAGCAGCCTCACTGGTGCTCGTTTCAATTTGTGGTTTCCTTTAGCTTATCCATCAATAGGAGTCCATCTGCCTTCTTGTCTTTCATAAATTTGTCAGATTTTTCTAATTGACTGTTGGCACCTTTTCTTGTTTAAGCACCATTATGGAAGCATTAGATTTTGTGTATCATCATTTCAGTGGGATTTTGGGAAGTAGGCTGAGTAAATGTTTGTATGCAATTTGCAACTTTGAACCAGAAGTTCCAAATACGTGGTCATGCATCCTGTTTGCTGAGCACTGAGCTTGGCACTGAGCAAGACAAGAGAAGACAGTATAACATTTAATCCTTAGTAGCCGTGGTGTGCTATAGCCAGCTTTCACCAGTTTGCAAGAGCCAATTGTTAAAACTTGAAGAATTTTATGAATTGGTTGACTTTGCTTTGGTATCTTGAAATTGACCATGGTAGGAGTATTTATACTACTGAAATCAGCCAGTACTGTGACTCAGCCCCCGCCCCTCCTTGAGAGCTGGTTGGTGGGTATTTGTCAGCAGACCACTAGTCTTTAGAAAACGTAAGACACATTTTTATGTCCTGAGAAAAGACATATATGAAGAAAAAGTAAAAGCCCAAGTAGTAGAGTGCAAACCAGAGTCGTACAGGCACTCCAACTGCTAAGGAATTCAGACGGCAGAGATCGTTGTTGACTGTAACCGTTGCAGAAGCTTGGCAAGGTGGCAGCAGTGCAGAGAGAACACTGCTGCTCTTGTCAAAGTAAAAGGGTAGGCTCTGAAGTCAGAGTTTGAGTTCTAGCTCTTTCACTTACTGCTGTGTGACCTGGAAGAATTACCAAATCTCTCTAGTAAGCCTAATGACAGTCAGCATTTACCGAAGCCTTATCATGGGTAGGCAGTGTGCTAGGTGCTTTTCCGGGAATGAACTTAATCCTTACTTTCGTCATATGCAAAATGTTGCCTACCTCACGGGACTGTTCTGAGTTTTCCATGACATAATTCACGTAAAGAGCATGGCATAGTAAAATCTCCATAAAATTCATTTTTTACTGCCACGTTTCTTGTAAAAGGTAAGCAATTTCTACATGCAGATTTTCCCTACAGAGCCTGGAAAGATGAGTGAGATCTGCTTATGTGAAGCGACTAGCAGAGGGCATTTCAGCCAAAGGGGAGGTGGGTCCCGAAGCACAGAGAAAAGGCAAATAGGAGTGTGGTCCCGGTTCTGATGCTAGCCTGAGGGAAGTGGAAGTGGTACTTCAGGGAGTAGTTAAAACAACTGAATGAGTCAAAGGAGGCACATGACATTGTGGCAAGTCATGTGTTCTCAGTAGAGAACTTTACGTTTCATGTGATGGGAAATAGGGAGCCACTGTAAGTTCTTGGAAGGGCAGAGGAATGATTCCAGTGGGATTTTAAGAATAGGATTCTGGCAGGCAGGCACTTGTGCAAAATGAATTGGAAATGGGGCAGAGACCAAAGCATGAGGTGGTGGAAATGGGTGAGAAATGAAAAGGCCAGGTCTGAGAAACAGTTCAAAAGAGGGATTTGTATGGCAAAGAATTTTGTTAAAAAGACAAAAAGAGTAAGATTACTTTACAAATGAATAAACTAGAAATATGTAGTCACAATGTTTCTAAGAGCAATCTGGACCAGAAATTAAGAAAAATAAGAAAGGAGGATTCTTTCTTCATCCCTACCTCCTACCCCCTCACAAAACAAAGCAAAGCAAAGCAAAACAAACAAAAACTAATTAAAAAGTAAGAGTACATATATTTATATATATATATTTTTTAATCAGCATAAAGTTTTTTGGTTTTTGTTTTTCACACTGCATGTGGGTTTTGGTACTTTCTTTTAATTAGATTAAATTAATGTGAATAAGCTTTTTGAGAGTTTGTTTAGTTTTGTGACTGAATATCATGGCATGTGTAGTTAATCCTATTTTCCTAAATACCCACAAAATGATGTTAAATAATGGTTTTATCATGGTTTGGAGCTATAGTTTTTGTTTTTTTTCTTAACCTCCGCAGAGGGTGGAGAAAGGGGGCTGGACACAGTCTGGGTATCCACAAGGAGCATGTTAGTGAATGTTCATGAGCCCCTGTCAGCAGGACGTACACGGAGAGATTGACCCTCCTGTGGGGATGCCACACACGGAGCGCCAGGACCCAGCCTCACTCCTCCCCTTGTGTGACAGCCGGCAGGGACCCCAGAGGGCTGTGTGTGGCACCACACCAGCCGGACTTCTGCCTCACCATTCTGCTAACATGCTGGGGCAAAGGCCTCAGGTGACCTTCATGCTGCTCAGTCCAATGGAGATTTCTTGATCCTCATGTTTCTTGAGTTCTGAGCAGCCTTGACACTGAACCACTCTCTCCTTTTTAAAAAACACTCTTTCCTTTTGGCCACAGAGACTCCATATCTCCTGACTCTCTTCCCTCCTCTCTGGTCAGTCTTTCTTAGTGATAGTAAGTTTGTCATCCAGACGTTAAGTCTGGAGCTTCTCAACATTTTGTCCTAAAATCTTCCTCTCTTTCACTCTCTCGCTCTTTTTGTTTCTGCTGTTTACTCTCTATCTAGCAAACTCACTGCTACCCATGGGTACCATCCATATTCCAATGATTCCCAAATTTATCTCTCTCACCTCGCCTTCCCAGACCTATAGCCAACTGCCCACTCAATAACACTTGGCTGTCTCAAAGGCGCTTCAGTTTCAACATGTTCTAAACTAACCGTGCAATCTTCTCCCTTGAGTATTGTCCTTTCTTAGTTTTACTCATTTCATCATAAATCGCCAGTGTCCATCTGAAACCTAGCCAGAAACTTAGGCATCCTCCCCAATACCCCTATTTTTCTATCCCCCACTCCCATCAAGGATCCAGATCTATCACCAAGCCCTGGACATTTTACCTCCTAAATAGTTTTCAGTTATATCTACATCTTTGTATCTCTGTGTTCACCATTGTCCAGTTACGTACATTAATGTAGTAACTGCCTAACTTGTTTTCCAAAATTGACTTTTTTTTGTTTGTTTGTTTGTTTTTGTTTTAGTAATCTACTTGCTGAATAGTAGTTGCTCATCTTTTCCAAACACAAATTTGGTCGTGTTCCCTCAGGCCTCATAAAATCCTTTGTATCTGTCAGAATAAACTAGGTAGTACTGTAGTAACAAACAACCCCAGAAATCTCATTAGCTTTCAACAGCAGCAGCTTACTGCTCATTCACAGCATGTCTGTGGCTTTGCTCTATGGAAATTCCACTTTGGAATTCATGCTGATGGAGCAGCCTCTACACGGAACATTGTTGGTCGTGGCAGCAATGACCATGACTGAAGAGAAAGTGTGATCCGCATGCTAGCTCTTAACACTTCTGCTTGCATGAGACGCATGTCACTGCTGCCCACGTTGCAGTGGCCAAAGCAGGTCATAAAGTCTCTTCTGAGTTCAGCAGAGAGGGATGCATAGTCTCCTCAATGGGAGGAAACACTGGAGGAAGTGAAGCCAGAATATTTGGTGACCAAGAATACAATTTACCACACTCTTCAGTGACTTCCTGTTGTTTTGAGGAGAAAACTTACCAGGCCTACCAGCCCCTGTGATGTTTGAGCTCTCTAGCTTTACCTCGCAGCTCCCTATCCCTCATTCTCTGCACTCTAAACACTATATGATGCCACTTATTTGTGGGATCTAAAAAAAACACAGAAATGAACTTATTTACAAAACAGGAACAGACTCACAGACATAGAAAACAAACTTACAGTTACCAAAGGGGAGAGTTGGGAAGGGATAATTTAGGAGTTTGGGATTAACAGACACACATTACTGTATACAAAATAGATAAATGACAAGAACATACTGTATAACATAGGGAATTATATTCAGTATCTTGTAATAACCTATAATGGAAAAGACTCTGAAAAAGAATATATATGTATATATATCTCTATATCTGACCATGCTGTACATCAGAAACTAACGCAACATTGTAAATCAACTATATTTCAATAAAAAAAAGAAAGAAGTTAGAGGCGATGAATCAAATTTCTGGTCACTGTAAGAATAAACTTTCTGATAAAGTGAGTGTCACATTGTAGTCATTCAAGTAAAGACCAGATGACCAGGTGTAGAAAATGCCCACAGACATTCTAGATGGCAGTGGTAATAGGAGAGAGACATATATTTGACCCTCAAACTCCAAAGTGGTATAATTCTATTAGAAAACAGAAATAGTAAACAAGGAGACAAGAAAGTACAAGGCACCAGTTATAAGGCAATATAACTAGAGTGGCACAGCCAGTAGGTACCACACTACCCTATCTTGGCTTGAGACTTTTAAGATTGTCACAGAGGATCTTTAGGTAAGTCATCCCCAATCTATGCCTTCATCTATAATTGCTTAAATAAATTGATTATAGATGTGTCCCTTTTGGAGGGCCAAGGGAGTAAGCAAAGTAGTTTATAAACAGTCCTAGAAAACTTAAAACTCCAGCACTATATATAGCATGCTAGCTAAAGAGTGCTTAAACAATGGTAAACATTTACACATAACATGAAAGCATATATATTAATTTCATTTTCTGACACGTGTGTGTGTGTATATATAGCATGTATGTAGCATACTTAAAAAAACCCTCTGTTACATTTTTATCAGAATAACATGCATCGCTTATATTACACGGTTAAAAACAGTATCGATAAGGTTGCAATGCTATAATCAATAGATGTAAATCACCATTATAATAAATATATGTAACATCTTTTAAAATATTAGTTCAGAAGGATTCACAGTACACTGGAATAGTTAAAAGTTTTCTTGAGGGAGGAGCACTTAAATGAGTCCCCAAAATGGGGTAGATTTTTATAGATGCATGAACAGGAAGAAATGCAGTGAATATGCCCACCTTATGTTCTAGATCTTCTGAGACAGTTTTGACTTCAAATATAACCATGGTCCTGCAAGTATGGTCATAATTGCTAGAGCCGGTGCCCAGCTTTGGAGTTTGAAATACGGTCAGTGTGAACATGAACAAGTGCAAGGAAGTGAAACAGGAGATGGTTAAACAATGAGTCAAGTGAGTCAGGGCTTAATCAGAGCACGGAGTGGGGGCAGGTGGAGCTCATCTTCCATCATCCAGTCGACAGCTACATCTCCACGTTCTAAGGTCCTCCTCTACCCCCACCCCCTGAGTAAACCAACGTGACATCCTGATGTCCCCGAGGAAGAAACATTTGCAATAGAACAAGAAACATGCAATCTGTACTTGCAATCGACTACATAGATTGCGAAACAATCGTCATGGTTCTATTCTGTGACAGGATAAAAATTGCAAATCTTTTATAAGATAGAAACTCAAGCTTAAGAGAGACCCTGAGCATCATTTCCCACAGTATGCTGCCAGGTCACCTCCCCAGCCCCTGCCCCTGGGGTGCAGGACACAGGTTCCGGAGGGCAGAGCAGTTTGGTGAGATTTTGCTCACTGTAGGCGTCTTGTTTTTCTTTACTATTATAATGGCAAGGCAGTAGAAATAAGGTAGAAAAAGGGAGGGTGGGACTCAGAGTAGGTGGAACTAAAAGCATACTGGATTTTCAATTTTTTTGTCTTTTCCAGGTTATGAATAAAGTGTTTATGAGCAAAGAAAAAGGTGCCTATAGAATACATAAAATGTAAAACATAAACCCATTCTGAAGAGAAGGCTCCTCAGAATGAGAAGAGCATTTTATCATTTTTTGCTTTTCTTGGGCCTTGGGTCCAAAGTTCATCCTAATAGTCTAAAATTGCTATACTTTTTATACAATAGGAGCATTTATGAGGAGTTACATAAAATATGAATGGTAAGGCACAATTCACTTAGTGTCTTTTTCTTTTGTTGATTCTTACTTGAATCTCTTCTTTTTCATTGTTTTCACTTAATAAGAGCCTCACTTTAATTAAGAAGATCCGATGTCTGGCAACTACACAGTGAAATCACAGGGCCAAAGAGATGAGACTGGAGGTGTGACAGAAGGATACTGATTCCTGTCGTCCTCGTGACACTAGAAAATACCATGCACTTATCTTTAGTCATAAATACAAAGTTTCTTCATAGTATGTTTAATTTCTCTTATGTGTCCCTTTTAGAATTTCCTAGGTTCCTACAGTCCTTCCGAGTCTGCAGCATTATCACTATATTCATACTAAATTAAAATACAGATCTGAAAAAGATAAAAGTAGCTTCTTTTCTCATCTCCTGTCAATGCTGTTCCTTTCAGTTGACTCAGCTGTCAACTGTGGCCTAGAGCAGCTCTGAACACATGGTCATATAATTCACTAGCATTGAGACAGGGCCTCCATCCCAGCCATCAACACATTCATTCAAACATGTTTCTGAAAAACGTTTAAAAACCACCTTGTAGCGTTGTCTGTGCTTCTAATAGCTAAATAGATAAATATGCTTATTAAGTGTATTTAGTTTTGTTTTTGATTTGGTACCCACCAAAATTGTCTTTGAGTTGGTGAGAAAGTCAGCTTCACCAAAGTGGAAGGGAAATGAGAAACATTTGGTTTTAGGGGAATGATTTTACATTCTGGGTTTGGATGAATTGCAGAAGTCAGTGATTCTCCCAGTGACCGCTCCAATTTAACTGTGAAGCCAAATGATAGGAAGGAAATGTTACAGCAAGTGTGCTAGTTAAAATGATAGACAAAGCAAAGATAACCAGTAAAGACCATACCTTAGTGTAAATTCCCAAAGCAAAGTTTGGCCTAAACAAAGAATGTTTGTTGCCCCTTTTTAGATGCATCGAGGACAGCAATCTAGGCAGTATATTTTGATGCATTACTAACTTTCTTCACAACTTCTTTTTTCAGCTTGGCTAATTGAGTCCCAGTACTGTACCAGACAATATTTACTGAGTTAACTCCATCCCCTTTTATAACTCATCCTTTTCTCATTCTCTTCTTCCTCCTCCTTTTCCTTCTATCTCTGAGACCTCTTCCATTTTCCTACTCAGATTTGTCTTGAATTTTTTTTTCTTCATCATATGGATGTGAAAAATTTCCCACAAAATCTATTTTTCCCATTTCAACCCTCTTGGAAAGGACTGTTCTTCGACTGAAAAAGTGGAAAATATCCATGAATTTTAAACATAAATATAATTATGCAAATATGTAATGATGTTGTTTCTTTAACTGTTATGAAATGATGAACTTGGTCGTTGATTTGTTTATTTGGTATGTGTCCTTGCTTTTCAGGGAATTTCTGTCCACTTTGAAACTCACCTTACTTTCCTTACTCAGTGGACTAACAAAGCAGTCCAGCTAAGAATGAAATAATTTCAGCAACTATGAAAATTTGCAAGAAAGTGTGGCCAACAGAAAGCCTTCATTCTCTGTGTTTATATCGGTACCAATCTTAATGGCATGCTGTTAATGCAACATAAAGCTATGCTTTTAAAACAATTCAAGTTCAAGGGCATCCCATTTATAACCAAGCATGTTCCAGGCCTATAAAATATTTGCAGTAACAATCCAAACTGGCATATAAGTTAAAGCTCACTCTGGGCAACTTAAATTTACACGATCAGCCTGGGACTTGCTCATCCCATCGCATCTGGACACACAACCTCAAGATCCAGTGCAGTTCACACCTCACGATTCCAGAAATCGATGGACATGGATACACAGTTATGTTATTATGAAATCCAATTGCTTTGCAATTAACCCAATATGACACCTATACAAATGATTCAAATAAAGAGCCTCATGTTTCACAGGAGACAATCAATAAAGTGAAATCACAGCTACTGACAGTGCCAGCAATTTGGCTTGTTACTATAGCACCACATTTTTCCCAGGTAGAGACTGCTGTTCCCCTGTTGAATCACAGCTACCATAACTTTCAGCTGTTGGCAATGCTCATGCCTCACAAAGGCATAACATTCAAATATGTTTGGCCATTCCTAACCCATCTTTGCTGCGTCATGAAAAGTTACAATCAATCTGGGATGTACTAAATCATAAATTTTCCTTCTTTGCTCCCAAAATGGAATGAGAGCTTCTTTCCCTAGGAAAGGCTCACTTAATGGTGAAAAAGAAAATAGTTGCTTTTGTTGACAGATAGCATATGTTCTTAGGAAAAAGACAATTCTTACTCTTCCCCTTGCACAGATGCTTTACAGTGAGCTGTCTGAAAGCAAAACCAAATCATAATAGCATCTTTCCCAGTTATTATTATTGTTATTATTCTGTAGCTTTTTTATCTCCAGTTAAGTAAAAGCACTTTACAGTTATAACCCTGATCTAAACCAAGTTTTTGCAAAAATATTACAACCCTCTTATTATCTCACCCCCTTTTGGCAGGTTTCGCCAGTGTGTGTGTGATTTCTGCCAGAGAATCGGCTTCCTGAGCACAGAGACTGTGTGCGTCCTTCAGAGATCTAACAGACTCATACACGGACATTCCACAGGTGTTGTTGACAGCCTATTTGAGTACTGCCCTGTTAAGACCTCATAATTCCTTATTTTAAGCAGACTGAACTCGACCTTATGGAATATTTAGGACAGGCACTAACCAAAATGTGTATTTTTTTTCCACGCCTCTCTTTATATAGTTGTTTCTAAACAGAGACCAGGCAGGTCCGGGTGCATTTCCACGAGGCCACTTTCTTTCATCTCCTGAAATGGAGAGACTGGAACATTAAGTATGTGAAATGTTTCTGTCTTTAAACAACCAGTGTGGATGATTGAAAACAATGACTTATTTAACACTCTAAGCAGGGTCTGTTCTCCGTGAATCATACTGTATACATAACGGTGATGAAAATGTTCAGTTTGAAATTTCTCCCTGGCCAGGGAGGAAACCATGGGGGTGAATCATGGCTTTCGTGATGACTGTCCTGAGGAAGCTAAATTGGGAAGCCACAGGTTAAAAAAGGAGTGGGGAGTGAATTCAGAACAGGAATGCAATGGTCATAAACTCCGAGAAGGCAACAGACACCCCCTTTGGCTGCTTGTACCCAGGTAAAAGCCTCAGACGAAGAGCTCATGGATGTCCAGCCATGGGAGAGAAACTCTGAAAGCAGAGGAGACCAAACACAACATCCATGCAGAATTTCCCATGGATTGGGAAAAGAAACAAGACTTCTCGTTGAGGGAAGGGAGATAAATGGCTGCCTGTTTGAGGAACACAACTGCAGGCACTCACTCATGTGAAAGAAATTCATTTAAGAGCAATTGGATTAGAAATGGAGATTTACATGGATGGGTTTAAAGAAGAGGCGCATGTGACAGACAGTCAAGATATATCAGTCATTTGCTGCAAAACTGTAAACAGCATTGGGGACTTAGGATACCCTGTTAAGTGGAAAAATGGGCCACTAAATTGTAATTAAGCTATGATTGCAATTATGTTAAATAGATGTGCTATAGACAAAGACTGAACAGGAATCCAGAGAAATAACATAGTTATTGTGTTAATGTTAATGTAGTGATGTTATTTGTTTTCCAATCTTTAAATTGTGTGGGTGAGAATGCGAGGGCAGGTGGGGAGAGACTGTACATTGAGTCTGATAGTAAAATGGCGACACAAGGAGTCAGTAAGCTGGTGTTTAAGTTTCACGCCATGCCAGCTGTGAACTTCCCTGGGCCTGTCTTAATATAGAAAGTGGGAATAATAGCACCTGCCCTGCGCTAATGGGGGAGTGAAAACTTTGTAAATTCAAAGTGTTGTAGGAGATCGTGTGTCGGATTAAGATCAGAGTGCTGTATATATAGAATAGAGACTTAAAAAGTCCAGAACTCAAAAAAGCCATACTGACTTTCTTGTCTCAGCGATTACTCGGGAGCTGGACAACATGTGTTATAACTGCACAACATTCCAACCGCAATCACTGGGCACCTACTGATGGTTTTACTAACCGGGTTTTCTGATACCATTTATGGAATAACCCTTCTTTCTTCCATTTGAAATGATTTGAAATGCTTGCTTTAACCTATACCTGAGTTTATTTCTGAACTCTACTGCTTGATTGCTTACCATTCTCTTTTAACTTCATAACTACTGTAGCTTTATAACATTTTTAATCTGGTAGGGCAACTTTTATAGTTTTTCTTAAAAAAAAAAAAAAAACGGATCCAGGGTCGAGTGGGAGCTATTGGAGGATAACCAAGCTCAGGCCCAAAGAAGTAAGCATACCAGCCCAGCGGGACATGGCAGTGCAGCACAGTCCGGGAGGAGATTCTGACATCAGAGCAAGCTTAGTTCGAATCCTGACTTATTACTTCTCATCTCGGTGACGCAACATATATTGCTTAATCTCTCTCACCTTTCTTCATCTGTAAATTGAGGATAACACCACCTACCTGAGTGCTGTGCTGTGGATTAAATTACAGAATGAATGTGAATTTCCCTAACACCATGCTTGGCACGCAGCCTTCCTTTGTATGCACTCCCAGTGGTGAGGATGGGGCTTCCCTTTCTTAGATTTTCTTGCATCTGCAAAAAAGGGAAGAAGAGCCAAGAATGCTCACCCACTTCCACACAGCATTCTGAAGGTTGGTTTCACTGTAGAGGGATGCGTGGTAACTGTATAGTAACGAAACAGGGCACTTAAACTACTCATATGTATTCGCTGTTTCCTGAATGTGGCAAAGCAGGAGATGCCAAGTGCCATGTAATCCATAAAATGCACTGTCATTATCCAGCCAAGAACATAAGATAGCAAACAGATAGGAATGCCAGGTAGTAGGTTCCTGTTAGGCCATGAGGGGAGCAGAGTGCAGGAGCATAGGACTGAGGGGACATTGCCAAGGGTGATGGGGACAGGGTAGAAAACTGGGGAAAACAATGGGGCCTCTCTTCCCTCCTCTGCTCTGACAAGTTTGGATTTTAAGTGATTTGGGGCAGAGATCATATCTATTATCTATTACCTCCTTTTTTACACTTCTGGAAGGTTATTGGATAACATTTATGATATTGGATGATGAAAATGAAGAAGTGTCACATAGGGTCTTGAGAGTGGCTGGGACGACTTTTGTGGGAAGATGTTTCCTTCTGTCCTTTGGAAGAGAGAGATGGAGCCTGATTATAATGAATTTTAATAAAGACCTGACATGATGTGCTAGGATCTTGGCCATTCAAATGAAGTAGAGCCAGCCAGCCGGCTTGGACAGAAATAATCTCATTTCCCCCTCACTGTGGGCTTTAGAACACATCAAGTCCAGTTAAAAAGCATTGATTTTTTGAGGGATTTTGTGCCTAGTACTATAAAAAGGTATACAAAAGAAGGACCCTGTCCGACATGCACAGTCTGAGTCAGACAGGCAAGACATAAAATAAAATAATAATAGGCGCCATCTGTTGAGCCTCTGACTTACGCTGTGCACTGAGTGATGTGTTCAGTTAATTCATGAATGCTTTCCACAAATGTTTCTTGAGTGCCTATTATGTGCCAGGCATCCTGTTTGCTGGCAACACCTCAGGCCGGAAGGAGGAGGAGGTCCCTGCCTTTGGGGAACCCGTGTTCTAGTGCTCATAAGCACGTGTGTATATGGTATCACTGACGTTATGATAAATGCTATGAAGAACAGCAAAGCAGGGCAGAGGGACAGAGAAGGATTTGGTGTTTGTGGGGGATATTTTAGGGCAGGCCTCTCTGAAGATGTGACCTAGAGGGACGGAGGGAGCCCTGCACAGCCGGGAAGATGGGTGTCCCGGGTAGAGAAAAGGGGAAGAGTACAGGTGCTGAGGGGGAACAGCGTGGTCTGCATACTCAAGGCCGGTGTGGCCGGGACCCGGGGAGCGAGGCGAGGGGCCGGAAGCAGCAGAAGGGACAGGCAAACGAGAAGCATTCCAGGTTTCATTCTGAGGACAATGGGCTGCTCTCTGGAAATCTGGGGCAGAGGAGGGTTACCTGCAAACAGACTCTGAGGTGGAGGTCCTCAGGTAGAGGAGACTGTCAGAGTGTGAGAGAAGCAGGGCTGGCTAGAGGCAGAATGTGTGCTAACTCTGCACAAGCCTCCGCCGATCCTGCTGGAAGCTGTGGGGTCAGGAGGACCCTTCAGAGTATTCCCAAACTGAGGCAGAGGGCTGGACCTTGTAAGCTGGCATCAGTTGCTGCCTCCCAAGATGGGTTACAAACGTGGGCGAGGCCCCTCCCTTTGGGGGCGATGCCTGAGAGGTTTGCATTAGTGGGCCAGCAGCAGTCACCACCCCGAATCTGGGGCAACGACACTCAGTCCTGAAGAGGGAATCTCGGTGGCACACCTCAGGATCACTACAGACCTGTTCATGTTTTAATTCTCGAAACAATCCTCCAAGTTAGGCATCTTTTTGGTCCTCTCTGAGATTCAGGGAGTTTAACTTATTCGAGATCATACACCTATCAGATGTTGGACTTGAACTTAGGTCCCTCTGAGTCCAAAGACTATGTGTTTTTTTAAAAAAAGTGGTAAAAGATATGTAACATAAAACTGGTAATTTTAGCCACTTTTAAGTGTACAGTTCAGTGGCATTAAGTACATTAATGTTGTGTAACCATCATCACCATCCGTCTCTAGAACTCTTTTCATCTTCTAAATCTTTTCATCTTCTTAAAGCTCTGTATCAATGAATAACATAATACTAATATTAACATGAAATATTTTTCTCTCTGTCTAGCCCCTAGAAACCATCCTTCTACTTTCTGTGTCTGTGAATTTGACTATTCTAGGTACCTCATATAAGTGGAATCACACAGTATTTGTTGTTTTGTGACTGACTGGCTTATTTCATTTAGCATGATTTCAAAGTTCATCCATGTTGTAACTTACGTCAGAATTTCCTTCTTTTTTCACCCTGAAAACACTCCATTGTATATGTATTCTACATTTTGTTTATCTGTTCTTCTCTTGATAGGTATATGGGTTGTTTCCACTTCCTGGCTATTGTGAATAATGCTATGAACATTGATAAATATGTTTGAATCCCTGCTTCCAATTTTTTTTTGAGTATATACCCAGACGTGGGATTGCTAGATCATATGGTAATTCTATTTTTAAGTTTTTTAGGAATTGCCATACCATTTTCCACAGCAGTTGCACCATTTTACATTCTCACAGCATTGCACAAGGGTTTTAATTTCTCCACATTCTTGCAAACATTTTTTCTTTTCTTTTCCCTTTTCTCCCTCCCTCTCTTTCCTTCCTTTCTTTTGAATAGTCATCCTAATGGTTGTACAGTGGTATCTCATTGTGGTTTGAAGACCATGCACTTTTCATGCTGCCATGCTGTATCTCGGAAAGGAATCCAAAATTGCCAGCATGTCTCCAATTCCACTATTCTATTTGTGGGTGAAAATGGTGACAACACTAGGTTAAGACTTAAACTCATTTAATTCCCCTGGATTAGCAGCAAGCTACAGCACACCACATTCTGAATCTCCCCTAAGACACCCAGACATCTAAAGAACAATACAAAATTTGGCACTGTATAAGAGTTAATCTTTAAAGTTTTTGCTTAAAGACCTAAAATAGGTTAGAAACTATGCTTGTCTTTGCACCTTTAAAAGTTGATATTTATAATTTTATCATAAATTTAAATAGGTGAAAAGAAGATAATTTTTTACTATATTGTAAATATTGACATTTTAAACTAAAACAGTTACATCACTGTTTAAAATGTATCCAAATGGAATCTAAATCCTGTAACAGTTTGTTATGCACCATCATCCATTTAAGAAGTACACAAAGAAGCTTATCTTTAGTAAGAAAAATTGTATATTGTTCTTTTTTCTCTTTGAAATTTTATTTCCATTCTACTTCCTCTTCATAATTTTATGCTAATGTAATATATTAATGATTGAACATCTTTTACTGAATATCCCATCATACTTTTATATCAAGCATTTGTATAAAAGTTAACATTTATACACTTTAAAGTCCCTGTGACCGTAGGTTCTAAGTGTTTTCTGAACTGAGTTATTACCATTGCTCGACTTGCACAACTGATAAAAACAACCTAAATGAACAGAACACTTTCATAAATGCTAACATAAAATACAAAGTTTTATTTGAAGTTTGCATTTCTTAATAATATAGATGATTATGTCCTTTTTTTAAACATATTACTAATTTTTAGAATGAGAAAGTGTTTAGCATCCATTCCATTTCTATTTTTCAGTTTTTAGAGATGAAAAATCCTTGTTCTTAAAAAGAAAGAGATGGGAATGGAAAGTTTTGTTATAAAAATGTCCTTTAATTTTTGAAACTTCTTTTGACTTATTTGCCCCCAATCACATGGTAGTCCATTATCAAATGATCGTTTTAATAACCTGACAACTTCACTATTTTCTCCTTCAGTTTTACTGAAAGCGAAGTATTGAAAACCACCTGACTTGCAAAGGATTTGTTATCCAGTCTGTTATGGACCAAGCTGTGTCCCCAACAAAATTCGTATGTTGAAGTCTTTACCACTGGTACCTCCAAATATGATCTTGCTTGGAAATGATGTTGTTGCAGATATAATTAGGTAAGTCAAGATGAAGAGGGAGGGTATAGCTCAGCGGTAGAGTGTGTGCTTAGTATGCATGAGGTCCTGGGTTCAATCCCCAGGACCTCCATTAAAAATAAAACAAAAAACAAAAAACTTAAAGATGAGGTTATTAGAGTGGACCTTAATCCACTGTGACTGGTGTCCTTATAAAAAGGGGAAATTTGGACACAGAGACAGACGCACACAGAGGGAAGAGGATGCAAACACACCGAGAGAAGTGCACCATCCACCTTCCAAGTACTGAGGCCTAGAACAGAGCCTTCCCTCACAGCCCTGGGACGGAACCTTGACCACACTTAGATTTTGAACTTCTAGCTTCCAGAACTGTGAGGCAATAAATTTCTGCAGTTCAAGCCACTGGTCTATGATACTTTGTTACAGCAATGCTAACAAACTGATACACAGTTCCTAGAGCCATTCACCTCCCATATGGGTTCACCAACACCAACATTTTCAAATTTTCCTTTTTTTGGTGCCTGAGAAGGCTTTCTGAACTCCAGAGTATGCACCTTAGAAAGATCGGGAAAAGTGAGAGGGGCACCTTTCTTTTGTAAAGTGAGGGAAGAGCCATTGCAAAAAGGGGGCCTGGGGTATTTAATAAAAAGCAGATACTGAATTTGAACATCTGTATGTTGCTTTCCTTCAAAATATTCTTGTCCATAGGCTCCTTTGAAAAGCCTTACTAAGCCCCAGAAGAGTAAGTGTACCTACTTTGAAGATGACTGTGCTGAACTGTAGAAAACCTACTGAAATTCAGGGATGTGGAAGAACTTTTGTCAGCCAGAGGTGCTAATGACATTTTCATGGAGGATATGACATCTGTTGGCCTTGTGTGTAGAATTTTGATTTGTGGCAAGGAGAAGGAAGGGCATTCTAGCCAGGGTGGAAGCAACTTGGAAATGAACTTCTGACTAAACTCGGTAGAGTGGGCCCAGCCTACAGAGAACCTGCACCTATGGGCCTAGGAGCTTGTAGATTTAGGCCCTAGAGATTTTTGCGTGAGCCCAGTGACATGATTAAATTGACGCTTAGGAAGATTAGTTGGGCATCCTCATGGAGGATGAGAGGGTGTGTGCAGAACTAGGAGGCAGGAAGGAATCCAAGGGTGTGGTCATTACTGTGTGGATCAGTGTAACATCTTTGGAGATGGAGAGGCAGCTGCCCATTGGTTGTGACTGAAATAAAAATCGCCAGCCCGTATTGCAGTTAAATTGTTTGCTGGGTGCCTGATGATCTTCATTTCAGATGGGCCGCCAAGTCCCACAATGAACCCCCTGCCTTGCCTCCACTTCTGCCATACCTTCTATACTGGTGGAATAGTTTTAGTCTAGGAAAACACTGTGCCTTTCAGTTGGTCAAGTAGAGGCAATCGTTCCCTATTGTTCGACTGATCCTTTCATCATAAGGATGGACTGGGTAAATGTATGGGAAGCACTTGGTTAACCATAAAGCACCCTGCCAACGCCAAGACAGGACTCTTTATAACTCATTACTCTTATTGTGGTGCGCTACTCTCTCTCGGAGGGAGTGAAGAGGTTTTCTGAGTGCCTCATTTAACTTCAGCCGTGAGTAACTGAAATCCAGGTAAGAGAGGCTCCATTGTGCGTTGCCTGAGAATTTCACTGGGATTACATCCCTTTCCAAACTGGGAAGGTGCTACGAGACCCCCTGCTGAGCCCCGCTGGAGAGAAGAGCCACTCTTCACATTCCTTCTGGATCCTCTGAGGTGTCTGGCCTCCTGCCCAAACACCCTCAGAGGACTGTTCATTTTCTGTCAGAATCGTGAGCCTTCCTGATTATGCGGCAACAGAAACAAAGCTTTTCTATGTGCTGAAAAGTGGATATTTTTTATGGCCACATGCTCTCCTCACCCCCAAGCTAAGCTGGGAAGCATGCAGAGCATAAGAACACCCCAGACACACAGCTCTCTTTCTCATATTGGAGACCGCTGTGTTTTTAGGAAAGTGTAAGAAACTGATTTCATACTAGAAGAAATGGGGGGGGGGAGATGACTGAGGGGGGAATGACTATCCGTATAGCTGTCCCTCTAAATCACATTCACAGGAGTGACTCTCCTCTGTGACCCAGAGGGTCACTGGAATCTTTCGGTGTTCTAACTCCCAGAACAACCTCTTGACTGCGGTGGGAGACACATGACGTAGTGGCCACGTGCCTGCTGACTCTGCAACGACTCACCATTCGACATTTCTTCCAAGGAAGAAATAATATTTGAGTGAGTTGTCTTACCCACCTTGACTCTGCCATCTCTTAATCATGTGTAAATAAGTATCTCCGTTTCTATGGATGCAGTCAAAGCATATCCAGTGGTAGGAAGACAACGTGCAAGCAGCAACAGACCCCCTTGACACTGATGCCTGCTCCCATTTCATAGATGGGGATGACCAGGGGCGGTGAGACTACCAGGTGCCCGGTATAGGAGTAAAAGCCTTTACACCTAACCTTGTTTCCTCCACCAACTTACAGAGTGGAAATATTAATGTTTACATTTTACAGAGGAAGAAATGGAAACCTAGGGAGGTTAACTAAACAAGTCTGCAGCTGTGTCAGTCAGCATGAGTTCAATTAGGCTTTGTGACAAACAGCCCCTAAATCTCAGTGGCTTATAACAACAAAGGTTTATCCTCACTTACACTATGAGGGGGCTGGAAGCTCTGCTTCTCCTCACTCCGGGATCCTGGGAAGACAGAGCAGCCCCTCTTGGGAATTGCTGGTTTTCATGGCAGATGGAAAAAGAGAACATGGCAAAGTACTCACTGTTGACACATGTTCCTTCTGTTCATTTTGTAGGCCAGAGTCTGTCACATAGCCACTCCTAACTTCAAATGGACGAGGAAGTACAGTCTTACCATCTGGGAGGGAAAGGAGAAATATTTGTAGGCAGAGGAAGCATCTGATAAGACAAATCTTTTCTAAAGCCTGTGCTCTTTCCCGCTCATGAATGCCTGCACTCACTGAGCACCTCCTGGGGGCCAGGCATGGTGTTAAGTTCTTTACAGATATAATTTCCAGTCCTCACGACAACCTTGTTAGGGAGATCCTATTATTATCTTCATTTCACAGATGAAGTTTTTGAGGCCCAGAGAGGTCTCAAAGTAGCTTAAGTCAGATTGCCCAGGGTAAAAAAGGTGCCTTGTGCAGCCTTCAAGTCAGCCTGACTCCACAGACTGCTGTGAGGATTTCCAATGCCAATGCCATAGATGTTACTTCAGGTTTGCAAGAAAAAAGCCACATACATTTTAAAAAGATTAAAATTTTATTTAATCATGTGTTTATTTTCTAATGAAAAAGATAATTGCTCATTTGTTAAGATTCAGACAATATTTACAGTTTGAAGAAAGAAAGTTAAAAATGACTAAGAATCAAAAGATCTAGAAAGAACCCACTAAAATTTTAGCTGTCCTTCCAGACATGCTGACTTGTAACTTGCTTCTTCACATCACCATATATAGTGAGCATCTTTCCAATAAATATACTTCATTTTTAATGGCTGCATAATATTCTATTGACTGTGCCACAGTTTAGTTAGAATTCTTTAAATGATTTGCAAGATAAATGATAAACAGTATTTGTCTTGTTTTCAATGTGTCACTGTTCTCTTGTTGTTTGGAGTTCCATTTCTTTCTGAATAGTGATATCTAATATCTTTCCTTATTTTTAACCCATTCATGCCTACACCAATGAGAAACACTGCAATGGTCAAAGATCTTTAATTAAAACATTAGTTTCATTATCACCTCTTTTCTCTCCCTCTTCCACAGAGGCCCTCTTCAAATGCTGTTAAAATGTTTTTGTTCCTATAGTCTCAAGCCAGGGTTTTTCCTTGGCTTTTTTTTTTTTTTTTTGGTTTCCTACATTTTTCCTGAAATTCCTGTATATAGTTCTCTCCTTATTTATTCTTCTTTTGAGTTTCTTCCTTCTTTTCTCTTTGTATATCCATACTCCTTATTTCAGCTGAGATTTGCACGTGCCTATTCTAAACCCCTCAAATAAAATGTGCCCGCTGTTCCTCCCAAGGGAGGCATTCGCCATCTGCCAGCTCTAGCAGCTCTGCTCCCTTTTCTATGCCCCAAGTTCCCCACTCAGACCCACCTCATCCCCACCCACGTTCTCTCCTGCACTGGTGGTATTCTCTCCACGTGGAATGGCCTCTTCTGTCATCTGTGATTGGTCTTCAGAGTCCAGCTCAAATACCTGCTCTTTCAGAAAGCCTTCTCTGGCCCCCTTCCTTAGTCAGAATTAGTTGTTCCTTACTCTGTGCTTCGCAGCTTTGCTATTATCTCCACTGTGCACTCAGTCAGGAAAACTTTTATTCAGCGCCTGTGGTATGCCCTGAAGTGCTGGGGTGGATACAAAGAACAAGCCTGGACATCCACTCTCTAGGAATCTTCTGCCCCTGGGGAGATAGCTAGGTAAACACAGAATCTCCATCTCGTGTGGTGAACGCTGAAGTGGAGGTGGGTGCGGGGAGCCGCGGGAATAACAGGGCCCAGCCAACACCGGTTGACTTTTATTTGCTGCATGTTTTCTTTTTCCCTTAGTAAAAGTCAAGATCCTGAGGTAAGGGATCCCATTTGCCTTTGATCTGGCCAGATTTGTTGATAGCAAGTGTCCAAGGTGCGTCACCTTAATGAGTGGAAGTCACAGGTGCGCTGAGGGTAAGGGACCAGCGAGTGGGCGCCGGGAACAGGTCCAAGCCCATTACCCATAATCCTGGAATCAGTCTACTCGTCACCTGTTTCTTCCCCCCCTGAAATGGACGCAGATTCCCCTCCGGGTTTAAAATAGAAGTAATGACTTTCACGAACGCCTGGAAAGTACGACTTTTCTAGAAATTGTTTAGGTCGGTCATAGACCATCAGCTCCCGGCAACTGTAGGACGGGCTGCGCCCTCACTGGACGCTCCTGCTCCGAGGCCCGACCGGGAATTCCGTCGGGGTCCGCTCTTCGCCCCGCACCTCGGCCCGCAGGCCACGTGTGCGATCCAGGAGCAGGACCTCCCTGCGTCGTCCGCCTGGGAGCCGGCGCCGCCTCTCCGGCTCTTCTCGCCGCCCCGCCTAGCCCCCACCTCCGCTGCGGCCGCACCGTCGGACCCCGTCCGCGCCAGCTCCGGCCCGGGTTTTGCCGGCCGCCCGCCGCCGCCGCGCTCGCTGAGAGGGGAGCTGGCGCCGCCGAGGCCGCCGCGGCCCGGGCGTGGGGGCAGCGCCGCGCACGCGCGCCCGCGGGGGTGGCGGGTCCCTGCTCCCCAACTCCGCGCGCCCGTGGCCCTAGCCCCGCCGCCCCTCCCGGAGCCGCCGGCAGCCGCCCGGGAGCCGGATCCGCGCGGCCGCGCCGGCGGGGACGCTGTTCCCCGCCCAAGCCCTCCCGCGGCCGGGAGGGAACATTCCTGCTCTCCCCGCCCGGTCCGCGCCCGCTCCCGCTCCTCCCCCGCCGCGTGTTTTCCGCCCCAGTAAAGATCGTGCCACAGAAATAAGCCTCGAATGCCCTTTGCCGAGCGGGCGGGAAGGCATCGAGCGCTGAGCCCGAGCAGGCCATTTTCAGGGCGCGTCTCCGGAGCCGCTGAAAGTCTTGTTTTCTCCCCAAAGTGGAAGGTGTGGGGGCGGGGGCAGGCAAGAGGCCGCTTCCAACTGCTACACACGCTCGAATAGTTGTCAGTAAAATCAAACTGACGTCAGCCCCGGGGAAAAAGATAGGTCTCTTTTGTTCTCATGTTCTCCCCCACTACCCCTCCCCTGTGATCAAAGGCAAAAAACATTTTTTGGAGGTGGGGGGAAAGACAAAAAGGAAAAAAAATCGCAATGCAAAGAGATAGCTTCCATTAGAGCTCCAGCCCGGGCGAAGGGAATGTTTAATGAATGCATCAAGCCTTTTGATCACCCTCGCTCGGTTGGGTTCAGTAGTGCCGGAAGGTTAGTTGCATATCCTGTGGCTGATCTGAAATTCGATCAGCAGAGGGGGCAAAGAAAAGAAAAGCATTTTAATGGGAATCAATAGAGGATCATAGGTCCTGGAAGGAAATACGTGTTGATTAAAAATGCCACAAGATTAAAAAATGTTCACGCCTGGTTTAAAAAAAGAGAGAGAGGAGAGAGGGAGAGGGAGAAGGAGAGGGGGAGGAGGGGAAAAAACCCTTAGCAATCTATTTTCTGTGTGTGTTGCTGCCAGAGAGGCAGTCAGCAGACCAACAGTTTGTGTAATGCTTCAAGCTACAGCAGGCAAATTTAAAGCTGTACGCTCAGAACAACATAATAAATACTTATTGAAAATGCATTTCTATTTCTAAGCGGGGTTCACTCATGCATTATACAAAACACCTAGGGCTGCAGTAGCGAGACGCAAGGGGACAAATAAGGTGTACTGTGACTCAAGTTCTTAAAACTAAATTTTGGGCTTTTAACAGTTGAGAGCAAGAGAATATACACTTGCTTTTTTTTTAATTAAGAAAATATTTTTAAAAAATCTTTTGAAAAATCTAAAGTTTGGAAGATATCACAGACTAATATTGTCTGAAACTTAAAGTTGTAATATTAAAAAAAATCTAATATCTGTGTATGTGAGGAGAAGGGTAGAGTGGGGAGTTAACAGTGATAGATGGCATATTGATTGGGTTACAGAGTGGAAAATTATTGCCCTGTAGGTAGAGAAAGTGATCAGCAATGTGATTAAAAACAGTTCAGGGTTATATGGTTATTTACCTACTACAGTGAGAAAAGGAAAAGGGCCTTTTAAACCTACTTTTTAACACAAAAACTCAAGTATACACTCTGCCTGCATGGCCTCTTGGAGAGGAATCAATAGCATTTAAATGTTTACACATTTAACAAAGCTCCTTCATTAATGTGAGGGAATTCAGCTGACAAGGGTGGTGGACCCTTCCTTTCTGTGGTCTCTTGGAGGCTCCTCAACGGACCCCAGTCTTCACCACTACCCCATTTTCCTTGTTTTTCACCTTTTCTTTTAATCTCTCTGAAGAACACAAAAAGGAGTAAGGAGGATTTTTCAGGGCAAGTTCCCTCGGATATTCCTAATATGTAATCGCAGTAGTTTGGACAGAGCAGGATCTGTCAAAATCGAGATTTCCTTGTATTCCTCTTAAACCTCCATGTCTTCTGGCTCTAGTAGATTATAAAACCCTTGGAGAAAGGGGATTTCTCTCCTTTCTAATTCATATTCCCAGCGGTGCCTCTAGAATAAAACCTCACATCTAGAAACTAGTCTGGAGAGCTGATTGAGAGTGCTTTGGGTTAATAGTAGCAGATCATATACTGATCACACTCTGAAATCCATTCTGAAAGGAAAATTATTGCTGGGTTAGTTAAGACAAGTGACTTAGCTTTTCTGAGCTTCAGGTTCCTCACCTGTAAGATGAGGGATACTTATACCTACCCACCGGGGCTTTTGTGAATGAAATACTATATGTAAAGCACACTGTGGGATATTTATATGCATGTGTTTATGTAAATATTTTCCTTCTCCAAAGATGCTCCCACCCAGAAGCTATGCCTCCGTCATTCACACTCTTATGTAGTCCTTGTCATGAATGTGGGCTGCAGCAGAAGTAACACTTGGTGGCTTTCAAGCCTAGATCATAAGAATCTTGCTGCCTCTATACCTGGGTCTCTTGGAATGCTCCCTCTTGGGACACTCTCAGAACCCAGATGCATTCTTTGGGAAGCATGTGGAGGCCAGGTCACCTGCAGTGCTCAGGCTGATAGCATGCAGTTGCTCTCAGCAATGAGCTCCCAGACAACAGGTAACTTCAACTGCGCACCAAGTGAATTAGCCATCTAGGAAGTCCAGTCCTGTTGAACCTGCTGATGACTTCAGCCCCAGCTGCTTTCTCGCTGTAATCGCATGAAAGACCTGAAGCAGAGTACTCAGCGGAGCCCAGTCAACCCACAGAACCATGAGAGATAATAAATAATAAATAAGTGTATAAAGTGAGCAATTGATAGCTTTTATTAATATCTTAATTTTATAGTAGGTACTAAATCTGCCTGTTGTTATAATAAACATAAACGAAATAAGCTAGCAGCTTCGCAGTCTTTTCCTTGCCCCTTTCCTCCTGCCCGTGGGTAATTTTTCACCACCCACAGTATTATGTTAGTCCTTATTCCTGAAGGCTATTAAGCTGAATGCTGGCAACATAAAGACACGGAATTTTGTAAGCCCTTTCCTCTGGGGGCTTTGAGTGCAATTGGGAAGGGAAGATGCTCTTTCTAAGAAGGAGAAGCCATTTATGCACTGCTAGGTCCTGGCATAGCAATGAGTGTTGAACCATCTGTTGTTAAATGAAAATATTGTTTATTTTCCATAACATGCGATTGCGGTGGGGGTTGTTGGTGGGAAGCTATCTAGGGTTTGAGCTGGCCTTTGCTCATAGGAATTTTTTCTTCTTCAGTTTCTTTCTGGCATAGTTCTTCCTTTCCTGGGATTTTCAAAATGTTAAGAGTTCAGGAGGACAGATATTTCCCAATTTAGGAGGCACCAAAATGAGCAGATCTAGTGTCTTATTTTATTTTAGTATTTATAATACTGAGTGATCACTTGGGAATATACATCTTCCCCTGTGTGATATAGTCAGTGCCCTTGGTTGTTGGTTGAGAGTAAGCAATATTTTTCTTGTGGAAGAAATAGAGCTTTAGCACGGCCCCTTTATCTCTGAAACCTGCCCCACCTACCATGGGCTTCACTTCCCAAGGCTGCAGTGGTTAACAATGCCTCTATTCCACCACGATTAATTCTAGCCAAGAAGGGTATGAGAGAAGGAGAGATGTGGGCAGGAAGTCAAGTCAGTAAAGTAGAACTTAGTCTGTACTTACAATGTTTTTGTATTTTTTCTTACATTTACTAGAAAATGTTTAAATAGATTAAAAAAATTTTTTAATCTGGCTGATATATGTGTGTATACATACACATAATGAGCCTGGTGAAAAATATTTTCGGGTCAGCTACTTCTCTTCACAGCTCTTCACAGATCCTTCAAATATTTTATTCTGAATGCAACAGAAATAGCAACCTGCTGGAATGAAAATTGCTTTCTGGAATGCAGAGTTGGAAAGTGCAATATCATCTCATGAGTTGCTGGCCAAAGTTGCATCCCACCCTTTGCTGCTATCTCTGGCTTGGTTTGCATCATCTCCATGGTGGCTTTTTGTGCTACAGTCCCATCAGATGGTTGTGTCCCCAGATCAGTGTTCTTGGGATTGAGCCTGGCTCTTGAAATGCGGCCCTTTTCATAAGCTGGAAAAGGGTGTACCGTCCATTTGATTCTTCCTTCCTTCCTTCAGGTTTTCTTTCCTTCCTTCAATTTTTCTTTCCTTCCTTCCTCATTCATTCATTTATTCATTTAACAAACACCTATTACCTGTCTACTGTGGGCCAAACACTGTCTTAGGGCCTGGGATACAGATATGAGCCTTCCAACAGTTTCCAGGTTTGTTGGAAAGACCTGCAGGTAATCAGATAAACGTTGATGGGGAAACTGGAGTGATTATGAAAACTCCAAGGACAGCAGTTAGGGACTAGAGAAGGAAGAGGGAGGCCTCCGAGAGTCTGACCTAGAAAAATGTCTGGGAGTCAGCCAGGTGAAGGTCAGGGCATGTGAAAATGTAGTAAGAAGGGAGGTTGGAATTGTAAGTCTTTGAAATGTTGGGTGGAGGTTACTAATTTTGTACTGCACTCTGTAAAGACACTTAGACACAGAGATGTTTAAGGTAGTCCTGATACTAAAAAAATTTTTAAACAGCAATAAACGTAAGATGTCATCACTCAGTCACTTTTTAAGCTATGAGCTATTTTTCAGACTAAGTGAGCTCACTTTCACTTGTGTCTTTCAGCAAAGGCTTCTCTTGAATGTGACTGACCCTTTTAAATAGTTTCATCTGAAATAGTGGTAGTAGCTGCCATTTTGAAAAGTGATTTTTTCTTTTATGATTATTGTACCTTGATGTCTTGTTGATGTTGATTATGTTCCTTTATACTAGTTGCTTTCTTTGGTACCTACAAATATTCTGAGGGGTTTGTACTTATTTTGTAGTTATAGTATTTTAATTTCATTTTACATTCTTTTATTGTGGTGAGATATCTATATAACATAAAATGTACTGTTTTAACTATTCTTAAGTGTTCAGTTCATTGGCATTAAGTACATTTACATGGCTGTGCAAAGATCACCTCCACCCATCTCCAATAACTCCCCTTCCTTACTCCCCTGGAAACTGCTTTGTCTCTCTGAATTTGACTACTCTAGGTACCCCATATAATCATTTTACATTTTAAATTCTTTGGCAGAATGGTTGTCAGAGTTGAAATGATGTTGGAGAAAGATTTTACAAGATGAATTACTGAAAATTTTAATTCATTTAAGTGTTCTGCACACAGATTTTTAATTTTCCATGAATGTGTAATTTATTCTGAAACTGGCTATATCATTGTATCTCAAGTCATCATCCACGGGATCAAAACTTTTAGCCTGATAAAGACTACTGAACAATTAGGATGGCATATAAATTAAGTCATGAGATCCTATCTCATCTTATTTGATTGGATCTTGCCTCTATATGTAAAATTAAATGTCTGCCAGCTAAAACAATCTTATTCACTATTCCTCAGAACAACTTTGTTATGAATTCCCTTAATATATGAAAGAAGATGATTAATATTACAATGTATTTTTATAATCACTCATTTTACACATTTCTGGAGAGTAAAAATAACATTTTATTTCATTCACAAATATCTAAGAAATAACACTTTATACTCTAATGTATTAAAATGCCTTAATTTAAATAGTAAAAGTGACTCTGAGAAATAAAGATAGGGAACTATAGCTTACATTGACTCAAACCTTGGTAAAAAATATATTACACAGTAAGATTAGAGACATACACTTAGATTATAAATTATTTTATTGCCAAGTTATCCATGTGAAAATTTAATTAATAAAAATTATACATTGTAATAAAAAATAATCTCTATAATAGCAAAATTTAAGCTTTTATAGCTTTTTGCTTTCAGTATGATGTCATCTTTTGCCAGAATGATTTGAAAAAGGCCTTCACACTTAGAACTTATTTCTTTATAGGAATTCCAGTTCTTAGGTTGTAGTAAAGACAGAGGAACCTCAGTAATTCTCACTTTGCTAATCCATAAACCCTGTAATTTCCACAAAAATTCCTCAGCAATATCATTTTACCTCACAGGAAACATTTTATAGCCAGGAGCTCTAGGCAAATCTCAAATCACTAAGAATTCATTACTTTTGCCAAAAATACTACAGGCCATTCACTAGCTGACTATCATAAAGTATTATGACTGAACTACATTTATCTAAATAAACTGGAAAGCAAGTATCATGATTTCAAAATCAGATGTAAAAATATCATTTTGTGCATATATTCACATACTTTCATACATAAAAATATATAGTATGTGGTAGATTGTTTTAATAACAGTCCCTACTGAACTATACTTCCCTGTATTTGTATCACTTTGTTACTTCTTCGAACAAGAATGTGGGGTGTATTTTTCAATCGTTTGACTACGGGCTCACCTTGTGACTTGATTTGGCCAATAGAATAAGGCAGAAGTGACCCTGGGTACCTTCTACGGCTAGGATTCCAGGGGCTTTTGAGCCTCCACTTTTGCTCTCTTGTAACCCCGAGATTACCACCCTATGTATAATAAGCCCAAGACAGACAACCTTCTGGAGGAAAACACCCAGGTGAGCCCACCCAACCTGCCAGCTGACTGGAGCTAGGAAAGACCAGCAGAACTCCCAAGCTGACTCACAAAATCATGAGAAATAATAAGTTGTGGTTGTTTAAAACCACTAAGTTTTGGAGTGTTTTTTTGTGTGTGCAGTGATAAGTAACTGATACAGAAGTTGTTATCTGGCAATGAGTGAAATTGTAGCAAAAACCTAAACTTGTGGCATTGTCATTGGGACTGGGTGTGGGTGATGCTGGGAGAGCAGCAAGGAGTTAGTGTGTTAGCAGAAGGTGGAGGAGTAGTGAGGAAATTGCTATTGGTGGCTGGAACAGGGTGACCCATGCTGTGTAGGGGGCAAATGGATGTGGCAGGGACTAGGAAGACAGATGATGTGCCTCATGAACTTGTGAACTTGGTCAAGGCAAAATGTTGAAAGTGCACACTGTTTTTTTTTTTTCTAACCCCGGGAACAGAGAAATTAACCAAAGAATTAAATGTCTAATTTATAATTAGAATTTACAGGGAATATAGAAGAGCCAGGACTTTTCTGTCTAGATAATAAAACTGTATTTCCCATTCCTATCGTCTCCAGTCAACAAAAGATTCTCAAATAAGAAATGGCCCTAAGGTAAACACTGAATCAAAAGTATGGTCATAAGATTTTTGTTAAGATTTCAGAAGAATTTAAGGAGGTGCCTAAGAAAATCTCTCATCCAGACAGAATGGTTTCTAAGAATCCTAAGGGCATTATCCCATAGCAACTTGACATGTCTAAAGTAGAGAGAAGTCTGTCTTGAAAGGAATTATGGATGTGCCTTTTGGGCATGGAGAGAAACAGTATAAAATTCATAGGAAACTCCCAAAGTTTGGTGAGTGTATTGTACTTACAAGTGCACCGTCAGCTTGGACTGCAGAGAGAGAGAGTGCTCAAAGTGAAAAAGAGGCTTTTGGGCTCCCAAGTTTCAATAAGCAGAAAGAAGACTGAGAAAGCTTTTTACCTCCAAACACGGGCCATTTCTTGTGATAAAGTAGAGATATCTCAAAAGTTATAGAAGTTAAAGCCATGAGTCTGGAGCAGAGCCAGGAGTGGGGAGAACAATAATTGAGGAAAGCATTCCTAGGGAGCACAACTGGTCCCCAAGAAAGGAACGTTCCCTGTGCCCTGAAGAGACGGCCTGAAACATACCCAGCTGGATTTCAGAATTGTTATGGACCAGTGACAATTCTGTGCTTCTGTTTCTTCTTTTTTTAAATGGGAATATCCATTGCAATTACCTTATTCCTATCTTTCCATTGTATATTGGGTATGTAGGGGCATATAATTGTCTTTTTAGGTCACAGATTTCTGGGTGAAGAGGAGCCACAACAAAGAGCTGCACTTATGCAGCATCATGTGTTCGGACTTGATCTGCATGAGACCATGGGCTCTGAGCCTGATGCTGGGACTGGATAAGACTTTGGGGATTTTGCATGGGAAGGAGACATGGATCACTGGGACCAAAGGGAAGACTGTGGTACAAGAAATGTACCATAATGGCCCCTAGTGAATCATACCTTCTTCTGCTCATGCTTCACTGCAATGTGACTTTGCTGCTCCTCCCGTCAGGAAGTCTACTTCCTCACTTTGAGTGTGGACTGGACTTCTGACTTGCTCTGACCTATAGAATGTAGCTGAGGCAACATGGTACAACTTCTGAGGTTAGGGCTTCAGAGGCTTTGGAGCATTTGCCTTTGTTGCCTTGGACATTTGCAATCACTGTGCTGTGAAAAAGCCCAGCATAAAAAAACATGAGAGAGAGAGGCTCAAATATCTGAGCCATCTTGGCTAAACACAGACCTCAGCTGGTCCATCAGTGAATATGGTTGTGTGTGTTGGCATAAATGAGTGCAGCAGAAGACTTGCCTGGCCAACCCACAGAATCAAGAGAAATAAATAATTGTTTTGAACCACTAGTTTTTGTGGTGGGTTGTTGGACAGCAATATATAATTGATAAATTAGAATTTAGTACTGATTGGTGTGACTAAAGGTTTTCCTTAAAAGATTTTTCCTAGTTGTAGTAGTATAGTTCCTCACTGTGTGGCTTGGATGACAGTACAATCCCCACACTGTTTAAAGTTAACTTCAAACTGGGAAACCTTAAGAAGAAAGGGCCAAAGAAACATGTAATGCTATAGGGCCCAGTTCAATTGCTTGGGAGCTGCTATTTTAATCTCAGAGGGCTGAGATTAAGCAAAGGTTTACAGTTAAATTTACCTAAGACCAAAGTCTAGTTCCAACACTTATTAATTGTTTAAAGTTAATAAGCTATTTTTTAGAGCAGTTTAGGTTCAGAGCAAAACTTTAAAGTACAGAGATTCCCCATATATGCCTGTCCCTACACATGCATAGCCTCCCTCACTATCCATACCTCACAACACAGTGGTACATTTAACACAATCAACGAACCTATGCTGATACATCATTATCACTCAAAGTCCATGGTTTACATTAGGGTTCACTCTTGGTGCTGTGTGTTCTATGGGTTTTGACAAATGTATAATGATATATATCCACCGTTATAGTATGAAACAGGGTAGTTTTGCTGCCCTAAAAATCCTCTGTGTTCTGTACCACCTAACCATCCTTCTTTTCCTATTACAACTCTTCTGACAAACACTAATCTTTTTACTGTCTCCATAGTTTTGCTTTCTCCATAATGTCATATAGTTGGAATCATATAGTATATCACCTCTAGATTTGCCTCTTTCACTTAGTAATATGCATTTCTTTTCAAGGCTAGAAGGCTAATTTCTTTTTAGTGCTGAATAATATTCCATTGTCTGGATGTACCATAGTTTATTTATCCATTCACTTACTAGAGGACATCTTGGTTACTTCTAAGTTTTGGCAGTTATGAATAAAGCTGCAAAAACACCTGTGTGTAGGTTTCTGTGAGGATTTAAGTGTTCACTTCATTTTGGTAAACAGCAAGGAGCATGACTGTTAGATAACATGGTAAGAGTACGTTTAGATTTGTTAGAAACTGCCAAACAGTTCCAAAGTGGCTGTACCATTTTGCATGCCCACTAGCATGGACTCCACATTCTTGCCAGAACTTGTTGTCAGTGTTTTGGATTTTGGCCATTCTAATATGTGTATAGTGGTATTTCATTTTTGTTTTAATTTACATTTCCCTGCTGACATATGATATGGAGCATCTTTTCATATACTTCCCTGGCATCTGTATATCTTATTTGATGAGGTGTCTGTTCAGGTCTTTTGCTCATTTTTTAATTGGGTTGTTCGTTTTCTTCTTGTTGAGTTATAAGAGTTCTTTGTACATTTTGAATCAGTCCTTTATCAGATGTGTCTTTTGCAAATATTTTCTCCTAGACCATGGCCTGTCTTTTCATTCTCTTGACATTGTCTTTTTCAGAGTGGCAGCTTTAATTTAATGAAGTCCAGCTTATCAATAATTTCTTTCCTGGATCCTGCCTTTGGTGTTGTATCCAAAAAGTCATTATCATACCCAAGGTCCTCTCTCCTATGTTAGCATCTATAAATAGTTTCTCATTTCGCATTTAGGTCTGTGATCATTTTGTGTTAGTTTTTGTGAAGGGTGTAAAGTCTGTGTCTAGATTTTTTTTTTTTTTTTGCATGTGGATACCCAGTTTTTCCAGCACCATTTGTTAAAATAACAATCTTTGCTCCATTGTATTGACTTTGCTTTTTTTTTTTGATCAAAGATTAGTTGACTACATTTATGTGGGTTAATTTCTGCATTTTCCCTTCTGTTCCATCAATCTATTTCTCTCTTCTTTGCCAGTATCACACTCTCCTGATTACTTTAAGTCTTTAAGTCAGATAGTGTCAGTCCTTTAACTTTGTACTTCTCTTTCAATACTGTGTTGGTTATTTTGGATCTTTTGCCTTTCCATATAAATTTTAGAATCAGTTTGTCAATATCCACAAGGTAAATTGCTAGATTCTAGATGGCATTGAATTTATAGATCAAGTTGCGAAGAACTGACATTTTGACAATATTGTCTTCTTCATGCACATGGAATATCTCTCCATTTATTTAGTTATTCTTTGATTTAATTAATTAGAGTTTTGTAGTTTTCCTCATATAGATCTTATACATATTTTGTTAGATTTATACCTAAGTATTTCATTTTTGGGGATGTAATGAAAATGGTATTGTGTTTTTAATTTTAAATTTCACTTGTTCATTATTGATATATAGGAAAGTGATTGATTTTTGTATACTGACCTTATATTTTACAATATTTCTATAATCACTTATTAATTCCAGGAGTTTATGTTGATTCTTTAGGATTTTCTACATAGATGACATATATGAGAATGAGGTCAGTTTTATTTCTTATTTATATACCTTCTATTTCTTTTCTTGTCTCATTGCATTAGCTAGTACTTCCAGTATCACGTTGAAAATGTTGTGAGAGGGGACATCCTTACCTTATCTTGACCTTTGTTGGGAAGCTTTGAATTTCTCTCCATTAAAGTACGTTAGCTGTACATTTTTTTTTTTGGTAGATATTTTTTATCAAGGCGAGGAAGTTTCCCTCTATTCCTGGCTTACTGAGAGTTTTTCATGAATGGGTGTTGGATTTTGTCAAATGCTTCCATCTATTAATATGATCATGTGATTTTTATTTTTTCACCAGTTCATGTGATGAATTACATTGATTTTCAAATGTTGAACTAGGCTTGCATACCTAGAATTAATTCCACTTGGTTGTGCTTTTTACACATTGGATTAGACTTGCTAATACTTTGCTGATGATTTTTGCATCTAGGTTCATGAGAGATATTTGTCTGTCATTTTCTCTTCTTGCAATGTCTTTGTCTGGTTTTGTAATCAGGGTAATGCTGGATTTCTAGAAGAGTTAGGAAGTATTATCTATGCTTTTGGACTTTGAGAATTGGTATAATTTCTTCCTTCAGTGTTTGGTAGAATTCACTGGTGAGATCATCCCAGCTTGGTACTTTCTGTTTTGGAAGATTCTTAATTCTTAATTTAATTTCTTTAATAGACACAGGCCTGTTCAGATTATCTATTTCTTCTTGTGTGAATTTTGGCAAATTGTTTTTCAAGGAATTGGTCATTTCATCTAGGTTATAAACTTTGTGGGAATAGAGTTGTTCATAATAATCCTCTATCATCTTTTTTAATATCTATGGACTCTCTAGTGATGCCCTCTTTCATTTCTGATATTAGTAATTTGTGTCTTCTCACTTTTTCCCCCTTAGGTAGCCTGGCTAGAAGCTTAACAATTTTTTGATCTCTTCAAAGAAATACCTTTTAGTTTGTTGATTATTTTTCTATTCATTTTCTGTTTTCAATTTCACTGGTTTCTGCTCTAATGCTTATATTTTTCTTCTGCCTACTTTGGATATAATATTCTTTTTTTTTCTAGTTTTCTTAGGGTGAAGCTTAGATTATTGATTTCAGATCTTCCTTATTTTCTAATGAATTCATTCAATGCTATAAATTTCCCTCTAAGCACTGATTTCACTGCATCCCATACATTTTGATAAGCTATATTTTCATTTACTTCAAACTATTTAAAAATTTCTCTTGACACTTCTTTTTTGATGCGTGTGTTAGTCATGTGTTATTTAATCTTCATATATTTTAGATTTTTCATCTATCTTTAAAAAATTGACTTTCAATTTAATTGCTTGTGGTCTGAAAGCATACATTTTGTATGGTTTTTATTCTTTTAAATTTGTTAGAGTGTGCTTAATGGAGTAGTATGTGGTCTGTCTGGTAAGTGTTCCATGTGAGCTTGAGCAGAACATGCAGTCTGCTTTGTATGATAAAGTACTCTATAGATGTTAATTATATCTAGTTGATTGAAGGTGCTATGGAGTTCAACTATGTCCTTACTGATTTTCTGCCTGCTGGATCTGTGTATTTTGGATAAAGAGGTGTTAATCTCTTCAAATATAATAGTGGTAATAGTGGATTCATCTATTTCTCCTTGAAGTTCTACTGGTTTTTGCCTCATGTATTTTGATGCTCTGTTGGTAGGTGCATACACCATTATTATGTCTTCTTGGAGAACGGATCCCTTTATCATTATGTAATGCCCTTCTTTATCCCTGATAACTTTCCTTGCTCTGAAGTCTGTTCTGTTTGAAATGAATACAGCTGCTTCTATTTTGATTGTGTTGGCATGGTATATCTTTTTGCATTCATTTACGTTTATATGTGTCTATATTTAAAGTGTTTTTTTTTTACATAAGATATATTTGGGTCTTGTTTTTTGATCCATTCTGAAAATCTTTGTCTTTTATTTATTTATTTTTTGGGTACAAGCTAATTAATTAAAAATTTTTTTAAAACATTTTTTATTGAGTTATAGTCATTTTACAATGTTGGGTCAAATTCCAGTGTAGAGTACAATTTTTCAGTTATACATGAACATACATATATTCATTGTCACATTTTTTTTCCACTGTGAGCTACCACAAGATCTTGTATATATTTCCCTGTGCTATACAGTATAATCTTGTTTATCTATTCTACATATGCCTGTCAGAATCAACAAATTTTGAACTCCCAGTCTGTCCCTTCCCAACCCCCACCCCCTTGGCAACCACAAGTTTGTATTCTATGAATCTGTGTTGTATTTATGTTCTTTTTGTTTGTTTGTTTGTTTTTAGATTCTACATATAAGCAATCTCATATGGTATTTTTCTTTCTCTTTCTAGCTTACTTCACTTAGAATGACATTCTCCAGCAACATCCACGTTGCTGCAAATGGCGTTATGTTGTCATTTTATGGCTGAATAGTATTCCATTGTATAAATATACCACCTCTTCTTTATCTAGTCATCTGTTGATGGACATTTAGACTGTTTCCATGTCTTGGCTATTGTAAATAGTGCTGCTATGAACATTGGGGTGCAGGTGTCTTTTTGAAGTAGGGTTCCTTTTGGATATATGCCCAGGAGTGGGATTCCTGGATCATAGGGTAAGTCTATTACTAGTCTTTTGAGGAATCTCCATACTGTTTTCCACAGTGGCTGTACCAAACTGCATTCCCACCAGCAGTGTAGGAGGGTTCCCTTTTCTCCACAGCCTCTCCAGCATTTGTCATTTGTAGACTTTTGAATGATGGCCATTCTGACTGGTGTGAGACTCACACCAGTGAGTGGTGGTGACTCATCATAGTTTTGATTTGCATTTCTCTGATAATTAGTGATATTGAGCATTTTCCCATGTGCCTATTGATCATTTGTATTTCTTCCTTGGAGAATTGCTTGTTTAGGTCTTCTGCCCATTTTTGGACTGGGTTGTTTGTTTTTCTCTTATTATGTTATATGAGCAGCTTATATATTCTGGAGATCAAGCCTTTGTTGGTTTCATTTGCAAAAATTTTCTCCCATTCTGTAGGTTGTCTTTTTGTTTTACTTATGGTTTCCTTTGCTGTGCAGAAGCTTGTAAGCTTAATTAGGTCCCATTTGTTTATTCTTGCTTTTATTTCTGTTGCTTGGATAGACTGCCCTAGGAGAACATTTTTGAGATGTATGTTGAAAATCTCTTTCTTTTAATTGGTATATATACCATTGACATGTTGAGTGATTGTTGATATAGTTGGGTTTTTTTTACCATATTTATTATTGCTATCTATTTGTTGCTTTTGTCCTTTGTTTTTATTTTTGACTTCCACACTTTTTGTCTTCTGTGGTTTTAACTGAGCATTTTATATAGTTCCATTTTCTCTCCTTTCTAAGCATAGCAATTACACTTAAAAAAAACTTTTTTAAAGGTTTCTCTAAAGTTTGTTATATATAGTTACCACTAATTCAAGCCCACTGTTTCTTGAGTAGTGCAAGTACCTTACAATAACAAAATATTCCTAATTCCTCCTTCCCATCTCTTATATCATTGTTGTCACCCATTTTACTTATTCTTAAGCATCTGTAATCTATTACATTGTTGCTATTATTTTGAACTGTTTTCTGTCAGATTAAGAATAAGAAAAATAAAAATTTTTATCTTTACTCATTCATTCTCCAGTGCTCTTCCTTTCTTTATATAGATCTGAGTTTCTGACCTGTATCATTTCCCCTCTCTTTGGAGAACTTTTAAAAACATTTCTTGCAAGGCAGGTTTGCTGGGAACAAACTTCCTTTATTTTTGTTTGAGAAAGTCTCTATTTCTCCTTCACTTTTAAAGGATAGTTTCAGAGATACTAGAATTCTATGTGGTAGGATATTTTTTCTTAACACTTTAAATAAATATTTCACTTTATATCCTTCTTACTTGCCTGATTTCTGAAGAGAATTCAGATGTAGTTCTTAACTTTACTCCTCCGTATTAAAGTGTTTTCTCCCTTGGGCTTCATTCAAGATTTTTCTTTATGTTTGATTTTCCCAGCTTTCAATATGATCCTCATAGGTATAGGGTTTTTGCTTTGTTTTGTTTTATTTTATTTTTATTATTATTTTGCTGCATTTATTCTGCTTGATGTGGTTGAGATTTTTGCATCTGTGGTTTGGTGTCTGATATTAATTTGGGGAAATTTTCAGTCCTTATTGCTTCAAATATGGCCTCTGTTTCTTTCTCTTTTTTCTCCTTCTGATGTTCCCATTATACATATGGGAACTACGGGACATCGTTTATCAATATTCTGTTCTGATTTTATTCAATTTTTTTCTCTTTGCTTTTCAGTTTCTATTGTCATATCCTCAAGCTCAGAGATTTGTTCCTCATCCATGTGCAGTCTACTAATGAACCGATCAAAAGCATTCCTCATTTCTGTTACAGAGTTTTTGATCTCTAGCATTTCTTTTTGTTTCTTTCTTAGAATTTCCATTTCTCTGCTTACCTTATCTATCTGTCCTTTCATGGTGTCTACATTTTATGTTAAATCCTTTAGCATGCTAATCAAAGTTTTAAAAAATTCCTGATGATAATTCTAACACTCCTATAATATCTGACTCTGGTTCTGATGTTCGTTCAATCTTTTCAGTCTGTGCTTTTGCCTTTTAGTATGCTTTGTAGTTTTTTTGTTGAAAGGTAGACATGATGTACTGGGAACAGGAACTGTAATAAATAGGCATTTAGTAATGTGGTGGTAAGGTGTGGTGGGAGGGAAGCATTATATAGTCCTATGATTAGGTCTCAGTTTTTCGGTGAGTTTGTATACCTGGCCTGTGAACTTCATTAGTTTTCCCTTCTTAAGTGGGACAGGATGGCTAGAGGAGGCTGGAGCTGGCTCTTTCCCTTCCCCCAAGTGGTTTAGGTGTTGGTAAAATAGATTCTCCTGAGAGCAGGTGTTGTTAAAAAGAATAGAACGCTCTGGTGTATTTCAAAATGGTTCTTTTTCCCTTCGTCCTGCTGGAAGCATAAGGGGATTTGTCTTTGATATTACTCACTATGAGGAGCTAGTTGAGCTCCTGGAAGTAAAACTCACAAAAGTGTGGGTTTCCTCTTTATGCCAGGTCTTTCTGGAGTTTTTAACTTTGAGAGTTGTCCACACTGAGCTTCTAGCACTTTGTCAATTACAGTTCAGATTTTTCTACCCTGGCTCTGGTTTCTGTGGAGGTTTCTACTCATAGGTGCCTGCTGATGTAAGTTGTGAGTCTCTGTATTTGCCTGTGTGTCTTTCCAATTGGGGGTGGGGGGTGAGAGTTTCCTGTGTAAACTTGCTTCTTTGATGGATCTAAGAAGAGTTATTGATTTTTCAGTTTGTTCAGCTTTTTGCTTGTTAGAACAGAATGGTGACTTTAAGGTCCATATATGCTGGACTGGAAACTGGAAGTCTTCTTTATCAACTTTTTCATCTTTGACAAATACCTTAATTGTTCTGGACCTCAGTCTCCTCATCTGTAAATGAAGATTATAATCATCTTACGGCATGGTTGTGAGAATTAAATTAGATAATGTATGTAAATCTGGTATAGGTGCATGACAATGGCGGCTATGCTGGGGGGTGACCCTCTTCTCTAAAGCTCAGCATTTCATTTGGGCAGGGCTGTGGGACTGATTCTTGGCCCATGCTTTCCACTCAATGTCCTTTTACCTCATTGTCATACTCCATTGTGTCCTAGGTTACTGGGGGGGGGTGGAGTTATGTCCCTCCTACAGTAATAGTTCAGTGTTCTCCAAGCTATTCTTTGTAGCATCAACATCTATTAAACCACAGCCATGAGCCGATCATCCCACTGTGGGGAGGAAGGCATGAGCTCCCTCCCCTTGGACCAAAGGCTTCAGGTTAACCATGAATTTAAGTGGCAAAGCAACAGTGACAAGGCAGCAGCAAACCACGGAACAATTTATGGAGCATGGAAAAGACTCTTGAGTTTCCCATTGGTATTTAAGCTACATTCTAAGGCTCAGAGAACAATCACTGTCAGGCACATTATCTTTGAATACAAAGGACAACAAAGTGTAATATAGTCTGCTGTTGAGTCCAACATTCTTGTTGGTAACATTTTCAATTTTTTATTTTTCTCACTACTTGACAATATTATGATTTCTTCCTCCAGGGGATGAAACTACAGGCCCCTGCCTATTTCCCTGCTTGGCTATTATTTGAGTTCTATTATAAGCCTCTGGCAGAGTGCAGATACATAAACCTTTTCTTTTTTAAGGCTACACACATGGTCCTCGGTTTCCATTCATTTCTCTTCCACTCAGGTCATGGATGGTGCTGAGAACAGACTCTAAGATCTTACTAATCTTGGGAATTAGGCTGAGGATTCAGAGCTCATGATTGTAGAGTCAAATCATGTAGTTTTGGCAAAGCTGTTCCTGCCAAGCACTCCTATTATCTGAATTAAAAAACATGGTGCCTAGTTCCAAGTTGTGTGCTCATTCCCAAAACTGCTATGTTTTCTGGCATCATTTAACTCTTAGGTCATCATAGTTTAAAATACAGCTTTGCCATCTCCTGTTAACATCTAATAATAAGACCCTATGTCTTTTTGGAAAAGGATTGTCAATATTATGGTATTTTATATTTGGAAAAAAAAAATCTGAGTTTTTCCTCCTAAACAACCTAGGGAGCAAGTAGGCAAGCAGACTTAGTGTCATATTAATATTTACATGATTTTTAAGTTAATGCATCCTCAAGGTAAAAATGCATTTAAAAACTACTGTTTTGTATTTAGCCATGGTTTGTTTATTGTGTAATTTTAATGACCATTAAAGGAGTGTGTGACTTTGTGCTTATCAGAGAGGGCAGGTTAATGAAGGTTGGAAAGGCTATGGGAGATTTCAGTTTTATTATAAATCACAGCTCACTTAAAGTGATGGTTACTCTATGTCTCCTTTGAGAAAGAAGCCCAGGGGTAGGCAGGTTCATTTCAGAAAACTACAGCACATTGAAAAACTCTGCTCTATAAATCGACTTGGCCAAATTTCTAGAATCAAAGGGAACTGGAGGGAGGTCTGGTGCTGCAGAGAGCACAGTGGTGTATGGGAGACTGTGTTGCCCCTATATCTGCGTGGCCCCCTTAGGTGGGCATTTAAGTAGCCTGGCTGGTGCTCCTAAGTGGCAGTGACAGCTCATTCAGCAGTACTGTGACCTTTAGGGGAATGTCTGCCACTCCCCACAAAACCCCTGACTTTCAGGCCACAGGCTCCTTGCCTATAAAATAAGAGATTTGGATTGGATGATCTGTATGGAAACTTCCTATTCTAAAATGCAATGGTTCTATACAATTAAGTCCATTTGACCTCAAAGAGGAACGACCTTCAGGGTGTGTGCATGAGAGGAGTGGACTGCATTGCAGGTAATAAGAGAAGACACTCCCTTTAGCCTTATTTCTGCTTTTTCCCACAGTGCCTACTACATGCTCTGTGCTGAGCAGATTCAGAAAATTTAGTGGAGGAAATGACTAACATGTGGAGCCACCACGGTATGAGGCCACACAAAATTCTGCGTGGAACAGAGCTGTAGAGCAGGTTGAAAGGAGAAGTTGACATCTTTCATGTTTTGGTGCAGATTTCCCCTTGTTAAGGAGGCCTAGCCTGACTACCTTTCATTACTCACCTTAACCCTCTGCTGCTTTACCTGGCAGTCTCCTCACCCGCACTCCACTCTCCTTTCTTTCTTGTCTGCTTCTGTTTACTAATATATCCCCAGGGCCCAGAATAGTGCCTCGACAGAGTAATTTGTTGGATGAATGAATGAGAGACCAGGGAGGGAACAGATAAGAAGAGGTGGGACTTAAGGTAGGCTTTGCAGTGAAGATGTGAGGTGACCTGTAAAAGGCAGGGCTGCTTTACATGGTGGGTCCATGACTATCTCTTCTGGGCGTTCCTTGACAAGATGAAGGTCCAGGAAGAGTCCTGAAGACCTCGGATCATATCTTCGCCATGGACACAATAAACCTTAACTGAACTTTTTATTTTGGACTATGAGACATCCCAGGGTAGGTAAATAATCTTGTGCCATCCTTTCACTCAAAGGCGAGCCATTGTTAGAGATGGTTTTCACACTCAGTCACCCAACAGTACAGCCGTTGACGGCACAGCATGGGCCCTTGCAGAGTGAAGTCAGGTTGGCACTGAAGCGTTCTGAGGGATCATCCAATCTGGTGGTTGTTTCCCCATGTCGGCTGCATGTTAGGATTCCCTGAGGAACTTTAAAAAAAACATACTATGGTTTGGCCTCCATCCCTCCCCCTAGATTCTAACTTAATTGGTCTGGAAAGGAGGGGCCTAGGCCCCATGGCTGGTTTACAAGTTCCCCAGATGATTCTAATGTGCAGCCAACGTTAGAGTCACCAACTCATCTACCTGCCTCATTTTATTCGTGACAGAACACAGGCCCAGAGAAATCAAGCGACTTGTCTAAAAGTGACAGGCTGTTATTCCCTTTAGAAATACATCAGAGGAGCTGCAAAAAAATTTCTCTGGGTTGACAGTTTTCAGTTGGCCTGATTCTGCAGTGAATTAAATGAATTGAGGCTGGATAATTAAGTCATAGATATGGACCAAATTTTAGAGAAGTGGAGAGGACCTATACAGCTGATGGGAAGACTAGTGATGAAGACTACAGAGCTGGGTACCATGGGGACCCACATGCAGTGGAGACCACAAACACACAGCAAGGGGCCTTCTGATGAACCACAAATAAAGGGGTTGAATATGATCGATGCTGCAGGGTCACAAAAGGGAATTGTCTTGGCTTTGTTGTTCTGTGGAAATCCTGAGTTGCAGAGCCTCTTGCTTTTATATGGTCTACTCTGGGTGTCCCTGTAGTGCAGGTCGGGGTGACTTCCCCTCTGCACGAGGGGTCTTTCTGAGTTTCTTCTACCAGTAGGGGCCATACCATTGCATTAGACAAGTTAAGTCTTCCTTTTTCTGCTGGGTGCTCACAATCACGCCAGGAAAAAGGAATGGACCATACACCTCTGCTACCAATCCACTGTTCTCAGACAGACGCACTGTAGAAGAATGAGCTATCACTGCTACCTAGGATGACTGAAGGTCCAACAGAGCCCTCTTACCAGTTAGTGATGGTTTAAAAAAAAACTGACTCCAAGTGACAAAAATTAAATGATAAAGGCTCTGGAGAATCCAGGGAGGTGGGAGAGGCCCCCTTCCAATGTCCTTTCTAGTGCTAATGAGACACCAAGGGGTGGCTCTGCCTTGAAGCCAGGCAGATATGGGGCTGAGTATCTTTGTTCCTGATTCTATGGTTCTCTGCTTTTGCAGCTCCTGGGTCCCTTGGCTATGCTGTGGGAAGGGACTGTGGAGTCCCTGCTGAAGTCAGCTGTCCTAAAAGAGAACTGTGGTCAGTGGTTTGCCCCATCAATATTTCAGACCACCTGGAGGATACTGAGCAGTGGAAAAGATATACAAGAGATTGTTTCTTGAGGTGGGGCATTCATTCAAGAGACATTTATCAAGTTCTTACTTTATATTCTGCTAAGCTTGGGGGTTGGTGGTTGTTTTAGATATAACCAGAAAAAAATTCAAAAAGTAATGAGCTGGACAGGAGAGAATAAATGCATATCTGTCTCCTTTTCTGCTTGTGGATATAATTACTGAGGAAAGGAAGCCCAGTCTAAGAATTTGATCCAGATTGAACATATCAACTATAATTTCACAGTTTTGTTTTCTTTGTGAAGTTAAGAGGGAGGATTAGGGAAAGGTGACCGCTATTTTTAAAAAACAATTCTAGGATGCAATATCCCTGTTTTTATAGAGCTTAGAGCCCACTGGGGGAGACATATATGTATAGTCACAAACAACACATTACATACATACACACATATAATTAAAGCACTGATAATTTCAAGGAAGAAAAATGAAGGATGGTAAAGGTTAGAGGATATTTTAGGGAGGGTGGCTAGAGAAGACTTTCTGGAGATGTGAAATTTGAGCAGAGAGTGAAGGAAGTGAGGGATTTGGCTACGAGGCATCTGGGAAGAGCATACTGAGCAGAAAGGAATTACTAAAGGCTCTGAGGGATGAATGACCAGCATCTGGTAATGATAAATACCACGAGTGAGGTAGACATTGCAATTGTCAGGCTGTCACCTCTGGCCAAGAGACCAAGGAGAAGTCTACGGAGATGGTGGCATGCGGATTAGACTTATAGGATTCATAGGATTTCAGCAGGCTGCATTCTGAGCAACGCAAGGGAAGTATAATGCCCTGATATGCACAAGGCTTTACACATGGGAGATGCTGAATAGTATTTATGGGATAAGTAAACCAGTGGAGATGAGGAAGGTGTGGCAGACAGAGGGAATGTTGTGAATAAAGATGCTGAAGTGGGAATGTGTGGGTCATATTCAGGGAATGGTAGAGTTTAGTTGTAATATTAACTATGTAAAAGACTTGCAAATGCCATGATGTGAAAAATGTAGGTTGAGGGGCCTGCTAAAAAATGGCAAAAATATTAAATTCTGAAACTGCGACTTTATTTTGTAGGCAAGTAGGAATCATGCAGTTTACATTCCCATCAGCAGTACAGGAGGGTTCCGTTCTCTCCACACCCTCTCCAGCATGTATTATTTGTAAACTTTTTAATGATGGCCATTCTGACCGGTGTGAGGTGATATCTCACTGTGGTTTTCATTTGCATTTCTCTAATAATTAGCAATGTTGAGCATCTTTTCATGTGCCTGTTGGCCATCTGTATGTCTCTTTGGAGAAATGTTTATTTAGGTCTTATGTCCATTTTTTGATTGGGTTGTTTGTTTTGTTATTGAGTTGTATGAGCTGTTTGTATATTTTGGAAATGAAGCCTCTGTCGATCACATCGTTTGCAAATATTTTTTTCCCAGTCCATAGGTTGTCTTTTCATTTTGTTTATGGTTTCCTTTGCTGTGCAAAAGCTTGTAAGTTTGATTATGTCTCATTTGTTTATTTTTGGTTCTATTTCTATTTCCTTGGGAGACTGACCTAGGAAACCACTGGTATGATTAATGTCAAAGATTGTTTTGCATGTGTTCTCTTCTAGGAGTTTTATGGTGTCCTGTTTCTTATACTTAAGTTTTTAACCCATTTTGAGTTTATTTTTGTGTATGGTGTGAGGGAGTGTTCTAATTTCATTGATTTATATGTGGCTGTCCAGCTTTCTTAACACCACTTGCTGAAGAGACTGTCTTTTCTCCATTGTATATTCTTGCCTCCTTTGTAGAAGATTAATTGACTGTAGGTGTGTGCGTTTATTTCTGGGCTCTCTATTCTATTCCCTTGGTCCATATTCCATTTTTTGTGCTGGTACCATGTTCTTTTGATTACTGTAGCTCTGTAGTATTGCCTGAAGTCTGGGAGGGTGATGCCTCTAGCTTTGTTCTTCTTCCTAAAGATCGCTTTGGCAATTCTGGGTCTTCTATGGTTCCATATAAATTTTAGGATTTTGTGTTCTAGTTCTGTGAACTTGGTACTTAGCTGCAGAGGCTGGCCAGGATTTGAATCTGGTCATAGATCAAAAGCAACAAGAGGTGTATGGGTAGGTCCTGGGGAGAATTAGCAATCTGCTGTGAAGCCACTGCCTCAGTGAAGACCATTGCAGGCTCCTCAGGCATAGGAAGACCTCAGAAAGAGAAAACTCAGACAAGGAGGAAGGGCTGCTTTCACTGACAAATAAGGTTTGGCAGAAACTATCTCAAGTTTTCAGGGTCCCAATCAATGCCCTGATAGTCTTTTTTATATTACCTTTATTTATTTTCTCCTTCAAAAGGCACTAAAAATACAACCACCATCATGTGTTTCTATGTGTGTTAGCAGCAAAGTGAGGGGTGAAATTCATGTTTGAAAAGATTCCTCCAATTCAAAAAGTTTGAGAATCACAGTTTGAAGAGTGGCCCATTTAAATAGTTTTTGGGGATTTTCCTCCTCTCAATTTTTTTATTGTGGTAAAATATACATAACAATTTCGACATAATTAAATATAAGAGATTTTATGATTTGCACACAGGAGATCCTGAAAGGTTGTGAATTCAATTTGCTTTGTGATTCAGCCATCCTTAGGACTGGACTTTGGGTTTGTTACCCCTCCCCCCCAAATCTTGGCTACAGGAAACAAGAAATTCTTTAGGGCAGTCCTAGAAGCTTTGTGGTCCTTTCCACAGACCTCAAATTTGGAATTAGAGGACCCAAATTTATCATTTTATTTTGCTAGTTTCTCTAGTACTCTTAAAAACAACCAACTCCATTATATACTTTGTTTGCACCAGAATTTATAGCAGCAACTACTTGATCATGCAAAGCCTTATGTTCTAGACACTTGGTTAGACAATTGTTTTGGGCGATGTAGTGACTATTTTGCCATTGCATGCCATGGGCTACCCATGTCCCCTTTGCCACTGGTGACAGGGCCATTAACGAATTTACTGGTGGGGGCCAGAACTGGGTATGAGCAGAGGGAACTGAAGACAAACTAAACCCACAAAGACAAACTGTAACTGCATCTGTCTCTTACTCCTTCCAACCCTGATGAATGACACAAGTGACCTGCAGAAGCTAGTGCCCTTTGCTGTGGAGCTGCACACACGCTTGATCCAGGACTCAGAAAAGCTAAAGGAGGAGGTCCCACAGGAGGAGGAGATCCTACTGGAGGAAGAGCTGTGGGCCCTAGTTCATCTCAAGCCAACACACTGAGCCAGCAGGTCCTGGGCTCCCCCACTGACTTCCATCAGAGCATAAGCCTGTGGCCTCACTCCCACCTCACGAATCTCAGGCAGATCTGAGTGGCCAGCCCTCACCTGGAACCATGCAGGTTAGGAAATTCTGAGACTTGTAGTTCAACGTGGCTATGTTGTCACATTACAAAATTCCCACCGGAGAGATGTTTGTTAGGGTGGGAGCTCTGCAGTATGCTTCAGAGTGAGTGAGCGGTGAGGAAGCAGGAAGCAGCAGTAGCTGCACGTCCAGTGCATGCAGACACAGAAGGGAGACATGGAGGGAGGTACTTTCCAAACTTGCCCATTCATACAGCTTCTCATTTCTGTCTTGGACCTGCTGGGTTGATATCCAGGGGAAAGTGCCTGGGAATCTGCATAACTAAACAAGGACCCAGGTGACTCTTCTGGCTGCAAACTGTGTAAACCTTGTTACAGATAGGGCATAGGTAAAAGGAAGGTCTAAAATTTTTTATTCATTAACTTACGTATTTTTAGGATGAGAGGGTAGCACACCTTTGTAAGCAGAGTGGAAGAGGCTGAGAGTAGAGAGCAGGACAGAAAAAAGTGCAAGAAGGGATGACTGTTGAGTCCAGATGTTTGAGTAGTCAGGACAGGCTAGCTATGGAAAGGAGAAATGACATCTCTTTTGTTAAAACAAAGGAAAAAACCAAAAGAGGGGAGATACAGCATACTGTCAAGATGAAGAGGGAAGTGGTGAAGGAAATTCACAAATAGGAAGGCCTTGTGCATCTCAGTAAAGTGGGAAGCAAATGAGTCTGAGGAAACTGGACTCAGACCAGAGGGACAGGACTGGAGCTGTCAAGGGATTGGTGAAGGTGGAGCAACAGGAGGCTGAGAGTGCCTTCATGAGGGGAGGTGGACGCAGCCCTGGGGGGTTCTCATAGTGTGAGTGGAGTGGGCTCAAACTGGTGCAAAAATCTTTAGAATATCCTGGCTGTTGGGTCTTGGTGCAATTTTTGGAAATTGATTTCCTAGCCTTAACTTTTCTTTTTCCAGAGGGGTTTCACTAATTTTTCACACAAGCCTTATTTCTTTTCTATATTCGGTACCCTTTGGCATCTACTAAATAAGAAGGCATAGACACTTGGAGACAGCCTCATTCTACCATCTTGGCAGTACTGATGGAATTTCATCAAGTTGGATATTAGTATTTGGATTTTGAAGGCTATTAATTTTTTTCCTGGCTATTTCTAGAGGCATGGCATTTAATAGCCAACCAGCGGGTAGTTAGGAATGAGGACCTGGGGTTCTGATCTGCTGGCTGCAAATCTCAGCTCCTACTTACTGGCTGGGTTACCTTGGGTAAGTTTTCACCCTGTCTTTATTTCCTCATATGTAAGTAAGGGGTACTAGCAACTATGCTAGAAGTGAATGGTGATCCATGTAGACACCTAGTGTGGTGCCTGGCACGCAGCAAGTGCACCATCACTATTGACCACTGTTGTCAGATTACCTGGGGATTGTCGAGGTAGATGTGGGCAATAGCTGAGTATGCATCTGTTCGGAAACACATCCATGTGTGGGTCTAGTAAAGACGTTTACTGGTGGATCTGGTATCTTTCATCTGACCTTTCAACACCCAGAATTATTCTTGGGTAGGACTGCATTTAATCACTCTTTCCTCTTTCGCTTTCTTGTTTCGCTGTGGTTTCTGTTCTATTGTTTTCCATCACACAGGACAAAGCATGCAGTCAATCAGCACAATCATCCTCTGCCACCGGAAGCTCTCTCTAGGAGAGCACCGCTCCTCCCTCTGCCTGTGTGCGCGCCAGGCCCTACCTCCTCTCACAGATTCCTCTCCCACTCTTGCCAGTTCAGCCTCCTTCACTGCTTAGTCGTTTCAAAAACTGGATATGGGAGAGCAGACACTGAGCGGGTGTCCTTCCTTAGGCCTCCTGAGTCTGGAGTATACAGCGCCCTCTAGAGGGTGAGAACTTCCGCGACCCCATAGTTACTGCTTACTCCATGGGTGGGCTTACACTGCGTAATCAGCCTGTGATGGCAAACAAAAGCGGGGAATGGAGGGGAGGGTATAGAGAAGATGAGGGGATAATTTATCTTAATGTCCTTGTTTCCCAAAGCCAAGACTCTGTTTCTGTGCTCCTCGGCTGGGAGAGAGGATAGCAGTGACAATTCGTGGCTGCTCATATGTATGGAAGGAACCGCATGGATATTCACACAACTCACCTGTGTGATGGAGATAAGAGATTTTTATTAGTTTGGAATTAATTTGGAATTAATGGTTTGTCTTAGTGATGAGTCTTTTTTTTTTTTTCTGGAGGACAGGGGGGCTGTGAGGAATATTTTATGCATTGTAAGGCTGTCTACTCTCTGCTGAATTGAAGAAGAAAAACTTAAGAAACCCAGCCTGTTGTAAGAGTTCCCTTCTCCCAGAGGCTGGGAACATCCACGTGTATAGTGCTTTTGATTAGATCTGCTGTTTTGCCCATGGCAGTTATCCATAAAAACACTCTTTTCCTGTATACTTCATTCAAACCCCGATATATGATGCAGTCTCTTCTTTCCTTTTTTTTTTTTTTTTTTTCCATCAAAGCCAAACAGGGTGTTTTTTTCCTTGGTAACATCTCCCTCCTTTTTGGCTCCCTGCCTGGCTCTTCCCAAGGTGCTTGGAAAGAAAGTGAAAAATTCAGAATCATTTCCTTTTGTTCTTGACTGATTAATGGATGGAGGGAGAAAGGGGTGGTTTTCAATTTGAAACATAGAACAGTGTTTAAAAAATGGTGTTCGTGAATCCTTATTGTGTGGCACTGCCCCTTTGGTTACAGGGCTTTTTTTCTTTTTTTTATTATTCATCTTTCAATGTCCAGCACCTAGCACAGTGCCAGGCACATAGCAAGTGTTTAGGAAGTGTAGAATACAGAATGTTGAGATGCTATATCCTATGCAGTACACAGGGACAATCACAGTAAGCTAAGTACCTATTAATACGTATGTAAATTAAACACAACATTTGTGGGTAAACCTCTACTTTGAAAGCTTTATTCATGGTGTGCTGTGGCATAAATCAGTCTCAACTTTGCACAACACCAAAGAAGAGTTATGTAGGACTAGGATAATCAAACCTGTGCTTTCTTAATTATACCACTGGTTTGAAAGTAGTTATTGACCTATAGCATCTCATTATTTGTCTTTCTGTCCATCCATATATCTACGAGTCTAATATAGCCAAGAGGTCAGATAGGGATACAGGCAGAAATACGGTGTCTTTAATGAAAGTGATAAGAATCTGAACTGGCGTGAACCTCTGTGGCTGGGGTCCATTTCCACCACCAGATAGAACCAAATCAGTAGCCCACAGAGGAAGAGCCTTCAGCAAGATGGCTTAGCCAATATCATTATGCGCAAAAAAGTATACGGTTTTACAAATATATTTTATGAGATGAATAAAATAAAAGGCAAAAAAAATAGGCTGGAAAAAATGAGTATTATCTTACACATTTCTTAAAAGAAAAATTCATTGTGTTCTCTCTGCCAGTGCAGACTTGCTGCCTTAGAGGAAAAGCCTGTTAAAAGAACGTATTTGTGTGTGGAAAAAGGTCATGCACTTATTGGCTTTTTGCTGCACAGCATCAATATACCAGATGAGGAGAATACATTTGCCTTCACTACAGCCTTGTACTGTGCACAAGGGCTGTAGAACATATATATTCTCTTAATGCTGCCAGTGCCAAAGAACAGAGGCAAGGGGTTCAAAATGAGAGAATAGCCAAGTGTTTGTTCTAAGAAATAAATATGTTACCTGGAAACATCATTACACTTGAGCAATCAGTGATGGTGGTGGGAAGGGGTGGGGCCTCCGAAGCTATTTCATAGACGACTTCCCACATGTTCCCCTAATTCTCCCTTCTCTCCTGCACCAGTCTGTCCAACCACTGCAGCTTGACTGATATTATTAATCGCCTTCGTGCTGCTCCTCCTCCTCCTATTACTAATGTGGTAACACTTCATTTATCCAGCATCATTGGGGATGAGCTGTTCCCCATAACTCTATTTTCCAGCTGACTGAACTCTACTTCTTTGAGCACCCAAATTTAGTTTGTTTTCATCATTTTGAATAGCGACTTCTCTAAAATGTGTTAAACACCTGTTTTCTTGAATAGCTTCCATGAGCATGATGTAAGCTTTTCTCAGTGACTTGGGGGGCATTTTTATACATACCAGTCATGCTGTGCTATAAAATAGGGCACCCCTAAGGCCCTTACAGGCCACTGCACTCCCTAGGACTGCTCACTCTGAGTTAGTGCAAATTACTTTACCATTTTCAGTTTCAACTTCCTTTTCTGTAAAAGAGAGATCGATCGCAGTGCCTCCCTTGTTGGGCTGATGGGAGAATTAGATGCAATAATGTATGTGAATGTTAGCACGGTGCGTGGCACATAAAAAGTGTCCAATAAATGTGAGCCATCCTTATTCTAAGTGAGGAGTTACAGCAGTCATAACCGTAACAATAGTGCAACAGAGATGAAACTGGCACTTGTGCATAGAGTACTTTAAAGACTTTTCCAAATATTTTCTCCAACACAGTTTCATATAGTTTACTCATTACTTGGTAATACTTCCTGGCTGATCAGGGGAGGGTATAAATCCATGGAAGCATGGGAGTTGTGCAGCCTCTCAGCTCCCTTCTCCCTCCAGAACCTTGCCCCAAATGCTTGCTTGTTGTCTTTTGCCAGTTCAAGCTGATGTTCCTCAGGAAAGCTTCCTTCCTCTTTTGATCCAATCTGCATTATTAGGATCCCCTCAGCTTCATGTGCTCAATTTGTCCTGTAGCAATTTCCATTTGTAGGAAGGTTGCTTTGTCAGGTGTTCTTAGAAGTGGATGTGGGTTTGGACCCATGGGCTTAATCAAGTCAAGGCATCTCAAAGCCCATCCAAACCATCCAGTGTCTTTCTGGACATGCTGGTCCAGGATGCACAGAATGAAAGATGAGCACAGATTTATAATTAGTCTAGTGGGAGGGGAGGCAGAGTCTAACATGCACAAGGTCTCTACTCGAGTGGAAGAGGAATGGGTGCTATAGCTCCGAGGGATGAGCCATCTCCATGCACGTGATGGAGACCATGTTGGGCTTTATGAGCCCTGCACTCATCTGCCATGTGGCTCCTTTGCCCTCTCGGAGGTGTCTGCTCCTTATACTCAAGGTACACTCCTCACTCCTGAGCCATTTACATACAACTATTTTGCTTGATGCACAACTGGTGGTTAAAGCCAACTCTCTCTAGAAGTGAAGCTCAGTTTCTTTATTTCCTACTAGAATCTGCATTTAGTCATCCCTGGAGCCTCTTTATATTCCATTCACTCTGCCGACAGCCAGGAGCAGAGGTCTGGCTTTGTTTCCCACTAACCGCCCTTCCATTGTTGAGAAATGTCCTTGTTCTGTAGAGCAGAATTGGTGACACACAGCAGCCCAGGGCAGGAGTCTTCCTGCATGACTCCTCTCTAACTCTCTCAGGAATGTGGCCTTCCTGGATCGCACCACTACTGCTTTGCAACAGTAAAGTGACTACAAGAACAACAATTTTAACTAAGAATAGGAGAAAGGCTTTCTTTAACATACTGTATTACATAATAAATGTGATCCTGAAAAGGGTATAATTGAAATGGTGTAAAGAGAATCATGTTGACAGGGAGCTAGGCCAGTTGTTCACAAACTCAATCAGATGGCAGTGTACCTGGAAGTCTTGATACTCTTTCCAACACAAACCCATGATAAGGAAACATTTTCAGTTAATGTCAATGTGAGCCAGGCACAATTTTACTAGCACGGGGTATGACTACGCCATTTAAGTACAATATAAAATCACAGGCATAAAATCCTCAAAGATCAGGCTGTCAAATGTGATGTGATTAGTTCTGAGTATTTTCTTTAATGATTTTTGGTACATGTTTACTTGATTTGTTGCCAACTCTCCCTTAAGAGCAGATTACAGTACAAATATTAGATATTTAAGAAAGAATAATGGGGAAGGTAACAGCTCAGTGGCAGAGCACATGCTTTGCATGCACGAGGTCCTGGGTTCAATCCCTAGTACCTCCATTAAAAAGAAAGAAAGAAAAATATAGGGTAAAAAAAATCTTCTCAGTTTTAGTGGCCAGTTTTGTTCAATTTATGCGCAATGCTAAGTGGCACCTTGTTTTGGAAATTTCTCACTGCAAAGAATCTTTTTGTAAACCGAAAACTAATTTTGTAATGCATAATCCCTGATTTTTCAGTTTCATAAGTTTGAATGTGTGTATTTGTGTGTGTATGTGTATATTCTTCTCCTTTAATTCATAACACCAGAGAGGACAGTTACTTATAAAGTAACCCCTAACCTCTGAGATATAGTTCAATTTATTTAGTTATAGTAATATACCAATTTAAGGATAAATTATAGTACAGTGTGTTTAATACAACGTATAGGACAGTGTGTGTCCCAGAAAGCTACTAACTACTCAAATTAGCCTCACTTGGGGGTGTTTTATGAAAAAATCAGATTCCCAGAGCATATCTCAGGCCTGCTAAGTTAGAATTTTTAGAGTGGGGTCTAGAAATCTACATTGTAAGTAATATTTCATGTGATTCTTATACACATCAATGTTTGAGAACTACTGGTATAGTATTTGAGAGGGCAGTCTCTGGAGTCAAATGTTGCATCTGCCACTTATCTTGCCTGTGGTAATTACTTAAGCATTGGTTTTCTCTTCTGTAAAATGGGGAACGGTAGGAATATCTACCTCCTAGGATTGCTGTGAGGATGAGAAGACATAAATATTAAATCATTTATGCAGAATGTTTGGCTCAAAACAAGGACTTAATTAATGGTAGATGTTCTTTATGTAACCTTAACTATAATTCTTAATAATACTGACTTAACTAAGACATCTTTCAGTTATGCAGACATTTGGGTGCTAACATGTAGCTCATACTTCTTAAACTGTACAATGTGCACTATAAATACATATTCTCTTAGCTGTGTGTAGAGGTGTCCAGGCTATGTATGGTAAGACAGCCTCTGGAGGAAGAATTTGATTGGGACATCCTGAATTTGTCCACCATGGCTAACGGGGAATGAACAGGTTCATGTGAACAGGGTTCTTGGCAGTCTATGAAGTCTGCATCTAGGTGTGGGAGCTCCCACAGTGAAGGGCCCTGCTGGTGAAGGATTGCAGTGTATTTGTTCTTGTGGTATTTGATTCTGTAAACAGACAATTTCAAGGAAAGGCAGCAGCAAAGGGGGAAGAGCGTAAGATATTTTGGGTAAGTAGCTGGCAGCTCATGGTGGTAGGTGCTGATAATGTCCCTCCTCCGCTCCTTCCCTCCCTCCCTTTCTTCCTACCAAATCTCTGCATCCTCTTCCCTTTTAAAAATGAGACACAATTTTTACAGAAAAGGATAAACTCTTTCCCCCTTAATATCTCCCCTAGGTACTTTTCTTAGACATTCATTGTTTTAATCTTTACATGGATCAGGTATTTACTGGCTTTTTAAAAGTGAAATTTGTCCTTGATTCTAAACATTCTGTTTGTATTCAAGAACAGGTTAAATGCTTGCCACAGCTACCACCTCGTCTTGCTCAAAGTGATTTTTACATTTACCTCCTCACAAAACCATGTTATTTTCTGCCACTTCTCATAAGGCAGTCAACTGGTAACTACAGTTTGACACTATTTACCCACTACCAGACAGATGCCCTGACAAATGACGGCTGAAAACAGAAACTAAGATTGGGCAAGCACTTTCACTTTCAGGCTCTTTAGACCCATTGTCATCAAACTTTCTTTTAATTCTGTGCCTACTTATTAAAAAGAATGTTGTGAGCATACAATGTACGTGTATGTAATATATATGTATATATACACTTACACATAATTATATTGTGCACATCAATAACAGACAAAAATACAAGCTAAATGGGCAGAGAAATATGAAATAAGTAATACTTACACATAAATTTATTTTATTTTAATGGTTGTAATGATTAACTTTATGTGTCAACTTGACTGGGAGAGGGAGTGCCCAGATATCTGGTTAAACTTTATTTTGATTTGTGTCTGTGAAGGTGTTTCTGTATGAGATAAACATTTGAATTGGGTGGGAGAAATAGGGAGAGGCTGGTCAAAGGGTACAAACTTCCAATTATAAGATAAATAAGGTCTGAGGATCTAATGTATAACATGGTGACTCTTGTTGATAGCACTGTATTATATACTCACAGTTAGCTAAGAGTAGAACTTCAATATTCTCATCACACACAAGAAAGGTAAATATATGAGGTGTTGGACGTATTAACTGACCCGATGGAGGGACTCCTTTTTACAATGAATATGTGTATCAAATCATCATTGCACGCTTTAAATATCTTACAATTTCATATGTCAATTTTCCTTCAAAGCTGAAAAACCAAAAACTAAAAAAGGCATTTGAATTAGTAGGCTGAGCGAAGCTGATTGCCTTCCCCAATGTAAGTGGGCTGCATCAAAATTGTCGGAGGCCTGAATAGAGCAAAAGGCCAGGTCAGGGAGAATTTGTGTCCCTCTGTCTGACTGACTGAGCTGGGACATTGGTCTTCTCCAGCCCTGAGACTGGGCGTACACCACTGACTCTCCTGGTTCTCAGGCCTTTAGACTTGGGCCGAAACTTCTATACCACTGGCTTTCTCGGCTCTCTAGCCTGTAGATGGCAGACCATGAGACTTCTCAGCCTCTACAATCACATGAGAAAATTCCTTATAATAAAGCTCTCTCTATATATATCCTATTGCTTCTGTTTCTCTGGAGAACCTGGTCTTACATAATGGTATAAGTCATTTTTGCTCTCATTAAAATATCTCAAAACCCAAAAATATTATTGGCCTTTGAGAAGTCTTATTTGCACCTGGAGCTGACACAAATCATGAGATTCTAGATTTTGAGTTGAGGCTATGATGAGGTGAGACTTCGGGGTGACTTAAGAGGGTGTGTGCATATTTTGCACATAGTAGGGATGAAAAGTTTTAGGGGTCACAGGGTGAACTATAGTAGCCAGCCTCCAAGGGGTCCCCCAGTGATCCTTGCCTCCTGGTATTCAAACTTACTCAGTCCCCTCCCACAGCACATCAGGGTTGGTTTATGTAACCAGTAGAATATAGCAGAAGTGAAGGTGAGTGAATTTTGATGCTAGGCCATAAAAATTTTTGCCACTTTTGCCTTCATCTCTGGGATCACTCAGTGTAGGGGGAGCCAGCTGCTATGATGTGAGGAGATTCAAGTCTTGAGAGGTCCACCTGGTGAGGAACTGAGACCTCTTCCAAAAGCCAACACTCAGTGGCCAGCCAAGAGTGAGCCATCGAAGAAGTAGATCCTCCAGCCTTAGTCAAGCTTTCAGATGACTAGCCCTGGCCAACATCTCATTTGAGACTCAATGCCAAAATCACCCAGATAATATGCTCCCAAATTTCTGAACAACAGAAACTGTATGAGATGTTAAACGTTTATTATTGTCTTACGTCACTAAGTTTTAGGGTGATTTGTATAAAGCAATAGATAACTAATTCAGATTTGAATATTTTTATGAACTGCTTCTCAGATGTGATTAACTTTTCATTGTTTTTGTCTTGTATATGACTAACAAATGTTCACACTAGGAGTTACAGAAGCATCGGTCCTACCATTTTCGTGTTACTCATTTGTGCTCGTGTCACAGGTACTGATTGTTTTCAATCTGAGGTCTCTTTGCGGAACTCTTTTAAGCCGCTTGCCCCTGTTGCGGGTGTTACATTCAAACTGCGATGGATTACAATACGCTAAAAGCAAATGAACGAGTGAGGACGCACTGTCAGCACTGCTGCACTCAGGACACTCCTCCTTCCCTTGTAGTTCCTTCCATTCTGTATGTGACCTCTTATGCTCTAACACTGGATTGAATGAGGGTGCCAATGTTAACCAGTATGTTAACCAGAATAGATTAAGTTCTTTCTGGCTTTTTTGGTGATAAAAAAACAAACAAAAGTCATGATACTGTTTTTCCACACCCCAAGGCTCATCTTGGATTCAATCCACGATTGAACAGAGATTGGCAAAATACTGCCTGTTTTTATAAATGCAGTGTTATTAGAACACAGCCACCTTATTCATTTATGTATTATCTTTGGCTGCTTTTGTGCTATAATGGCAGAGTTGAGCAGTTACAACAGAGACAGTAGGATCTTCAAAGCCTAAACTATGTATTGTCTGGCTCTTTACAGGAAAAGGTGTCCACCTTTGCTTTAGGAAGTGGATGGAGCTTGAAGGTTCCCAGATGTCTAGCATACAGTATGCACTCAATTCATTTGTTCACTCACACGGGGGCAATATGAAGTATAAAAGACACCTGTGGACTTCTCGGAGAATATATTTCTATGTCTGTCCCTGCAGTGTAATTCTGGCTGAAGCTCAGGGCCTGGCTTTGATTCTCCCAAATAGACTATATTCTGGAACTCAGTTACAACTTGAACTTTAAGGGGACCAACGGCACTCTGGCAATGCAAATGACTGAGTCTATCTACCACGGTGTCATATCTACTCAGTTTGATGGGAAACATATTAGTCTTCCTTTCTACCTAGTTCTATCCTAAGTGATAATCCAGAGGCTTTTGCTCCTTTCTTGTCTCAGAGCCTTTTTGCCCTTAGATTACTCCTCTCAGATCTTGGCTTGGTTGGTGCCTTCTTGTCCAAGCTCACATTAAAGGCTACCTTTTGAGAGAGGCATTTTCTGAACACTCTATCTTAGGTGGTCCCACTGACACTCCCCATTACTCCTTATATTATTGTTCTGTACTAACTTTTTCATTATACTTATCAAAATACCTAAAATTATTGTATTTATGCCTATTTATTGTCTTCTAGACAACAAATTATGAGATCACAAGAACCAAGAGGAAGAATCTTGTCTGTCTTACTTGTAATTGTGTCTCTAGGCCTTAGAACAGGGCCTGTCCCAAAGTCTTGATGTTTTGTTCTGGCTGTGGAATGTGTATATCATGGCTCTTAAATCATGCAATTGGCTGGTTAAAGGTTCAGGTCTGAGTAAAGCAAGTTGCTTTTCTTCTTGCTTTGGATTCAGTAACAGTATCAATTAGACCAGTGTTTAATCCAACCAATGATTTTTTTTTTAAGAAAATGATAAATGATAGTATGCTTATTCCTAGAATTCCTATTTAGTTTATTTTTTTAATATACCTCTTCCTTCCCTCTCCTGAAATGCCCTTGCTTTTCTGTTCTTTCATTATCGCTTATAGATAATCTTTTATAACTTTGGTATGAATATTTAATTTAAATTCTCTCAGATTATTCTATAGTCTACATCTCTTAGAAAACAAAGTTTCCAAATTTTGCTGCCTTTGCTCATGATTCTGTGGTGACTTGTTTCCCCATGTCTTTGAGTGTGAGCTCATCTCAGGGGTGACACAGGTGCCTGACTGTGCTCTTATCTAGAGAGTCTTGTTATCTACTGCCCTGCTGGGGCCCAAAGAATTTCATTGGTTATGTACCAGATTTTCAAAAAATTTTTAAATTGTGGTTAAGATATACAAAACATAAAATTTACCATCTTAACTATTTTTAAGTGTACAGTTCAGTAGTATAAGTATGTTCACATTGTTGTGCAGGTAACATTCAGAATTCTTTCATTTTGCAAAACTAAAATTCTATGATCATCAAACAATGACTCCCCATTTTCCTCTCTCCCCTAACCATTCTACTTTCTATCTCTATGAATCTGACTACTTTAGATACCTCAGATAAGTGAAATCATATAGTATATCTTTTCGTGATTAGCTTATTTCATTTAGCATAATGTCCTCCAGTTTCATCCCTGTTTTAATATGTCAGAATTTTCTTGCTTTTTAAGGTTAATATTCCTTGTATGTATATACCACATTTTATTTATCCATTCATCATTAATGGATATTTGGGTTGCTTCCACATTTCAGCTATTGTCAATAACACTGCCATGAACATGGTTGTATAATTATCTGAGACCCTGTTGTCAATTCTTTAGTATAAGTACCAAGAAATGGAATTGCTGTTCTAGTGTTTGTACAAATTTCTCAGTTGGGATTCTCTCACCTGGGATTCTTCTCACTGAAAACAGTGCAGATTTGTACAGAAGTCATCTGATTCCAACCTCCTATTGGCACCTTTTTCCACCGATGCCTTAAGCTTATGACAATCTTCCTTTCTGAATCCCTGAACCAATAGGCTGAGTTTCTAAATTCAGGGTCACAGTCCAGGCAAAGCTTCATGACCCCCAGTTTTATACAAGAGCTTAGTTTTTGCTCCCGCCTTCCACGGGCCCAAGGCTTTGTCTCCTGTCCCAATGCAGGTGTTAAAACACAACTAAGTCCTCAGCCTAGGAGGCTGTATATCTGTTTACAACACCCCTGTCATGTGTTTGGCTTCAGTTCCAACTTGCTCCTTTTTCCTTGAGTTGTTCTTCATTTCTGACATTTGGGGATTTCCTTTCCTTGGTTCTGAGTTTGGTTATGCATTAAAAAAAAAAGTTCATCCAGCATTTTCATGTGTTTGCTGTATGTGTGTCCATTCAGGTCAGCTTGGCCTGTGGTGCCAATAGAGATTTATTTATTCATTCAATAATTTTTGAGCATTTATGGTCTGCACAATGATAAGCCCAAAATGACTAAACAGTAAATCTTCTGAACTCCTGAACGCCCATCTTTCTAGGGAAGATATTTAATCATAATACACAATATGCAAGATACAGATGTTGCTGTTCACTTGTGGCAATGGAGTCCATTTTTACCATGAACCCCAAACAGAAAGGTTCTCTCCCTGCCAAAGCTGCAGAATGAGCTCCTCCTAAGGTTGCACTGACATGGAGCAGCCAGGGCCAGAGCACAGAGATGATATACCAGAACTCTGAGCACTGAGGTTCCAGAGCAGTCCCAGAGCATCACAAACTAGCTGCCCTGCATCATTAAGTATTAATAAGCTGCTATTTGTGATGTGTATTGAAGGAAAGCCTAGGCTGTGTAGAGTTGGCATTGTTAATCAGTATTTAAATACACATGTAATAAGCTCATCTGCAAAGACTAAGAATTTTCTGCAAATAGGAATAAGGATAATGAGGCAAGGAGAAGTCTGTCCCTGAACAATCTGACATGGGAAAGGAACTGCACTGGATACACAGCAGAAGATCAGCAGGATTTGGAAAATATAAGAAAAGGGAAATGTGGAAAAGGGAAATGTGAACTATAACAGAAGAGATTGCTTCATTAGTATCATTGTTATTATTAACATTAACATTACCTACATTAGTTAAAGGTTTTCAACAATCCCTTATTGAGGAGTGATTAGTAGCTTATACCAGAGCATCATTATAAAGCATTTCTATTTTATTATATATAATTTTGCCTAAATTAGCGGAACAGTAAAATATGCATGATACTCATTTTACTTTCATTTTATTCACACACAATTTATGTTTCTGTGCTATATATACAGGCATACTTCATTCTGTCACATTTTGCTTTATTGTGCTTCACAGATATTGTGTTTTCCACAAATTGAAGGTTTGTGGCAACTGTGCATTGTCAGATGACGGTTAGCACTTTTTTTTAAAGCAATATTTTAAACTAAAGTATGTATACTGGGTTTTTTTGGATGGAATGCTATTGCACACTTAACAGACTACAGTACAGTGTAAGCATTATTATATGCACTGGGAAACCCAAAAATTCTTTGCTTTACTGAGATACCTGCTTTATTGCAGTAGTCTGGAACTGTATCTGCAGTATCTCTGAGGTATGCCTGTAACATTCTGAATTAAAAAGCACTTTTAGGTATTGTAGTAAGTAGATACTTGAACTAAGAGGGTCTTATCCAACTCTGAAGGCTAAGTGCTGATGCTCCGAGTGTGTAAAATCAGGAAAGAAGCCATTTCATACAACATTGTTCAACAAACTTGCTTCTAATACTAATAATTAGTATACATAATAATAATTCACACAGAAACCCAGTAAGTTGGATATCATCATTATCCCCTTTCTTCCAGAAGATTAAATAATTAGATTAAATAATTTGCTCAAGATTATACCAGTAAATGGAGGAAGAGATTTGGTCATAAATGAGTAAGACATTTTTTCCCTAAGATATTTTATCATCAATAGATGTGGAATTTTTTCAAATGCTTTTTTCTGCATTGATTGATTTGATCATGTGACTTTTCTTCTTTAGTTTGTTAATACTGTGGATTACATTCATCGATTTTTTTTACATTTTTTATTGATTCATAATCATTTTACAGTGTTGTGTCAAATTCCAGTGTTCAGCACAATTTTTCAGTCATTCATGGACATATACACACTCATTGTCACATTTTTTTCTCTGTGATTTATCATAACATTTTGTATATATTTCCCTGTGCTATACAGTGTAATCTTGTTTCTCTTTTCTACAATTTTGAAATCCCAGTCTATCCCTTCCCACCCTCTACCCCCCCCCCCCCCCCCGGTAACCACAAGTCTGTATTCTCTGTCCATGAGTCTATTTCTGTCCTGTATTTATGCTTTGTTTTTGTTTGTTTTTGTTTTTTAGATTCCACATATGAGCGATCTCATATGGTATTTTTCTTTCTCTTTCTGGCTTACTTCACTTAGAATGACATTCTCCAAGAGCATCCATGTTGCTGCAAATGGCGTTATGTTGTCGGTTTTTATGGCTGAGTAGTATTCCATTGTATAAATATACCACCTCTTCTTTATCCAGTCACCTGTTGATGGACATTTAGGCTGTTTCCATGTTTTGGCTATTGTAAATAGTGCTGCTATGAACATTGGAGTGCAGGTGTCATCCTGAAGTAGATTTCCTTCTGGATACAAGCCCAGGAGTGGGATTCCTGGGTCATGTGGTAAGTCTATTCCTAGTCTTTTGAGGAATCTCCACGCTGTTTTCCATAGTGGCTGCACCAAACTGCATTCCTACCAGCAGTGTAGGAGGGTTCCCCTTTCTCCACAGCCTCTCCAGCATTTGTCATTTTTGGATTTTTGAATGGTATATTTTTATATTGCAGAATTCTATTTGCTAATATTTTATCAAGGATTTTTAGATCTATATTCATGAAGGATATTGGTCTATAGTTTTCTTTTTTGTGCTTTTTCTCATTTTGTTATTAGGTTAACAATAGTTTTGTAAGATAAACTGGGAAGAATTCCCTCCTATTCTATCTTCTGGAAGAGATCATGTAAAATTGATGTTAATTTTTATTTAAATGTTTAGCACAATTCTCCAATGAAACCATCGGGGTCTAGAGATTTCTTTTTTTGGAATTAAATAATTATAAATTCAATTTTCTGAACAATTGTAAAGGAATTTAAATGATTTAATTTTGAGTGAGTTGTGATAGTTTTTTTTTTTCCTTTTTTGCGGAAGTGTCCCATTGTATCTAAGTTGTTAAATTTATGTATGTAGAGTTGTATTTCTTTGTTATATTTATTGAGGTTTTATAGTTTTTCATTTGTTTCAAGCATGATTATATTTTTTAAAGCACTTCTGTTATGGCTGCTTTAAAATTGTTGTCAAATTCAACAGCTCTGTCATCTTGGAGTTGGCATTGTCTTTTTTCATTTAGTTTGAGATTATCCTGATTTTGGGGATGATAGGTTACTTTCAATTCAAAGCTGGGCGTATCTGTATTATGCTATGAGACTCTGGATATTTAAACCTTCTGTGTTATCTGGCTTTCTTTGTCATTGCTGTGGCATGTGAAGTGGGGGGCACTGCCTCAATGCTGCTGGGCAGAGGTGGGAGTTCTGGCTCCCTACATGGTCTCCACTGACACCCTGGATGGGGCATGTGGTGGGTGGGCCTGATTATCGGCTGGTGAGGATGAATGTTCCTGACTTCTTATTTGGTATTCTCTGATCACTCCCTGAGGGGAGAACTGGGTTCCTCCTTATAGTCTTACGAGGGTGGAGGTCTAGGCTCCACTCCACCTTTGCTTGTGTGGATGGGGTCACAGTTTTATCTGTGGTGTTTGGCTGAAGTAGAGAGGCTATTATCCAAATGTTCTCTGTCTTGTTAAGCTGCCCCTCTCCTGGTCCTTTGGTTTGAGAAGGAAGGCTTTTATTGGGACTTTTTTTTGTCTGCATCTATTGGCATTTCAGGTTTGCCAGCTTCTCCAGTTCCAAGTCTGTGATATCTGAGACAAAAAACCCAGGGAACTCACCACTGTCTGGATCTTCAAGTCCCAGGGTCCCTAGTCTGTCTCCTTCCCTTCACTTTTCAGACTCTTCAAATGTTTGACTTATACATGTATATGATATATAAATATAATACTTACATAATATATTAATAATATATATTATTACTTATAAATACATTAATAAATATATTTACTAATATATATATTGCTGTTCTAGATTTTTTTAGTTGTAATTAGCAGGATAGCAGGAAGAACTGGAAAAATACATTGGTGGATAATTTTTTTTAAAAAGATTAAACTGGGTGTGCTATTTCCCTCTGATTATTAAAATACTGTATATGTTTATTAAATTCCTGATAATACAGAAAGGCTGAAGTTGAAAGTAGTAATCGGACTGGGTAAAACCGTGAAGTATGGTGAAGGAAGAATAACACAGTTTAGGCAGAGATATGGGATTAATAAAGCTTCTTTTCATCTCACTACAACTTTAGATATGTTCTGTCCACATTTTTCCCTGTAACTAAATTTTTCGATTTTAAAAAGAAAGATGAAAACAGATGGACTTTCCTTTAAGGAAACATGGGACATGTAGAATTGGATTTACAAAGTGAATAAATCAGGATGTGACTCTGGGTTTACTCTGATCACACAAAACTCAGGAACTCATGTGTTTCATAAAGTCAACTTGGAATATTTTCACTTGATAACTACTTTATAATTCTTGGCATAAATATAATTCATGTGAATAAGTACAGTAAACTCCTGTTTAGAAAGTGCTTGGCTATCATAGATTATATTATACTTGACTGTTGATCAAATCATTTCCCATATACACACTCCCTGAAATATGACTTGAATAAAACAACCTATGAAGCAAGTATTATTCTTGAATTCTGACACCACTGTTATAATAGGGTGCTACTGAATTATTAGCAAAAAATATTTTCAATGAGATGTCTAGTCCTGGATACAAAGTGCAGTGAGGCAATGACGTTTTCACATTAGCATCATCACACTGAGTGTTACTGTAACGGCATTCTCATGTCACACAACATTGGGGCCAAAATGAGTTTTCCCTAAAAGAGGACTACTTCATGAGGTAGCCCCAGCCATTTCACACCATTTCTCTCACGCTTCTGTTTCAGCAGACATTTCCCTATCATGTTTTATCTTCCTGCAAGAAATAACTACAACCCACAACATGAATTACAATTTTAACTATATTGAAAGTGGTTATTTAAAAACCAGAATGTATGTTTTTGATAGGCAAGTTTAAAGCGGGGAAGAGCAGACAGCCGAGTCATCAAAGGATAAAAATCTATACTAATCTTAAAAGCAAAACACAGCACAGAATTTCTTGTCTATTTTTCTACAAAAGAAGGCCATTGTACTTCCGTTCCTGGCCATGTCAGCAGTGATGGGTACCCCCACCCTCACCATTTTTCTTCCCCAAGCATTGATTGTTGACTTCCCCTGACACCCCATCACAACCCATTAGTACTGAAAACTGACAAGCCCAGCTGCAACAGCAAAAAGGCAAGTTTGAAAGAAAATATCTAAAGCACAAGCAAAGCTTAGCTATTAGGACCCACATCAGCCCCGGATGCAACAGCTCCCTCTCCTCACCCCCATGGCACCTTTGTGAAGGTCAGCAACATTAGCACATTTTCTTTAATCCAGACGCCAAGGTCTGGAGTAAATGAGTATCGCTTTATTTTCACTTTCATTTTCAAAGGAATTTGGGTGGCGAAATATGAAAACAGAGTTGGCTCAAGCACTTTTGCTGATAATACTAATATACATTATGCCTCTTTTCAGACCCAAGCATTTTGGATGTTAGTGGTATAGCAGTCCTGGACTCCTGGAGGCCACACATAAAACCCTGGCAGCTTCTTAAGAGTTTTTTCTTTTCTTTTTTTTACTCTGGCAGCGTTATATGGTGTCTGTGTCCCCAGAGTTACATTAATGGCAATAGCAAGCATTCCTTGTGATTGTACAGTTGATTGCCCACGGGAAAAAAGTGACAACTCCAGATTTCCCATAGACCTTGTATTTGCAGAGATACAAGTTCAAGCAAGGGCAGCCAACTTGTCAAAATCTTAAGAGCCAAGACACAAGTTGAATCTAACTTTGGTTAAAAGGCTTGATGCAAGTTTTGTATAGTCAAAGCTCAAGAGATGGGAGTAACTGAACAAATAGTGGCCATCATCCATGACGTGACAAAACTAGCAGCAGATGGTCACTGAGTCAAGGATAGGTAAAGGATCATACAAAAAACCTGAACTGGGCAGACGTTCATACATGTCCCACCTGTGGAGGGTGGCGAGGATGCAGTGACCAAGTGTGGACTAGCAATGATCATACAGCTGTTAAGACAGGCCTCGGGAACGGGGCACCTGAACACCGCAGCACCACTCTTGCCAGGTGTGGACAGTCTTAGGAGGAAAAACAAGAACAGATCCCTTAAGTGAGTCTTCTCATCTCCACAACTATCGAGCCCAGTAGTGCTTACGGAGGACCCACTTCCCCATCACTTCCTATCATGTTTTGTGTCTTACCAGTCTGCAGATGTATTTCTTGCTAGTCTGCACTCCTGCCAAGAGGTCTAGAAAGTCTGGAGGGTCACCCAGCCCTGAGGTCCTGTGGTTTGACCAGACCTGCTGGCCCGCTGCCCGGACAGCAGGTGGCCTATGAACTCTCCCAGGATGTTTCCCAGCAGCCCTCCAGGACCCCTGTCCACCTCACCTGCTCCGGCAGAGAAGGGCCCTCAGGGAATGCCAGCGTTCCTAGGCTCTGGGGCCTCCTTTACTCAGCTCTCCAGATCCTGCTTCATCCGACAGGTGTTTGCTGGGCTCCTCGGAGGGAGCTGCTCTGTGAGGCCCGTGCGAGCTGCAGGCAGGACGCACAGCCACTGCCGGCGCCTGTTCCAGCCAACAACCCGCGAAACCTAGAAGCTGCAGCTTCGTGTCCCCGTTCAGCTCTGACGCAGTCCCTTCCGTCTGCGGAAGGCTGTGAGGAGAACCGGCTTTACTCTCTGTCCTTGGTCCTCTAGTTACAGTCTTGAAGGTGAGAACAAAGTTCCGGAGATGCTTCCACGGCCAGGCTCTTGTCCAACCCCAGCACCTCAGGCCTCAGCCGGCTCTGCCTCGTTATGCGCCGTCGTTTCTGCGCACGCGCCGTCTCCTTCCGCGCGTTAGCTCCTTGTCTCCTACCGCGCAGTCTCCTACCGCGCAGTCTCCTACCGCGCAGTCTCCTACCGCGCAGTCTCCTTCCGCCCAATCTTCCGCGTCGTCGCGTTTCCTCGTCGTCCTTTTCCCGCGTCGTCGGCTTCTCGTGCTCTTTTCGCGCCACCTGTAGGTGTACTTGAACTCCCTGGGATCCTGGGATCACTGCTTCTTCCCCGACAAAGGTAGGCCTTTGGGTAGACCGCAGTCTAGATTTTTGGCTGAAAGCCTGTATGTAATTTTGACTAAAGACGCTTACTGATTTGGCTCCATCTTTGGGCACTTGGCCTTGAGCGCCAATTCTTCACGTAACCACATGTGACTTTGGTTTGCTGACTCCAGCTCTTTGCCCCTCCAGAGGATGACGTTGTTCTGGGGTGCTCTTGCGTTCAGGCCTTCTAGAAGTTATCCTGTGTATTATTTGGCCGAACCACACCTGTCCTGAAGTGTCGGAGTGTCTGGTCTCCCTGCCCTGCGTGGGGAGGAGGAGGATGGAGTCTTGTCTGTGGTTGCAGTGTGAGAACTGAGGGCAACACCCGGATTATGTGCAAGGGAGAAGTCTGATGGAGCTAGAATGCTGGGTACAGAATGGGCCATGAAAGAAAGGAGACCCTGACTGGGCGTCAGGAACTGGGGTGCAGCCCCAAAGAATGCTCAGAGAAGCAGGAAAGGTGGGTGTGAGATGTGACCAGGAAAGAGTTTGTGCGTGGGGCCTGGTCTGGATGAAATCCAGAGATGGGGTATCAGAGCCTCTGGCTGCTATTATATGTACTCTTGCCCTTATTTTCATGAGTCAGGCAGGTCTGTTTAAAGGCACTGTAGTATGACAGATATTGGCTCATCATCAATAAATATTTATTAAGCACCTCTGCCTGCAAGCCCCTGGGTCCTTACAAGGTTGGAGAGCTGAGGTTCAGAGAGGAATCCTGGACTGCAGATGGGGGATGCGTGGAGGGAGTGGAAGGTGTCCATAGAGACAGTGAATTTTCAGGGCCCTCTGATGAAAATTCCATGTTCTTATTGCAAAAAAGTATGTCCCAATGATGGAAACATAGAGAGGGGGACAGCAATGATCACATGCTTATTGCATGCTAGGCAGCAAACCTCTGTCTTGTGTATATGTGTATGTGTGTACACATATATACACACATATAACAATATTATACAATATCTAATATTGTATGTTGTATAATAATATCCTGACAGAATCATATGAAGCAGGTATTATTATTAATGCCTTCTTATTCATGAAGCAACTAAAGTTCTAAGACTTAATTTTTGTACATTTTACATCTAGTTCCTCCCAGGACCCTGTAATGATTCTTCCCTATTTAAGAAGCATCAAAACAAACTTTTACTAACAAAAATGCAAACTACAGATGATTAAAGTTGTCTTGCAATAAACAGACATCCCTGCTCTTCCACTTAATCAGGTCTGAGATATGCAAGACTGTCTTGAGGGAGAATTTCTAATTTATACTGGAGGTGTGAGGATATACCAGAAGAAACAATTATTTAAGTTTTTTAAAAAAATGGAAAGAATAACTCTAGTTTCCTTGGTTTGATTCTTTAGTGAAATATTTTGATAATGATCAAGAGATGCATTTAGAATAGTGGTTGAAATATCAGATCAAAAATTTTTGTTTTCACTCTTGGGTATGTTTTTCCAGGTCTTTACTGAAGGAGGAAAAAGAAGGGTGTTAAGAAATGGGCTGATATTATGAAAGTTTATGTATTTTGGTGTGTGCAAAAGCAGAAAAGAGCAGATTAGAAGAGGAAAGAAGAGAAATAAAAATAATTTTAAATAATAAACCAACAAAACCTGGTGTAGCATTTCCCTTAACTCTGAATTAATATTAGCCCTCCCTCTAAATGTGGCAAATGGAAGGCAAATGTATGATTAGTAGACCTGAGTGGGGGACCACATAGCAGGGCTTCTCTGCTTACCTGGGAGGGTGTCTTAACTTCTAGAAGCCATTATAACTGTAGGTGCTTTAGCTTGCAGTGTTTTTCTAAGTACTTACTTGGTAGACTCATGTGTGAGTCCTCATAAGCCTACCTAACAAAATATGAGGGAAACAGGCTGTCTTGAAATTTGAAATGCTGCAGAGATTGACTGGTACCGTCAGGTAGAAATGCGTAATCTGAGAAGCCAGTGTCATAATCAGATACAGAGACAGCGATGCCTAATTATTTGTGAAAAGCGTAGGCCCAAATCCTTCTAAATGCAACAGCTCTGGTCTGAGCATGCCGCATTGTTACTATGTCTTGTTTCTACCCAGCAGCCTACCTCAAACCTGAGTAAGTCACCATAAAAGTCACTTCTTAGCTAAGCAAGCCTGGTTTCGCAGCCGTTTGCTGCAGGCAGAGTTTGACTCCCCACCTGGAGCCGAGCATTCAGGTCCTGTTTGTCCTGTGAGGTCACAGTCCCCTGCGCGGTGCCAGGTGATTTTTCATTATGCAGTAAAACACTTCCCAGTAGGCTGTTTTCGTTAGAGTGACAGGAGAGTCTCTTGATTTGTTTTCATCATGTCATGCATCATAGACCTTGAAGGGACTCAACTGCTGCACGGTCATTGTAAAGCTCTTTTGTGATCATGAGCCTTGGCCCCACCTCTAGTTGCTGTCCTGCGACCCCGGACCCCACTCATCAGTTCCACACCATTCCACGTTTCCCCATGAGTGTCACTGCGTCCAGCCTCCTGGTTATCATGCTTCACCACTGCAGCAGTAATGAGAGCTACCCCTACTGAGCACCCACCCTATGCTGGATGGACAATGGATCAGTTGCTTTACGCATGCTATTAAATCCTGAAAGTAAAAATGTGAGGTGATGATGGCATAAAGGTCTAGGGCTGTGTCAAGGATGTCCTAGTGCATGGCAGAGCCAGGATTTGGATCCAGGGGTCTCCCAAGCCCTGCACTTAACCATCGCCCTCTACTGTCTTCTAAACATAAGGTGTTTATTGCTCCTTTTCTCAGAAGAGTACTCCATCTCCTCAACAATGCTTATAATCTACCTGCAGTCTGACTTATTTCCCTGTAATAATCTTTCTGAATACTTTAGCATTTCCGACTCCATAAACACTATTTAAAGCCTATTGCTTTCTCAATGAGAGTATGCAGTGGTGACTCTTTTAAATCAACTACATGGCATTAGTCTTTACCTCATTATAAGATACATCGTATGTTTGATTTGTGGTTTAGGAGACAAAATGGTAGCTGGTAAAATTTTCAAATGGCATATCAACTGCCATTTTCAGTAGATCTCAAAACAAGTTTGCACATGACCAGAGATTATGGACATATGTAATTATATTGAAGTTTACAGATCAAAAATCATTTATACCTGTGGTTAATTATATACAAATTTTTTATATATAAATATATTTAAGTATATATATTTATATCAATATAGACATATAGATGTCTCCATATATATATATAGATAATTTGGCCACTTATGTTTATATACATCTCTTCCCTCTACTCCTACAACCTTGATTGTAAATTACTTAAAGACTGAGCCCAGTTACAATTTGGATATGAAATACAATGAAGACAACATTTCAGCTTGTACAAGAGAGATATCCATTATAAACAGATATCAACAAGGACTCTTTTGAGGCTGGTTTATGCACTAAAATCAGGTATTTTGACTTGATTTGTGAAATAACTGTTTTTGCAAAGCTATAAGTAAATGCAGCCTTATTTTAAATGCACTGGAAGGAAAGACAAATGGCTAATTAACATATGAAAAATGTTCAAACTTATGAGTATCAAAGAAATGTAAATTAAAAGAACACTGAGACTTTTTTATCTTTCAAATTGGCAAGTTTAAAACAGTATTACACCCGGTTCGAGAGGAGGAACATGTGTTGGGAAAGCGCTTTGACAATATGTATATATATTTTTAAAATGTTCATATCTTTTGTCTCAGTAATCCTATTTCTAGGCCTCTATCCTAAGGAAATATTGAAATATTTATGATGCAACATTATGTATAGTAGGTACAAATTAAAAACAACACAATACCCATAATGGGGGAGTAGGGAAATTAGAGTAGATCTCTATGGTATATATGATATATAGACATTAATAATAGAACATTATTTATATATTTTACATATTTAATAAACATATTTTTGATAACTTTTATTGAGGTATATAACATAATAATTTCAGGTGTACACATAATAATTCAATATTTGTATATACTTCAAAATGATCACCACAGAAGTCTAGTCTGTCCATCACCCTACAAAGCTATAAAAAATATCTTTTCTTCTTGGGATGAAAACTTTTCAGAATTATTCTCTTGGCAACTTTCAAGTATGCACTACAATATTATTAACTATAGTCATCATGCTATATGTTACATCCCCATGACTTATTTATTTTATAACTAGAAGTTTGTACCTCTTAAACCCCTTCACCCATTTTGGCCACCCCTCTGGCAACTGCCATTCTGTTTTCTGTATCTATGAGTTTTGTTTTGTTTTAAACATTGTATTATAAATTTTATAAACATTTTAGATATATATACATATGTATATGAAAATGTCTATAATATATTAAATGAAAAAAGGCAAGATATAACCTTGTTTATTACATTAGTCCCACAATCTTATAAAGCAATATGTTTATAAATATGCACAGAAAAAGACTGGAAAGAAATGTATTAAAATGTTGACAGTGGTGAAAGGTTAGTGTTGATTTTTACTTTTATATTTTTTTGCATTTCCAAATATTTACAAGATAAGCCCATTTGTAGAAATCTCAAATACAACAATACAACAATGAAAAAGTGCATTGGGATGGACTTCAGGCAAGATGTCAAAGTTAGTAGATGCAGAAATTTCTCTTCTTTTCCACAAATACAGAAATTATGGACAACTTATACATGAAAGTTAGAACTGCATAGCTGTGCTAAGGGAAAGGAGGAAAACCTCCCAGGACCAGCAGGGAGCAGAGTCTAGAAGCAGTGAGGTTGGCTGAGGCTGGAAGCCTGCAGGAGGTGGGGATGAAGGGAGCGAATTTGGGATCAAGGATTTCACAGTGGGAGGGAATGGAAATGAGTGAGTTGTGAGTCTTGCTTGAGGCTCCTGTCATGAAGCCAGTGCTGGGAGTGTGCTTCCATGCCTGTGACTGGAAGCTGAGAACATTCCAACCAACCCATCTGGAGATTCAGCAGGTAACAAGCTGCTCACCTGCGGCAGAGGGCAGAAGTAAGGTACTTGCATTATTGGGTGGTGGACCAAGTTCTTTCCTGGCTTGGCATCAGGACATCATATACCCAGCAAGGGGAGGCTGTACCTTTGGGCTGTAGATCTCCCAGGAGTTAGGCTGAGGCATCCTACCACCATGGGGAGGGGAAAAGCCTCCTCTACCAGTTTGGAATAATTTTATCAGCAAGTAATTGTTCTCTAAGCCATAAATTCATTTATTATCTTTCTTAATAATAGGAGCTGAAGGCAGGCTGTTTCAGGATGGTCTAACAGCTAAAGGATGCCATCCCAGATCCAAAGTCTATCTTTCTCCTTTCTGCTGAGTTTTTTTCTGCCGAGTTTCTTACTTTATGGTTTTAGGATGGCTGCTGCAGCTCCAGATATCACAATTCCTGCCTTCCCAGAAATGCCCAACCAGAATTTCCATTATATGTTTTTAGGCAGAACTGGGTCATATGATCTCCCTTGGCTTCAAGGGAGACTGAAATTGCATGTGTGGCAGAGGGAAAGAAATAGTTACAACTGACTTAGACCAATCAAATCTGTTGGCTGGACACATTGCCACTAAAGAAAAAATTGGGTTTTATTAGCAAAGAAGCAGGGAGGGAATGGTTTTTAGGTAGTCAACTCCCATGACGTATGAATTGTCAATCAAAATTGGAAGAACTCATACCTGGAAAACTAAATAATAGAGGAGTCTGAAAATTACTATAAAATAAATGTATTTATAATTTCTAGTAAGGTAAAACAACTACAAAACATGAATTAAATAGGCAGTTACATTAAGTATAGATGAATGTAAGTAAAAATGAGTCAGAAATCTTGGAAATGAAAAGTATACTCATTTTGAGATAAAAAAAGCAACTCCTGTAAATGAAATATTGAGCTGGATATAGTTGAAGAAACTGAGATGGGAGCCAGCACTTTGCAAGTCACCTGGAATGCAGCATTGAGAGATTTTAAAAGGGTGAAATATGAAAAGAAATTTAAGAGGGACATGGAGGTTAAGTTGGGAAATCGTAAGTTGTAACTAATAGATATTCTTTAAAGAGTATAGCAAGAATGGGAGAAAACCAATATTTGATGAAGTAATGGCTAAGACTTTTCTAGAATTAAAGGTAAATAAAATGATAAATACTGGAGAGGATGTGAAGAAAAGGGAACCCTCCTACACTGTTGGTAGGAATGTTATTTGGTACAGCCATTATGGAAAACAGTATGGAGATTCCTCAAAAAACTAAAAATAGACCTACCCTATGATCCAACAATCCCACTTCTGGACATAAATCCAGAGGAAACTCTAACTTAAAAAGACACATTCACCCCAATGTTCATAGCAGCACTATTTACAATAGCGAAGACATGGAAGCAACCTAAATGTCCATCGACAGATGACTGGATAAAGAAGATGTGGGGATGTATGTTTGTATGTATGTGTGTATATATATATGATGCAGTATTACTCAGCCATAAAAAAGAATGAAATAACACCATTTGCAGCAACATGAATGGATCTAGAGATTATTATACCAAGTGAAGTAAGTCAGAGAGAAAGGAAATACCATATGATGTCATTTATTTATGGAATCTTAAAAAAGGACACAAATGAACTATTTAAGAAACAGAAACAGACCCAGGCATAGAAAACAAACTTATGGTTACCAAAGAGGAAAGGGAGGAGGAATTTGGTATTAGCAAATATAAATTACTACACACAAAATAGGTAAACAACTTGGGCCTACTGTATGACACAGGGAACTATATTCACTACTTTGTAGTGGCCTTTAATTAAAAAGAATATGAAAAAAATATATTTATATAACTGAATCACTATGCTATACACTAGAAACTAAAACAACATTGTAAATCAACTATAGTTCAGTTAAAAAAAAAAGAATTAAAGGTAGACACGAATCCTGGGATGAAAAGGGCATTGTAGTTGTTAAGCAGAGCAAAAAAGACCCCCTCACACCTAGGTAACCTTAGTGAAACTACAGGGTGGCAAGAATAAAGAAATACATTGTAAGGTATCTGAGAGAAATACCGATTACTTAAAAGGAGCAGCAGTCAGACTGACAGAAGATTTTTCATCAGCAACATGAGATACCAGATGATAGAATAATATCTTAAAAGTACTGAGAGAAAACAACTGCCACACTAGATTTCTACACCTGGCTAAATTATCTTTTCAGATTAGGTGTAAAAAGCAAAAACAAAAGCAAACACAAGCAAAACAAATTAGAAAAGCTAAAACTGTAAAACTAGAAGAAAAAATAGGAGAAAATCTTTTTGACCTTAGGAAAGACAAAATTGCTCAGATAGGACACAAATAAACATGAACATAAAGGAAAAAAATGATAAATTGAACTTTATCAAAATTAAAAACTTTTGTTCTCCAAAAGATATCATGAAGAAAGAGAAAAGCTAGAGAATGGAATATTTGCTTCACATATATCTGACAAAGGGCTTGTATCCAGAATATATAAAGAACTCTTACAATTCAATAATAAAAAGACAAACAACCCAGTACAAAATTTAAAAAAAATTGAAGAAACACTTTTCAAAAGAAGATAAATGAATGGCCAGTGAACACATGAAAAAATGCTTAATATGGTTAACCCTCAGGAAAATGCAAAAACAAGCAAAACAAAAAACTACAATAAGAAACCACTCTTTACTTACAGAAGTGCTAAAATTAAAAAGACTGACAAAACCAACTGTTGTCAAGGATGTAGAGCAAGTAGAAGTCTTATGAACTGCTTTTGAGGTACAAACACTTGGAAAATCTGTGTGGCAATTTCTTAACAAAGCTACACATCAACTTACCATATGATCCAGGCATTCCACTCTTAGGTATTTACACCAAGGAATTGAAAACATGTATACATACTAAAATTTATGCAAAAGTATTCATAGTAGCTTTAATCACAATAGCCCAAACCTGGAAATAACCCCCAAATATCCATCAATTGGTAAATAGATAAACAATATGTAGTATATTCAACATGTGGAGGACTGCTCAGCAGTAAGAAGGAACAAACTGTGGAAGCATACAGTAGCTTGGATACATCTTTAAATCATGCTGAATGAAAGAAGTCAGATACAAAAGAGTATGAACTGTATTTTTACATTTATATAAACTGTAAAATAATCGATAGTGACATAAAGCAGATCTGTGGTTGCCTGGAGCTGGGGCAGAGGGAGCAGTGGACTGCAGATGGGCACAAAGAATCTTTTAGGGGTGATGGAAATGTCTGTTTCTTGATTGTAGTGGGAGTGTTATGAGTATCTACATCTACTGAAACTCATCTAAATGCATGCAGTTTGTTGTATGCAAATTATTCCTAAAAAATGTAATAAGGAAAAAAATAACATTTTCAGACACAAAGACAAAGAGAATTTAAATTTGAAGTCTTGAGTAAAAAAACTTGTAAAATACTTTAGATGAAAGGAAACAAATGAACTCAAAAGGGAAGAACATATTGTACGAAATTTAACGCTTCATTGAATAAAAATTCTTTGAGGGTTTCATAATAAATCTCTGTCTAAGATGACCAACTTGTAAAACTCGGTAGTTCTAACTTAAAACATTTTTAGTGTAAAAATTTCAAGTACACAGAAATAGAAATATTGGTATAAAGAAATCCCACATATCAGGGGATTGCTTGCTGAATTAGGAATTTCCTGTATGTGTTAATTATTACATACCATTCTTTGTTTTAAAAAGGTCATTTCCTTTATGTTCTCTTAAAATGAATCAGATGAAAAGTCATCATTTTGCATATTTACAATATTTAAGAGATGAGAAAGATAATTAAAAGATGAATGCATAAGTATTGTCCACAAGACATAAAATCATATTACAAATATCTTGTGATTGCAAAAGACCTCCCAAATGAGTGTGCCCTTCAAATAAATTTTTCTTGGACACTGACTTTATTTTTCAAATGTATATTTCACAACTTAAGGTCTTATGTCGATTAACTCAAATTCTGTGTTTATTGAGCAACTTCCATTTGCCAGGCACAGACCTCAATAGATTTAGAAAACAACAAATTTGAATAAGGCTTGGTCTTGGCCCTATAGGGGATTATATTTCTGCAAGAGCTCTGCTCTATCACTGTAGATTTCCTGCTGTACTGATACAGGGATGGGGTGAATATTGTTCCTCTTCATTCAGTTAAAGTTAATGCAGACGTTGTAAAGTCTCTTGATTTGGCTCACACCTAAGATATGCACCTGTTAGCTTGAACTCAGGCTGGACTCCTAAAACCCATTTACTAAAACATCCTTTTGTTTGAAGAGAGTTGGAGGAGGGACAAGTAAACAGTATTCTATCATTCCTGGCACACACTGTCTCATTCCTGAAAATTTATGAGTAAACGCACAACACCTCGTGGGTGAGCAATGGTTATCCTTACAGCAATTTGTAATAAAATAATGTCATACATCACCAGGGACTGGCCAGCACCCCAAATAAAATATCTGTGGTTTCAAACTACAAATGTCTCACGTGCAAAGATGTGTCATGTGTTATGTTTTAATACAGAATGTTAGAACCGTAAGGAAAGCAGGAGGAAAAAAAAGTTTTATCACTTCCAGTCTGTGATATTCGCTGTAAATTGGTAATAAACACACCTAAGTTACTTCATTATAATGTGATAGATTGTAACAGCAACTCTGAAGGTCCATTATATAAATCATTTAAATAGGGATTCAGACAATTTGAAAAATTCCCATTAATTATCAGAAAGTCAGTAACAATAACACCAGTGAAGTTCAGTTTAGCCTGTATTTGTGAATATAGATACTTTAAAATGCAGATTATGACCCAGTGGAGCAGAGTAGCTCATTAGTCATGTACAATCTTTTTATTGGATGGGATGAGAATTTTGATGGGATGAGAATTGTTGGACTAATAGATTATAATTGATCTTTTACAATGAAGAGGCTGCAGTATCTTTAGCTCAGAATATTGCCTGAGATTGTTTATGGTCTATCCATCTTTTCAGAAAAGCCCTGAGTTTATCACAAGATGAACGCTTTTGGAGTGCTGAGCACTGTAAAGAGGGATACAAAAGACAAAATATTTTGTCCTTTGCCTGGAAGGTGATGGGAGGACCCCAACTTTTGTCCAGCTTATGGGATACCGTTAAAACAAACCAGGAATGATACCTAGCACAGTCGCAATACTGATAAGGGGTTTACAACTAAGTGATCCCTTTTTACTGTAGCAGTCTGTTTTCTGCTTCGAAGAGTCGGTGTCCCCAACTGTGCCAGGGATGCTCACTGTTACTCATATGTTTTCTTCTGAGAATGTGAGACTGTTTACTTCATTTCAGCTCTCCACCCTCCTCCCGGCTCTGGTTTATTCCGTTATTACTGAAAAGGATGCCCTCCTTATCCTCTAGAATCTGAGTATCTTTGAGGGCAAGGATCATGTATTACTCACAGGTATCCATGCATGGTGCTTAATTCAGCAATCTATGCAAAGTGGCACTGAATTAATAGTATTAAACATGCATATGCACACACATGATAAGGAAAGGCAGACTGCTGAAATCTGGAATCTGAATGAATTGGATAGAATCTGGGGATCCTTGCCTTGCTTAATATATTCTGCTTTCCTTCTCAGAGGCCAGCCTGGGTGCTGGAATTGTCCAGTCTGAGACTGGACTATCTCCTCTTCATCACCTCCAAGCCACCTGTCTAGCTATGTCTCCCACCACTGTCCTCCCTCCACTCCAGTCATCCTGGACTGCTCAGGGGCCTCAGCCTTGCTCTGTTTTGGCTCACTAGATGCCTCTAGTTGTGTTGCTGCCCAGGCTGTGCTTGTTGAGGTTCTGCTCATCCTGCAAGGGCCATTTTGATTGTCACTCAGAATGTTGGTTGACATGACCTGATCTCCCCTTGTTTGTGATCTCGCCTTCCTGTGAACACTTATGAACTCTGACATGCTTCATGGTTCATATCATTCATTTGTCTATTCATGCATTCAGCAGGTAGATAGCTACTGACTGCCTACTCTGGGCCAGACACTCCCTAGGCTCTGGAGGAGAACATGGGATCCCACCTTGCAGCCCCCTCTCCATCACTCTGGTCATCTTTCTGTTGATTCCAAGGAGATTCAGTCCCGGGGTTGCTCTTGCCTCCTAGTTCTGAACTTTCACTGTGATAATCCTTGGCGTGGTCTATTGATAGCCAACTTGCTGTATATTTGGTGGATTCTTTCCATTTAAAAATTCATGTCCTTCATTTTAGGGAAATTTTCTTGAATGATTTCATTGGAATTCATCCCTTCTCCACACCATTTCCCTCCCTGTTTTCTTTTTCCAGAATTCCTATTGTTTAGATATTGACCTTCTGTACTGATTCCCATTTTTCTTTTTTTTTCTTGCCTCTTTTCTGTCTCTTTGTTCTTTTGCTGTATTTTCTTGGTTTTGTTTATCAATCCTCTATGAGTATTTTGTTTCTGTCATGATTTTATTTATTTTTATTGTGGTAAAATATACATAACATAACATTTAGCATTTCCACCATTTTAAGTATACACTGAGTTCAGTGGCATTACGTACACTTTAGTGTTGTGCAACCATTGCTACTGTCTATTTCCAGAACTTTTTCATCATCCCAAACAGAAACTCTCTACCTGTTAAACGTGATTAACTCATTTCCCTCTCCCAGCCCGTTCTACTTCCTGTCTCTATGAATTTGCCTATTATAGGTACTTCATATAAGTGAAATTATATAATATTTGTCCTTTATTGTCTAGCTTATTTCACTTAGCATAACATTTTCAAGGTTCATTCATGTTGCAGAATGTCATACTTTTATTCTTTTTTAATGACTGAATAATATTCCATTGTAGATATATGCTACATTTATCCATTCATCTGTTGATGACCATTTGGGTTGTTTCTTCCTATTGGCTATTGTAAATAATGCTGCTGTGAACATGGTGTACAATTATCTGTTTGAATCCTGCTTTCAGTTCTTCTGAGTATGTACCTAGGAATGAAATTGCTGAATCATATGGTAATTCTGTACTTCACTTTTTGAGGAATCATCAGACTTTCCCACAGTGGTTGAACTATTTTGCATTCCCACCAGCAATGCATGAAGTTTCTAATTTCTCCATCTCCTCACCAACACTTGTTATTTTCCACTTAAAAAAAAAGCCATTCTATTGGGTGTGAAGTAGTATCTTGTGATTTTGATTTGCATTTCCCTAATGACTAATGATGTTGAGCATCTTTTCATGTACATATTGGCCAATTTTTTATCTTTGGAGAAATGTCAAGTCCTTTGCCCATTTTTGAATTAAATTGTTTTATTGCTCCTGAGTTTTAGGAGTCATTTATATATACTGGATGTTAATCCCTTATCAGATATATGATTAGCAAATATTTTCTCCTATTCTGTGAGTTGCCTTTTTTCTCTCTGTGTAGTACTCTTTGATGAACAAAAGTTTTTAATTTTGATTAAGTCTAATTTATTTTTTCTTTTGTTGCCTGTGCTGTTGGTGTCATATCCAAGAAATCATTGTCAAATCCAGTACTATGAAGATTTTCCCAATGGTTTCTTCTAAAGGTTTTACAATTTTTGTAAAGCTCGTAAATTTAGGTTTTTGATCTATTTTGAGTAAATTTTACACATGATTTTAGGTAAGGGTCCAACTTAATGCTTTTGCGTGTGGATAACCAGTTTTCCCGGCACCATTTGTTGAGAGTATATACATCATTCATTGTAGCCTTACAACCTTGGTTTAGGCATTATCCCCTTCTTATAGATAGGGAAACTGCAGGCCAGAGTGATTAAATGACTAGTCCAAAGTTACACACCTAGTCAGTGGCAAAGTCAAGGATTCATACCCAGTCTGGCTTTAGGGTCTGTGTTCCTAACCACTATAGCCAGTTCATTCTCTCCTGCCATGGACAAGGAGGGCACTGATGCTAGACCCAGAAAGAATAAGAAAAATCTAGAGTCACTGAAAATATGCTGAGTGTCAGCTGAGTGCTGAGTATGTAACATACATTTTTCTTTTTCAGTATTTCAAATATCTTTGAAAAATTTTAGATAAATAAGAAGGTTGCAACAATGGTACAAAGAATTTCTGTATATTGTTCACAACACAAAGTCACCAAATGCTAACATTTTACCACGCTTCTCTCTCTCTCTCTTTTCCTATGTCTCTACCTGTCTCTCTGTCTATGTCTCTAATGCACACATACGTATTTTTTTCTTAAACACTTGATATTAAGTTGCAGATATGATGCCCCTTTAAATATTTCATTGTCTGTTTTCCTAAAACAAGATCACACACACAATGACCCAAATAAGAAAATTAACACTGATTCCCTGGTATTATCTACACTGTAGGTCTCACTCAGAGTTTTCAGTTGTACAACTAATACTCTGTTTTTGGTCCAGGATCATATATTGCATGTCGTTTTCATGCCTCTGGTTTCCTTTGAGCAGCAAAAGATCCTCATTCTTGGTTTTCTTTCATGACTGTATTAGTTTCCCTCTCTGCTGCAACAGTTTATCACAAAATTAGTGGCTTTAACAACACAGGTGTGTTATCTTACAGTTGTGTAGGTCAGGAGTTTGACATGGTCTCACTGGGATAAAAATAAGGTGTCATCAGGGCTGCATTCCTCTCTGGAGGCTCTAAGGGATAACTTGTTTTCTTGCCTTTTCCAGCTTCTAGATGACTCCTTTGTTCCTTGATAAGTGGCGCCGTCCTCCATCTTCAAAGCTAGCAATGGCCAGTTAGGTTGAGTCCCTCTCAAATGGCTGCATTTCTCTGATGCTTCTTTCATTGTCACATTGTACCACAGCTGGGGGTGGGGGCAGTCTCTGCTTTCAGGCACCATGTCATTAGACTGGGCTGACCCAGATAATCCAGGATCCTTTGCCATGCAGGGGGACTTACTCACATTTTCCAGGTATTTGGTGGCTTCAGGGTGGATGGTGAGCATTTTTATGTCTACGTCTATAACTTTGACATTTTTGAAGGGTACAGGCCAGCCAGTTGTTTTGTAGTCTCTCTCTTGTTTGGGTTTGTCTTGTGTTTCTACATGACGACTCAGGTTATGAGACTTCGACAGGCAGCCATGCTGTTGTGTTCTTCTCAGTCCTGTTTATTGGGAGGCATGTGAAGTAGATCTATCCCATTACTGGTGATTCTAGAGCTGTTGATGCCTTCACCAGGTTGGTGTCTGCTTGTTTCTTCTCTGTAAAGTCACTGTTTCCCCCTTTGTATTGAATAAGTATCTCCTGGGCAGATTCCTTGAGACTATGGAAATATCCTGTTTCTTGTCATACTTTCCCACAGCTAACAGCTGTAACATGTGTAGTGGGACCCCAACATGGAAGAGTCCCAGGGCACTTTTACTGACCTTTCTGGAAGGTGGTTGGCAAGATGCACATTAGTTCTTAGAAAAAAATTAGAAAGGTTGATGGACTTCATTTGATGTAATGCTGGATAAAATTTGATCCATTTATTTTGGGGAAAAAAACCCTCACAGTGACAGGTTCTGGAACAGAACAGTGGAAATGAAGTCATCCTCAAAACTGCTGACTCAGAGGAGGGTCCTTCTCATGGAAAAGCAAGTGGCACTTCACCCAAGGCCCTGCCTAGGGATTCTTCCACTGCTGACCGCAGGCCCCCAGGCAGGGCTGGATTATACAGGAGCCCTGTTAGAAAGCAGCCCTTCTGCTGCTTTTGATAATGAAACCTCTCTGGAAGGGGGCCAACACGGGCTGGGGTTAGATTGGGCTTCCCACCCCAGCGGGCTGATGCCCCAAAGCCCCAGTGAATTTGTATTAGGTCCCTTGTTGTCTTTTCCCACTGAGCTCTCTTAACTACTCTCAGCCAAAGAGACATGACACGTAATAGAGTCACTTGGAGGGGCTTCCAAGAACCCAAGGCCCAAGCCAGCCTGGTTCCAGCTAATGCTGTATGGTGATGCCTCTAAGGCAGGCTTGCTTTTCTGCGGAGAAGGGATTGCCGTCTCCGGGGTCGCCCGCAGGACTGGCCTTGAGCGCCCTGCAGCCCCTTTTAAGAAAAAGAAATTTATTACTTCTGCTTTCTTCTGGTTCTGTTCTCTTGACGCTGACCTTAATCAGTAACTCATCACACGAACAGGGATAATTAGAAACAGGTGATTCTGGGATTGCTCCTGGAGAGTTCCAACTGCTGGGCTGTGGGTTTTCTGTTTCCCACGTGAGACTGGGAATCAGGAGCTCCAGGATTCTCTCATCGCTAATTCTGTGCGGAGGGTTAAGTCCTCTTACTGAGCTTTAACTTTCCCACCAGGGAATAGTATTTTATTTCCTTGTAGAAATATAGTAGTGCATCAGGATTAATATGTTTGCGATGTTCTCTGAGTGGCCCAGAGCAAGGGGCTACTGTGTAAACCCAGCAGCACGGTGTCTGCAGAACAGATGGCTACAGTGTTAGCAGTGCAGCCTCATGCTGGAGACACCCGATGTCTGCTTTTGATTCTGTGTGCTGGTAAACCCTGGGTCTCTATACACTGGAAGACAAAACTGACTGGATAGTACCTGAACTTGATTAAAAGAAACACATCAAAACACAAAGGTGATGGACTCATTTCTAGCTGACTTTTACAAGTGATTTCCTAAGATGAAGTGGATATTCCCAGAAGTAACAAGAAACCTGAGGCTAACACAGAGTATCGTGCAGGCAAGCGCTGGGTATCATTTAGAGGACATTCGAGAATAGTTTGAGTGCCTCGGGCTCTAGTGTATTCAAAGTTCTCTTAATTTTCTAGAGAAGCAAATGGCACAGCATTTCTTAATAACATTCTCCATTACCTTGAGAGTTCTTTGCAAGAGCTTCATACCTTTGTATAACCTGGGTTCAGTTCAGTTCATGGCCCGTAAGTGTTTTAAACACCTTTGAATAAATATCCACGAGATCACAATTCTTCCTCTAGGTAAACTCTTATTTATCAACCTTAATGTCTCCTCTTGCAAATTACATCCTTGTTTTTCTTCTTGGAAATTGAGTAGAGCAATTCACAGTTACTCAATGTACAGGGTAGTTCTGGTATAGCTTCTCTGCCCACAGTCTTTCCTGCTCTAAAAGGCCACGTCCCAGTAGAATTGGCCACTTCTCCTGGCCTTGGATGATCTAGCAGAGGTAGTAGGCTCCTGGCTCCATGCTGTCTGGGGACTTAGGTCTTGTATGGCTTGGCTCTTTCCTGTAATTCGAAATTATGAAAATGAGAGAGACTGCCGCCGGTGTGCAGGCCACGTAGACTTAGTGTCTGGACTGGCTGTCTTGGGGCCCTGGCAGGCTGATGGATGCATGCAGGAAGTGGTCTGCAGGGAGAGGAGAAGGGAGCAGGCAGACTGGAAGTGGATGAATGCCATGTGGCCCCTGAAAGGTGAGAGAGTGGCCTTGTTCCTGATACCATGAATCCAAGTGTACATGGTCTCTTGGCTTCTGAGAGTTGTTTCTATATCCTTACTTTAAATTCTCTCCCTTTTACTTGAGCTTACTTCGGTGAAAATCACTCTTGAGAATACTCTTACCGTATTCTACTGTCTCTTTCTAAAGTGTAAATGAATGCTCATCTTAGTCCCTTTAATGAAAAACTATATAAGCTCATGGTCACTGGTTTGAATTTAAGTAATCACTTCCTAAAACTTTCAGATATTTTTTTGTTCCTTTACTGTAGCATCTCCAGCGTTCTCATTCTTTGTCTCTAATTGGATATCCTGAACAGAACATGATGCTTCTAATAAAAGTCTGACATGTGCTGTTTAGAGTGAGAAGAGAACCTCAAAATCCCAATGCATTTATGTCTTAGTTATGTTACTGTCTTAGCAGCTCTGGCTGCTCTAACAGATACTGTAGGCTCAGTACTTAAACAACCAACATTTTTTTCTCAAAGTTCTGGAGGCTGGGAAGTCCAAGGTCAAGGTACCAGCAGATTTGGTGTCTGATGAGAGCTCTCCCTGGTTTGCAGACAGCTGCCTTCTTGCTCTTGCTCTGTTCACACATGGCAGAGAGAGAGAGAAAATGCTCTGGTTTCTTCTTATAGGACACTAATCTTGTCATGTCATATTCATATGTATGTATATATTTTTTTCTTGGTAATTGTGGTGTTCTTTATCTTTCCTCTCCATCTTTCTATCAAGGTCTTCTACATCCTTTCATTTTCTATTCTGCCCAATCAAACATTCAGAGACATGTGCTAGAATCTCCCACAGTGTTTGTGAATTAGTTTCTTATTATAATTTTAATAATTCTGTATATTTTGAAGCTGTGTTATTAAATAAATATAATTTATAATTACAGCTTCTGGTGAACTTTTCCTTTATCACTGTATAAGGACCATCTTTTCCCCTGCTAATGCATTTTGATTTAAAGTTTGTTTTGTCTCATTTTATGTAGCTATACCAGCTTGCATTTGGTGTGTGTTTTTCTGGTGTATCTTTTCTCTATTCTTATATTTCTAACCTTTCTGTAATACCATGTTATAAGCATATCTCTTGAAAAAGCATATGTAGCCAGATTTTGATTTTTAAAAAGTAATTTGAGAGACTTTCTCTTACCTGATAGTTCTATATCTATTATGATTAAAAATTTATTTTCTCCTTGCCCTGACTTTTCATTGCTGTAACTTTCCTGTCTTCCACTTTATTGGTTAATTTTGTTTTCTTTTTTACCTCCCTATATCTCAGTTTCTTTGGAAGTTATGCATCTCATTCCTATTCTTTTACTGGTTACCTTAAAAATGTAACATGATACTTAATATTCATGTTGGGTTAAGCACTACATTTATGTATTTACTGACTAATTACCAGACTAATAAATACCTTAGACTGTTTTAACTTCAGCTACTCCTGTCATCTTTCGTGATATTTATGTCCAGTATTTTAGTTTTACCTTATTTTCACCTGCATATATTATTATCATTTCTTTCTACTAGTCATAGTTCCTTTATAAATACCCACGTATTTACTAATTTCTTTGCTCAACTTTATTGCATCTCAGTCTTTCCTTGTATGTTCAGTTTCTTTCTTTGCTTAAGTAATACTTTAGTTTTATTTCAGGTGAAGTTTTGCTAAGAAAAAACTGTCTATCTTAGTCAGTCCTCATTTATCCTCATTCTTCAGTTATATTTTGTGTGGGTTTAGAATTCTAAGATGACTTTTCTTTTCAGCACTTTGAAAACTTACCTCATCACTTTCTGGGTTCTGTTATTGCCATTAAGAAGTCTGTTGTCAACTTAATTACTGTTTCTTTGTGGGCAGTTTGTGTTTTCTCCATTCTTCATATAAAATTTTTCTCTTTATCTTTAGGATTTTGACATCTTTCTCTACAGTGTGTTAAATGTGGATATATTTTTATTTGTTATGCCTGATATTCAAAGTTGTTTCTAAATTATACAATTCTTGTCTTTCTTCAATTCTGGAAAGATTGCCTTTTAGCCTTGTATTATTTTTCTGTGAACCTTTTTTTGAAAGTTTGTTGAATCTTCTCATTTTATCCTCAGTGCTACTCAAAGTATTTTCCATTTCTTGATCTCTCTGGGTAATTTTCATACAAATATCTCCCAATTGGCCAGTTCCTTTGTTTAGCTGTGTCTAATTTGCTATCTAACCTATCCATTGAGTTTTAAATTAAAATGACCATATTTTTCATTTCTAGAAGCTCTACGTGGATAGTTTTTTTCATGTTTTCTTGTTCTTACATCTGTGTTTCCCTCTTTTTTGAGTAATGATTTTAAATATTCATTCGTAGAGTCTCTGTCTAATTGTCTATTCTCTAAATTTCTTGGGGGATTAATTATGCTGTTTTTTTGGTGCTTGTTGACCTTTTCCACCGTAGTGGGTTAGCTCCTCATGTATCTTTAAGTTCTAGATTCTAGATTATGTGCATATCTTTGGTGAGGTTATCTTTGTGACTTTCTCGGTGGCCTGAGTTTGGGACACACTCCTTCAGAGTAGTTTCGAGTTTGCTTCTGCCAGACACCTTAAAGATATTACCATTTTGGAAAGATTTTCATCTTAATTTCTTGGCATGAAGGTTTCTGGACTATATGAACCTATAAATTTAAGCTAAAAACTGGAATGAGTTTTCAGGTCCATTGTTGCAAATTCTCAGGGTAGTCTTTTTCTAGCCAAAGCTAAGGTCAATAATTAAAAGCTTCCTTGGTGTTTCTTTTTTGGGCCAGTGGAGTGATTTCTCCCCTATCCCCTCTCCAGTTCATCCTTTCACTGAGAATGTAGGCATTTGAAAGTCTTGGCTTCATCAGGGGTCTCAGTTCTAACTTCCAGTCTTGTTGGGGGTTAAGGTCCCATTGCCTATGCCTGTGAGACATTATAACCCAAGCCTCCTGGTTTGTTAGAAACAATTCCTGTTCCAACACAGACGGCCTTAACTTTCTGATTTCTAATTCCCAGTTCATTTCTAGTCCTTGGGGAGTTCCTTTACTTTATTGTAAGTTCAGCTATGCGTCTTACAGAATATTTGCTATACTTAATCTGCGTTTGAAAGCATTTTTATGTGGAGGGTTTTCAGGTTGTTTATTCCATTTTACAGCTAGAAATGGAATTATTACTATTGTTTCCTGTGTGTCAGCATCGAACCCCTGTCTTATAATGTCATTTAGGCTAGAGAGAAATAGTTGGCAAATAAAGTGCAAAATCATATCATTGTCATTCAACTCTGTACAAGCTACTGTGTTATGAGAAGTGAACCTCCAAATTAGTTATTTATGTATAACCTTAGAATGTGCTTTGGTATTATTAGTAATGTGTATGAGTAGAGTAATAATATGGAGATATGATAAAGCATGATTTCAATAAATCATAGTCAAGACATATAGCCAGTAATGACTTAAAGCTTGTATATATAACATGATACAAATATATTTTGTTATCAATTATTTTGATACATTGTATAACTTCCCTGTGACACTTCCTCAAAGTGTGTTCCTTAGTGTGCTTGTTCCTCAAGACGTTTTACCAAAAAAAGTTCCATTGGTAAATACATTTGGAAAATCGTGCTTTTTAGACTTCTTTTTGGTGAAGTTAACTCATGTTAGCATACAAAATTCACTGATGAGTCTTGAGGTAAAAAAATCAGTTTGAATTTCTTTAACCCAATGTATTCCAAATCTACTTGACCAAAAACAAATTCTTTATTATTTTAAGTAACACTTTTTTAGTATTTCATTCTATAAAACTCAGCTTGGGAAATGCTGTTCTATTGGGCACATGCTTTTGTCAAGATAATCTTTAAATACTTACTTTCCAAAATAAGAAGCATTTCATATACTATTATACTGTAAGCATCTTATCTATTTAAAATACAATTAAATTGATGTATAAAGTTGAGTAGCAAAATCCCCCCGAAGGAAAATGCAGTTTTTTTAAATCTACAAAAGCACTTAAATTTATTAAACAAATGATTTTTAATTAAGGTAAATATCTAAATGCTAACATATTGGTAGGAAACAACATTCCAAGAATGAATTCCATTTTTTCAAATTAAAAATAATATATAAAGTTTTATAGAATTATTTTTGGAACATTTTTGTACAGAATATTATATTACTCAGTAGAGGGGTGCGATTAGCATAAAGTGGGTTTGTCTCATATTTCCAATAATAGATCTGAACCAAGGGAGTTTGTAATGGTGAGGACCTCACTGTTATTCTCTGTGACTTTTTGATAGACCTGTGGCGTAAGTTCTCAGGACAGTATAATAGAAACGCTCCAGAAATGTATCATGTGTCTCTCCACCTGGATCTAATCTGTTATCTATCAGTTAGCACATGACAGAATGTTAAACACAGTTCTTCCCATTTCTGAGTTTTAGCCGAAGCCTCAAAGGCTGAGTACAAATATCCCTTGCCAGGTGCAAACACATTCTCAAGCGAGGAGCTAGATCACCTAGGCAGGGCCTGCAAAGGGAGTGTGAATGCCTAGGTGCTGCCCGCCTTGGCCCACTGTCTACCTGCTTCAAGCTACATGAGAGGATTGGATATTAATTGGGAGGTGTCTTGCTTGGTTCAGAGGAGCAGAGCTGCTGTGAGGGTTGTTGGGTGCATTATGGGCTAGAGGTCATGCAGCTGTGGGAGTTGACAGAGCAGCCTCTGCTCGCTCTTGCTCCATGTTTGCGATTGGGCCTGAAGTTGTGGAGGATCAGCTGGACTGGTAGTTGTTGGAGTGTGGATATGGACAAGGACCAAGGAAAAAAAGACACCCTCAGGGTGAGCTGGGACCCCCAAGGACAGCTGGATCCTGCAGGGACAAACTGGCACTTGCACCTGGCTCCAAGCTCCAACTCAGAACCAGCAGGCACCCTCTGCCACGGAGCAGCATGCATCTGGGTCCAGGACTCACAGAAGCCGATGAGGATCTCCTGGGAAGTGGAGAAGCTACACGTGTATGTGTCGCCCTGTGGCGACTAAGAGACAGCAGACCAGCGAGCTGCAAACACATGCAGCTAAGCATCTTCAAGACACAAAAACAATGGCTGCCACGCCACTTCTACCTTCTAGGTCTTGTGCAAGTTGTGTCTTGTGGCCACCTCAGCCCAGAACCATATAGGGAGTGGGATTCTGGAAAATATAGTTCAAAGCTACCACAGAGGCCAAAGGTTGATGGTGAGAAGTTCTTTGGAGAGAATGTCAATGTGCTGTGTCCCCAACCTGCCCTAGCGGGACTTCCCCACACCTCAGGCTTGAGAAAAATCACTCACAGGGCTTGACAGGTATCCCCTGGAGTCTGGGGATAGGAACTGAATGTCCACCAAGGAAAGACTGAGATGTGAGATGTCGTTACCCATCACAAGACAGGGCTGCTTAAAATAGCTTGTGTGGCCAGGTCTGCCTGGGTCAGGACGAGAGGGTCCCCTGAGGGCTAGAAGAGAGCTGGTACAGAGTGACATTCAATGAACATTTGTCAAATGAATGAAAATATGTCATTTATGTCATACATAAATGTGATTTAATCAGTTATTTCCCAATATCTAATTTTCCCCTCTTCCTTAAAAGCAGAATCCTAATTTTACTTGTGGTAATGATGCACTTAGTGAAAAAGATTGGTTTCCCCTGTTACTATATGATTACATGGCTAAGTTTTGACCTTAAATTTATTTATCATATATAAAGTTGTAAGGAACTTATACAAAGGCTACCTAAAGAAAGCTGACTCAGCCGAGGGAGGTCCATTTTAGCTTTTCCATGTGGACGTGATGGCTGGGAGTCAGGCAGCCATTTTGGGCCATGAGATAACATTGAGAATGAAAGCTACAAGCTAGGATGGACAAGCAGAACCAAAAGCATTGGTTCTTCTATAGCACTGGGTTAAGCTGTATGAATAGCATCATCTGAGATGTTTTGGTTCACAGTGCTTAACCCAGTACAGTGTTTTGCAAGTGGAACAACTGAGGCATGGGGGCACTGGTGTTGAAGGGAGGGAGTGTTGGACTCTTAAAAATTAAAATACAATTGACATAACATTCAGTAAGTTTAAGGAGTACAACATGTTGGTCTGATACATTTATATATTGCAATATGATTACCACCATAAGGCTAGTTAACAGCTCCATCACATAATTGTCATTTCTTTTTTGTGGTGGGAACAATTAAGACCTAGTCTCTTAGCATCTTTGAAGTTTATAACAGTATTATTGACTGTAAAGGGCAAGTAGTTTTTTGAGAGGGGGCATACAAATAAAAAGCCATTTCACTGGGCCTTAGTTAAGTAAGGAACAAGGTAAAAGACTAAGAAGTCATGAATTAGACTTTCTTTCTGCTTTTCTAGAAAGTTAAAGAGAATAATTGTAAGAAAGACACTGGAAAATATAGGCTATAAAGTGTCACATGTAGTCTAGGCGGTGGGCCATTGCTTCTCCCAGACCGCTAACGACCTGTGTGCAAGGGACGGAGTGTTCTCAGTTCCAATTCAGCCAGAACATGTAGTAAGTATCAAAAGATGATCTCATTAACTGTACTTACATTCACAAAAATACAACTGGCTTTAACTTTTTTTATTTAAATGATAGTCTGTCTGACTCAGTCTTTAAAGGGCAGAAGCTCAAGTTGAAGCTTTGAAGCTTTTCTCTGTGTATTTTTACATCTGTGCCTCTCAGTGTATTGTTCTCTGTATCCTTGTGTCTTTTGTCCCAGTTGTGTGGCTGTTTTGGCACATCTCTCTGAGTGTGTGTGTGTGTGTTTGAGTGAGAGAGATGGCAGTGAAGAGAGACACACAGAGATGGGTGGGGAGAAGTGCGGAGAAAGAGAAAGACAGAGTCAGAAAGAGAGACAGAGGGAGGAAGAGGAGGCTGCGTCGTTGGCTGACTTTTTGCTCCTTCACGTTTCCCTCTGTCTTTCTGGCTCTTCGTTTCCTTCTCGTTCTTTCTTTCATTTGACTTGATCTCCACATCTGCCCTGTGAAAGAATTGAGCCACGTTGTGTTTTCCTTAGACAAACCCTGATTCCTACCTGCCCCTCCTTGATCTGGACCAGTAGCCCTAGGTAGAGGAAATGTCCCTCACTTGGCAGTCTGCCCAATGGAGAAGGGCCCCTGTGGAGACGCAGCCTGGTTTGGCAGACTTCCCTGGACAGGGGGCCTTGAGCAGGCCATCAGCAGGGCTCTGACTGGCACCCAGTTCAACTGGCTTATCTGGTTGACTCGACTGCTGTACTCTCATTTTTATTCAAACATAGCTCCAGTGGAGCTCCAGTGTGTTCTTTAAGTTGTTATGTATGGTTGCTCAGTGACAGTGTGCACTGAGGTATCGGTTATTAGAGTCTTTGGGCGTTGCCTCCCCTAAAGGCTTCCGTTTATCAGTGAGTTCTGTGAGGCTTGAGGACATGTATTAAGCATATGTGTAAGTCTCAGGGCCTCACCGCACTCCCAGCTAAATATTTCCGCAGGTCCCAGCATCGTTCCTGAGCTAAGCATCTCTAGGACAAGAGGGATGGGAAGCAGGGAGAAGTGTGCGTAATTCCGGAGCTGAGAGGCGGCTGGCCCGGCTGTAATAAAGCTGTCTGTTAGGAAGTTATCTTTCATATACAATTGCTTCCCCTAAGCTCTTAAGCACATTAACTGCACCTGTAATTATACACACCTCGGAAAAATGCATAAAAGCTGCCTACTTTGCCAGACTAAATAAAACTATAGTCTCCTTCATATCCTCTACTGCCTACTATTCCTTAACGCTAGGGGGAAAAAAAAGGAAAAAGAAAGAAAAGAGAAGAGGTAATTGCCCATTAGAGAGTTGCTCAGAAGCGAACTTTGTCTCTCGTTTCCAGCATTAATTTTGCTCAGCGTGAACTGCACTTGACACCGCACGGAGGGCCAGAGAGTCCTGGCCGCCGTTGCTGGCCCATGAAGCTATTTGCTGCCCATTTACATTTCAGAAAGCATGTGAAACAGCGACAACAATGTTTGCTGTGACTCTCAGGAATAGCTTTGCATCAGGATGGAAAAGCACTTATGATTTTCGAAGAGAGTCTATCCTTTCTTTTCCACTGACCTACTTTCTTGTATTTGACTATTTTGTACCATTTGGGCCTAATGAGCCTAAAACCCCCACTAAGATCTCCCTTTATGCCATCCTGATCTCCTCCTCCCCCTCTGGTAGCTCTTTCTCAGGTATTTTGGGGGGCTAGAGGGAAAAGACAAGTTCCCTGAATCTGGGCTCCTCAGGCATAATCCCTTCCAGCTGGGGTTTATCCGCCTACAGCAGGGCAGAGCCATGGATACAAATCTGACCCAGTAGCCAGACACACTTCTCACATTAGGAGAAAGTAGATAATGGGCAATGACTTACCATCGCCTACTTTCAAAACCTACTTTGATATAAACCATCCCTTGTACAGTGTCAGTAGAATTAATTGGCTGGTAATCCACAGGAGACATTAGATCGCCTACAGTTTATTTTATGAGTCCTCCAGGATCAATTTCATGTTTGAATGACTATTCCTATCATATATTTACATACACAGTTGTCCTTTGTATGCAGAGATGACTTCTTTGCCTTTTTACTCCCCAGGCATATTCTTTCTGGAAAAGAAAGGCAGAAGTATTACGTGAAGCCCTTTAGGAAATTAGCAAATATTTATCCAGCACCTAATCTGCAAATACGTGGAATTAGCTGTGGAAGGAGTTTAAAAGACATAAAAAGGCAGAGTGTCTGCCCTCAAGAATCTTATAATCTCCCTGGGGGAAGAAACACACAGAAATGAAACAGACTGGGAGCATTGTCAGACAACATAATAATAATAAGTGCAAAATGACCTTGACATTTAAGCAGAGTCCTGGTGGGCTGCCAAGCCAGCATGGTGACCCAGGAGATTGGAGTGAACTTCATGGAAGGGCCAGGTCTTGGACATGAGATAGATTTTTCGTTTTGTGTTGACCTGTCACAGGGACAAACTATTAGTTAAAAAAAATTTGTAGTCCTTTCACCTCTTATGTCTTTGGGGAGTTTTTTTTTTTCCTTGTAATACCCCATTCCTGGACCCCTCTCCAGCTGATCTGGGAAGTGGGTGAAGGGAGAACTCCAGGGCGCTGAGGGTGTCAATTGTATGAGGAGTGTGAATTTCATACCATAATTTATAGGACTATGAAGTTAATACTCTTTGAAGAGTGAAAAAGATCAGGAAGGCCAGAGGAGGCAGAGGTGAAGGGAGCAAAAAGAGAGACAGGAGGCCAGTGCAGACTGGGGGCTCTAGGATTGAGATGTGGGTTGGTGGGAGTGACTGTGCAGTGTGAAAACTTCTGGAGGGGAAATGGGGAAATAGGATTTGAGGAAAGTTTGCTCCTTGTATGTCATGTGAGGCTCCCTTTGGGGACTCTTTCAGAGTCATCATGAAAATGGCTTTGCAAGGATTTTCGAAGTCCAGTTTATGTTTCTCTGTGGTGCCTGTGGCAGAGTGCCAGGTTCGCGCTGGAGAGAGAGGAGGCTGCTCCTGAGGCCCCATTGCTTTAGAAGGAGAAGCAATTTTATTTGTATTTGAACTGAGAAAAAAGGGAGTGAAAGGAACTCCTTAAAATCTTGATGATGTGATGGATCTCCTATTTCATCTGGCTGTTTCGTTTGTCGTTAGGGACGTGGACGTGTTTGTAGGCTCATCACTCATCCATTCATTCATCACGTATTTGTCGAGGGCCTGTGGTGTGACTGGTCCTGTTCTACGATTTGGCAGTGCAGAGTCAGTAAGAGATGAAACCCTGGTTCTTGTAGAGTTCACATTCTAGTGGAAAAGGTTTTCACTGTTGGAGTTGGAGGCAAATGTTTTTCTGCTTTGGCAGATCTTGAGATCATTCAAATATGACTCAAACCTCATGCCTGTTATTGACAAAGTTTAGTTAATCAGTGTTGGAATGAACAAAATCTTGTGCAGCAATTCTGAAATGCAGGTCTGCAGATGGGTGTTGGTCTCTCTCTGCATCAAAATCATCTGAGATGCCCTTTAAAAATGCAGAAACCTGGTTCCCCCCAGCAGAGCCTGATTTGGAAGGTCTAGGGTAGGGCCAGAGAATGTGTATTAAAAAAAATTCCGAATGATTATTTTTGTACAGCAAACTTTAATTTTCGTACATACATTTGGTGAAGTTGCACCCTTGTTCTGTTCTTAGGCCCAGCACTTTTTTCCCCTGAGTTTGGTGTATATACATTCAGACCTTCTATAAACCTACAAAAGTAGAGTTATTCTGATAGAAAAGATATAGTATTATTTTATGGGCTTATTATTTTACATAAATGGGATCATTCTTTCCTGTGGTCAGTTTCTCAGCCTCCTCTTTTCCTTCTTCTCTTGTTAAGATAATGTCCAGGTGTATGTCCTATATATATATATAGGCACATGGCTCTATCTTAGAGCAGCTGGGAAGAGCTGATGTCTTTGGAACCAATAACTTTGCTTCCTCTGGCATGAGGACAGTGGCCCTGCTGCAGCTGGTAGCAGCTTGCACTTGGTGTTCACAATGCTGTTTGTGGCGGAGGCAGCTTTACCTGGCTGGCTGGACTCCCTGACTTGGAATGTTCTCAGCTGCATCCTCCATCCAGCCTGCTGTGGGCCACCTCCTTCCAATTCTTAGGCTCCAAGGATGGCCCATTCTCTCTCAGCTCAAGGTGTTTGTACTAAACTCCAACCTGCCAAAACAAACTGCCCCTGGTGCCTAACAGGGGAAGTTAAGGAATACAGACAATCCTTTCCTAAGACAGTAGCCTATTAAGGTTATTTTCTTGCAGAAAAATCCCTAGTGCATGTCAAAAGCCAAGGTCTTTCTCTTGGCATCCTTTAGGTACCAAATCTTAACCATCCTACACAGACTAGGGAGTATGTGCTGGGAAAGGTGAAAAGAAAAGTGCATGATTCATCTTTTAAATATTGCCCCTGTTCATCTCATAAATATGTTGTCCAGTCATTTTTCACTGGGTTTTGTGACTGATGGTCGAAAGTCAGCCAGAGTGTTTCCTACATTTTGCACCTCGTTTCAAATGAACATATTTGAAGGCAGTTCTTGGCCAAGATTAGGAGAGACTCCCCTCTCCTAGCCAGGCCCTAAATTAACTAATCTGTTCTTTTTATAGTTTAATGAGGAAGTGTTTCAGAAATCCAAGAGGCTGACATGAGTCAAAAATCCTTCACAACATCTCCCTTTATTTTCTGCTTAAGAAAACGTGGAGTAATTGTGGTGAACATACCATAAGGTGACTCCCACTGAGTCACATCTTTGCATAATCCCTTCTCCTTGAGTGTTCATGGAAACTGTGACTTGTTTCTGGCCCATAAAATGTAGCAAGAGATGAGATGTCACTCCTGGTGGTTATGTTAAATGACAAAGATGAACTGATTTTGAATTAACAGAAAAGATTATCCTGGGTGGGCCTGACTCAGTCAGGTCGGAGCCCTTGAAGAGGGGTCTGGGACTCTCTCCTCACCTTAAAAGGAGCAAGTGCCTGTGAGTTCTACAGCTGCACAGAAACTAATTCTGCCAGCAGCCTGGAAGCACTTGGAAGTAAATCTTTCCCTAGTCAAGCCCCTGATGAAATGTAGTCCAGTTAACACCTTGATTGCAACCTTGTGAGACCCCAGGCAGAGGAACCAGCTAAGCTTTGGCATACTCCTGATGTAGAGAAACTGTGATGTAATAAATGTGTGTTGTTTGAATCCAGTATGTTTTTGTTAATTTGTTAGGCAGCAGTAGAAGGCTAATACAGTGATAATTAGTTGCTACCCGTCTTAGTTTTTTCAGCCCTCTGTTGGTGAGGTTTCAACCTCCCTCTCTGCCTCATCTCTTCTTTCTTTCTTTCCTTTCTTTTCAAAAGTCTGAACAGTGATCTCTCCCCCTAGAACAGGGAGAAGAGGAGACCACCCTTGATCAAGTTCTGTGGATAGAACCTGGTCACTGTGGTGAGATAAGTTCACTTAAAAAAACTTCATTTTTAATTTTTTGGGGAGGAGGAAATTAGGTTTATTTTTATTTATTTAATGAGGGTACTGGGGCTTGAACCCAGGATCTCGTGCATGCTAAGCATATGCTCTACCACTGACCTATATCCTCACCTCTATTTTTTAGATAAATAGCAAAACTGAGCAGAAAGTAAAGATGTCCTATATATTCCCTGCCCTCACACATGCACAGCCTCCCTCACTGGCAACATCCCACTCTTGAGTGGTACATTTGTTAAAATTGATGAACCCACATCGACACGTCATGTCACCCCAAGTCCATAGTTTACATTAGGGTTCACACTTGCTGTTATTCATCCCGTGGGTGAATAATGACATGTATCTACCATTGTAGTACCTACAGAGCTGTTTCACTGCCCTAAGAATCCTCTGTACTCCTCCTATTCATTCCTCCCTCTACCCAAACCGTGGCAACCACTAATCTTATACATTTAATTGTTTATTTATTTACTTACTGTCTCCATAGTTTTGCTTTTTCTAGAATGTCATATAGTTGGAGTCATACAGTATGTAGTCTTTTCAGATTGGCTTCTTTCACTTAGTAATATGCATTTAAGTCTCTTCCATGTCTTTTTATAGCTTGAATGTTCATTTCTTTTTTTTTTTTTTTTGTGGTAGTGGTGAATGATATTCCATTTTCTGGGTGTACTACAGTTTATTTATCCACTCACCTACTGAAAGGCATCCAAGTTTTGGACATTATGAATAAAGCTGTTATAAACATCTATGTGTTAGTTTTGGTGTAGGCATGAGTTTTAACTTCATTTAGGTATATGCCAAGGAGTGCAATTACTGGATCATATGGTAAGAGTATGTTTAGCTTTGTAAGAAACTGCCAAACTGTCCTCCATGGTGATTGTGCACTTTTCATTCCTACCAGCATTGAAAGGGAGTTCCTGTTGCTCTGCATCCTCGCCAGCATTTGGTGGTGTCAATGTTTTGGACTTTTGCTATTTTAAAAGGTGTGTGTTGGCACCTTGTTGTTGCTTTAATTTGCATTTCCTTGATGTCATATGATATGGAGCATCTTTACTCACTTCTTTGTTCTGTCTGAGATGACTGCCAGTGATAAAGTCCATTTGTGACTTTTCCTTTCACCTATGGGGCTCTGAGAGGTGGGCTTTCTCTATTCTCCAGTGAAAATTTTGCAAAGCAGGAAGCATGCATAAGATTTGTTACAAGAAAGCATATTAAAAATTTGTGGAACATCTTCACATTTTATTCCCATTCTTTATTGTAATTTATATGAATTTTCTTTGGGAAACTGGATGGTGTAGGCCTTATGGTTGCAAATGTGGGAAGGATTTACAAATAGTTAAAGAAGCTCTCAGGACAAGGTTCTCTGAGGGTCTCCCACACGGGGGTGAGCAATGAAGGTGGCGTCTTATGAAACTGCTTTCATTACAGGTTTTCTTTTCTGGTGGGCATGAGGGAACTGACAGGACTTTAGGCTTTGTGGTTATTTGCTGATCCAGTCTCTTCTTGCCAGTCATCGTAGTGCCTACACCAGTGAGCTGGGTCAAATGAGGCAACTGCTCCTCCAGTTAGTGTCAGAAATCAGCTCAGCTCTCCCCTTGGGCTGCAGAAACACAGCCCAGACAACTGGATTCGTTAATTTAGTTGTGGTGTTAAAAGAGTAGGGCTAGAAATCACATCCATTTCCTTTACAAGTGATATCTTCCTCTATTTTAGAGTTCCAAAATTTAGAAGTTACAAAGTGTCTAGAGCTCTGGCAATGGTACAGTTTAGTAGGCTGCACTATTTCATAGTCTTGCCCTAAAATAACAGTGGCTAAGCTTTGTGACAAATGGTCTAACTCCTGCTCAAATGATGGCCTCGTTACTGGAGACACGTACAATTGAGGATGGCTGGGCTGACTTTTCTCGCTTTTCTTTCTCCAAGCTTGAAACGAGACTGAATAATTGTAGGGTGTCAAATTTGAAATAAACATGTGCAGTGAGGACACAGCTCACCTGTTTACAGTTGGAGCTGCTGGGCCCTGAGGTTTTGCATGTTGCATGTACACTGTGTAAAACTCTTAGATCACGTAAGGGCTTAGGCACACATTTTTTCTTGTCTGTGAACCCATTTTTGTTTCAGACGTGTGGCAGATGGAACAAATGTGTTTATAGCCACTTCCTCTGAAAATTGTATTGAAATGATAATAAAAGCAGAGAAAAGGACTAGACCCATAGGACAAAAAGAACAGGGGAGGATGTAAGACACAAGCAACCACATTTTGGAGGCTTTTAATCAGATGGCTGGTGGTCACTGATTTTACAGTTGTGAGCTGGCCAAGGAGGAAACCCAGCAACTTGGAATTTCCAGCAACTTCCTAGAGATGCGGGTGGGGACAAAACCAGGATTGGTTGAGAGTCTTTCTCTGAAGCAGTTAGAACCCTCCCAGCACAGTCCCTTCCCTTCTCCCACAGGGAATCGAGTCGCCTCTCACTCCTGAGCAGGAGGCAAGAGTCCTACGGCCTCACGAGGCAGAGCGGAGGCATCACACATGGGGCCGGCAGGCTCAGCTGAGAGCAGGGATCACCAGACAAACAAGGATCCCAGCACAAGTCCACAAGCTGACCGTCATGCAGGGCTCCTCTCTTCCACTGTGCTGGGGCCATCCAGTGAGAAGCCTCTGTCTGGGGACTGCTGTTCCCCAATGCCTGTGGGCCTGAGAATGGAGGACCCAGGCTTTGGGGTCAGGTGGATCCAGCTCCCCTCTTAATTGTGCATTTCCTTAGCTCTGTGACGTTTTTTACTTAATCTCTCTGAACACTTCTCTGACATTGTGGATAAGAAGAGTTTTCATCGTGTAGGGTTATTGTGAGGACTAAATGAGTTGGTGAGGTAAAAACTCCAAGAAAAGATGGTGGGGATGTAAATTGGTGCAGCCACAATGGAAAACAGTCTGCAGATTCCTCAAAGAAAAAAAATAGAGCTATCATACAATGCAGCAATTCCACTCCTAGTATTTATCTGAAGAAAATGAAAACACTAATTTGAAAAGGTTAAGCGCACTCTCGTGTTCATTGCAGCATTATTTTACAATAGTCAAGATATGTGAGGAACCTAAGTGTTTATCAACAGATGAATGGATGAAGAAGATACTGTGTGTACACACACACACACACACACACACACACACACACACACAATGGAATATTACTCAGCCATAAAAAGAACAAATCTTATTATTTGTGACAACTAAGAGGGATCTAGAGGGTATTATACTAGTGAAATAAGAGAAAGACAAATACCATATGATTTCACTTACATGTGGAGTCTAAAAAGCAAAACAAATAAACATAAGAAAACAGAAACAGAGTTATAGATATAGAGAACAAACAGGTGGTTACCAGAGAGGTAGGGGTTGGGGGAATGAGAGAAATAGATGAGGGAGATTAAGGGATACAGACTTCCAGTTACAAAATAAATGAATCATGGGTATGAAATATACAATGTGAAGAATATGGCTAATGATTATGTAATATCTTTGTATGATGACATGGTAACTAGACTTATTGAAGTGATCATTTTGTAATATATAGAAATATTGAATCACTGTGTTATGCACCAGGAAATAACATACTGCTATAGATCAATTATACTTCAAAAACAAACAAACTCAGAAAAAGAAGTGGGGGTGGGGGGAAGGGGGAATTGGATGAAGGTGGTCAAAAGGGACAAACTTCTAGTTATAAGATAAATAAGTACCAGGGATGTAATGTACAAATGATAAGTATAACTAATACTCCTGGATGTCATATTATGAAAGTTGTTATGAGATTAAATCCTAAGAGTTCTCATCACAAGGAGAAATTTTTTTCTATTTCTTTAATTTTATAGCTATATGAGAAGATGGATGCTTATTAAACTTACTGTGATAATTTCATAATGTATGTAAATCAAATCATCATGCTGTGTACCTTCAACTTACACAGTGCTATACATCAGTTATATCTCAATAAAACTAAAAGAAAAAAAAGATGCAACCATTCTGAAAGCCATCTCCCTGTTTTTGGGTGACTGTGTAAAGAAGTGTTTCCAGTACTCCTGCCAATTATCAATTCTTCTGTCTGACTTTTTGAAATTCAGTTCAATAGATAACATACTGAATAATGAAGGGGGCTTTTTCTGCCCTCCTCTTACAGCCGTGGTGACCATATTTAAAATGTTAGCCATGGGACAGACCTAGTTAGATGATCCCTTTTTAACCAGTTTCAAATCAGCTTAATAGCCCTTTTCTTTTAACTCCTTTCTTTCATCTCTTCTCAAGTATGCATCAGTTTCACATCCTGAATACTTTCAAAGACATAGATTTGATTATAAAACATCCACAGTGGTCCAGAACACGTCTTATGTACTGCTTGACTGTGAGTGCTCTCCAGACGTCAGTCTCTCAGATTCCGTGACATCTCACTGTTACTGAATGAACATCACTTATACCTATATCTCGAGTAATGTCAATCTGAATTAGAATGTGCCAAGTTTCTTAACAGCACCAACAGATTTCCTAATTAACCTATGAATACTGTCAATCTGTTAATATAGTTCTCTTGTTCTTTTAGAATGAGTTATATAACATTTCTTTTGTTTACTGTAGCGGTTTTAGTAGTAAAGTGCTCCTAAGGGTATTCCAAACTTCTTTTCAAAAGTAAAGAAAATATGGGTAACATGAATTGATTCGTCAAAGTGGCTGAAGACTTTGGCTTCTACACTTTTTTTCAAACCAGTCAGTTGAACTTCTTGCATTGCCCTTTCTGCAATGCCTCTTGTACACATTGCTTTCTATCCTTACAGAATTCTTCTGGTGAGGTAGCTTCCTGACATTGGTCCAAGGAGCATGTAGACAGTAGCTTTTATGATCCTTAGTCTCGTTTTCTTGGCAAAATTGCTACAATGTGTCCTTTCTCCTTCTGAATGGACCTCAATGCACAGAACTGCATTAACTGTAATCCTTGTTTCATGCTACAGTCTGGTTACTAATCCATGCATGGATGTTATTAATGTTACTGTAATATAATTGATGCCCAAAGATTCACCACCCAACCCAGTAAATGGAACACTGATAATAACTTTTGTCTACTTATGTGCTTTTCTCCCATCCTTTCCTCTGTATTCCACATAGTCCTCAAAAAAAGGGACTAGCCTTTTTTTCCTCCTCTTCTTTTTTTTTTTTCTTGAAATCACTCATGTTTCAAGACTCATCTGTGTTGTAGCATGTAGCTATAGTTAATTTTTATTGCTGGGTATTATTCTACTCTGTGGATTTAGTACAGTTTATCTCTGTTTTCCTATCAGTGGGCACAATCTGTAACTTTACTATGGCCAACTCTTGGCAAAATTGTGAAGTAGGATGGAGTTGGTCTCTGATGATTTTAGTATGTTTTTCTACCCTTCTTTATCCTCTTCTCAGAAGATCATCAAAGCATCCTGCCTGGCACATAGTAAAGTACAATAAATGTTTATTGAATGAATATTGTAACTCACAGATAAGACTGAGGGCAGCTCCAGTCAAATGGAAGTAGCTGTCCTGAGCACTGAGCTAAAGAAGCTTTTTTGCATCCTCATGTCAGCTCAGACAGAAGAGTGGCAGGATCAATGACCAGTGTCTGCAAGGGCCGGGGCTGGGGGCATGGTAGCTTGGGAACCCTTTATTACTGCTCCGGGTTCAGTATATTACCTCCCTCATGAACGTTTATAAGCCAGCTGAAGTCATGGCATGGGCTAAAGAAAAGGAATACAGTTTCTGTTGTGGAATTTTAGGTTCCACACAGGCTGAGGGGAGGTCATTTTTTGGGGGGTGGGGGGTGGTAGTTGAGCATTGGAGAGAATCAATAAGAATTCTGGTGCTCTTAAACCATACTGTCTCCCCAAGTACTTTAAAGGTTGAGCCTGCTCTTTATTCTAAGTTAAATATCTAATCAAAAAAGTGCATGTTTCTCAGGAAAATATCTGTGCATAAGATGTTATTTTTCATCCCTATAGTTAAATGCAGATTTTCTGTTTAAAAGTAAATCTTTCACTTGTAAAGACTGAATATGATGACACTTAAAATAATGTGTTTTTAAGTTGTCTAGTTGTTTAAATGTAAAGTGCTGAAAATTAATCATTATTTTTTGGCTATGTACTCAATGTCTTTTCCCTAAAATTTTTATTTCTTTATAGATGTTTTGCTCTGGCTCAAGTGTTGATAACAATATTGGCTTCAGTAATACCAGTTCCAACTGTGTAGCTTTGCTTGTAAATGGCATTATCATAAAATAATAGAGCTGGAAAGAAACATCAAATACCATCTAACTCAGTGTTTCAGATCCATGGACCCCTTGCATGAAATCACCTCAGGAAACTGCATAAATCCTGGGCTCCATCCCTGATCAAATAAATCAGATTATTGGGGTGGAAGCCCAGAAATCTTTATTTTATAAATCTCCTGGGTGATTCTGATCCATATGAAAATTTGAGAATCATTGATCCTGTCTAAACTTCACTCTGTGGTGGAGGTAACTGTAACCAAAGAACTTAGCGACTCTTTTAGGGCTGAGAACTACCTGATTCATAGTGTGGGTAGTCATGTGAGGTGAGGTTATGGCAAAAAAGTTGACCTGTTTATTTTTCAATTTACATGGTGGGACTTAAAATAACTTATTTCCAAATAATCCCCAAGCCCCATAACCTGCCAATGTGCTCAAAACGTCTATTAATCAAAAATTAATCCTTTGTTACCCTGAGTACCCTTAAATATGCAAATATTTGATTGTACTGGAAATCTGAGGGAAAAAATCCTGAGATCCTTTGCAATTTCTGTGTAATTATTCTTTCCGGGATTCTTTTTGGGACAAAGGAAGTAGTCACCATTCTTATTCAATTCTTATTCAAAGTGACACCAAGATCTATGGATCCTTTTCCAAGGATACTTATGTCTTGCAACAAGGAAAAACAGAAACATCTGCAAATTTCCTTCTTTAAAGTTCTTCTCGTTCAGAGAGTGGACTTGTTTCTTGTTGTATGATTCAGCTGAAGAACAGGGATTCAACTCCTCTTAAACTCTTATCTCTTCCCCAAGGGAGGTGAAAAAGGGACTAGAACCTTCCACTCCAGCCCCACCTGGATACTCGCCAGGCCACATCCATGGAAAACCCCTCTGTATCTGCCTCCCAAAACTAAGTAAGCTGTGCCAGCTGGTGTCCAGGACTATTCAGATATTTGAAAAAACTAAACAAAACTCTATCTTTCAGCAGTGTGAGTTGGAATTATATTGATCAGAGAAAAAAGGAAGTCAAAATCTTTGGTCTGGGTCTCCTAATGCCTTGATACTTTGCTGTCATTGATATTATTTATAGAGGCAAAGGCTTGAAAGTCAGCCCTAATTTGGGTTGTTTCTAAGACATCAGGATTAGTATCATGTTAACACTGCAGCGTGAATGAATTTCATTAGTGTAACTTGATAGGCTCTGATCTGGCCTCCTTAAAATTAGTCTGTCGTATGTGGGCCTGTCGTAGATTTCAGGAAAACACCATCAACATCAGTCATAACGTAAACCTGGGCTGACCTGTGATCTAGTTGAATTGTGATGTATTATTGGTCATTATTATGATGCTATTCTGGTTCTCAAAAGAGAAAGTTCTCGGTTTCAATATTTAGAAACAAACTGAATTATTCATATAGGTTTTGAACTCCCTGAGATTTCAAACCTAAAATCATTTGTACACATTAATAATTCTTTTCTTGAAACTGTGTGTGTGTCTTCTTTCATCCATGTTGTTGTGTGTATCAGTAGTTTGTTCCTTTTTCTTAATGAGTAGTACTCTAGTTATGAACTTACCACTGTTTTCTTATCAACAGTTGATGGATGTTTAAGTTCTTTCCAATGAATACAGTTGCTGTGAACATTTAAGTATTGGGGTTTGTGTGGCCATAAGTTTTCATTTCTATTGAGTACAAATCGAGGAGTAGTATTGCTGGGTCATATGGTAAATATATATATTCAATTTTGAAGATACTGCAAAACAGTTTCCAAGTTGGCACACTATTTTATATTCCCCCCTAGCAATGTGTGAGAGTTCTGGGTGCTATTTGAAATGGTTTCTGATGGAAGCATAGGAAGGGTGGATAAGTTGATTTTCATAGGAACAATGTGCTCAACTCGAGGTGAGTTGCTGTTGTAGCATTGGCAGTGGTCATGGATGGCGCTCAGTGTCTTCTCATAGTCACTGAATGAAGTAGCTCCACACTAGTCATACCTTCATGGCCACCACAAAGTCTTTCGGTGTGTCTCTCTCTTCTCTTGGACAGAAAGCTGCCTGAGGATGGAGGTCAGGTTTTATTCTTCTTAATTGTCTCAGCATGTCTGCCACAGTAGGTCTCAGGATGTGCTGATTGGGTTGAACAGTGATTGTCTCCAGTGGCCACGAGGGTATTAGCAAGGGAGAGCTCGCATGGGGTCCTCTTCCCTTACTCCTGACTTTTCATCCTCTGTGGGGGAGAAGCACCCACGGTCACGAATTTCACGTAAACACTCAGTAGATATGGAATGAAGTTGAAGAACAGTGAAGGCTGTAAGGCTGTGGGAAGGAGTTATCAAAGGGAAAGTATGAAACCATTGAAAACCGTAACAATCAAGCATATGGTGATCAGAAACCTTAGGAGGTACCAGAGATTTATTGTTACAGCACACCTTAATTGCCTCTCCCCACATACATTTCCCTCCCTGGTTGTATTTGGGAGGGGAGGGAGAATGCTGGAATGTTTAGATGCTACCCGATTTTTGCTTTGGCTGAAATCAAATCAGCCCTGCTGATGTATGCATGTTGGTAAGTCCTGTTCATGTTGCTCTGTTGTGCAATGTCAGTGACCTTATTTTAATACCATTCCCTGTCTCCTCTCTTTTCAATGTGTTATTGTACTTTGGATGGTGAAAGATAATTCAACTGAAAAACGTGGGGGTGGGAGAGGTCACTCACTCGTAACAAAATGTGTAAACCACTGGACTCTCCTATAGATGTTTCCATTTAACAGGCACAACTGTAATTTTACATTCTCCTTCCTTGCTTTCCCCACCTCCACTTGTGTCCCTGAGAGCAAATTCTGGGCCTCTCTGAGTTTGTATAACCTTGGATTAATTGGTACTAATGCAAGCATTCACGACTGTGTGTGGGATGTTTCTAGTGTAAAATGAATTCTGTCTGTGCCTAGGAGAACAGCTTCACTTCAGGTATGTAATTCATTATGCTGTGAAATGCATTTTCTGCATGCTATTGCTGTACCAGAGTGGCCATGCTCAGCTGCCACTGCTGTAGGACTCAGGGACAGACATTTGCTTATGGTTATTAAAAATGTGAATTAATCTTATTTGACAATGTCATACATGGCCACAACCTGCAATTACAGGAATGAAGAACTTTCCAGCAAGCTGAAACAGTCCCAGAAAGATGTGGACTGCCTTAAGAGACCAGGGGGTCCCCTCACCGAGAACTTAGGCAAGGCCCAGGTGATTGTGGTGTGCAGAAAGGAACACCTCAGAGGTTTCTGGGCCTGGGCACCATGGGGTTTGGTTGAGGGAGATGGAGATCCAGGACTGCTCTCTGTTCTCTGCCTCTGACAAACCCTGTGATTGTAGGTAATTTATATAAGTTTTCTGGACCATAGATTTCTCAAATGACATTCTTCAAACCTAAGTCTGTCATCTTAAAATTTGTTTCTATTTGTCCTATTTGTTCTGTGTTTTTTCTTTTTGCTTTCTTGCCCATTTTTGGATTAATTAGATATTTAAAAATTATTCCATGCCTCCTCTCTGTCAGTTGTTAAGTTATACATTCTTTGAGTGGCTACCCAAGGACTAGTGATTACAATAGCACTGCCTAACATAAAGTCATACAGACATCTATTCCTGGACAACGCATAGACCTTAAAATGTTTAACTCCATTTACTTCCAGTCCTGCTTTTATTCCATTCTTTTTTTGTGTTTTAATTCTACATGTATTTAAACACCATAAAATATTATTCATTATCATCATTATTTTCTTAACAGTCAGTATCCTTTAGATTTATCCATATAATAACTCTTTTTCTTGTTCTTCATTTCTTTCTGTATGTGGTAGACAAAATAATGCTCCCTTCCCCCCAGAGATGTCTATGTCCTAATATCTGTAAACTGTGAATGTTAGGTCATATGACAAAGGGAAATTAAGGTTCCAGATGGAATTAATGTTGCTAATCAGTTGACTTTAAAATAGGGAGATTATCTTGGGTTATCTGGATGGGCCCAGTGTAATCACAAGGGTCCTCATATGTGGAAGAGGGAGGCAGAAGAAGGAGCACCAGAGAAATGGCAGTGTGACAAAGACTCAGCCCAACACAGCTGGCCTTGAAGGTGGAGGAATCGGGTCAGGATCCAGGGAGCACATGTGACCTCAAGTAGCTGGAAAAGACAGGGAAATGGATTCTCCCCTGGAGTCTTCTGAAGGAAGGCAGCCCTGCTGACACCTTGATTTTAGCTCCTCGAGGCCCCTTTTGGACATCCAGTCTCCAGAACTGCACGATAATACAATTATGTTGTTTTAAGCCACTACGTTTCTGGTAATCTTTTATAGCAGGAATAGGAAATTAATATGCTGTATCTCTTTATTTATCCTAAATAAAATTTGGGATCATTTTAGTTATACCTGAAAAACTTGTTTTAGTAATTACCTTTAGGGTGGGTCTGGTGATGGTGAATTTTGCCCAATTCTGTTTTTCTGAAAATGTCGTCATTATGCCTTCATTTTTCTATTTTTAACTTCATTGATTTCTGCTCTTAAGTATTTTCTTCCGAGGAGAAGCAAGATGGCGGAGTAGAAGGACACTTGTAGCTTACCCTCTCCCACAAATACACCAAAACTCACATCTACGGACCTACTCAGCCAACCAGAGCACCTGCCAGACTCCAACAGAACATCACCCTCTTCGAAAGACAAACATGCCAAAAATCTGGTAGGAGAAAAGGAAAAAAGAAAGAAGAAAAAGCAAAATAGTGCAGGACCAATCCCGTGGGGAGGGAGTGGCAAAGGAGGACCGGCGCTCCTTCACTGGGTCTCCCCCTTCCAATGGAAAGGCCAGGGGGACGGAGGGGAAGCCTCTGAGGCTCAGATCTGCCCCAAGCACCCCTTGACCGACAGAACTGAGTTAAACGGGCACAAAGGGTCCCCGCGACACCCAGCCCGAGATGCGAGTTGGCCGCTGGGGGCCGGGACAGGCTTCCTGAGTCGGGTGGAGGACTGGGGCAGCTGCACTGACGCAGCCCCAGGGTGCTGCAGGGTGCTGTGTACCGTGGCTGGGAGGGGACACGGAGCAGAACAACCTCAGTCCCCCATAAATTGTGAAAAAAGCAAAGCAACACGGCTGGTGTGCCCTGGGGAGAGAGGAGCCATAGCCTTTGTCTCCTCAGACCTGTGCCATCATTACTGGTGCTTCTCCTGAGAAGAAAGGCAGGGCTTAGCCACAGCCACCATATTCTCCTGTGCACAGCGCCTGGGCGGGGGTGGGGCTGAGACCTGAATCTGCATCCGGGGGCTCCTCAATCTCCTATGTAGGACTGAGACTTGTTTACAACCCGAGGCAGATAGGATCTTTCTGCCCTGGTCCCTCAGAGAACTCGTGCCACCAAGACAACCAAGGAGCTGAGATTTGGCACGGAGCAGGGGTGGGCTGTTCTGTGGTCTTCCCCGAGCCCGCCTTCGGAGTGCTGACCAGAGGCAGAGCGGGCAGCTACACAGAGCAGTGGAGCGACTGGTGCCAGGAGAGGGTGGACGGCCCCCCACCTTCCTGGCAGAAACGCAGCACCTGACCACAGTGCTGGGAGGGGGCACAATCAGCCCACCTGCTTTGCCCGAGCTCAGCATCTGACTGCAGCATCGGGAGGAGGAGTGACCTGCCCACCCACTGGGTAAGAGCTCAGCACCTGACCCAGTGTTGGGAGGGGGCACGATCTGCTAGCTGACAGCCACTGGGAGCAGCACAGATGAGGGCACCAACAGAGGGCCTCTGGAAACAGCAAACTGAGTACACAAAACAGGGCGAAGACATAAAGACCTCTTGATAAAATCATTAAGAGCACACCGTCTCCAAGAGAACTAGATAACTGATACTCCTTAAGCCACAGTGCCAGAGAGATATGAGCAATATGAAGAAGCAGAGGAACCATTCCCAATTGAAAGATCAAGAGAAATCCCCTGAAAGCATGATCAAGGAAATACACACTGATGGCCTACTAGATCAAGATTTCAAAAAATGAGTGATCAAAGAACTGAAGGAACTAAAAGAAATAGTGTTTAGAGATATAAAATATGTCAAAAATGAAATAGAAGCTATAAAGACGAACCAAGAAGAATTGGTAAACTGATTTGCTGAGATGAGAGCTGACCTAAAGGCTGTACAAAGCAGAGGAACGAATAAGTGACCTAGAAGACAGGACAACAGAAAGCACACAGTCAGAACAGCTGAGAGAAAAACAAATAAAAAACAATGAAAACAATATAAGGGACCTGGGATAATATAAAGCATGCCAATCTAGGCATAATAGGGGTTCCAGAAGGGGAAGAAAGAACAAAGGGGATTGAAAAAATATTTGAAGAAATCATGACTGAAAACTTCCCAAACCTAAAGGAATCAGATATCCAAGTACAGGAGGCTCAGAGGGTCCCAGACAGGAAGAACCCAAACAGACCCACACCAAGACATATCATAATCAAGATGGCCAGAGTCAAGGATAAAGAAATGATCCTAAAGGCAGCAAGAGAAAAACAAAGTGAGTTACAAGGGAACCCCCCATAAAGCTCTCAGCTGATTTCTCTACACAAACACTACAGGCCAGAAGGGAGTGGTAAGATATATTCAAAGTCCTGAATGAAAAAAAGATGCAGCCTAGGATACTCTATCCAGCAAGGCTATCTTTAGAATAGAAGGAGAACTAAAGAATTTCACAGACAACCGAGAACTAAAAGAGTTTAGTAACACTAAACCCATGCTAAAAGAAATATTGACAGGTCTACTCTAAATAGAAAAGAAGCAGGATGCTACAAACATGAGAAACTCATAACTGGAAAGGAGATAACTGCCATGAATTACAAAAAGAATAAACACAGAATTGTAAAAGAAGACATCTGAATCATTAAGAGTGGGAGAGGGAAACAAGGAAAGACTTTGTGGAAAATAGTATGGAGATTCCTCAAAAGACTAGGAATAGACTTACCATAGGACCCAGGAATCCTGCTTCTGGGCATATATCCAGAAGGAACCCTACTTCAAAATGACACCTGCACCCCAATGTTCATAGCAGCATTATTTACAATAGCCAAGACATGGAAACAGCCTAAATGTCCATCAACAGATGACTGAATAAAGAAGATGTGGTATATTTATATGATGGAATACTGTTCAGCCACAAAAACCGACAACATAACGCCATTTGCAGCAACATGGATGTCCCTGGAGAATGTCATTCTCAGTGAAGTAAGCCAGGAAGAGAAAGAAAAATACCATATGAGATCGCTCGTATGAGGAATCTAAAAAAAAAAAAAACAAACCATAAATACAAAACAGAAACAGACTCATAGACATAGAATACAAACTTGTGGTTGCCACGGGGGTGGGGGGGTGGGAAGGGACAGACTGGGATTTTAAAATGAAGAATAGATAAACAAGATTATACTGTATAGCACAGGGAAATATATACACGATCTTGTGGTAGCTCATAGCGAAAAAATAATGTGACAATGAATGTATGTATGCTCATGTATAACTGAGAAATTGTTCTCTACACTGGAATTTGACACAACATTGTAAAATGACTATTACTCAATAAAAAATGTAAAATAAAAAAAGGTATTTTCTTCCTTTTGCTTATGTTTGGTTAAATTTACTGTTTTCTAGTTTTAAAAGGTATAAACTTAGATTATTGGCTTGAGACATTTCTTCTTTCCTAATATAAATATGTAATGCTATAAATTTCTCTCTGAACACTGCTTTAGTTGCATCTTACAAATGTTGATATACTGTATTTCCATTCAGTTCAAAATATTTTCTACTTTCCCTTTAGACTTCCTCCTTTGATAATTTAGAAGTATTTAGAAATATTTGGGGATTTTCCAGATAGCATTCTGTTTTTGATTTCCAGTTTAATTCTGTTATAGTCTGAGAACATACTTTGTATGATTTCTATTATTTTAAATTTGTTAAGCTTTGTTTTATGATCCAAATATGGGCTCTCTTGATGAATATTGCATGTACACTTGCAAATAATGTGTGTTCTGCTTCTGGGCAGAGTGTTCTATAAATCTCAATTAGGTTGATTTAATTGATAGTATTGTTTAGGTCTTCTGTATGCTTATTGATTTTCTGTTTACTTGTGTATTGATTACTGAGAGAGGAGTGTTGAAGTCTCCAAGTATAATTGTGGGTTTATCTTTTCTTTCAATTCTATCAGTTTTTGCTTCATGTAACTTGAAGCACTGTTGTTAGGTGCATATACCTTCAGAGTTGTTTTGCCTTCTTAGAGAATTGATCCCTTTATCTTTACATAATGTTCCTCATTATCCCTAATAATGCTCCTTTTTCTGAAGCTACTTTGACTGACATTGATAAAGCTACCTCAGCCCTCTCTTGGTTAATGTTCATGTGGTGTATCTTTTTTCATTTTTTACTTTTTACCTATCTCTGTCTTTATATTTAAAGAGGGTTTCTTGTAGACAGCTTATAGTTAGATCTTGCTTTTTTATCTAGTTTGTCAAATTTTGCCTTTTAATTGGTGTGGTTAGACTAATTGGTGTGTTTACGTTAATGTCCCCAAGCAACTTGCTTTTGTTTTTTGAAAAACATTTTTTTTCTGGGTGTAACAACCTCTAATTCTAGAAGTTGACAGTTATATTCTTCAGCCCTTTGAAATATGATTTTATTGTCTGCTGAATTCCATTGTTTCCATTGAAAAGTGTGTTGTCTGAGTTACTGTTGCTCCTTTGATGGTAATATGCCTTTCTTTCTTATGCTTTAAAAAATAGATTTTATTTTTAGAGCAGTTTTAGTTTCACAGTAAAATTGAGTATGTACACAGTGCCCATATACTTCCCATCCCCCTTCCCCATGCATAACCTCCCTGTTCTATCAGCATTCTGCATCTGAGTAGTACATTTGTTACAAACCTACACTGACACTTCATTGTCACCCCAAATCGTAATTTATGTTATGGTTCATCCTTGGTGTTGTACATTCTGTGGGTTTGGACAAAGTATAATGACATGCATCCACCATTGTAATATCATACAGAATAGCCTCACTGCCCAAAAAATCCTCAGTAGTCTGCCTTTCCATCTCTCCCTTCATCCTATCCCTTGGCAACCACAGTTCTTTTTACTGTCCCCATAGTTTGGTCTTTTCCAGAATGTCATATGACATATAATGTCATACAGTATGTAGCCTTGACATTGGCTTCTTTCACTTAGTAATATGCATTTAAGTTTCTTCTGTGTCTTTTCATGGCTTGATAGCTTATTTCTTTTTAGCAGTGAATAATATTCCACTTTCTAGCTGTATCATAGTTTATTTATCCATTCACCTACTGAAGGGCATCTTAGTTGCTACTGAGTTTTGGCAATTATGAATAAAGCTTCTATCAACATTTATGTGCAGGTTTTTTGGTAGATATAAATTTCAATTTACTTAGGTAAATACCAAGGATCATGATTACTGGATTGTATGGTAAGGGTATATTTAGTTTTGTAAAAAACTGCCAAAATGTCCTCCAAATTGGCTGTACTATTTTGTTTTTATTTTATTTTCCCACCAGCAATGAATAAGAATTCCTATAGCTACACATTGTTTGGTGTTATTTTGCTGGTTTTTAATATTTACTATTTGTTTTTTGTGTCTAGAATTTTTTTTGTGTGATGTATATACTTCTTTATTATTATCATGCTGGGGAACAAATCTATCATGCTTCTTGAATCTGTGTTTTGATGTCTTTGATCAGATTTGGAAAAGTATCAGCCATCATATTTTCAAATATTATTTCTATCCTGCACTAAGTTTCAATCAGAGAAGCAGAATCATTAGGATATATATCTACACACACACACACACAGATTTACTGTAAGAGATTTAACCTTATGAAATTGCCCAAACTGGTTGAATAGTCTAGGTGAAAATGTTTCTTCTGTTTTTGGCACTGCAGCATGAAGTCAATAGGAGAGATAGATAGAAAGAGAAGAATTGGGAATCACAAGGATGGACTGGGACCCATATCAGACTCTTACTGCCTCCGAGACTCCAATTTTGATGATAAGATGTCCTGCAGAAGAAACTGGCATCCTTTAAATGAAACTAAAAATGCCCCCATCCCAGGAGTTGAAGAGACTGAAGAAGGAAATCTAACAAGAGCTGGCTGGTACTCCAAGCCTACAAAGTGAGTCAGTAGGTAAAAGACAAAGTGTGTGAGCTGCAACAACACCCTGTGCCCTGCTATGAACTTCTGAATGTAAAAGTAATAAGGATGCTAATTTACTTCTGTCTTCTGAATCTTACACAGAATGTCTCTTGTAACCCACATTAATCCATGCTTTACAGGAAAGAAAATTCTAGCAAAAGTAGTTCCACCCTGGCTAAATTGGCCTGATACAACTTCATCTTATACTCAATTATCTCACTCTTTTCTTTCTGAGCTACAGTTACAAATATTAGACATTTTATTGCTGTCCTATATTTCTTATACTATATTTTGTATTTTCCATTCTTTTGAATCTGTCTTTCAGTCTGGATATTTTCTTATTAACTATCTTCCATTTGACTAAATCTCTCTTCCACCATTTTGAACTGCTGTTAAACCCATCCATTGAGTTCTTAATTTTGATTATTTTATTTTCTTGTTCAAGATTTCCCTTTGTCTGACAACTCAAACAGATGAAAAAGATACACTGTGTTCTTGGATTAGAAGAGTCAATATTGTTAAAATGACCATACTAACCAAGGCAGTCTGCAGATTCAGTGCAATCTCTATCAAATTACAAATGGTATTTTTCACAGAACTGGAACAAAAAATTTTTAAATTTGTGAGAAAATACAAAAGACCCTGAATAACCAAAACAATCTTGAGAAAGAAGAACAGAGCTGGAGGAATTATGCTCCCTGACTTCAGACTTTACTACAAAGCTACAGTAGTCAAAACAGGATGGTACTGTCATAAAAACAGACAGACAGATAAATGGAACAGGATAGAAAGCCCAAAAAGAAACTCACACACTTAGGGTCAATTAATCTATGACAAAGGAGGCAAGAATATACAATGGAAAAAAGACAGTCTCTTCAATAAGTGTTGCTGGGAAAACTGGATAGCTACATGTAAAAGAATGAAATTAGAACATCTTCTAGCACCATATACAAAAATAAACTCAAAATGAATTAAAGACCTAAGTGTTAAGACTGGGTACTATAAAACTCCTAGAGGAAAACATAGGCAGGAAATAGGCAGGAAACATAAATCACAACAGTATCTTTTAGGATCCATCTCCTAGAGTAATGGAAACAAAAGCAAAAATAAACAAATGGGACCTAATTACTTAAAAGCTTTTTACACAGCAAAGAAAACCATAAACAGATGGCCAACAGGCACATGAAAAGATGGTCAACTAATTATTAGAGAAATACAAATCGGAACCATAATGAGGTATCACCTCACACTGGTCAGAATGACCATCATCAAAAAGTCTATAAATAATAAATGCTGGAGAGCTGTGGAGAAAAGGGAACCCTCCTACAATGTTGGTGGGGATGTAAATTGGTGCAGCCACTATGGAAAACAGTATGGAGATTCCTTAAAATGCTAAAAATAGAGTTAACATATTCTCTAGCAATCCCACTCCTGGGCATATATCTGGAGAAAACTCTAACTCGAAAAGATACACACACACTGATGTTCATAGTAGCGCTATTTACAATAGCCAAGATACGGAAGCACCCTAAATGTCCACTGACAGATGACTAGGTAAAGAGGATGTGGTGTGTGGGTACATACACACATGCACAATGGAATACTACTCAGCCATAAAAAGAATGAAATAATGCCATTTTCAGCAACATGGATAGATCTAGAGATTATCAGACTAAGTGAAGTAAGTCAAAGAGAGAAAGAGAAATATCATATGGTATCACTTATATGTAGAATCTAAAAAAATGATACAAATGAACTTACTTACAGAATGAAAATAGACCCAGACAGAAAACAAACTTATGGTTACCAAAGGGAAAAGGTGGGGGAGGGATGAATTTAGAATTTGGGATTAACATATACACACTACTATATATAAAATAGATAAACAATAAGGCCCTACTGTGTAGCACAGGGACCTATATTCAGTATCTTGTAATAACCTATAATGGAAAAGAATCTGAAATAGAATACATATTTATTTATATATGTGTGTGTGTGTGTGTATACACATAACTGAATCACTTTGCTGTACACCTGAAACATTGTAAATCAACTAAACTTCAATAAAAAAATTAAAAACATTTCCCTTTGTTCTGTTTTCATAAATTCTGATTCTCAACTGACATTGTTTATCTTCTCATTTACTTTTTTGGACATGTTAATTATAGTTATTTTCATATTTAATATCATATAATTCTAATATCTCTCTCGTAGGCTTGTTTCTGTTTAATTTTTGTTTCTTTTGATTTTTGTCCATCCTTGTCCTTTTATTGATTAAATCTTCCTAGTTACTTCTGATTGCGTTATAAACATTGTGTATAGGATTTTGTAGATTATTTGAGACTTGAATATTTTATCTTCCTTCCGAGAGAGTTTACTTTTGCTTCTTACAGGCAATAAGTGTAGGGACTGATAATTTCAATCTAATCAATCAGAGATTGAGCTGATTCAAATTCAGCTTTGGTCTTTGTAAACAGAGCTTACATATTTCCACATATTCCTACATGGAAAAAGTATGTATTTTCCAAGAAGTGATATTTTAGTGGTTCCAACTGAAAGCCTTAGGTTTTTAGTAGGACATTCCTTCACTGGGTCCTATATTTTAATCTTGTCTCTCCAGCTCTGTTAGACTCCTGAAGTCTTTGCTCAGCATCTCAGCTCTTTGCTGTTACTTTTGAGTAAAAGTACCTGCTGGGAAAAAGTGACTTCCTGTCTCTTGAAGGATTTTGGTGTTTCAAGTCCTTGCTGCCTTGGTGGTCCTCTCATACTTTTGAACAGACGTTTCTCATGTTTTTTCCATGTTTTCTAGCTATTGGTGGGAGATACAGTCTGAGAAATTTTTCATTCATTGTAGGAAGAAGATATTGCCTTCAAGTGGCAGTCTTTAAAATCAGTTTTCAGGTTTTTTTGATTTATATTTAGTTTTAGGGATTTAGGAATTGATCTTTCTGAAAGAAAAGCTATTTCTGTATCTCGAGCTGTAGCAATCTTAGGTGTAAGTGGAAAAATGCCCTCAGTGAAGTTTCTGTTGTCTGCTTACTCATTTTAACATGTAGAGGCACACTGCTATGTCATGGGAAATTCAGGATCAACACATTCATTTCGTAGAGGAAGAAACTGAAGAAGAGCAATTGGAAGTCTGAGGAGCAAGTCATTCAAATTTACAAGAGACAACAGAAGATGTAATAGGGTTTGGGTTTGTATGCTCTATTCTTAAGCTCCAAAAATCTTACACCTTCTGATTTTCTCATAGTATTTTTGTTTATATTCATGTTAAACATTTACCAGCGCACCTATGCCCTAATCTCTCCATGCAGCAAAGTGCCATCAATTCAAAGATGGATGTAGGTTTGGTGCCACCGGTGTGGAATTGCATCACCCACCATTGAGTATCACAAACAGATTAGGAATGGAACATTAGCACTTCTTATTCATAAAACCCCCTTGGTTCCTTCTGCTCCCAAGGATCATTAATTTGCTCTTCTTCTATTCAGTCTCTGTCCTCTCGCTTGGGTGATTGGAAAAGAGTAGGAATGGAGTCATTCCTCTTCCGGTTTTTAACTTTAACCCACAGTCTGCAGAACTACAGGGAGCATCATTCCCAGTAGATTGTATTCTGCAGCACATGAATGGAGTCCTGGCATAGTGTGCGGCAGTGGTGTTGAACCCGTATCCCTGGTCTCGACACTGATGTGTTTTCCGAGTCTGCCTTGGAATTGAGGTACAGACCAAACTGAGGGTCACAGAGTAGATATTTCACTGGAGCAGCATGTATTAGTCTCAGTGTCCCCAGCGCATCCTCAGCAGAGCTAAAGAGAAAAGTCACTGCTGTTCCTGCTGCCACCACAGTGGGGTTTTGCTCTGGGAGCTCCCCCAAAGCATCAATAACAGGCTCCCAGCTGGAACCAGTGCATGTGAACTAGGAAGCTGGGTTTAACTTTCCATGTTGTTGTTCCATGTGAAAGTGACTTTATGTTTGCTGTTTTGTTTTTTCACCTGTAAAATGACTACAGTTTTAGTTGACTTTTCTTTTATAACAACCACAACAGTGTTCGTGACCTTATTTACTCTTTGTAAGAATCTTACACGGTAATAACTATAAAATGATTTCAACAGCTACCATCAATCACTTTCTATCTGCCATCATAATCTTGGGTGCTTTGCACAAGTTACCTTGTTGAATTTTCATAAAACTCTTAGAGGGTGGGTGCTACTATTACCCCAATATTCAGAGGATGAAGCAAAATCTACAAAAAGTTTAAAAATGATTTGTTCAAAGTATCACAGGAAATGGCAGGTTCAGAATTTGAACCTAATACAGGACTCTAAAACCTGCATTCTTAACCACTGCTGCTGCTCAGGAAAAGATGAAAAAAATGCATGATGCTGTAATTTTTGTCTCTGCTAGAGGAAGGAGATGAAATGGGCTTCCGCGTGGTCCTCTGTGCCGTGGTTGGGGTTGGGTAGCACCGGCCTTCCGGGCCCACTTTGGATTTGGCTGATTTCCTGCTCTGCACCCCAGCTTTCTCTCCCCTGAGAAGGTGTCGCCTAGACGGGGCTGCTGCTATGTGGGGGGTTGGGCGGGGTGGGGAGGGAGGTGTTTCTTGCCGACTCCAGCCTTCTCTTGCAGCCCTCTGAGGGGATTAGCACTGCGGAATCGGTGTACAGACCAAACTCGTGTGTCACAAAGTAAATATTTCACATTTCATGTTAAATCATACCCTAAAACAAGTGTGAATAATTGGGATTCAGTGAGAAATGCACATTTCAGGGACTGAGATGGCTTCTGACCGGGGTGAAATCCTCTTGGTGCCGTGCCCTGCCCCCACCTATCTTGAGGTATCATTCTGTCCCATGTACCAAGTATCAAGGGAGGCATGGATCCACAAGAGGTGATGAGGTGGGCGGGGTGGGCGGAGTGCCACTAATCACACCGGGACTCAGGAAAATAAAGCAGGGTTTGGGGCCCAAGAAAAGGTATCTTTCTGATTTTGCATAAAACGTTAACAGAAAAGGGAAAGTGGGACCAGGAATAGCTGCAGGTGGATATATGTAGCATCTATGAGATGACTCCACATGTTTTTAAAAGTGACGAAGAATTACAGGCCCCAGAGGTTTTCCTTCTGGGCCAGCACTGCCTCTGCCTTATATGGTCTTTACCAGCAATGGCCTGAAGGTCTCTGTGGTACTTTCATGCTGGGGTTGGCTCTTTGGCTTTTATGTGACTGATGAGTGTCAGGAGGCTTTTCCTGCTAGGGGTGGTCCTGTGCAAAGCAGAATCCTGGCAGGTCCTGGAAGAGCTTCCCCACCATCGCCTTAAGCCTTGCATTTCCTGGCTGTGAGGGGGACCGGGGAGGTTTCAGAGAAAGGCTGGGTTCTGAATGCACTGGAGATTCTGGGGGAGGGCCCGATGTTGAGGGAAGGAGAGGACTCAGGACATCGGCAGCCAGTGAGCCAAGCGCCTCGTGAAAGCTGAGGCCGACCCCGCTAAGACGATCCGTGGTAGTGAGGGGCTGCTGAGTGTTAGTTCTTCCCTTCTTAGCTCCGGGAGTTGCGGTTTATATAACTAACGGGTTGTTGACATTTTTTGTTTGTTTTCGATGTTGTAATTCTATAACAAATACTCGTGGATAACATTATGAAAAAACCGTTTTTTCAATCATGGTTTCTATGTAAGTGGTTTCCTTTATGTTGTATGTGCCAGACACATAAACTGTATGCATCCGGTCAGTGCCTGATAAGTTGCTGATGCCCAGAGAGGGTCAGGTTTCCCCTTCCTTGTCACGTGTCATCAGTCTTCAGTGGCAGGGTGGGCATCTCCCATGAGAGAGGGCTCACCAGAACTCGGGTGCCAACGTTGTCAGCCTACATCTGTCCATAGGGTTTTGCAGAACACGTGGCTCTTGTTTACCTCTTGGGCTCAAAGCTCTGCAGAGACTCTCTTTTGCCTGCACTAAAGCCATGTCCGTCAGCCTGTGTGAGATGCTGGGCTGTCTCTGCTGGATCTACCCTCCTGGGCCCCTCCCTTGTCTAATGACTGCTTGACATGGATCTGCAGGATTTCAGTATTGACTGAGTTAGTCAGCTAGGACTGCTGGAACTGAGTACCCCAGACTGGGGACTTCAACAACAGACGTTTATTTTCTCACCATTCTGGAGTCTAAGAAGCCTGAGGTCAAGGTGTTGGCAGGGTTGGTTTTTCGGAGGCCTCCCTCCTTGGTGTGCAGGTGGCCATCTTCTCCCCTGTCTTCTTATGGGCCGTCCTCCCTCATCTCTTCTTGTGAGGACACCAGCGATCCTGGACTGGGAGCCACTCGTATGACCTCATTTTTAACTACATCTTTTCTTCAAAGACTTCATCTCCAAGGACAGTCACATTCTGAGGTACGGAGGATTAGGACTTCAGCATATGAATTCTGGGGGACACAACGAAGTCCATAACAGTAACTGAGCAGAAATGGCCAAAAAGCCAGTGACCATGATGTTCGCACAGCCCTGGGTGGGATGGGGGAGAGCAGAGATGACAGTCCTGTTACCAGCAGGCAGCACACCTTGGTGATGTCGGGGGCCCAGCAGGCCAGTCAGCTTAACCGCCTCCCTCCAAGCCCTTCCTCCCTGGGGACCCCCTTCTCTTTCATAGCATCATCACATGTCCCCTGACCACTTGCCTCTCTCACCTGGCTCTTTGCCAACTCTGACCACTGCACTTCATCTCTCTTCCTACTTGGAACTCCCAGAAAAGTGGTCTTGGTGACCCTGAAATTCCAGTTAAAATTTTAATCCTTTCAGCTCAAGATTCAACCCCCTGTAAAAAGATCTCTCGTCCCTTCAGGCTGTTACAGCGGTTTGTAGCATGAATATGAGGCTGATCTTGACAGGGGCTGAGGGTAGCTGAGGGGAGAGAACATGACAGCCCTGGATGCTGTGGTGAAGGAGGAGGCCCACTGGGGAGGCAGGCTGGGCTGAGGGCAAGGTAGTTGTAGGGCAGCCTCCCCCACCATTATTGGCTTTTTCATGCTCAGATCCCATTTTTTTTTTTTACTGGCTTTAAAAAAAATTGATGTATACTTGATTTACAATATTACATTAGTTTCAGGTGTACAACATAGTGATTCAAAATTTTTATAGACTATACTCCATTTTTAGTTATTATAAAATATTGGCTATATTCCCTGTGCTGTAAAATACATCCTTCAGTTTGTTCATTTTATACATAGTATTTTGTACCTCTTTCTCCCCTACCCCTAAGCTGCACCCCCCTTTCCCTCTCCCTGCTGGTAACCACTAGTTTATTCTCTGTATCTGTCTTTTTCATTTTTTTTGTTATATTCACTAGCTTGTTGTATTTTCTTTTATATTCCACATATAAATAATAATACAGTATTTATCTTTCTCTGTCTAATTTCACTAAGCATAGTATCCTCTAGGTCCATTCATGTTATTGCAAATGGCAAAATTTCATCCTTTTTATGGCTGAACAGTATTCCATTGTATATGTATATCACATCTTCTTTATCCAGTCATCTGTTGATGGACACTTAGGTTGCTTCCATACCTTGGCAATTGTAAATAATGCTGCTGTGAACATTGGGGTGCATGTATCTTTTTGAATTATTGTCTTCATTTTCTTCAGACATACCCAGGAGTGGAGCTGCTGAGCCATATAGTGGTACTATTTTTCACTTTTTGCGGAACCTGCATACTGTTTTCCACAGTAGCTTCACCAATTTGCAATCCCATCAACAGTGTATGAAGGTTGCCTTTCCTCTATGTCCTTGCCAACGTTTGTGATTTGTGTTCTGTTTGATGATGGCCATTCTTCCTGCTCCTATCTCATTCTTCAAACACAGGCAAAATTAACCTTTCATTGACTGGAAGTGAGGGTCCCATTCAATTCTCCCATTTCCACTGAGCAGGCATACATTTTATGATATAAAAAAAGAAATGGGAATATTAGGTTGTGATTTCTGGTGTGTCTGTGCCTTATTTGTAACAGTGTGACATGTTTAAGAATGGACATTCTGGAGTAGAGGTCCTGGCTGCCTGAGTGGAAGTGGCTGGTACGGTGGGGTGTGGAGTGTGGGGACCCAGAGAGAGACATCAGCCCTGGTGGGTTCAGGAACCCGGGAGAGGGATGTCTGCCCTGGTGGGTTCAGGAACCTGGGAGATAACTGGCACGAAGACCCTTGGGCATGGAAATTGCTTGTCCTGTCTGCTAGTGTCCCTAAGTGAAAGTGCTTTGTGACTCCTAAGGCAGTAGTTCTCTGTGGGTCCCCAGGCCACCAGCATTGCCCTGCCTGAAATTTGTTAGCAGTCCATGTTCTTGAACCAGAGATTCTAGTGGAGAGACCCAGGAATCTGTTTTTAACAAGACCTTCAGGTGATTCCGATGCATGTGAGGGTTGGAGAACTACTGCTACAAGACCACATGATACACAAATAAGATACTGTTTATTGTCTGCTCTTCAGAGCAAAGGTAGTGTTGACCTGGGAGTAGAGAAACATCCAGATTACTATAATCTGGTTACTGCTTTTAAATGAAATAGCCATATTTCATCATTTTACTCAATTCAGCAAATGCTTTTAATAATTATTATAGTTACATTCATCTGTATACTTTTAAACTAGTGTTTGGTAATCTATGAGTCATTTTATTCTTTCACAGAAATTTATCGAACATCCATTATGTGCCAGGCAATTTGCTAGCCCTTAACTTCATTGGTTAGCAAAACCAGAAAATATACTTCTGAGACTTCAAGAACATGTATTTGAATATGTGGTGGTTGGAGGAGGGGTAAACATTAAATAAAGAAGTTACAATTGTTATTAATGCTTTCAGGAGAAGTAGAGATAGCATTCAAACAACCAAGTGAAATAAATATGCAATTACAATCCTGGTACATTCTATGAAGCAGAAGTATGTGGCAGATTGACTGAGGGCCTAGAGAGCCTTTCCTTAAAGAAGTGACTTTAAGCTGCAGTCCAAAGTGGCCATAAGCCTGGTGAGGGGAAGCAAGTCCAGTCTAAGGAAATGAAAGCAGGGCTTTGAAGCCAAGTTATGGAATTTACATTTTAATCTAAGAGTAATGAGAAGCCCCATGTATTAGTTAGCATTCACTAGATAATGCTGTGTAACAAGTAGATCCAGCTATCTTAGCAGCTTCCAGTAACAAATGTCTATTTCTCACTCATGTTATGTCTTGACTCTGGGCCAGCTGTGCTCTATGGGGCTTCTTCATTGCAGGACCCAAGCTGAAGAAGCATCTCAAATTAAGGGCCATGCCTCTCTTAAAGCAGAGGGAAAAGAGCACGAATAAAGCCTCTTAACACCTTTAGGACTTCTCAGCCATGGCACATGTTACCTCTGGTCACGTTCCTCTGGTCAAAGCAAGTCACATAATTGTGAGAGGGCTGCAATAACTAGGACTACGGCTCCTTTCAACTGGCCCTTGAGTTTTATGCATGGATGGGGCTGGTGGTAACATAATCAGATCTGTTTGGAAAGTGTAGTGACTGGACTGAAGCAGATGCAAAGGTGTTTAAGTGCAAGTACGTGGCCTCCTGATGCTGCAGGTGAGTCATGATATGAGGCTGCACTGGAGAGGTGGGGGTGGAGGTGGGAGAAAGAATATTTGAGAAATACAGCAAAGGTAAAATGAATCACCTTGGTGATTGAGTTTGGGGATGAGGGAGAGTGAGTTTTAAGGATGGTCCCTTCATTTCTGCCTTATGCTACTGGACAAATGTGGATCTCTGACAGATGGAACGCAAATGGAAATGACCACGTTTGGCAGAAAAACATCATGAGTTTGGTTTTGAATATGTTCAGTTTGAGATTCCGTGGAACCATCCATGTGATTGCATCCTATCAAGTAAGTAGCTGGTACAGAAATTACTATATTATTTCTAACAGAAATCTTTTTCCAGCTTCCTTTAAAATATTACCTAAAAGTTAACCTGAGAGTTACTTTCTTAGCAGAAATAACCTCTCTGTCATCATTTTTTTTAAACCTATGGAGTATGTAGGTATTAAAATAAAACATTGTTCATAGGTGACGAAATTTTCCTTTTTTGTCTTAGGTTATTTAGTGGAAGGAAAAGCACTCTTCCTTTCTATTTCTCATTTATTGGTACAAGTGTTCCTGCTTCACCACAAACTAGAGAATACGCCCCCTTTTCCTTGGCAACGCGTCGGGGTGGGAGCCGGGGGAATCAGTGTGTAAAAGTCAGACAGCATCCCTTTCCACTGCTGCGTCTGCAGACCTCCTAACCGGAGGTGCAGTGCTGCACACCTCCAACGTTTTCACATCAGAAAATTGGCAAATATCTTCAAGGACGATGAGCAGCTGAAATTACAAAGGGCTCCTGGACCACTGAGACAGACCGTAATCCTTTTAGGACCAGCCAACCTTTTCTGAGTGTTGCTTCATCTTATGTAAATTATTAGAGTTCAAGAAAATTCAGTATTTATCATACAAAACAGGATGGGTTGGAGCTTGCTTTCTTGTTTCTCCCAGTGTTCCTAGAGTAAATATGGTTTCAGAAAACACGCCATTTGATTTTTGAAACATATTTTAGCCGGAATTGTGGCAACATTCCTTCTTCTCCTGGTAATACCCTTCAATACATGAGGTTATTGGACCCAGAGGACAAATGTCATGGAACATCAGATGTCTCCACAACCTTACATGAAATTTGGAAAGGTTTACATAGTGTATTTTAGTAAAAATTAAGGTCTTCTGTTTTCTCACTGATTGGCATCCAATAAAGTATTCTTCAATTTCTTTTAATACACACCAGAGAATTACCACATTTGACATTCCATATTACTCCAACATGTGAGCCCAGTGAGTCACAGAGAGGACTCTATGAATGTTTCTTTATTAGATGGGAGCGCCGCGGGAGCTGGACCTGCTTTATCTCCGCACCTCTCAAAGCACCTGCCCCAGGGACTGGCCCAGATGAGGTGCCCCAATAGGGCTCATTGAGTTGTCTGCACTGCCTAAGCTTTGGTTTGGGGAGAGAGGATCTACCTGGCCAAGGACAGCTTCCACCCACCAGCAGGGGAAGAAGAGTTGATCAGGAGCTAACTGAGCTTGGTGGGAGCCCGTGTGGGCTCTGAAGTCAGGAAACCCCACTTGGAATCCTGGCTTTGTTTACCAGCTGTGTACCTTGAGCAAGATATGTAGTCTTTAAACCGTCATTTCCTCTAGAGTGTGTATGGGAACTGACTGATGCGGAGTACAGAAAGCACTAGGTAACTGTTAATAGTCATCTTCACAATGGGGACTTCATCAAATTTGTTTATAAAACACAGGTAGATACGAGGAGTAGTTTGCTTGTAAAATAAATCCTTGTTTGCCTCAGGATGTAGCTCTTTATTAACATCAGACTTTCTTCTGTGAATTATCATATCAGGACGCTTCACCAGGATGAGAGTGCCCAGCGACTGTGCCCTTGAGTGCTTTGTCACAAGTCCTGTTCTGTCGGACCTCTGGCCAAAGAGGGATTTTAAAGCCTGAAGGGACTTCTTGTGTTTGGCCTCTTGTGGCCACTTCACTTGGCATGAGCTGGAGTATTCCACACCCTCTCCCCACTAAAGTGTTCATTACCTTTGTGACTAAGTGTGTAGAAGAGCTTTGAGAAGGGGGTGTATAATCCCTGCAAATATTAGCGCGAGGCGTTCTTTCTCCCTGACTTGGTTCGTCTTCTCTCCCTGCTGCGGGATTGCACATGTGCTCCAGGAAAGAGCATCTCTCCAGGTCAGGGCAGAGGAGCGGTGGGGAAAGCCTGCCTCCTGCACTTGGGAAGCCAAGAGCAGTGGACGTGTGTAAGAAGTCCTAGTGCAGGTCCAAGGTCTGGACCTCGAGGGTGAGGGTGAACTTACCAGGAGCTCAGCTTCCTTGTCGGAGAGATGAGGGTGAGGGTTGCCCTCCATTTTGCCTGGCAGTTGTCTCCTGGGCGTCAGCTGTAAGAATGAAAGTGCTGGAATATTTCTTTTTAATTGAAGTTTAGTTGATTTACAATGTTGTGTTAGTTTCTGGTGTACAGCATAGTGATTCAGTTATATATATATGTTTTATATATATATATATAAATATGCATTCTTTTTCATTATGGATTATTATAAGATACAAAATGTGTTTTCCTGAACTATACAGTAGGGCCCTGTTGTTTAATCTGTTTTATATATAGTAGTGTGTATCTGTTAATCCCAGATTCCAAATTCCTCCCTCCCCACCTTTCCCCTTTCATAACCATAAGTTTGTTTTCTATGTCTGTGAGTCTATTACTGTCTTGTAAATAATTCATTTGTATCATTTTTTTAGATTCCTCATATAAGTGATATCATATGATATTTATCGTTATCTGATTTAGTTCACTTAGTATGATAATCTAAGTGATAACCTAAGTATGATAATCTCTATGTCCATTCATGTTACCGCAAATGGCATTATTTCATTGTTTTTTATGGCTGAGTAATATTCCATTATACATATGGAATATTATATATACACACACACTGCATTTTCTATACCCATTCATCTGTCAGTGGACATTTAGGTTGCCTCCATATCTTGGCTATTGTAAACAGTGCTACTATGAATATCAGGGTACATGTATCTTTTTGAATTAGAGTTATTATCTTTTCTGGAGGCAGAAGGCCCAGGAGTAGGATTGCTGTATCATATGATAAGTCTGTTTTTGGTTTTCTAAGGAATCACCATACTATTTTCCATACTGGCTGCACCAATTTACATCCCCACCAACAGTGTAGGAGTGTTCCTTTTTCTCCACACCCTATCCAGCATTTATTGTTTGGGGACTTTTTAATGATGGCCATTCTGACCGATATGAGGTGATACCTCATTATACTTTTGATTTGCATTTCGCTGATAATTGAAAATGCTAGAATATTATTCAGCTGACAAAAGGAGGGAAGTCCTGACACAGGCTACAACATGACTGAACCTTGGGGATATTATGCATAATGAAATAAGCCAGACACAAAAGGACAAATATTGTATGATTCCCCTTTCGTGTGGTGCTTAGAACAGGCAAACTCATAGAGACAGAAACTAGAAGGGTGTTTGCCAGGGGCTGGGGGAAGGGGAAATGGAGAGTTAGTGTGTAGTGGGGACAGTTTCAATTTGAAAAGATGAGAGTTCTGGGGATGGATGGTGGTGATGATGTAAAACAGTGTGAATGTACTTAATGCCACTGAACTGGGCACTTGAAATGCTTAACATGGTAAATTTTATGTTATATTACCACAATAGAAAAATTGCAAAAAAAAGTATCATAAACATTTGCAAAGTCCTGTACAAACTCAGGTTATAATATGCAATGTCAATTGTTTTTTCATTTGTTTTTCACGGTGAAGAAACTGGAAGTCAGGATAAGAGGAAATTGGGGTTAGCTAGTATCTCTGGTAGTCCTTTGCATCTTCTGGCTCTGATGGGAGCTTGTGGCGAAGAGGACACAGACTCAGGGTCAGGAGGCGTGGGTCTGCGAGGGATCTGGCCAACGTTTGTTAGTGGTGGTAGTGTGAACTCTCTGATCCTCAGGTTTCTCATCTGTAAGATGAGGGGTTCATCCCAGATGGCCTTCTACACCCCAGCCTACCCCTTAAAGTTACAGCTCTAAAATTTCATTTACCTTCTTTTGATTCTATTCTGTTCTTTTAAATAATTTCATCCTTACTTACTTTTACAAACACATAGGAGTAAATAATACTTGCTTACTAACTTAAAACACACACATACACACACACATGCCCACAGATTTTGAAAAACACGCTTTCCAACGAAGAAATAAACACCCTAGTCTGGGCTTCGGTGTCCTGGTGGCCGTAGTCTCTGGTCCTGAAGGGGGGCGGGCTGCGCTGCTCTGCGGCGCCCTCTGGCGGCCGCTGTCCGTCATGGTCACCGTCGGCGAAGGGTTCTCCCTGGCTTGTGCCTTGGGCTGGGTGCCTTGCCTGAGGAAAAAATTTACTCAGAGGAGCGTGTGTTTTGTGCTTCAAGTAGAAACATGGAAAATGACATCTTCCTATTCTGAAAGTCTCTCTATCAGTGGCCAGTGATGGAGATGTCAGAAAAAAGTGGCCCATTCGTTGTATTTATTTTGTGTGATATTACACCACAGAGGATGAAGTCAATGAGAAGAATAAGTAATTGAAACAAGCATTTTTTTTCCCTTGGCAGAAATTCACTCATTAGCAATATACCTTTTTACAAAGGGAGATTAGATAAATTAGAGATTAAAGAAAGTGGAACAGATGTTTTTCCTCTGATAAGCATCATTCTATAAGAAAACTCCAGAGAGTTAGAACCAGTGCAGAAAGCAGGAATGCATTTTTTTTTTTTTTGCTGCTAACCCATTTTTAGAAGGCAAAGAAATACTAGGCGGGAGGGGAGCACTGACCCAGCACTGGATCACACCCCAACAGCCCGCTGTCATGCCTACTGCAGAATCACCAACAGTGGTGCCTTCCAACTCGTGAGCACCTGCTAGCAGCCTTGTATGCTCTGTGCTACATCCTTGTGGACGTTTTCTTTAATCCCTTCAATAATAGTGGCATGGCAACTATTACTATGTCTGTTCCACAGATGAGAAAGGACACTGAGGATCTGAGAGGGATAATGATTTGATCGAGATCAGGGAAAGCTGTGGTCTCAACCAGCAGTATCGGCATCACCTGGGAGCTTGTTAGAAGTGCAGTCTCGGCCCCACCTCAGACGCACTGAATCAGAAACTCAGTTGTGGGGTGAAGCAGTCTGTTTAACGAGCCCTCCCGGTGATTCTGTTGCTGCCAAAGTTTGAGAACCGCTGAGCAGGAGCCCCATTTCTCAACCCTTGCCAGGCATCCAAACCCTCTGGGAGACTTAAAAAACAAAACTGCAGGTGTCTGGATCCCAACCCCAGGAGACTTAGATTTAATTGGTCTGGGGTGGGGCCCAGGTAATTCTAACTTGCAGCCGGGATTTGGAACCTCTGGGGTAGAGAACAGGCATGGTGGGAGTTGAATTCGGGTCTGTCTTGTCTTGTCTTGGAACCTCTGCTTGGAACCACCTGACTGACTGCTGCTTTGCTCTGCAGCCTGCCTGAGTGGCGGGGAGAATGTGGAAGAAGACATCCACCTGACGACGGCTGGAAGGCAGCTGAGCAAGTGGATCCCACGTGGACCTGGCACTGTGTGTGTGCACAAGCCCAGATGACCAGGCAGGCCCAAGCGGGCTCAGGAAGGACCAGCCATCAATGTCAGCCACGTGGCTTGACCAGAAGTTGGCTGGATGTCTTCAGGGGAGATCCTCTTCTGAGAGGGAGCTGCGGGAAGACCAGTCGTCCTTCGTCTTCCTCTGAACCTTGTTGTTCCTGGAGGGATGCTCCAGGAGGAGCCTGCCTGGCACAGCCGGGAGACAACGGGAAGAACCATCCCCACCAGCTTCTGAGAGCACTGAGGCCGCTCTGCCTCTGGGCTCAGCCACGGGAGAACACATTGCCCGGCTGGTTAGAAGCCCAGCTGAAGCAGGCTGTGCCCTGCAGCTGCAAGCATCCCGACAAGCCACCCATCCAAATCCCACCCCCTTTCAAGGCTGCCTTCCAAGTCCTGCTGCTTCTCTTCAGGTGCCCCATCTGGAAGGACACCGGTTCAGTTATGACCCCCTGACGTCTTGGCCTCATCCCCTCTTCTGCTACTTATCACTTCTGTTTTGTGACGTACTTAATTCTACGCCCGTCTTATCTTTCTCTGTAAGATTTTGAGACCCATGTTCACACTGGGATTCATCACAACGCCCAGCACACAGTCTGGCAGGCCTGGGGCAACGTTGGTGACCAATGACTGGTTATTATGTAATGAACAAATGAAGTGTGGTCAACGTCTGAAGGATTTCCAGAAACTGGGTAGGATCACAAGACATTAGGCGTAAAGAGGCTTTCAAAAGGAGAGTGAGATAACTCAGGACCCAGAAGAAGTGCCCCGTAGGGTCAGGTAGGTGTCTGGAGGATGAGGGTAGATTTCTCAGGAGTTGTGATTCCTGTCTCCAGACTGGGACCCTTTCTAGTCCTGTTACTTTGGTTAGGGTCTGTCTTTTTTGGAACGGTTTCTCCAACTTCTGACACAGGGAGGTGGCCTAACACGTACTGGCCTTTTCATTCCTACAGATGCCTTTTCAGCTCCTTCCTCCCAGGTGGGAGGGGAGACCCATCTCTTCCTGGAACAAAAGCTTTTCAAGGGGCCTACGTAGAGGGCAAACTGTCACAGGAGGGAACAATTCATGATAATAATATTTATTCAGTTTATTGTTTAATGATTCTTTGCTTCATTCAGCAAATGTTTATTGAGTTTCAGCTGTGTACTGGACACTGTTCAATGAGGTAGTGAGAATCTGAAGTACTACTGTGTAAACAGTCCTGCTGTAGAGACGGTCCCGCTGTAGAGACGGTCCTGCTGTGGGACGGTCCTGCTGTAGAGACGGTCCTACTGTGGGACGGTCCTGCTGTGGGACGGTCCTGCTGTAGGACGTTCCCGCTATAGGATAGTCTTGCTGTAGGGACGGTCCTGCTGTAGGGATGGTCCTGCTGTAGGGACGGTCCTGCTGTGGGACGGTCCTGCTGTGGGACGGTCCTGCTGTAGGACGTTCCCGCTATAGGATAGTCTTGCTGTAGGGACGGTCCTGCTGTAGGGACGGTCCTGCTGTAGGGACGGTCCTGCTGTGGGACGGTCCTGCTGTAGGACGTTCCCGCTATAGGATAGTCTTGCTGTAGGGACGGTCCTGCTGTAGGGACAGTCCTGCTGTAGGGACGGTCCTGCTGTAGGGACGGTCCTGCTGTGGGACGGTCCTGCTGTAGGACGTTCCCGCTATAGGATAGTCTTGCTGTAGGGACGGTCCTGCTGTAGGGACGGTCCTGCTGTGGGACGGTCCTGCTGTAGGACGTTCCCGCTATAGGATAGTCTTGCTGTAGGGACGGTCCTGCTGTAGGGACGGTCCTGCTGTGGGACGGTCCTGCTGTAGGGACGGTCCTGCTGTAGAGACGGTCCTGCTGTGGGACGGTCCTGCTGTAGGACGTTCCCGCTATAGGATAGTCTTGCTGTAGGGACGGTCCTGCTGTAGGGACGGTCCTGCTGTAGGACGTTCCCGCTATAGGATAGTCTTGCTGTAGGGACGGTCCTGCTGTAGGGACGGTCCTGCTGTAGGGACGGTCCTGCTGTGGGACGGTCCTGCTGTAGGACGTTCCCGCTATAGGATAGTCTTGCTGTAGGGACGGTCCTGCTGTAGGGACGGTCCTGCTGTAGGACGTTCCCGCTATAGGATAGTCTTGCTGTAGGGACGGTCCTGCTGTAGAGACGGTCCTGCTGTGGGACGGTCCTGCTGTAGGACGTTCCCGCTATAGGATAGTCTTGCTGTAGGGACGGTCCTGCTGTAGGGGTGGTTCTGCTGTAGGACAGTCCTGCTGTAGGGAAGTATGTTGCTCTGGGGGTACTGATAACAAGCTCCTAATCCGGCATTGGGCAGAATTAGTGGATGCACCCCCGAGAAGTGGGGAGTGAGCCATATAATGGGGGTTTCTCAATGAAGAGGAGGGGACAGGTATGCCAGCCCAGGTGTGAGGGCACCAAAGGCTGCGAGATGGACGGGAGCTGGAAGCTGGGATGTGCTGGTGGGAATGCAGCTGGAGAGGTGCGCAGAGAGACAGCATCACACCTGCAGGTTTGGACTTTGTCCTGAGAGCACAGGGAGCCGTCCCAGGAGTCAGAGTCAGGAGCGGCACCAACAAGGTTCTGCAAGAAGATGTGCATTTAATTGTGGAAACGGAACCACAGCACACGCAAAAGTAGAGAGAGTAATGAGTAGTTTCCATACTGGTCAGGTCGTGGCCCACTTAGTTGTAACTCTTCTGGCACTCACTGTGCAACCCCAGAAGTGGTCCTGATGGAGCTTGGGTGGTCACCCTGGGTGGTGGGACCAAGCCCTGGTCAGAGGCATGTCTTGCTTTATCCAGAAGGCGAAAGCTGTACTATTTTCTGTTGTATTAAAAGGCTCCTACTCACTCTCCCTTTCTCGCACTTAGATTATTCGGAAGCAGATCTCTGGCATCATGTCATTTCTTTTGTAAACATTTTAATATGTGTCTCAAAGATAAGAACTGCTTAGAAAAACATAACCATGGTATCATCATAATAGCCCAAACTTAATTCGTAAATAACATGAAACATTCAGTCTTAAATTTCCCCCGATGTTCATATATATATATATACACACACACATATACACACATATATACAAAAACTGATTTTCATATATATATGAACAAACTATTAAAAATGTTTCTTACTGTTTTTTGAATCAGGATCCAATAAGGTAATTGTTAAGTTAAGATAAGTAAATAATGTGGTAATTGGTTGATATTTCTTAAGTCTCTTAATATCTGTACCCCCTTCATCTTTCTTGCTCTTTCTCTCTTTGTGTTTCTCTGCAGTATATTTGTTGAAGAACAATGTTTTTCTGGTTCACAGTGTTTCCCACAGGTTAGATATACTGACTGCTTCCCAGTGGTGTCATTTAACATGTTCTTCTGTCCCCTGTGATTCCTATAAATTGGGGGGCATGTATGAACTTCAGGCTTGGTTCTGTGGGTGAATGGACCTCACAGGTACCATCTTGGTTCATGGACTCTAATATCTCAGTCATTTTTCCTAGTGTCCAAAGAATAGTTAACAGTTCAGTTCATTAAGTTGTCATATTTCAACACCCTGATAAATATTTATGCTCTAACAACTTGCTGGCATTTTGAAAACTAATATGTATAAGTTAAATGAAAAAATATTTTTATTATACTCTGAACTACAATTTCTTACTAGTTGGGCACAGAATAGCTTCTTACACCTTGGAATCATACTGGATTCCACCACCCTTATTTCCTCTTCTGTATTGATTTTTGCAAGGTTTTACTTTTTTGTGGTAAAATATACATAACATAAAACATACCATTGAAACCAGTTTTAGGTGTAGCATTTGATGACATCAAGTACATTGAAGATGTTGTACAACCACCACCATCATTTATTTTGGGAACTTTTCCATATCTTCAAATTGAAACTTCACACTCATTAAACAATAACTCCCCATTCTCCCCTCCCCACCCCCTTGCCACCCCTGTTCTCCTTTCTGACTCAGGGAAACTGACTACTCCAGGTAGCACGTAAACGTCCTTTTGTGCTGGGCTTTCTTTTTTTAACTTAGCGTGATGCTGTCAGAGTTCCTCTGTGTTTCGCGTGTGTTGGTGCTTCATTCCTTTCTGGGGCTGAATGATAGTCCGTTGCACGCATGGACCACACTTTGTTTACCATTCCTTTGTTGATGGACGTTTGGGTTGTTGCCACCTGTTGGCCATTGTGAGTAGTGCTCCTGTGACCCTCAGTGCAGCAGCATCTGCTAAGTCCCTGCCTTCACTTCTCTTAGGGAATATAACAAAGACGTGACGTCACTGAAAGGAATGGGCTGTGACCTAATGAGGAAAGGGGGAACTATTTGCCCTAGTAGTTTGCACAGTGCCTACAGTTGTTGAATTCTGCTTTATTCCTTCAAAAATTGAAAATGTGTGGCAGCTGTGTGAGTTCAAGGAGGCGCCTCAGCCGCAGTTTGGTCTGGAAATCGCAGGTGTAAGGTTTATATTTGAAAAGCCTGTCTGACTTGGGGCGGGTTGAGGAGGCTGGGGACCCAGCTGGGGCCTTGGTGGAAATCCAGGACACAGGTGACGGTGGCTGGAGCTGAGGCCGTGGTGCCGGAGAGACCAGGTGACTGTTGTTGTGAGGTCAGTGTTCGATCGTGGGGAGACCTTTCCCAGGGCTGCGCGGCCTGGAGTGCACAGGCAGACGTGGTGTGCTGATGGCCATTGGTCTCTGAGCAGCAGGGACCAGTCCCCCACCAGGCTGAGGCCAGTTGCTGCGGCGACCTCTGTCACAGTCTGTGAGTAGCTCTTGGATGCAGCTTAAATCCTTTTATCGCTACAAGGTACTTTACAGCTAAATAAGTCTGGCAAATCCACCCATTCTTGCTTTTGCTATTTTTTGTTGTTGTTCACATCTTCTGCCTGGAGAAGCAGAGGGGAGACAAGTGGGGCCCTGTCAACACCAGTGCAGGGACTTTGATTCGGGGACAGAGATCCTGGCTCTATTAGAATACTCTTCTTTATGAGGAGGTGGGGTTGAAATTTCTTTTATTTTTATAGCTTTGGTGAAACATAAAGAATCCAGTGTTTTGTCTGATTCTCAGTGGATCACTGAAATTGCCCTAGTGACTGGTAGGCAGGGAACATTCAGGCTGATGCCTCTCTTCCTGCCCCGAGAGCCGCACGTACCTGCAGGTACTTCTGACGATGCTGCTAGAAGTCACTGTGAGACCCCAGACGTGGTCCTGATAGCGCTCGGGCGGTCACCTGGGTGGTGGGCTGACGCCCTGTTAAAGGCATCTGTTGCTTTAGGTGAAAGCTGTACTATTATCTGCTGTGTTAAGAGGCTCTGACCGGCAGGGAGGAGAGCAAAGCCAGCACTGCCTGTTGTGCGAACTTGGTCCGTGCCTGTGACACGAAACCTATGGGGCCTCCCACACTGGGTGACTGTCAGTCTAAGGTCACCTCTGAGGAAGAGCTTTGCAGAGTGTCAGGAGTCAGTAAGACAGCCTCCCGAGTCAGGAGCCCGGGGCCTGGAGCAGACGTAAGCTGTGGGAACACAGGGACTCTGAGGACCGGCCGACTCTCCATCGGTGGCAGTTGGTGACGTCATGTCTCCCTGCAGCTCCGAGTCCGCACGGCCTCTGGGCGAGGCAGAGTGCGGGCGGCGCTGACCGTGCTGATCTGGGGGTCAGCACGTCCCTGTGCTGCGTCGCGCCTCGAAGAGAGGCACTTCCTTTGGATGATTCCCCAGTATTTATAGTCCCTCCTGGGAGCCTGCATTGTTCCCCGTTCTGCCAGCACCAGGGGGATAAGTAGACATTATCCCTGGTCATAGGGGGCCTGCCGGGAGGCAGAGAAAGAACACAAAACAACACAGTGACAGCAAATAACCCCCACGCTAATAAATACGTGACTGAGAACTGTGACAAGTGCCGTGAGGGAGAATGAGGGTGTGAAGAGAGATTGTAACAAGAAGCTGAAAGCGGGAAGCGGCTCTCGGGCAATGGCTCTGGGCTGGGATGCGTGGTGGGGGATGGGAGTGGTCCCTGGAGAGCCCTGCCCTCCAAGGAAGGCCTGGAGGCTGGTGGTGTCCAGCCAGCCTTCGAGGGGGGAGTGGCCGATGACGAGCCAGGAAGGACAGCAGGAGCCAAGTCGAGCCGGGCCCCGCAGGCCCTGTCATCTGCCCTGCAGTGGAAACTACAGAGGATTCTTAAGCAGCGTGGTGACATGACCGGTGTTTGGAAGGGTCAGCTGGATGCTGCATGGAGGAGAGACCAGAGCAGCCACCGTAGACGTGGGAACCGGTGAGGCCACCACTGCCGTCACCAGGTGGAGGTGGAAGGGTGGCTATGAGAGGAGAGGTAGGCTTGGAAGGAGCTGGGCTGGACCAGGTGCACGTGGTGAGGGAGAGGGAGGCGGCGGGGACAGGACATGGCCCAGGTTGCTGGTAGGTACAGCCGAAAGCAGGAGGCCCCACTTACTGAGGGGACGCTGGAATCCAGGGCTGGGCGTTGGGTCAGTGTCCTGGGACCGCTCCAACGAAGCACCACAACCTGGTGGCTTAGACTGTAGACATTTATTTGTTTAATTTATCTCCTGGAGCTTGGAAGTCTGGCATCAAGGTGTTGTCTGGGCTGTGCTCTCCTCTCAGTCTCTGGGGGAGGATCTTCCTTGCCTCTTCCGGCTCCTGGGGGCCCCAGGTGTTCCGTGGTGGGTGGCAGCTTCCCTCCACTCTCTGTCTCTGTCTTCATGCGTTGTTTTCCCTGCCTCTCTGTCTTCACGTGGCTGTCCTCTTATAAGGACCCCAGTTATTGAGTCGGGGCCCACCCACTCCAGTATGACCTCATCTTAAGTACTTACATCTGCAAAGACCCCGATTCCAAATAAGGTCACATTTGGAGATACTAGGGCTAGGACGTCAATGTATCTTTTTTTGGGGGGTGGGGAGACACAGTTCTACTCATAAAAGCCATGCTACTTTTGAGATAGTTGTGATCCCAAAGTCAAGATCGGCAGTTGAAGTTGAGAAATGAGGCTTGGGTTTAGATACAAAATGCAAAAGGATGAGGAGAAAATGTTGCATAAGAAGGGAGAAGGCCTGCAACTCAGTCCTGAGGACCAGCAGAAGCCCAGAAACTGGAAAAGGAGACTGAAGAGGGAATTACATAGATCAATCCTTGTTTTTTTCCACAAGGTGGAAAGTTTCCTGTCTGGGACCTGCCAGGGTTTAACAAGTCTGGATTCTAGAGCTTGAATATATGTTACCACTTACTGTGACTCATCATTAATGATTAACGCAATTTTAAAATTGCTGTTTAAAAAACTTTGATTAATCTTTTTTTTCTTTGTAAAGAGAACTCACCTTTTCTAATAAGAGGAGTCGAGTTAAAAAAGAAGACATTAAATGGCTTCTAACTTCATCTATCACTTGCACCCACTGAAGCCTCTCCCGCTGGACTGGCTCCCGGAAGGCAATGAAGGATGCTGTAATTCCAAGGCAGCAGATGAGCGAGATGTACGGTGGAATGAAACGGACAGTTGTACAGAGCTAGAGCTACCGGGCAGGTTTCTGTGATGTCTGTCCGGGATCTTGGTAGAGGCTGAGTGGGGTGCCACAGAGGAAAGGGGGTGGGAACCAACACGGGAGTCGCTGGTTCAGTACTTCACATCCGCTCTCCTGGGAGAGGGTTTAGTATTATCCCCACACTGCAGACGACGGAATGGAAGGTCGTGCAGCAGAGCTGGGATTTTTTTTTTTCTTTCCCCAAAATAGGCCTTTGGTATGGTCTATCTGAGCACTGAAGGAAGTTTGCCGGGCCCACACCAGTCACATTTACAAGACAAGGCAGCTAACTGGTCCGGGGAATAGAGTTCTTAGAGCAGGGCAGAAGAATGGAGCAGCTTTCACGGCTTCGTGCATCATCCGGGGGATTGGGGACCTTTATCTGCCCCGCATATCACTAAGCCTGTCGAATCAAAATCCCTGCACTGGGGTGGGAGAGATTTTTATTTGGGAAAATATCCCCGGGTGGTTTTGATGTTCCAGATCTTCCAGATGAGGGTGGTGTCTGCTGGGCCCTGGTACCCGACATGACATGCTATTTGGATTGACCCTTACTTTGGTCTTCCTGGTGAGTTACCAGATCGCCTGAAGCCTTGATCTAAGACCTAGCAAGTCTTGGTTTCCAATATGGTAAAGCACATAACCCTCGGGGAGCAGCAGGGCGCTTCCGTTTAGCTGGTTGTTTGGTTGCCTAACCAGGACTGGAGGTGACAGGCAGAGACCTCGGAGAGATCTGAACTGAATCCCAGCTCTGCTGGCCATGACTTTGGGCTAATTGTTTAATGTCTTTCGGGATTATTTTCTGCATGTAGAAATGGGAATATCTTTCTCATACGGTTGAGGATAGCATTAACCATTACGAAAAGTGACCCTCATTATGAAATGATGGAAAACACATTGGCTTGCTAGGGTGACCAATTTGTCCAGCTTGCCCAGGAACTTTCTGGTTTAAACCTAAAAGTCTCTTGTCCTGGGAAACCTTTCAGTCCCAACAAAACGGGGACAGTTGGTCACTCCAGGCTTGGCATAAATGAGTTGCTCAGTAATAAAGGTGACTAATCTCCCTTGTTTCCTTCCCTCAAATCACATAGTGTTGGTACACCTGCCTGAGAAGCCAGCTGTTCCATGAGGCACAGTGAGGGAAGTCTTCTGTGTCCTTTCTGTGGATGACAGTGCCCTTGAGACACTGCTGAAATGACAATTCTGTGAATTCCACCTCTGATCTAGACCAGATTTTGTCTGAACCCCCTTGTGACGTGTGTCCCGCATTTGCAAAATTGCTGATCAGAGCAGAAGTGCAAACAGTGTGCATGGAATCTGGCGTGGATTACAGTCTTTTGGGGGAAGCAAATGACCTTATCAGGTGGGTCAGCCAGGTGGTTCCTTCTCATTTTATGGGTGAACAGGGCAAGGCACAGAGCTTCCAGAATCTAAGCCCTCTGGGTAATGGGAGCTGAGGCAGGTTAACCGTGCCCCTAGGAAAGATTCCCAGTTCTATGCAAGGAAATACAGAGCTACCCAGGAGCAATCTGTGTACAGAATTAAGCTCCTGAAATTGCACTAAACTATTTGATTTAAATACTGGTGTATCTAGGGATGAAGACCTGGGCAATGTAGATTCCCATTAATAATGAATGATTTGCTGTATCCTAATCCTGTTAAGCATACAGCTCCTCTGCAAATGTATTAGTGGCAACGTGTGTTTGTGAATTAAGCCCTTGGTGTATCAGGTTTATGAGCCTAATTGTCTATTCAAAAGGCTATCACTTTATCATGTCATGAAAATTAAAAAGGTCCTTTTTGTTGGAGTGTTTTGTTAATCCTCCAAATGATATTTTCTCTTTCTTTCTCATTTTCTTCTTATTGAGCTTTATTAGGATTTAAATGCAACAGAAGCAAATCTTGTCGTTCCACTGAAATTGATTATTAAAATAGCACCGATAATTATACGTCGGTACCAGAAAATAACACACATGGCGCTCTTGCAGGGAGATTAAGTGCCCCCCCAACTCAGATTATGCTAAAGAAGATACAGGGCACTAAGAATAGAACGGTATAATATATCTCTGAAATGGGTTAAAGATTTAGTGACTGTTCTACCTCAAGGAAGTTTGAGTGATTTCTGCTAAAATTATCATCTGGATCCAAAAATGACACCCGACAAGAAGGTATGAACAATTCATTTGCTGAGATCTTCACATCAGGCACTTCCATGGCTGGGAGCACTTTCCTGTTTAGCTCCTTTATTCATTTTCTTCCAACTATGTCTTTTCCTTTTTTGAAAGAAAAAAAAATCCTCTCACATGAAAAAATTTTGGTGGCTGGTCTCAGTCGCAAAATAGCACTCAGGGGAAGGTTGTAGCTAAATTCTGCTTGGCTGCATTTGAACACCAAAAGGATTCATCAGTCTTTTTTGAAAGTTAAAAAATAACCTTTTCTTTTAGTATGTGTTTAGAAAACTCAAAAGTATCCTTGTTTTTAAACTTCAACTGACTAAGGGCTTGCGACTGCTTTGTTTGAAGAAATTTGCTTTTGAAAAACAAAGTGTGGGGAGTTGAGAAAGTACAGGCTCAGTGCCCTGCCCAGCACCCTCTGAAAGCTCTCCCTGTCACCTCTCTAAGGACGCCCAGAGATTCTGTGTCTTGAGTGTTCACAGCGGTGGACCAGGGATAGGTGACTGAATATAGAGTGGGCAAGGAGATGACCTGTGAGGCACACCTAGGAAGTGATTGGGCTGGCTTTTCAGACAGACACGTTTGAATGTTCTTCTCAAAAATAATTTTTAAGACAACTCATGTTAGGAGACTAGACGTGTCTTCCAACTAGGCTCCAATTAGAGTTAGAATCTTAGACTCTAAAGATGGAAGGGACCTTCCAGGATGTGGTAGAGTCCAGATGCCGTATATGGATGTCTTTATGGTATGATGGCTTTTTTTCCAGGAGAATTGATTGGCTGCTTGAAAATTGCCCAATGCCAGCTAGAGCCATAGTTGATGAATAAGGTGGCTCACAGAACAGAGAACTGTTGGGTTTGCCCATCTGATGTTTGTCTTCCATCCTTTGATGCTGCCCCCTAACTCTCCTTCAGGGGAAGCACCCATCTCAACTCTCGGTCCTCAGGGACGGGAAGGAGCCCGCTCACCTTATGCTCTAGGAATGGGCATACGCCCCTGGTTCTGGCTCATGAGAAGATTCTGTCTTCTTCTTTAGTAATTGTTCAGGAATGACATGGCCCGAATGAGCCAGAGAGAGTCAGGCCCAGGACTTGTGCTGTGACCTCTGGGGTGAAGGGAGGGTAGATTCCTGGGCTGCTGGCTGCCATCTTGCTGCACAAAAGAAGAGCCAGATGGAGAATAAAGCAAACACAGAGGAGAGCAGACTGAAGACTGGAGAGAGAGACCAGGGCTGCCAGCCTTGCCTGCACTTGACTTTCCAACCTTTTGTTTCTTTCTCCCTTCCTTCCTTCCTCCCTTTCTTTCTCTCTCTCTCCCTCCCTCCCCTCCTCCCTCCCTTCTTTGGTTCTTTCATTTTTTTTTCTTTCTCTTTCCCTCCCTTCCTTCCTTCCTTCCCTCCTTCCCTCTTCCTTCCTTCCTTCCCTTTCTTTTTGGTTCAAGCCTGTTTGAGTTGCAGTTTCTGTCACTTAAACATAAAAGGGTTCTGCCTGATAATGTTGTCAAGCTGGATAAAATACTTTAGGGAACAACATCTGAAATAAAGGAACAGATTAATATTTCTGCATGACTCTGTAAGAAAAAGGAATTAATTATTGTTTGTGTCCTCATCGGAGAACCCATGGCACCACTGGCTGTATTGTAGTTAACAGGAAAGACCAGACTGTGGTCTTCAGACTTGAGAGATCTGATTTCAAATTCTGGTGGAAATGAGAGTCTATATTTGCATGTAATCAATGCCCAATCATGTAAGGTCTTTATCCTCAACTCTAATATGTTACACATCAGCCTCTACATTCCCAGTCCTGAGTTGGTAACTGTTGGTTTATGTGTTGGGATGAGGTGGTCCAGAAGAAGCATAAACTACAGTTTTGGAAGAGGATGTGTTAGTTACCAATTGCTGTGAAACAAGGAGCCGCAACTTTGGTGGCTGAAAACAGCATACATTTACCATCTCACAGTTTTGATGGCTCAGGGTCTGGGCGCAGCTTAACTGGGTCCTCTGCTCTGGGTCTCACAAGGCTACAATCACAATGTAGGCCAGGCAATTTCCTGTTTGGAGGTTGGGGTCCTCTTTCAAGCTCACATGGTAGCTGACAGAATTCAGTTGGTTGTGGTTGTGGGACTGAGGTCCTGTTTTCTTGGTGGCTGTCAGCTGGGGCTGCCGTTGGCTCCTGGGGACCTCTCTGTGGTCCTTGCGCTTGGCCTCTGCCTCTCAGAACCAGCAATTGTGTGTTGAATCCTTTCGTGCTGGGACTCTCGCTGACTTCCCCTTGGCTGCATCTCACCTGCCTCTCCTCTGTAGCATTTCTCTGACTCCAGCCAGAGAAGTTTCTCTGCTTTTAATGGTTTATGTGATTAGGTTAGGCCTACCTGGATAAGCCGGGATACTCTCCCTACTTGGAAGTCTGTAACGTTAATCTCATCTACTGAATCTCTCTTCTTACGTAACGAATTCCTGGAATTAGGGAGTGGACATCTTCGCTGAAGTTGGGGTGGGCGATTATTCTGCCTACCAAGGCAAACAAGAGAATTTCATTCCAGTCACCAGAATGGAGATATGATGTGATGTCATCACAGGAAGGCTGTCCAGTCACCTCTGCTTTTCTGTGGGCCAGAAGGATGTCACAGGTCCTGCCTGCACTCGAGGGGAGGGGACTACACAAGTATGCAACTCACAGGGGCCAGGTAGGGTGTGGCCACCACAGGGGTTAGCTGAAGGCTGGGTGGGGTGGTGTTGAGCCAGGTGGTCTTTGAGACCAGTGCTGCAGTGACAGAGGGAGGGAGGCTTTCTTCCAGCCTTACCAGAATGTTCTTTCACCACCCAGGTCAGCTCCAAGCAGCTTTCTCTTGTCTAAGTCTTCTCTTTCTCACTTATTACTGTTTCTCCTCACATGGGTGTGGGTTTGGTCGGGAATTTTGAGGTTTCCTGTGGAGTGGTCTGGCCAGGCCTTACTTTTACACTGTGCACCTGCAGAATCTATTACTTTGGGCTGAGAAGAGTGAGCCTAAGCTTTAGATGAGGATCTTTTTAGTGCCCGAGTGAGGGTTGTGCTGGAGGACGTGTGGTGCGTCCCTTTGGGTCCATGTACACGGCAGACTCTTGGCCCCCACCATCTGCGCAGTAGAGCCCATGCTGGGATGATGCAGGGAAGTGGTGTGGTTCTTCCTACCCTGGGGAACACCCGAACTGGGCATGTAAAACCGCACATGAAGTGTTGTGCTAGGAGTTCACCCTCCTTGGCCTCGTTTGCACTGGCTGCATTTCTCAACTCTCTTCTTCACATTTCTCCAAAAATCATTTGCAAAAAGATATTCTAACTGACATTCCTTACCATTAACCAGGCACCGGAGATAGATTGCCTCTTAGGGAGTGAATGAGCCCCAGTCTCCCTGAGATAATAGCTTGGCTGCAGTCTCAGTTACTGAAAACTGGGTGTCTTTGTTAAGTCGAGGTTTATCACAACTACAGCAAAAAGGAATACAAAATGCCATTAAATATCAGAATACAAAAGAGCTTCCTGGATTTATATTCTCCAACAAAACACAATTATGTTCCTCCCCCAAATAGTGATACTTATTTTGTATCTTTTTTGAAACAGACTGCTTTGCATTTTGTCTTATCTCGAAAATAGCTAGTTTCTGTCTCCCCTGCCATTTGCTTCATCTAAAACGCCTACCGTGTTCAGGACGTCTGGGAGTCTTGAATTGTGTGTTAGAGTGTGCGTATGCTTGGTGTGTGTGTGTGTGTGTGTATGTATGTATGGTTATGGCTGGTAATCTTTGTGATAGGTGGGGGTTCAGAAATTGAGTCTCTTTAAATGAACTGAATAACATAGTGACATGTAGTCCCTACCCATTGTCAACTTTGTGCAGAACGGGGCTGGTCTAACCTGTGAAGTTGCACCATTTGTGTTTCCACTTAATAGTGGAATAGCTCAAACATCTTCCCGTCTTTCATAAGACCCGAATCTGCTCATCTTCTGTGTATGAAAAGAGATGAGAAAAATACATACCTGCCCTTCTGGTTCTGGATACGAGTTTGGTCAGCACCATAAGCTTGCTGGGGATCAGTCTCAAATGTCTAACTTAAGATGAAACTCAAAGATGGAGACTGTAAAATGTCATGTGATACTCTTGGTTCAATGGTTTTATGGGCAGATTAATTTTGAGATGTATTTAGCCAGCCCAGAGTATCAGAGATTGTGATAGATAAGAATAAGAGCTCTAAAAGGATCCTTTAATAAATTAAGACTCATTTCACGTCTTAGGTGGTCCTCTGACAGCCCTTTTGTCGAAGAGTTTAGACTTTCACCTTCACGACCACATCATTCTTTAGGTAGATACTCTTAAATCGTTTAAAAAAATCCTGAACACTGAGGCTCAGCACACATTCTTCCCTATTTTGACCTGGTTTCTCCTTGTTGCTGCTCCTAGTTGCTCCTTCCTTTCTGTGAAGACTGGTGTGTGGAAGAGAAACTCAGGTCAGTGATTACTTTTGCCCAAGGTCCCAAATATTCCCACGTGGAGACAATGCAGAGAATGCAAAGTGGATGACGCATTTGCTGTTCAGTTTCTATTAAGACGCATTTGCTGACTTATTAGTAAATAGCCAGGTGCCCCCGTAGCTGAGTGGAATGGATTTGGGGGGAGGGGGGATTCCTGGTGTGCCCAGCTGCCCCTTGCACGTTGCCTAATGTCCTGGGCTCTGCAGAACATTCAAAAAATTAACACGCTTACCAAATATGTTTTTCTTGCTCATTAACTCGATGAAGCCCACTGGTTTTTTAGAATCACAGCAGCAAGTTGTAAATGATGTATGAAATGAAAAATCTTTTCTCACCCAGTGAACAGGGAGAGAAAACTGACAATGCTTTCTCACCGCGGCTGCTTGCAATCACATCTAAACATGGAGGGGGCCACATAACAGCGGTGACCTCAGAAGGCATGCGGGATGAGCACATGGTGAGCTCACGGTCAGACCCTTGTGTCCCCAGGATTTCCTCCTCCTTCACATACTCCACTGAAGCCCCAAGAGAATGTGGGTGAAAGAAATGTAGCAAGTGGCCCAGCTGTCTGCCCTCTGGGGACAGGGAGTACTTGAGTTCTGTTCAGAAATCAGGACCATCCTTCAGGGGCCACTAGTGTTTGAGGGTTAATTTGCGTCCTGCGGTTGCAGTCAGCTGTAACATGCCGTTCAGCTGCTGCTGTTCACTCACTTGATAAGCTAATACCTATTTGCAAACTCATACTGGGCCAGGCATTGTGGAGGACAAAATAAACATAAAATGTAAGCATATTAAATATAAAAACCCAGCTCTGCACTCAAACCACCTATAAGTTGACAAAAAGGGGAATTTACTTAACATTTCTCCCCCAAATGGAATAGTTTTATCCTTATTGTCACCTTTATGGTGCTATCACAGTGACTTATGTACAATAATTGACGATGGGTTATATGTTTACCCACTTTTGTAAATAGTACACAGTCATTGTTTTGAGAGGTGGGGAAAGACTGAAAGTGGAGGAAGGCAGTTCTCCTTGGCTCTGTTTCACAGGGATGGACCAACATTAACCAAACTCAAAAAGGCTGATGTGTAGACCAGAATGTAGATTTATTATTTTGAAATGTGCTTGTGACCTGAGAAGGTGCATTATAATCAGAAGATTGCAGCTGAGCATGGACTTCGAATGAGGGGCTCTGAGACTCAGCCCTAGTTATCTTTCTTAGAGAAGCTGGCCGCCCCTGGGATGGCTGTTGTGACCCCAGGCTAGGCAGCCCTCCCCTCTCGGTCATCCTGGAGGCTCTTCTCTCTCTGTTCCCGTGGTTGTCCGTCTTTCCTGACTGATGCATTCTGTTAGAAACTTAACCTCACCAGCCAGGTGACTGTCATGTCTTACAAGCCTGTGGGTCTTTCTTTCTCTAATTTTAGGAGGCTCTGCATGTGTCTTTGGTCCGCAGATACCAATTTTAGAGTTCATTTGCAAAAGGCAATGTTGTCTCCAAATTTGTGTGCCTCATTTTGTTACCTTCTACGGCATAGTAATCAGCTCACCCACGGTGCAGTAATAGAGTAGATGGCATCAAGTTCTGGAGTCTAGAAGTCCACCTGCGGCAGGAAACCAATGCTCTGTCACCTCAGTGAATAGTAACTGTGGATTTTAAGTTTGTCTCTGGCTTTGGGGTAAATTTACAGGAGATTATTTTTACTCATTTAATCCAGTTACTTTAATGATAGCCATGGAATGGCGTGGTGGTACATGAATGTAAATGTGTTAGTGTCTTCTTGGAGGAAGACACAGGACATGTCTCTGGATCAGAGTGACGGGGTGATGACTTGACTGTACCGATCTTCTGTCCACCTTAACGGTCACTGTGTATTTCTACACCGTTAATTTTTCTCATCGTGCTCACCTGCCCCTCAGTGATTGAAAAGGTGGCTGGAATAACTGGATTGACTGTGTCAGGGTTGATTTTGGTGGTTATGTGTGTGTGTGTGTGTATTTTCTGACTCTTCTTAATAAAAAAATGCCGGTAAATCAGAAGCCTTCTAGGCTTTTGTCAACACACTGATATTCTAAAAAAGACCATATTCTTGGGTGCGAAGTCCGTTGTTGACATCGGTTGCTCTGTAAGTGCTGGGAAGTTGTTCATCTTGGGGGTTAAATGTAACCATATGTGTAGAAGATAGAATTTCCACATTTCAGTATTCACAGAAATCATTCCATTATCTTCCACTCCCCATCCCCTCCCACCCCAACAATACTTTGAAGCCAATTCTTTTTCGCACAAAGATTAGCAGATACCAGTCTGAATCCATGCAAACGTTTACACAATTACCACATAGGAAATAACATTCTTAGACAATGAAAATCTGGATAATCCTGAGATGAAGTTATCTTAGAGGCCATGGGAAGCATGCAGCTTTGAAACGTGATTGCATTGAGGACTTCACACTGACAGGTGGGGAGGCCTGGGGAGGCAGAGGAACTAGAGAAGAAGGCAGATGTACTGGCAGTGGCTGACAAGCCTCTTTCACAAATTAAATGCTTGGTAGAAGGATGTGGACCTCATTTGGAGCCCCTTTATAGCCGCAAGAAGAAAGGAAATTAAACATGGGCTATAGAGGCTTAAAGAATTGGGCAAAATGAATGTAAAATAAAAGTGGTATGTCTGCTCTAGAAAAATGTTAGCTCTGAACATAGATTTATCCCTAAGAATGTCTGCAGTGTTTAGATGCTGCCTGTCACCTGGAATGGGCATGCTCTCAGTTTCATTTTTCCCCTTAAAGAAATTCTGAATGTAAAATATCTCGGGAGTCACCTTCTACTAGACTTAATCTGCCTCAGTAGCCCGGGTCATCCTGAGAAAAGCACATTGGGTTTTGCTGTTTACATATCTTGACAAACTCAGCCTCTGAGGCAATGCATACAGAACCAGCTGTAAGGACATTAAAATGAAAAGCCAGCATCTTCCCTGTTCAGTGAAATATTCACTTCAAGGCAAACTCACCGCTCAGCCTGAATTTAAAAGATGCTGCTTGAATGCAAGTTGGAGTTAGTTCGAAAGTTAGTTCACTGCAGGATGCCCTGTAATCAAAGAGGACATTGCCCCTTAAATTTTGAGAGTGTCAGACATGCACCCCACCCAGTAGGACTATAGTGATGACAGAGGATAAAGTACACATGCATATTTATGGCACTTACCTAGTGTTTCTAGAAAGCCTTTCTTCTAGGAACTCAAAAGCTTCACGAGTGTTACCTCGGGGACTTCTGATGCTGGGGAAGTCCCGCTAGACCGCCTGGTTCACCTCTTTGCCTCCAGGCAGGCCTGATCTAGACGGGCTTCAGCCTCTCCTCCTCCTGCCGTCTCTGGGGGAAGGGAACTCACAACCTTTATGACAACCCATCTAATAATGAGATTCCTCCCGTTACCCTTGAAGCATTTGTTCTTCTCTCTTGAACAGAGACGTTAATAGTCTGATCACAATTTATATACTCAGGCTGTTTTAAAGTCACCTTCTCAGCATGCTTTTCTTAACTTAAATCCTATAAGCTGTTTTCCTCAGGTTTTACTTTTGGACCGTAGAGTTGATTTCCTTGTTTTCCTCTCCTCCGGGTGGGTGGGGCCTGGGGGAGTGGGCCATGGGTGTTGAAGGGTGAGGCGTCTGGGGTCAAATACACATCAGTCAGAGTGTTTGAATTTCAGCTCTAGTATTTCCTGGCTGTGATTTGGGGTAAATTACTGGGCCTTTTTAAGCTTTGGTTTCTTCACCTGTGAAATGGAGATCATGGAGTTCTAAGTCACTGAGTTATTATGAAGATTAAATGAGATGATAAGGAATTTACACCATGCTGGGCACAGAGCCGTTTCCTCCACTACATTATTTTGAGATATGATATGCCTTATATTCCAAATAAGATGTGCTTTTGGAGAAGCTGTGAAAGAGTTCTATTTTGAAGGCACAGTACAGGTTTGGGTCCTTTGTGGTTGGCACCTGTTCTGATTGGTCCGAATTTCTTTCCATGTGTCAGTGTTCTTCCCACACCAATGGTCATATACTTAGAAATGAGTGAATTTTAAGTCAGGCTGGGAGCTAGCTAAAGAATATGTCATCATCTTGAAGTGAAATGAATCAGTCACAAAAGGACAAATACTATGTGATTCCATGTATACGAGATACCTAGAGTAGTCAAATTTATAGAGACAGAATGTAGAGAGTGGTTGCCAGGGGTGTGTGGGTGGGAGTAGGGAGAATGAGGAGTTACAGGTACAGAATTTCAGTTGGGATGAAAACAGTTCTGGAGATGGCTGATGGTGATGGTTGCACAGCAATGTGAATATCTTTAATACCACTGAACTGTACATTTATAAATGGTAAATTTTATGTTATTATGTTTTGTGACAATACAAAAAAGGAATATGTAGTGAATAATTTCATTTCTGCAAACAGAAACCCCTTTGATACTGAAAATGTTCAGCTCTTTAGTTTGACTGAGGCATATTTTCACATATTAGACAATCAGTCAATCAACCAGAAATGTATTCCATCCTTGCTCTACCTGAGGATGTGTCAGAGAATCATAAAAGTGGTGAAAGGCAGGCATGCTTCTTGCCAGTGTAGTTGGGAAAAGTGTGCCCTCAGATGAAGGGAAGGGGACACAGAAGCTGGTCTTGAGGAAATCAGTTCTGTGCTCCCGCTGATCCCTGAGAAGGAGGCAGGGGAGTGGATGTGGGTCGGAGGATGAGGGAGCAGTTTGGGATGGAAGGCAGCCTGGCTGGAGCAGACCTGGCTTCAAGCCAGGAGAGAAGGGGAGCCTCTCCCGGTGGGTGAGGAGACGCCCCGCCCAAGGCAGGGTGAGCTGTCTCTGTGCAGTGCACAAGCAGGTGCGAAAATGAGAGGCTTTCGTGGGGCCTGGGAGGCCAGACTGAGGTCTTTAGAACTGAAACTACAAGGAGCCAGTTGTGAACTGGAGAAAATAAGCAGCGTTTCAGCAAAATCTGTCAGTGGCGGGGACTGGACTGCGGGGAGGGGAGCGGAGCTCAGAGTGGCCTGTTTTCCTCCACATGGCTGTATTGTTTTTAAGGACTTGAGCAATTCGTTTCGTCTAGATGGCCCCCTACCCTGATTTGGATTTCTCTGCCTCCAAGAACCTGCTGAACACAACTACACTCTCCCCCAAACCACGTTTTCCTCACAATTTCCCAGTTTCTGTTTTGGCAACACGTTTCAGACACACACACTTGAAGTACTAATGTTGTCTTGGCCTCCTGCCTCTCTTTCAATCTGCATATTGTAGACATCAAATCATTTTGGGTTTTTCTTTTGACGGAGTCCTGGTTACAAGGGTAGGTAGTCTAGCGTTATGGAAACTAAGGAGAATAAGAACTTTAAAGGGAGCCAGTGGGTTTGGCAATAAGGTGATCACTGGCAACTCTTTTGAAATGGTTTTCAGTGTAACGTTGTGAGTGTGTATGAGACCAGAAAGACGAAGCAGGGAGTCGGTGAACAAAATGTGGCCGTGGAGGGCATAGCACCTTGCACAGATTTATTCCTCATAGGATGTTTATTCATTTCAAGGGCAAAAGAGCAAGAAGACTCTTCTTGTCAAAGAATACAACCCAGCATCTCAGCCTTTCCCCTCTGCCTTCCCTGGAGGGTGGTGGCCGGTGGTAGTGGGCACTCCTCTGCTCTCCCAGTCTCTCCGCAGTAAATGGACACACACCTGGACTTCGCTACTGCATGGGGAAATGTGGGTTCTGTGTCTGGCAAGGGCTTGGCGTCACATATGGTCCAGGTGTAAGAATAATGCGGTTTCCCCGTCCACCCTGCTTTTGTCTAGATTATTCACCTTCTTGAATTAAGTAATTGATGAACCTTCTGCATTACTGATTTCATTATGTGTTTATTCAGTCTGTAGTTGTCAAAACCACAACTATTAATGACCCAAGAAGGTGGAGGGAGAATAACGAGAAATTTGACTTTCTGTACAAGGTAATTCTCATTGCTGTCCAGAGTCTCTCTTTACCCTCGGCCCTCCCACCCAGGCTCCTGGGTGGCACCCAGACAGAACTGCTCACAGCAGCGCCTCATTCAGCCACTCGCCCCAGATCCTCCAGGTTACTCCCCACTTCGCCGATTCTTGCTCTTCCAAACCCTAGCTGTGGATTCACAGCTGCACGTTTGCTGGGGCCAGATTCCTCCTTGGCTCCTTCTGTAGAATTTCCTGATCACTCTGCTCTCCTGCCCTCTGGTATTGGCCCCCCCCAGCAGTCTCCAGGCCAGGTCTTGGCTGAGGGAAAACCACTGTCTGTGCTGGGCCCTGCCTCCTTTTCTCTGGGCAGAAGGTGAAGGTTAGGATGTGGTAAGATTCAGTGTGCTGCAGATGTAACATCATTAAAAAAACCAAAACAAACTTGAGTGAGACTTGTAACTTACCCGCTTTAAACTGTTTGCACAGACTGTTTCTCCTCCCCTCCGAAATCCTTCACTCTGGTCACTCCGACTTACTTTCCCCTCCTTGAGTCTGTCTGTCTGTCTGTCTGCTCTCTCCCACCACTGAGCCCTTGCAAGCAGCCACCCCACCCCCATTTCCACCGTGGAATGTCCCCAGAGCATGAAAGACGTCACATGGGGCCAGGCCGTGCAGTCCAGGTTGGGAGGGAGATCTGAGGAAGCCAACTAGTGTTCTAGAAGGACTGTGAACAGCAATTCATGGGGAAGGGAGCAAAGTCTGGGATCAAGTATGGTGAAGAGCATGGTCTCTCAGCAGAAGGATCATAAAGATGTGCTCTAGGAATTGTTTCCAGAGTTTCCAGACTTCGGCTGCACAACTGTGAGGTCACTGCTGAATTATTGCAAGGGGTTTGTGAATCCAAACACTGCCTATAGAAGGAACAAATGTCTCATATGTAACTTTTTCTTGCATATTTATGTTGTAATTAATTAAATATAAAGTATAACTGAGTTCATAATTACTTTTAAAAAATTGTATATGTTCTCAATTAAACTATAATTTAAGTGAGTGTACTCAGATTTTCCGTAAATTTAAGTTTGAATTCTAGCTTCACCACTGTGTGATGTTTCTTAACCTTTCTGTTGCTACTACTTCACCTATTGCATGGAGTTTTTAATTCCAAAATCATCATATTGTGAAGTTTAAATGACATATATCACACTTTAGGAATATGCTTCACAAAATTTGAATGCAAGAAATGTGTGTGATTCCTTTCTTTTTTGGAAAACCAACCAGATTCAGCAAAACCCCTGCCATTTACCAAAATGGTGTACTATTCAGTTGCATTATTGATGAATATGTTTAGTGCCAAAATGAAATATTTTCTATAAAAAAAAGCACATGGTTTTTAGAATTGATACTGAGCAGGACCCTGTGGGCACCTCCCCCCACCAACCCCTGTCTCTTGCTTATAGAAAAGCTGAGTCTCCCAGGCCTCCCTGAGTCTTAGAAGAGCAGGCTCAAGCAGCTGAATGGGACAAGCCTTCAGGCCTCGGGGACTGCAACGACCTGACCCCGTATCTCAACAATTACCTGAGCTTACTCCCTTATTTCCTTTTAGAACTTCCTTGGCTGAACAAAATCTTTGGAGTTTTTTTGGTGGTGAGGAAGCGGGGGATGTTGGGTCCACCAGACTGCAGACATTCTGATTAAAAGAACTTTCCTGTTTGGTTACCAAGGCTGTTGCCTTTAGGATCATACCCCTGCGGCTCCCTCCAATAGAAGCCAATTACTCTTATCTAAACCAATTACTCTATTCAGCTACCTCTCAGGAGGCAGCTGCAATGAGAAGAAACAAGAACCATTTAGAACCAATGGAGCCCAAAATGGTGGAGGATTTGACTTCCAGTGGACCTTGAGCCTCATTATATGCTCACTGTGATGTTTTTAGCTGCTAAATGACACACCCATCAGTGCCTTGACAGTTGACGATTGCCGTGGCAACCATTGGAAAAGTCCATTCAAGGACTGAAAGCACTGATTGATTGGCTCCAGCACACCTGGAACAAGGACATGGTGGCAGAAGCCTCTCATAGAAGTCCGAGTGGCCCGACTGGCCGTCTTGGCTGACGGCTCCCTGCTCCAGCACTTCTTTCTCTGCTTGAATGCTTTTCTTTGCCTCTCCCTGCTCGAGCATCTTCCTTCCATTTCCCCTTCTGAGCAATAAAGCTGGTCATTTCATCCCTCTGCCTCTGCTGTGTGACTTCTTTCACAGATGGTGGCGAGGACCCACACTTTGGTGGGCTTCCTAATTTAGGGGTCTCTATCCGCGAACACTCCTGCTTCTCTTACAGAGAGCACCATTAGCTGTAATTGTTGATAAATGTTAGCTATCGTTAATAAATAGAAGACACTGGCTATCCAGCTTTCACAATAAATTTCACAGTAAGTTTAAAAAATCAGGTCAAAGTAAAGGAGACATTGGCTTAAGTCATGTGTTTAATTTAGATTTCTAAAAATGCCTAATGAAAGTAGTTAATTTAGGCCCAAGTATGTATCAATGACACTAGCTTATAGAGAATTTAAGAAAATCAGAGAACCAGTAGGAAAGCTCCAGCTATTTAAATTGCTGGGCTTTCAAAAATTCAAGGCATGTGGCAAAATTTGGCCTTCAACTTAATCAGTAAATAGGCATTTTCCTTATTTTGTTTTTGTTTCATAATGTATGTATCAATGTGTAGGCCAAAGTAAGTAGATATCGAGTTTGATCTCTCTAAATATCTCAGGGAGGCATTTTCTTTTCTTTATTCTGAGGTGTCCTGATCGATAAATATTATTGCCCTATTAAAGGTATACAGCAAAAACAGCACTGCTCCTGATTCTGAACATATGTATCCCTGAGGCAGTGCGCAAGCCTGGAGAAAGTTAAATATAATGCAGCGGGCGCCCAGCTGCTAATCTTTATGGTTTGCCTTGACATTTAATACACCAACAATGGCGATTTGCAATGTTTTTTTCCTTTACTATCTGGATTCTATATTGGTTTCCTAACTTCAGCTGACTTCTATCTTCCCTTTCTCCCATCCACTCCTTTTAAGAAAAATTAATAGACTTCATTTTTTAGGACAGTTTTTGGCTTCCAGAAAAATCGATCAGAGTACTATGGTGGTTCCTTTTATAACATTTTGTGTCAGTGTGGTAACCTTGTTACCACTGATGAACCAATATTGATACATTTTATTAACTAAAGTCCATTGTTTAATTAGGGTTCCCTCTTTGTATTATACAGTTCTATGGGTTTTGATCAAAGTATAATGTCATGCATCCACCATGATGGTAGCATACAGAGTAGTTTCTCCTCTGCTCCACCTGTTCAACCCTCCTTTCCTCTGAATCCCTGACAACCACTGATCTTTTTATTGGTTCTAAAGTTTTGCTTCCTTCCTCCCTTTTTAGATTCTTTATTTTGGTGGTTTTGGTTTTTTGCTAGATTATTCTTGCTAACTGGATAGGCTACTTTGTCTTACTTCCTAACCTCCATTCCAAAATTCTGTGCTCCAAGAATTGGTTTCACTATTACAAATTTTGCATATAAACCAGAGAGTTCTATATAAAGGAAAATACTTGAATTCTTTCTAATCTAATGTGGTTTCCTCTCTCTTCCAGGAAACTTCTTCCTCAAGTAGATACCCACCAGCTTCAATTAGGTCTAATAAAGCATGTCAAAGTTGGGAGGCAAATCTGAAGCAAACCTCTTTTGCAAGCCCATTTTCTCCTTTAATTATTTTGAGCCAAGTGTTACTGGTACCTAAATTATGCTCCCACTTACCATAAATGGGGCCCTTTGGAAGATGCATTCTCTCTTTGAGGTTCCCAAGGTATTATTTACTGTGCTGCAGTATTAGTTAATTGAAAGCATCTTGCTTAGATCTTGGAGCTGATGGCTTATTTTCTGCCCATCTGCCTAAAATGAGTTATACTTAAAGGACAGGCAGTTTGCAAGTGTGATTAAGTCATATGTAAATAGCAGTAATCCCTTTTCCTTGGGCTGTTAGATCTGGTCCTGTGTGAAACTCTGATGGGAGTTCCTTAGGTAAATATACAGTCTTGAGACTTGCCACATAGAGAGAAATGTTATATGAAGCAGTATGCCATATTTAATTTTAATATTAGCCCATGAGATTAACAGAGATGAAATTTACCTTGGGAAAGAGAGCTGACAAAGGTCACCCAAAAGGAGAAATAATCTCTTTGATTTTCAAATTTTTTGCATAGAAAAGAATTTCTTTGTCCCTTCTCTTTCTTATTCCTTCCCTCCCTGTCATCAGGGACCCCAGATTCTCTCTTGAGCTCTGAAGAGGCTGAGATTTAGGGCCTGTGGTCGTGCCTGAAGTGTATGATGGAAGGAGAGTCTAGTTTGTGGCTGTCCTCATGAGATGTGGCTTGGCCTTCCTTATAAAGAAACAGTATGAAGTTCAAGATGCTTCGCCCATGACTGTGTCATTTGGGGGCGTATTTTGATCTCTGTTGCCTAGCCCTCAATCAGTACGGTCTCCCTCCCTCCCTCTCGCGCTCTCTCACTCCTCTCTCTTTAAAAAATTTTTTTTAATAGTTTATATTCTGTAGTTGGTAGCTGTCCCCATGGACTTTAATAAAGCTTTCAAATCTGAGAGGCTAGGTTGGTTGGGGCAGTTGTTTTTCCTTCTTCCAGTTGACAGTCAGCTCTATTTAACTCATTTATCTGTCGTAGCTTTGATTGATCTTACAAAGCACTGAAAACACAACTCCTCTCACCATCACAGTGAATCCCTTATGTACACATCCTGTGTGCTTCTCCTGGTGGGGCCAGAGAAGGTTCTGGAGACTAGTGGCACAATACCACTGTTGATCCACACACATGGGAGGAAAACCCCGTGGGTTACTTGCGAGCTCGGACGGCTCTGGTCTCTTTTTCCTCCCTTGCCACAGTGGGCTTGGGAGCTTCCGCTTTCGGTCGTAGCTCAAGATGAGTTCATTTAATGTGCCACCCTTGAGGTTCTGGGTGAGGTACCTTGGGAAGGTTAGTGTGAAGAGTGTTACACAGATAAGCATTGGAGCTCGTTAGATTTTATCTACAGTTTGCAAATCCTTTCTCGTACCTAGAAACACGAGAGAACTGATTTTGCTTTTTATGAAACGAAACAAAACAAAAACACAGCCACAAGTCCAACTATTTTTATGAGAATTTTATGTTGCTTCTGCCCACACAGCACTGAGAAATTCTTCATCCTATTTATACCCCAAGTCCAAGAACATTCGCAGCCTTGGTTGCTTTCGGAATTTGAAGTACAGTAGACGTTTTTAGTACACGTCTATAGTGTTGGATTAAAAGTGGTCGAGTGCCGTGAGCTCTGGGCTGTGTGTGTGACTGCTGTTTCATTTATTTTAATATCACTTAATGCTAACAAGGGTTAAACATTAACGCTAACAGTGGTTGACTATTGAGAGCTGCCTGGAGGGAGGCAGGTGGCTGGGAGGGAGAAGAGAGCCTCAGCCTGGCCCCTGCCCTGCAGCCTCCCCCCTGTGCCGCGGCGGGTGGTCTTTCCCTGCAGGCTGAGCTCTGTCCCTGGCTGTGGCAACCAGCTGAGAACCTGGTGGAAGCCCTGGTTCAGGCATTCCGCTAACTCACCGTCAGGTCAGGTTGAATTTACTGCTCGCTATTCTCCAATCTTCTGTCACAGTTCTCGTAACTAGGCGTCTGCCCTAGTCCTGTAACCAAGCGACAGTGCCAGGCCCAGTTCTGGGGACTGGGCCCTCGCTGTGACCCATGTAGCTGCATATCCTGCCAGTACCAGGTCTCCACGTGTGGCCTGGCCCCTGCCAGTACTTCTCCTCCTGGAAGTGAGCCCACCTCGACTTCCTCCACTTGCCTTCTCTCAGAGTCTTCAAGGTGTTGGTGTTCATGGGCAAATGCTGAAAAACCACATTTTGTTAAATACTTGTTTGCACACCTCGTTTAAGCCGTGGCTCCAAAGCATTGTGATTCTTTGCTTATATGTCTGTCTCCTTCCTTAGACTATGAGCTACTTGAAGGCAGTTACTGGGCCACTTCTCTCCCCATCCATCCATCCATCCATCCATCCATTTCTCTGCAGCATTTATTCAGCACCTCTCATGTGGGAGGTACCGTGTTTGGCACTAGGAATCGAGCGATGAGTAGGAGATTACCTTCCTCTTCCCTTGTAGCATCAGCCTCTAGCACAATGCCCTCGCTAGTGGTTGGTCAGGAAATGTTCATTCATTCAGCTGAAGGAATGAATGAACTGGTGCCTCGTTACGCAGTGGTCTGGCTTCTCACATGGGTTTCCTCTGGTTGTCTAGAGCAGGCTGGAACTGTTCTCTCTGCTGGGCATGCCCAGTCTCCTGTCTCTGCCTCTTTTCATCTGATGTGTCCAAGACTAACAGGCTTCCAGAACTCTATTCTGATCCACATTTTGGTTTCACCTCACCCAGTGGGTTGGAGGTAACTGGCATCTTAGAAGATAATTTTGCTCTGGGCTAGTGAATCCCTCCCCTTTCCCTGTGGACTGCTGTTGCCTTTTGAGAGTCTGAGTGATAATGAGTGTTTAATGCCCAATAAACACTATTTAGTCAGTTTATTGTCCCTCCCCCCCTTCTTTAGACTCAGTGTGGACTAGTGATTCTCAAAGTGTGGTTCTAGGATCCTTGGCGGCCCCAAAGACCCTAGCAAGGGGCCCACAAGGTCCAAACCATTATCAGAATAATAATAATAATAATGAGTGCTATTTGCCATTTTCACTGTTTCTCTCAGGAATCTATGGTGGATTTTCCCAGACACTACATGACATGTAACTTGCAGTAACTTAAGTGCAGAAGCAGATACAGTTATTCAGTTCTTTTTTGTTAAGCCAGCATTAAGAGATTTAGAAAAAGACAAAATAATACCATCTTCTCACTACGATTTTTTTTTTGTTTTGGAAGTCGTTTTTATAATTAAAAATGTATTATGTTAACATGTGATGGGTTTGCCATTGCTATTTTTAGGTAAACTTAAAAAATTCTCATTTTGAATATGGTAAATATTAACAGACCTGTCAATAGTGATAGCCACCATAAACAGAAGCTCTCTGGGGGCCTCAGTAATTTTTAAAAGTGTACAGGGTTCCAAGACCAGAATGTTTGACAATCACGAATGTAGACTGATGTAACCATGTGTGCAGGTGGGCAATCATAGGGCTTGAATTTACTTATTTTACCGCTTACAACCTGCTGGTTTCACCACTCGCTACCGTGTGCCCTTGGGTAAGTTACCCTCGTTTGGCTGTAGTGTTTTCCTTGGTAGAATGAGGATAGTAGCACTCATTATCTAAGTCACAGTTTGTTGAGAGAACCAAGTGAGATAATACATCCTAGACACTTTGAAGATGGCTTGGCGCAGAGTAAGTACTGATTACTTACTGACTCATGACAGTGTTTTAAATGTAGTATTTATTTATTTCAGAAAATTTAGAGAATATGGAAAACTATTGGGAAAAAATGAAAGTCACTTATGATCTAACTACTGGAGAGAGTCATTGTTTATCTTTCAGTGTGTTTCTTTCCAAGTCATGTGTTTGTGTGTCTGTGTATTTAGTCTTTACACAAAGTTCTGTGCCCTGCATTGTGTAACATATTCTCAGCAATCCATTATATAGTCATATGAAACATGATTTTTCATGGCTCTATTATATTATATTTCATTATATAGTCAATATATGCCTTAAATAAATTTAACCCTTCTCCTTTTAGAATGGGTCCAATTTTTCACCATTATAAATAATGCATAATTAACACTCCTATACATAAATCTCTGTCCATATCTGTGATTTTTTTTTAGGATAAATTTGCAAAAGTATAATTACTGGACAAAAGCTCTTTATGGATATTTCTAGGTTGTTATTTGGAGAGCTTGTATCCATATGTTCTTTTCCACAGTGTATGAGAATGTCCATTTTATAGCACGTACATTTGCCAACATTTAAAATTATTGTTTTATTTTAAAATTAACTTATTTTGCCAGTCTGATAGGGCACACTGGCACACACAATTTTTTTTACATACTCATTAATTACTAATAAGTACACTTTTTGGAAATTTGAATTTTCATTTTATGAATTGCCATTAATTTCCTTTGAATTTTAAAAAGTGTGATTTATTACTATTACTAGGTATAAATCCTATTGATTTATAAGAGGTCTGTAACTTCTGTCTATTAGACTTATGGCAAATAATTTTCCTTCATTGTTGGTTGACGATTTTTTTTGGTTGATTTTAAAAAATATGCTGAAGATATTTTGTGAAAGATTTTCTGTGGTCAGATCTTTTGGTCTGTTTTAAACCTTTTTTCTTCCCTTTGCTTTTATGCTTGGAAGCCTAGCCTTATCTTGAATTTAACTACTTTTGTGACATATTTTCTTTTCTCTCCCCTTTTCTTAGTTTTCCTTCCTTCCTCCTTCCTTTTCCTCTCTCTGTCTCCCTCTCTCTGTATTTGTTGTATAACATTAACTCTTCATACATCTGGATTTTATATTGCTGCACGGCTGAATTTCAGCTCAAGCTTGTTTTTTCTTTTTGAAAATAGCCAATCCTCTCAATGAAAGTTTCTGAGTAGTCTATCCCCTCCTCCTTTATTTAGGATGGTTTCTTTATCATCTATATAGAGTCTGTTTCAGGGCTTTGCATTTTCAATTTGTTGATCTGCACAGTAGTTACTGTGCCAGGCTCATGCTGTTTTTAGTTGGTTTCTTAGTATATATTAATATCAGATATCTTTTTGAATTTTTTTTTGGTCTCCCATTCTTCATTTCCTGTATCCCATTGACATCATGGTTTTGATTCAGATAGAGGTAAAAATTAATTTCAGAATTGTCATCTTTACAGTCTTCTCCTGAGGAACATGCCCTATCACTCTACTCATTAAGTTCTTCTTTTATGTCTGTCAGAGAAGTCTTGGATTTTCTTCACACAAATATCACACATTTATTGCTAAGATTATTTCTAGGATTTTTCTGTGAATGATCTTCACTTCCTTTTAGAACCTTTGTTTATTGTTGGTATATACAAAGGCTATTGATTATTGTATATAAATATCTTACATTAAGAAATCTTGAATTCTTAATATAAGATGTTATTAATATAACATAATATAAGGTGTTATTAAGTTTCAGAGTTTACAGGAACAGCTCTTGTTTTTTAAAAAATATGTATAATCATATTGTTTGTAAATCACTGTAATTTATTTGATATATTCATATAATAGAAAAATATAATCTGTTAACATGTTGCATATCATGTTATACAAAGCATTATCTATTACATATTTTTGTTTCATGTCTTACTGATTAATTAGAATTTACAGGCAGAAGGTTAAACAGTGATAGCAGATATTCTTATCTGGGTTTCTTCTAGTGTTTTGCAATTAAATGTTAACTGGTAGTGTGAGATACACCGTTTTTATTATTTTGATGATGTGTCCTCCCACTAGTCTGTCTGTCCTTCCTTCCTTCCTTCTTTCCTTCTTTCCCTTCTTCCTTCCCTTCTTTCCTTTTCCCCTTTCTTTCTTCCTTTCTTCCTTCCTTCTTTCCTTTCTTTCTTTCTCTTTCTCTCTTTCTCTCTTTCTTTCTTTCTCTCTTTCTTTCTCTCTTTCTTTCTTCCTTTCTTCCTTCCTTCTTTCCTTTCTTTCTTTCTCTTTCTCTCTTTCTCTCTTTCTCTCTTTCTTTCTTTCTCTCTTTCTTTCTCTCTCTCTCTTTCTTTCTTTCTTTCTTTCTTTCTTTCTTTCTGTCTGTCTGTCTTTCTTTCTGTCTTTCTTTCTGTCTTTCTTTCTTCTTTCTCTTTCTTTCTACAAGACATGGATAGAATATTCCCAAGTGGCTTTTGGTATTGACTGTACTTAGTGAAGTTTTACTTACGTGATCTTGTGCACGACAGTAATAGAGCCCATAATAGTAAACTATCCTTGCAGTCCCAGGATAAAACCCATCTGCTCAGATTTTTCTTCTTTCTGAGGTTTATAGGATTCCTTCGTCTTCCAAAGATAAAAGATAAGGGAAATTGACTAGTTTTATAGGAATTGGTAGTAAACTGACCAGCTACTTTAAAAATGCAATTATATGTGAACTTTCTGAATTTAATGACAAATCTATTCCAGAAATTACTTCTCAAGTTTTAAATCTGTAACAATACTTTTCTTTCTATATAAAAATACTTTATAAACTATAGTTTTCATTAATAAAGGCAGTCTTCTTCCTTTTCCTTCTTTTTTCTGTTTAATATGACTTGGACCTCATGTGTTAGCAATATTCAGAGAGTTGAAATCTTAATCCAATTAGGGAAAATGGTTATACTGCATTAAAAATGAATGTCCATTAAGGAGTTCATTTCTTTATTATTTGCATTGCCTTATATAAAATTGGGATACTAGGGATAAAATATGGGTGGTCTAGAGACTTGACATGAATAGACTAAAGCAGTTACATAGTAATAATTAAACTATAATGCTTTAGTTTTTAAATGTGAATATATTTTTGGTGGATTAGGACTCAGAAACATTGTTTTTAGCAATGTTGACCATGATTACATTTATATCTCCCAAAATAAAAATAATTACAGAATGTTACCAGAAATAATTTTTTCTCATTTTTTCTTAGAAATTAGTTTACTCATTTTAGCTGCCAGCAGAAACAAACCAAATAATTATGACTTCAATTAAGACTTTTATTAAACTACAAAAGAAGCCTCAGACTTTTAGGGAAAACACAGAACAGAGAGTTTTTCTGGTAGATTTGGTTTTGGTGTGAGGCAGTCGTCAGCCTTTGATCACTTCCTAGTTGGATGCTAAGGACGTCCACCTAAAGGTTCTGCACCCTGAGGAGTCGGACTTTGGAACTATGAGGAGGGCTGCTCTCACTTCCTCTGCACTAGTGAGGTCTTGGACGTCTCCCACAGACACTGGGGTGCTTTCCTCCTTATCTCCCTTGGTGGGGTGGGGGATGTCCCTCAGTTCCCCTCATCTCAGCCTGGTCAAAGGGCACCGGCCACCTGTCAGGTGTTGGCCATGATTCCTCAGATTGGCTGCCTTGACTTCAAAGCACTGGGCTTCAGTCCTCAGAATTTGGTTTTAGTCATGGCCCTGTGAACAGGACCAGTACATAGATGTATTTGCCTCATCCTGATTCCAGAGGAAATCACAGAAATGCAAGACCTGTCTCTGGCATGCGTTAACCCAGCTGGGGTGAGCGGGAATCACCAAATGCTCCATATGTTTGTCCATGTGGCTGCTGCCCATTCGACATTCATAGCTGAGTGTTGAACACCAGGCCCTGTGCTAGATCCAGGGCTAAAGACGTTAGGGTGACATTGTTTCTTAAAGCAAGTGAAACTGTTCTGCTCCCCTGACGTGCCAAGCAAACACTTGTGAGTGTCTTCTGCACAGTTTCTTAGTCAGGTGGTGAGCGTGGCTGGACTCCTTGGCCTCATGTAGCCTTGACCATTAAATATTTAGTGCCAGTGGAGGCAAAATGGCTGTGGGACCATTGGTTTAAGACGGTAAATGACATGGTAAATATTACAGATTCACTTCCTTTGATGAAAGAAAGGATAAGAAAATAATTCCTAGTCATCTTAAGTACTCTGGGTCAGCAAAATAGTATGCTCGGTTTCAAAATTAATACTGCAGAAAACATCGAAGTGTGTATAGTATTATTTATACTAATTGTTCAAAGCTATTAACCTTAAAAGGATTATTTTTATTGTTTTTATATCTTGTGTTTATGTCTTGGTTATAGCAAAACCAAGATAATCAGCATTGGAAGAAGAGCCTAAAGGCTTTAAAGTCATATAGGGGAGAATCTGTTTTTAGATGGTTAATGAATATATTCGATTCTGAATTTTCAATTGGATGCACCTAATTTATGTATAGCATAGAGATGTCAAGAAGCAGAGAGATGGGGTGGATTTCATTGTAATTCAGCATCTTGTTGGCTGGGGCTCTGAGAGATGTCTAACCGTCTAATGTCAGACCCGCCATGGCTCCTCAAAGTGGTTTGCTCAGACTTCAGGCAGAAGCTGACCATTCCCATCAAAGCAGGATTCAAACTGTCCTTTCCCTGTGGCATAACTGGAAAAATGCTGCTAATGGTAGCAGAGGGAAAATGGCAGGAGAGCTTGTTCAGGTTAGAGAGGGAGAGGCAGTGACAGCAAAGACGAGAGCATCTCTGGGAGTTCGGGAGACTGATGTATAGACAGCATTCTGCTGGGGATGCTGTGTAGCTGGAGAGGGTGCGTGTCACCCATTATGGCCCTAGGGTGAATGGGGACCACTCACTGTAGGTCCTGGGGGGCAACAGAGGGACTCCTGAGAGACCTAATGACAGCTTCCTCCTCTCCAGGAACGTGGCCGCCGTGGTCAGAGGGCACGTATGCCTTCAGGGCAGACTGCTCTAGGCCTCAGCGCGCTGTTCAGCCCCGCTCCTGGATTTGCTGTTCTGCCAGTTCTCTGAGAATTCTTTGTGGAGTGCACATGCCCCACACTACCCCCTCCAAAACTGGCCTCTTCAGGACAGGCCTGCCAGAGCTTGGACCCTGAGGAGCAGCTCCTCTTCTTCCTGCCAGGCCAGTGGAGCAGCGAGGCAGTAACGTCCAGTGACTGCCTGGGTCCGGGGCTGGTCCCAGACTTGGGTGCACAGAGACAGCAGAGCCTCAGCAGTGCCGCCAAGGCTGTTTTGAGGTGTTACCTATGAAAAACAGCTGAGTCCAAGGACCTCTGGGGAAGATTTGAGAATGCGATGAAAATGATGGTTTCAGAGAGAGGTGGACAGAGAGATGGGGGTACCTCCGGATCACAGTTGCTGAGGGGTTAGGGGCTATGGGACACTAGCACCAAAATCCTCTGGGGGCCATTGCTTAGGGGTGAAATCTGGAAGGACAAAGACATAATGCTCCTCAGAAGGTAAAAGAGTCTCCAAACCAATACTCCAAACCAACACCAATGTATTATTTTAAAGTTACATCATTTAAATTTACACACGCACGCACATACAGGGCAGATACCCTTTCCTCATTTAAACCTGTGTACAGTGCATTATTGTCTAAGGATTTTAAAATACACTTTATGGGTTATAATCAGTAAGAGTTTGAGAGCAAGTTTTGTCTGAGTTCAGAATTTTCTCATGAAGATAAAATTTGGTGGTTCAAAGACCCAAAAGCTAAAATATTGGCTGTATAGTTTATAAGTTCTATTTCTTTTACTCCAGTACCTTTCAGAAGTCTGCATAATAACTGTATCTTAGCCCAGGGAACCCACATGTCTCTGGCAAGGGGATCCTTTCTTTTTCTAGAGTGGGTTTGAAAGTCTCTTGGTGCCAGGGGTGGAAGTGGAGGCCTGGGCCGTCCTCCACGGGGCTCTCCGTCATGTGGGCAGTACCAGTGCGGGCCTGTCTGATTTCACGGGGCAACCAGGAGTGAGGATAAGTTAATAATAACCTCCCACGAAGGCCTTTGGTTAAAACAGACACCTTAAATAGCACTTAACATTCCCTTTCTTTTCCCTGGATGGGGAAATCTGGGGATACCAGGGCTTGTAGGGGTGTGGGCCGGTCACCAGAGGGTGTATGGGTGCCTGCGACTCCCAGGGCAGGATGGTGGGGCTGCCCCTCCTCAGCCCTCTCCGTTGTTCCTCCGCAGCTGGGCAGTCCGTGCGGAACGAAGAATGCCTCTCCAGCATCTGTCTCCTTCCCAGCCCAGCCAGGAAGGGAACCCAGGGGGTGCCTCTGCCTGCAGGGCTGACGTTTCTCCTTCCCATTTCACTGTGGGAGGCAGGTGACCCTTTTTGAAAGAGCTCAGTTTTCTTGTTCAAAGGCGTGCTCTCCAGACGGCATCTGGAGAAGTCTGGCTGTAACTGTCTATGTCTTCTCATGATCATGAGTTCTTTGGAGACTATTTCCAGGACAGATTCTGCTGGAGATTTGGGATCAGTTTTGCAGATGCTGTAAGGATAAATATTCCAGACATGTTGACCTTGGGGTGAGGTGTGGATGCTTTAAATGGAGCAAAACCAAACAAAATGCAGTAGTGGCCACGTACTCAGACAACACTCCCATCCTGAACAGACGTTGTCTGTGAGGTTGAAGTACATGGCGGTGGGGGACACGGGACGAAGGAGGTGAACTTGCAGCATTTGCAGGCTGCTCTATACACATTACCTTATTTAATATTGCTCAGAAGCATTGTGCAGTAGGATATTTTAGACTTCTGTTTCATCAGTGAGAAAACAGAATCTGAGAGGTTAAGACACTTGTCCAAATCACAGTGAGTATGTGCTGGAGCTGGGGTTGCACCCACTTCTCAGCTCCACTTTCTGTGTTCTTTCCCTTCCCCATTGTTAGTGGGACACCCGGTGGCCTGGTGGCTGCCACCACCAGTGCCCCATGTCAGTGTCTGTGTGGATTTGGGGTGGCTGGTTGGGTGCACCCAGGGTCAGGAGTTCCTGCTGTAGAACATCTAAGTGGCATTCTTTATCCTGCGACTCTCAGAAACAAATCAAGAAGAACCAGATTAATAACCCGAGTTAACAGGATGCAGGTTTCCTCAGTGACTACACCAGAAAGCACAGAGTGAGGGGCTTTGGTGTCAGAGAACACGGATTTGAATCTAATGGTGTGATCTTGGGCAACCTCCTCAACCTCTGGACTCGGTTCCCTTTTGGTGAAATGGGGCTTAAAACAGTTTGTACCTCAAAGGGGTATTGGTGAGGATTAAATATGAGGTAACATAAAATAAGCACTTAATACGTGCCTGGGACACAGTGAGAACTAAGTGTTATTATTACCTATAATTAATTGAATTAATTCAACAGGTCTGGCTTTTGATAATCGCCTCATCACTTGCAGTTGGATTTTTTTCTTGCCATTTGTGTCTAAGAGGCTGACTCTCCATCCCAGTTCCTTCATTCTTGCCCTAAGTATCAAGCTTATTTGTTGATTATTTGTAGGATATAGGAATTGCCTGGAAGGATGTTACTATATTAAAAAAATAAACTTCTAAGAGGGAAACCCAGTGAGGAAGAGCATTCATTTAAACTTGCAGCAATGCAAACATGAATAAATATTCTTGCGTGGACCTGTATTTGTTTGTTGGTAAACCCTGCTGTGTATTTACCTTCCATCTCTGGCGTAAATGGTGTATGTGTGGAGTAAAGACTTCTCCTGGAAGTGTCAGCGCTCTGAAAGAAGCCCCACTGTGGGGAGTGATCCCCGTGTGCACAGCACAGTTCTCACCTGGGGCTATCTTGCTGTCTTCCCAGTCCTGTCAAGGATTTGAAGGACTAACAGAGAACTTAGAGAATGGATGTTCTGGTAGTTAACCAATTTTAAAAACCATGCTTAAACCTGGGTTTAGAAGTCTTATCCACTGTATTAGTTCGAGCTGCTCTAACAAAGTAATAGACTGGGTGGCTTACGAACAACAGAAATTGGTTTCACACAGTTCTGGAGGCTGAAAGTCTGAGATCGATCAGGGAGCCAGCATGGTCAGATTCTGGCAAGAGCCCTCCTCTGGGTTGCAGACTCCTGACTTCTTGCTGTGTCCTTACATGGTGGAAGGCAGAGAAGAAGCAAGCTTTCTCATGACTCATGGAAGTGCAATAATCCCATTCATGGGGGCTCCATCCTCCTGACCCATCTCATCCTAATTACCTCCCAAAGCCTCCCCCGCCCCAATACCATCACAGGGAGGGCATTAGGTTTCAACATATAAATTTTGGGGGGACACAAACATTCGATGCATAGCACCCACCCACCCCCTCTTGTTTCACTGAGGCTTAGTCTGAGGGGCAGTTGTCATTTATCATTGTCCCTGTACTGCTGTCTTTTACAGACGCCAGGCCTGTTTCACTCATCCATGGTACCTCCCATCTTATTCACCTCATCAGGCAAACCCACTTACTGAGCTCTTTTGTGCAACTCGACTGCTCTTTTCTGTAGGTCTTCCCGCCTCCCACCTGGATTGCTACTCACATTCTTCAGTTAATATCCTGTCTCTTTCATTAAAAAAGTCCTGCTCAATCCTCCATGAATTCTCCTAAATTCTTCACTACATAACCCTACCTGGTTTCAGTCATGCTGATCATCCCAGCAAACAGTTAACAAGGAGGAAGGAAGAAGAAGGAGAAAAAAAAAAAAGTAAAATTAACATGTACTGAGTACCTGTTAGATAAATGGAACTTTTAGGTTCTATTCTTACTTCTCAAAGCAGAAATTGAGGCCCAAAGGGGTCAAAGGTCCCACAGTGTTTTTGGTGTGGCAGATCAGGACCTAAATCTAGACCTGTCTGATTCAAAGATCCACATTCTTTACACAATAATAATATTTGTACCTTTTTTGCTGGGATTAGTTTTTCTTTTAACCTTGGTCATTGTAAAACAAAACGCAGATGAATATGGAAAACCACATGCAACAAATGTGTGGCTTTGTGGAGTTTTATAAGGTGAACAAATACCCTTGTAAGTGCCACGGTAGTCAAGAAGCAGAACTTTGCCAGACACCCTGGGGGGGCCTCCATGTGCCTCGTCCCCACCACTGCCCACTCCCTTCAAAGGAAGCCACTACCCTGACTTTGCATTTTAAAATGGTTCTGTCACTCAGCTATGCATCCATGAAGCATTTATTTGATTTTTTTTTTTTGAGTTTCATAATTATGGATTTCCCCACGTCCCTTTCTTTTCCTTAAAACTTGTATGTTGAACAACTAGGCCATTTAAGTTTCCCAGAGTCAAGATTTTGCTGCGTGTGTACACACAGGGCATCTTGATATGTGCGTCTAGCTTTTCTGTTCCCAATAGACTGGCAGATGAATAGAGGCTGGAGCAGAATCAGGGTCGGTCTCTTTAAGAAGACTGTTGCTGTGTCTCTTAGCAGGAGGGGCGACCATGCCTGCTTTTTACTCTTGATGTTAGCAACTGTTGATCCTCAGTGCCTAGATCCAGTAATTTATAGGGGTTGTCAAGTGATGGTATTACAATTCTACCACTTTGTTTTCATTTATTAACTGAGAAGCTTTTATGAGATAATATTTGCCCTCATCTACTATTTGGTCACCCAGACACGAAAGGCAGGATAAATGCCTGATTTCTCCTTTCATTCACCCAATTTTGAGATTATGCATTGGTTCTCTGTCACCTTTAGAAAGTGTCCTCTTTAAAAAAGTCATTATTAAACCCATGGATTTAAATGGGTTTCAGTCCACTGCAGTTTTACTCCTTCCTGAAGCTCAGACAGACCTGGACAGCTTTCTCGATATCTGGCATATCAGGATGTTCCAGGGTTGTCTTCTTACCTTTACATTTCTTTTCTCACCTCTTGCTCCAAGAAGCTCTCCTTGCTTTTTAAATAATGGGAAATGACATATCAAGACTACAACCTAGGGAATCAAAAATGCTCGCTATTACTGGGATTGCTCATTCTTTCTGGACTTTTCCAGTAGACAGATCTACGAAATAAACATGTGCATGTGCTTTCTTAGAAATACAGTATCTTGTAAATTCACATTGATAGCTCCAGTTCAAATTCAAAACTACAGGATTTTCACTTACACTCTTCTACAGTGTAACTGTATCTTCTTTCTTCCACATCAAGAATGACACAGGGGATTATAGGATTGGAATATCCCATAATTACTCATTTGCTTTATTCCATGCTACACCTAAAAAAGTCTAGGAATAGCACTAATAGTGCACCTCCAATTCTGATTACTGAAAACAGTGAAATAAAATTACTAAAAATAGGTAAATATTTTTTTTATTAAAAAAGGATGAAATGTACACATCATGTTCCTCCCAATGAAAGAGCATAACAACACCTGTAGTCTTGCAAAAGGATTAAAGCTGAGACTGCTTAAGTCTCTGAATCCAGAGACTTGAACATTTCTGCCAATTTAGGACAGGAAATATGCTATCCTCAGTTTTCTTCCATTTGAAAAATGACCATGTTTTACCTCCACTGCCAGCTCATTTAGATATTGTGTATATAATCTTTCCCTTTAAATTCCCTTTTACTCTTAGTTCTCCAATTAATTCTCTATTTGATACTCATCACAAGTCTTTCTGTTGATGTCCCTCTGGCCCTTCTGTTTATCTGAGTCTTGTTTTCTGATGGATTCTTTAGAAGAGCTCATGGAAACAATGTTAGCTGAGGCTTGCATGTTAACAAAAGTTTGAGCCCTTTTAACTTGAAGGTCAGGTTTGCTGGGTATTAAATTTTTGGTTCATGTTTTCTTTCTTTGAGAATCTGAAATATATTTCCTTATTTTCTTTTGGCACAAGAGTTGCTATGCAATGGTCTGATGAAAACCTAATTTCATTCTTTTATAAATCATATGCTGTTTTTGTCCAATGTCCAAATGACCTTTTCCTTTATTCTTTAAAGGCCAGCTGTTTTATTAGAATGTGACTTGGTGTTGATCATTCTGGTTGATATTCTCAAGAACACAGAGAACTCTTTCAATATGTAGTTTTGCACCTTTTTTTAATATTTGAGGAAAAAATTTTTGAGTTATAGGTTTTATTATTTATTCTGATTCCTTGCTCTGTTTTTCTATTTTAAGGACAAGTATTATTCACATGCTATATTTTCTTTGTTTATCTCCAGTATTTCCAATCTTGATTCTTTAAAAATCTTTTTATAAGTTAATTTTTCATTAAACAATTCCCTCCTTTTTAATCATCTGAAGGCACTGTTTATTGTGTTTATTCACTCTTGTGTTTCCTATAATTCAGTATTATTTCTAAAATGATTTTTCTTATGTGTGTAATTTTTTCATTTTTATCTCATCCTTTCTGAGTTTTTCTAATTCTGATTTATTGTCCTTTCATCTCTCATATCATCTCATTTTCTTCATGTTTTTAGTTTGTTTGAAAGAGTATATTACAGTGTTGATTTTTTTGGAATGTGTCTTTCTGGCATGCTTCCGTTTTCTGTTGGGCTGTTATTCTGATAAATACCTCACTTTTTCTGATGATCACTTTGTACAGACATTGACCTATATATTTTCCGGTTGCTCATTTTAATGTGAATTTAGTTTTCCTGAGCTTTTAGAGGGTGGATGAGCTCCCAGAGCTTTGCTGGCTTTGTGGACCCCCCTCTTGTGCTGTCTTTGTAGTGTTACAGAAGATGGGTGGCAGCTTGCTTTCCCGGCTGCCTCCCCTCTTCCTCCTCCCTCTTTTATCTGCACCGCCTCTTCCCTTTGCCTCTACTGTCCTTGCTCAATGTCGGTTATACCCCGAATGGCATCTCCTTCGTCTCCTTCAGTGGGGCCCCTTCTAGGAGGGAGACTAGTCAGGGTGGAGGGTGGAGAGCAGCTGAGTAACTTGAGCCCCTGCAACTTTCCAGTCACAGGCCCCCTGGACTCACCCTCTGTGGGAGGTGAAAACCCTTCCCAGGTTCAGCGGCTCTTTTCAGCTTCGCCAGGGAATACACTTCCCAGGGGATCCTGTTGTTCCTCTGGGTTCTCCTGCCCACGGGCCTGCGCGGCTCCCTCCCTCTGCTTTCTGCCTCACAGCTGCCAGTAACGCCAAGGCTTGGGGCCTTGGGTACGTTAGCACTGTCCACCTGTGTTGGGGGACTGATAGAGAAGCCTGGTCACCTGGTCTTGTCACAAACGTTCTCCACCTGTTTGGTTCTACCATCTACATGCTCGATCTGTTTTATGTGAAGATTCTGGAAGATCTGAGCCTATTGCTGTTGGCACCACAGCCATCTTCCCAGAATTCCTCTCTTAACTGGATTTCTAGGCGTTTGCATCCGTGTTACTTGTGATGGTGTGCACGTCAGGAGGAGTTCACCCAGATTTCCTCTGAGGCTGAAGGGCACCTGAGGGCAGGACCCACCCTCTCCTTCCTCCCACAAAAGCTTACCTCTAGGCTGAACTGCTTGATAACCGTTGACCTGCCTCACAGTGACCGTGTGTACGGAAATAACAACCGATTAACGTTTTAAACTTCAAATTCAAGAGGCTACCAGCCTCCATCCTTTCACTTTTCTCATATGCTCCAGAATTAGCAGCAACATCTGCAGCCAGATCCCTAGAATATGCCTCAACAAGTCCACTTTCCTCCACTACAACCCCCAGAAGACCGAGCTTGAGCCAAGATTTATAGTTAACATTGCACCCCCTCCTTTTTTTTTTCTGCCTATAAAACATTTGTTTGGTCTCTTTGTAAAATGTGCTGTTATAAAAGCACAAGGACATACGTGTCTGAAATAACCTTAAGTAAAAAGAAGTAAATTAATTAGCATTCGGTAGACTCTTATTGTTAAGTGGGAATGTAGCCCTTCCTGTGGGGCTTGGTGTTAAACAAGATGATTGATAAATTGTTATATTCGCACAGTGTCGCTCAGTGATATAATCATGCCTTTTGTAAATATTTAGTCAAGAGAGCAATCCAGCTGTTCCCAGTCAGGTTTCATCCAGTGTCAGCCAATGCTCTGTGCCTCTGATTTATCTCTCGTGCTGTTTAAGCATTGAGGAAGCTCACATTTTTATGAGCCTCTAAATACCCATAATAGTAAATAGTGAAAATGATGGCCATAATAGCAATAGCCCAAGTAATTATAAAGAAAGATATCTGTGATGGCCAGAAATAAGAATAGGGAAGAAGCTGGTGTTTTTTTCTTTCTTTGTGTAGAAATAAATGTCCCTCCCTCTACCTTTAGAGCACGCTGATACCACGAAGCCCATCACCCTGCTTCTGGGACACAAGACCCATGGATGAGACCAGAACGTTCTGGTGAACTGAATTTTTAACCTTTGACTATTTTTTGACTGAGGAATTAAAAAAAAAGTTGTAGAATGTACTTTTCCACGTTCTTATTTTTAGTTGTTCAGTATGAACAAGTGCTTGTTTTAGGTGTCCAGAGTTACAGCATTTGGTGGAGGGGAGGCAGAACTGTGTTCCTGAACCCTAAGGCCATCGTGGGACGCTGTGACAGAGAGATGGCTTCAGAGAGGGCAGCTCCATGTGGGGCGGGGGGAGGAGATGTGATGCTGCAGTCACTTCTCCTGATGGGGGAGGGAGCAGGCTGCTGGGCTGGAGCCAGGGTGGAAGAGCCCCCTGGAGGCAGCCCTGCACAAGTCTGGGCATGTGAGCCTGAAGCCCCCACTCTAGGGAGACAGAAGAGGAATGGAAGACAGGAGGGTCAGGCAGTAGTTGTAAGAATTAGCAGGACTTCTCAGTTCAGGAGACAGAGATGGAGCAAAAACAGAAGTGTGAAATACACCTGTTGTTCACATTACTTTCTGCTGCATTTAGTAATTTGTTCAGTTTCCTGTCATTTGGAATCTGGACCTAAGGAACTTCAGAAGCACGGATGTTGAGAGGGTTTGCATTTTGCCACCATGATTTTTCTGGGTTACTGGTCAGCCCCTTTGCTACAGGCTAGAGTTAAGGCAATCAAGGTAAATAACAGTCAGGTTTTTATTACAAAACATGTACACTAAAAAATACAAGCTAAAGTTGTTTTTCTTCAATTAGAAAATGTCTGTCTCTGAGCATGTGCTTCAGTTAGAGCTTATGTGGTCAGTCATTACTTAGAGGTGTGTGACATGTGTAATAAGCCGCTGAACTTATTTCATACACACACACACACACACACACACACACACACACACACACACACACACACATATTTTCCTGGTAAGAGGCTAACTTCTTCAAAAGAGAGAAAAGATGAGGCTGCAGATGCGAAGTTGGCTAAATTGTTTCACTTAGAGGTATATAGGAAACCAGTAATAATTTTAATTCAGATGGATAATGCCAGACACGTCAGTGTTGCCAGTATCTGACCACTTCAGAAGAGAAGTTCATGAGCGCACGGAAACCCAGTGCAGAGAGCTTTCACTGAAGGTGCTGGCCAGGAGCTGGGCCCCACTTCACAGGTGTGGTTGGCCTGGTGGGAGGAGTGGGGAAACCCAGCTGGGCCCATCACGTATCTTGCAAAAATCACACAATTAATTAAGGATCCTCCTTGAAGGTTATGTGACATCCTAAAGCTGCATCTTTAGAGAACCTTTCTAGACTTTGATAAGCACTTCCTTGCCTAATGACTACCTTAGTTCCACAAGCAATAGAAACTGCAGTGAAAAACCCATTATTTACATTATTCCAATAGATATTTCCTCATAAATTATACTTTTGTTTTCCAGACCCATTACATTTCCTGTGTGGCTAATTATATTAGGCAGTTCCTTTAATTTACACACTGTTTCCTGCAATTTACACTCCTTTCTCAGAAAATGCTTGGTAAGCATCCCCGTCCTTTGCCGTTAAAGAGCAGACCAAGGTCACTGCAAGCATCCAACCAGCGTTTAACACCTTCTTTAAAGATGGGTCTTTTCTTGCAGTGGTTCCATAGCAAATAACTCTGATAAGAAGTGCTAATAACCGCGACTGAGACCACGAGTAAAAATGAAATGTAAAGGAATAAATTGGTGAGGTGGCATAAAATCGCACTGACAAGACTAAACCAATGGCACTGACTGGTTTAGCATGGGGGATGGGCAGAGCAACCCGTGAACTACTGGATAATTTTTAAGTGAGCACCATGCTGTAAAAGAGATTTAAATTTCATATGCTGCATTATGTTTTTTCTATGATCCTCTGTTTTTTCTTGTTTATTGTGGTTTAATTCCTGTACAGTAAACTACACATATTTCAGATGTACAACTTGATGAATTTTGATAGATGTCACGCCTATGAAGACCACCACCACCCAGCAAGACACCTGTGAAACCACACCACAATCAACGTACCTAGCATTTCTATCACTCCCCAAAAGGTGCAAATTTTGATCTCCCTTCCCACCCTCTTTACCCCCTGGTAACCATAAGTTTGTTCTCTATATTTGTGAGTCTGTTTCTGTTCTGTAGATAAGTTCACTTGTGTCTTTTTTTTAAGATTCCATCTGATCCTCTGTCTTGATAACGTCATCCATTCAATCCATACTCAGATTGATTTAGTAGGAACCTAGTTACGAGTGACACTGTGCGCTAAATTCTACGAAGATACTTCCATAGAGCAGTGTGTCCCAAACTTTGTTTAAACCGGAACCCTTTCTCATAAGGGTTCCAATCAGAAACCCAAAAGAGATAAAAATGGGTTGCTGACTTGAAGCAGGGTGTCCACTTTCTCATCTCTTCCCTTCTGATTCTGGCCTTGTTCAATTCATCAATTCATTAATAAACCTTTATTTGACAGAAATCAATTCTGATTCTGGCCTTGTTCAATCCATCAATTCATTAATAAACATTTATTTGACAGAAATCATGGCCAGGGTGTTACAGGCAAGGCCAGCTTCGTGGTTTGCAATCTGCAGTCACACAGGGTCCTCGGCTTGGTTTAATGCTCTGCTGTCATTCTCTTAGTTCTCAATAATTTTGAACAAAGGACTCTGCATTTTCATTTTCCAGTGGGCCCCACAAATTATTTAGCTGGTCCTGATAATAGGATAAAAATAATAACCAAACAGGGATCATGACCCTAAGGAATTGATACTGCTCATCTATTCTGGTTACTTCACATGTAAGCCCTGTGACTTTCTCCCTGGCATGTCCTCAAGACAACTGCCAGGAGTGTTGTTGAAGTCCTGTCCCAAGGCTGACAGTCATCATGTTCACGTTGCCAAGCAGTGCAGCCTATTCTGGGTGGGAAGTGTCCTCCCTGGACTGGAAGGCCAAGGACTCTCATGAAGTCCCACAAGGCCACTGAGGTTCCAAGACCTGATGCTGGACACTCTTTTTGGCCTCTAAAGGATGGAGCCTTTTTATAGTTAGCTGTTGTCTGTGTTTGTGAATCTGACTGAACTTTGGACTGTGGAGAGTTCATTCAGGTTTTTCCCTGTCTACCTTTTGGAAGCTGTTTTGATGTCACCAGGAAGGGTAAGAAAAAGTGACTATGTCAAGGATTTAGTGGGGCACTTGTCTGGGCTGTGAACAGGAGGACTGAAGTTTGACAGAATTGTGAAACGTTTGTGCCACATGCAGAGGGGCTGCTCAGCTGGAAAACCCCTTTGTGGCTCAACTCAAAGCAACCAGAATAAGCAGATGCACTCAGCTGCCTTGGTCTCTCTGAGTTTCCTCTCCCTGTGGCCTGTAACAGCACATACTTTGGACAGTGGCCTGGTAGAGGGACTTTCCTTTGCCGTGAATAGGACATCAAGAAAGAAAAAGGAATAATAGCACGTAGACTGTGAAATAAATAGTATAAAAAAAAGGAATTGTTTTAGTTGTTGGTACACTGAGAAAATGAAAAAATATAAGGTTTTGCTTATGTGTTGCTATCCTGGCTCTGATTCACCTCAAATTGGGAGGGTGAGGGAGAAAGACATTTATTTACTTATCTTTCTTTCTTCAGGCTCAGAAGCTCTTTGTGGAATTGCGTGAGCTTGAACGATTCCACTGTGCAGTCCAGAAGTGTGGGGCAGTTGGCTGGGGATGGGGTTAGTGTCTTTCACTGTATCCCTCAGAACTCTTTGGCGGCAAATGATAGAAGCTAAACTCACACTAGCTTAAGCAAAAAGGGGGATTTAAAAAAAAGTTTTGGGTGACTCATGGGACCCAAGATGAAGAATGCGGCTCATTTCAGGCAAAACAGTGACCAGAATCTTGGGGCTTTAAAATTCTCTTGGTCTGTGTCTCTGTGCCTCCCTCCCCTTCCGGCTACGTCTATCTCCATCTTCTCTCCCTTCACCAGTAGGGGGCATCCCCTGGCCCACATGGCCTTAAACATGGCACCCATAGTTTCCAAGCACCACATCTTGAATCCAGTCACCAAAGAGAAATTAGCTTCTCTGCTTCAGTTTTAGTGCTAGTTTCTGTTAAAAAAAAAAAAAGATTGGCTTAGCTTGGGACAGTTGACCACCAGGACTGACTGAGTGAGGCTGGGCTTGGGATCACACTGACTGTGTGAAGACTTTGTAGATGGTATGTGAGGGAGAGGGATAGTTTCCAGAAGAAGGGGGAGCTTAGCTTGTGTAAGAATTTACTCCTTGTATGCAAAGTGCAAATTGGAATCCAGCAGTTCACATACAGGTGAACCTCTTTCTTTTTCTGATAAGGTGACTAGACTTAATAGATAGTGGAATGCTCTTATATGGTAGATCTTGCTTTCATTAACGTCTTTGACAAAGTTTTTTATAGTATTTGTGTATATAGGATGAAGTGGTGTGAGGTGATGGCCTAGTCTCAGGGACAAGGGACACATAAGGGAATAAGAAAGTCAGCTGGTTTCAAGAGAGAGTTTTCAAGCAGAAACTGAGGTCTACAGCAGACAAGTTGGTTCATTGCAATGGGGAACCAGGAGCACCTGGGCTCTGAGGAAAGCCGATTACAAGGATGGGAGGCAGGCACATCAGGCTTTAGGGGAAGCCAGAGTACTAAACAGGGCCCCCAAGGGGAAGCCAGCCCATGGAGCCAGGGACAGAAAGCAAAGGGGGCAGCAGAATAGTGGATCCTGGGGGATTTTGCCTACTTCACTCCTCTTGTCCTTAAAGCAGCTATTGTCTGTGGCCAACCCTAGAGCAGTGCCTGAAAAGAAGTACGTGGACTGAACACCAAGGAAATTCATCCCTAGTTGAATAATCAAAGAGCGTGAACTAATGAGCTAACACCAGCCAAAGGGGGACTTACCCAGAGCTCTACTCTAGGCTCTGTTTCATTGGATTGAATCATTAATAATTTGAATGAATACATAGACGGTCTGGCCCACAAATCTATGCAGGGTAAATAATGTGCAAGAAGACAGACTCTGGAGTCATAAAAACATGGTAGGCCAAAATAATGGGTGTGAATAAGAAGGGAGAATGTAATACTTCTATAGGTCAAGCCCTTTACTGAGAAATCAGTGGTGCAGGTGCAGAACAGGGGCTCAGTGGCTGGAAAACCTTGACAGTTTCTGGGAAAAGACCTTGGATTTTGAGTAAGCCACTTGAAGCCCATGTGTGAGAGATTTCTCTCAAAGCAAGTCTTATAATATCCAGAAAATGGGAGGACATCATATTACTGTCTCACGATGTCAGATGATTTGGAATTTTTTCTTGGGTCCTAAGCAGAGTATTTTAATATGTAATAGGGACAGATTGGAACTGTCCAGGGTAGAAGAGGGAACTATCTTGAAACCATGTAATAGGAACAGTTCTCGGGGACTGGAGATGTTTGTCAAAGCGGAGATGATGGTACATACCTAGCGGTCTTCCCTACTTGCAGGTCCTCACATGGAAGTGAGACCTAGAGTGGATTGTTCCAGATGGCACAATGGGGAGAAGTCAGAGGACATTACATGGAGGTTGATCTTTGTATTTTAATAATTAAAGATTTAATTAATTTAATTAATTAAAGATCGAATAATAACTTAAAAACTGAATGCAATTCTTATGAAGCAATGACTCCATCACCCCTAGACTTACCTGCGTCTCCATGATGCTGTGGAGGGGATTCCTATTTGAAGAAGAAAGTTGAACTACTTAATCTCTCATCTTCCTTCTGACTAAGAGCCTGGGAGTCCAGGTTCCATTCCTGGCTCTGCCAGTAAATAGTTGTGTGATTTTGGGTTAAATCACTTACAGTCCATGAGCCTCTGTAAAATGGGGTTAATAATTCCTGCCTTCTCTCTGGAAGGATTGTGACAAAGCTGAAATGAGGAAAAACCAGGTGAGAGGACATTGAAAAGTTGCAATCACTCTACTCTCGTAGGGTTTTATTTCGACTCATCCGTTTGTGGATTTCTCAGACAGCTGCCAACCTCCGCAGCCCTGCCTCCTGCAGCCTTGCTCTTCTGACATCTCATCCTCCCGAAAGTTTTGTTCAGTGGTTAACACTGATGGCTTTGAAGCCATCTATCAAAACTCTTCTGCCAGGAATTGCATTAAGATGTTGGCAGCAGGTGGCTGAGTCTCCCCAAATGTGCTGCATGTTCCAACGAAGGAATGTTGGAGAGAAGCAGGGAGAGGGTTTTCTCTTCTTTCTGCCAAACCACGTATATTATGATGCCACCTACAATCTAAAGAGGCGGCTTCTTCCTCGGGAACTTTCCACAAGATTAGAGTGTGCCAACCTCATTGTACTAGTAATGATTACTTTCTTTCTTTCTTTTTAAATAAATGAGTGACTGAGTTACCAACTTGAAGGAATCAGCCCTATAGCTGTGGTGTTGTGTTGCCCTAGTTCTTCCTGCACTCGCCCCTGCTGGAGAGGGCTGTGTATGAGCAGAACAAAGTGATCTGTACGCAGAGATGGACGAAGGCAGTTTGTAATTCCATAAAACACTTTGAGGCTTTCAGAAGGTGCTATATACATCAATAAATAATAATAATTTTCACTCTCTTTTCTTTGTAATACTCCCTTAGAAGGTTGAAAATAAAATTTCTTTTGCTATTGATTTTGTCCTTCTACATTTGGCAAACATTGATTTTTCCCTTTCCTAATGGAGCAGAAGCCAACATAGCTGTATTTCATTTACTTCTCTGAACCCAGCCTCACAGCTGATGCGAGCAGGACCACAGGCAGCTCCCCAGGACACCAAGGGCAGTTGTTTAACTGGAGGGTGTGGAGTCTTACAATACTTTGCCTTGCACACCAAGCACCTAGTAGATTCCTGGTCAATCTTTCAGTTCAGTGTAAGTCAGAATATTCAAATTGATTCAGGAAGAAAAAGGGCTTTGAAGCATGGAATTACATATGTGGGAGTGTAGCTAACAACTGGAAAGAGAATGGAGGCTAAACAGGGGAAGATACATGGAAGATGAGAACATATTTGTCTTGGTCTGTTTGGGCTGTGATAGCAAGATACCATGGGCTTTGGCGTAAACCACAGGCATTTAGATCTCACAGTTCTGGAGGCTGGAAGTCCAAGATCAGGGTGCCAGCACGGTCAGGTTCCTGGGGAGGGTCTCTTCCTGGCTTGTGAGCGAGATCTTTGACTTCCCTCTCTCTCTCTTTTTTCTTTCCTTTTAGGGAAGGCTCTGGGGATGGAACCCAGGATCTTGTGCATGCCAAGCATGCACTCTAGCACTGAGCTCTACCCTCACCCTGATGTCTCTTTTTATGAGGGCACTAATTCCATCATTAGGGACCCACCCTCATGGCCTCATCTAAACCTAGTCACCTCCCAAAGATTGCCTACCTCCAAATACCATTCCACTGGGGATTAGGGCTTAAGCAAATGAATTTTAGGGGGACACAGTTCAGTTTGCAGCAATATTCTTCCAACCTTGCCTGTTTTGTGCCAGTGCCTTGTTGAGTTCTGTGCACCAGCATCAGCTCACTTCCTCCTCACACCAGTATCATTCCCCCTGAAGTGGAGACCAGGTGCCCTTGGGACTTGGTGTCACTTTATAGATCTGTTAGCCAGAACTGTAGAAGCTGGATTCAAGGGTCCTGCTGTGTCCCAGTGAACTCTATTCCAGTGTGACCTGGGAGCCAGCTGGAGATAAGAGAAATACCTTGGAAGCATGTGTTTATTTTTATCTAACCATGCTGAGCTAAGTAGGTTAAGTAGAGGATGCCAACTTAGCAGGCATGCAGTCTACAGTATTACCTAGAAATGGAGTTCTTATGTTTTTGAAAGGGAAGGAGGAAAGTTTTAGGTTCAGACCAGAGCAACTTCTCAGGAAAGGACAAGGTCTGGGGCAAGGGACATGGGGCAGAAGAAGGCATGTATATCAAAGTCACTTTCAGGTGAGATAATTGCCAAGGGTCCTTGTGGTGATGGTGATGATGATGGTGATGATGATGGTGATGATGATGGTCACCACTGCCCTTGGCCGCATGCCATGTGCAGAATCTGACCCCTGTGGTCACAGCTTAGGAGAAGATGGGTGTTGGGAGACACAGCCATGATCACACCCTGGGTCCTCTAGACACATTGGCCTAATTGAGAAGGAGGGAGCTGGGCAGATAAAGTCGTACTATTAAATGCTGAACATAGACCTGTGTTGAGAATTGGAAGAGAAAGTACAAACTATATTAAAACCTCCTATTACTGTTTATTTACTCATACACTATTCATCCACCTTCTTCCTATTGAGTAAGAAGGGGTGGGGTTAGCAAATTTATCAGGAAGAAAAAGAATTTGTTCTAGCACGCATGGAAACAGTAGGCCCTAAATTCCCTAAAATTCATCTTTTTGGTTTCCAACAAAATCCAAGGGAGTCTGAATCTCACTGCTGAGTGACGTGACACTCTTGTGTCAATTACTTTGCTAAAGAAGATTTCTCTTAGGAATATTCCTTTCGGCAAAAATGCGAGAATCAACATTCTCTTTTGAAGGTGGGCTCTTTATGTGTATGTAGTTCACTAATTATTTCTATATCCACTTCTTCTAAAGAAGATTTGAGGCTACTGTTTGTTACAAGGGATTAAAACTTTCTGGTTTTGATTGTATACACAAAGGGTGAGAATCAAGGGAATTATCCTGATAATAATGAAAGTTAAAAAAGCTTTCTCCTGAAAACCCAGAAAATGGAAACTAATGTCTATTTTGGCTTGCATCAGCTGCATAACAGCTTCAATTCTCCACCTCACTTTGCACACGGAGACTCTCCTAGCAGAAATTTACACAGTTTGCATGATGGAGCATCAGTAAATCTGAGCTGCGGTGTTAATAACAGACAAGCCAGGCAGCTGGTTTGCCAACTGAGAGAAGATGAACAAACGGCTCAACCGTCGTCTCAGTCTTGTTCTTTTAAGCAATATTAACCCAGACACTCAATGAAAATCTGAATGCATTTATGCAGAATTCCTGGAACTCGTGGATTTTTTAACAGTGTTTCACGTATATATCCACTTTTATGGAGACAATCTGGGGAAAAATTAACAAGTGAAAATTGCTCGGCTCTATAAACGTGAAGAAGTGGGCATGGGGGATGGAGAGAGTCCTCATTTGCTAAATATACAGCTCCTCCGTCGGAGACATAAATAAGAACGCTGCCTAAGTAGGTCAGGTTTGAGCTTGGGCTTTTCAGAAGGCTTGAAAGCGGCACCGTGAATATGCACTTCAAAGCCAGGATCCATTTTCTGTGTGCACATTTTGTTCCTGAGAAGTTTTCCATCTGTTCTCATGTCATGGCTGTGCCACCACGGCTTGTCCTCAGACTCTCTGAATTTCTGGCAGTTCCCGAGGTCTACTTTCTACTGTGGCAGGTGGAGGAGGTAACTGGGAGACCTTTGCAGCCATGCAGGGAGATTGCTGGGGGGAACTCTCTTAGGAACTTGAGGAAGGGGCGGGGTGCTCACCTGGCCTGGAGCTGCTGGGGTCTCTGTTGGCTGCAGGATGTTGCAGGAGAGGAGGGAGGGGTCTGCAGCGCTTCTCCAGGGGCTGGCCCCAGATGAAACGCTGCCTGACAAAGGTTAGAGAAGTTCCCGTCTCTGTAGCAGCGCTGTTCTGAATTTGGGATTCTGACAGATTTAAACGCCTTTTCATCAGTGGCAGTGCTACATGATCTGCCCGTCACTTTCTCGGGTGCTATCTCTCTGACTCTTTTTCCGAGGAGTTCCACAAGGGGAGGGAAATTTCCCACTAAAGTGTCACTCAATCCACCCACCCAGACACCCACTGCTCGTCGAAATTGGCAAAAAAGAAAAAAAAATCTGGATTTTATACAAACCTGAGAAAACGCTTCAAGCCTTCTCCCCATTCGTATGATTTATGGAATGTGACATGACTGTGTCGTATTGTTATCAAAAGGCCCGAGGTTTCAGGTGAGGCAGGGCATAAATGAACTCTCTATTATTTCCTCAAGCTGCAGCTCTCACTGATCAGAGGGGACGCATGTTTTCTTTTCCTGGACTGGCTGGCATCAGTGGAATTCTGATGATGCCATTAGGAACAGCCCATGAGAGTCGCTTTTGTTGCCCTTTGAAATGACAGTCTGTCGCAGAACAATTTTCTTTGCACGCCATGTGCTCGTTCTGTGTCCTGCCCATGGCTCCCAGTGCTGGCTGGTGTTGCAACCAGTAAGTCTCCAGGTGGTATCCAACCTCTCTTGTTGGAATGGAGCAGAACTCCAGGACCATATCCTCAGCTCGCCCAAATCAGGAGATCCAGGCAACAGACACAGGTGAACAGAGAGCTCCTGGGGTGGGGGAGCTGTAGCTTAAGGAGCATGAAGAAGATAGGCATCGCCGGGGCTTTGCAGCACCCTCCCCTGGGACCCTGAGCCAGAGGATAGGATGCAGGTTCTCATCACAGCCCCACAGACTCTGATCAGGGAGTCGAAGCTCTCTGATCCTCACTTTCTTCATCTGTGAAAAGAAACGGTAGAATGAATGACCTCTTATGCCCACCGAGTGCTGAAATGCTTTTATTCCACAGGAAGATTTGGGAATAATTGGTATTTATAGGCTCTCAGAGCTGGAAGTGTCTTAAAATCTGTCTAGTTCGAGGGATATTAACTTGAGGTTTGTGAATCAATAACAGGTTCAAAGATAGCTTTAGGCGGGTAGATGACGCCCTTAAAAGTGTACACAGCACTTGAAGTGCCTGTGAATTTCTCTGGGAAGTGTCCGTAGTATATGCATGGTACTTTTCAAAGGAGCCTAAAATCTGGAAAGTTCTTGATCTTGACCTGGATCAAGGGCCTCTGGTCCAAATTCCCTGTTTGCAGTGAGGAAAGAGGTGGGGAGGTAAATGGCTTGCCTGAGAGCAAGCTGGTAGCAGAGCCAGTAGCAAACAAGAGTTTCCACTTTCTGATGTATGCTTCTTCCTAGCCCTGTGGTAGTAACAGCCTGTGGTGTGCCCCCGGGGCACGAACCAGGCCTTCGCGCGGTCTGAGGGCATGTCTGAAAAGAGGTCCAGGAGATGTCTTACAGCACACTGCCAGGGAACCACACTCAGGACCCAGAGTGACTCTGTCCAGTCACACGGCTGCTGTGTTCCACATCCCGGCTCCGAGCTGGCTCTCCCAACCACCAGCTCAGCACCTTTTCCTATTTATATGAATTTCCTCTCAAAGACAGCAATTCAAGCTCTCACCCAATATTTATAATTTTAACTTTTTTGCCTTCACTGCCTGCATGGATTCATTTAAGCTCGCTCCTACTTTCCCTGTAAAAGAGAGTAGAGAGAAAGAGGCAGGCAAGCTAAAGAGGCAGGTCAAGAGCGAATATGGGGGTTGCATCTTGCATCACTAAGTAGAAGGAAATTTGGAGTAATATAAAGGAGGAAATAGAAAGATAACTAAAACCTGAATTTAAAACAGCACAATTTGTTCCTTCCTAAAGAGTAATAGCAAATTGAAATAGTTCAGATACTAGAGGATGAAATGTGAATATCATTATTAGATTCTCCCAAGAGAGGAAAGTGATTTTATGGCATTCTGCTCATCACTTGGATTATAAGACCTGATAAAGGATCTCTTAACACCACTGAAACATGCAAATTTCATGTGGGGAATGGAGAAGGAAGTCCAGCACCTGTGTTTTGACTGTTCTTATTAGTTCCTCGTGGTCTCTTTCTAATGATTTCTGTATGGAAATTCAAGAAGCAGGTAGCTCCAGAGCTCCAGCAGTTTTCTTCCAACTTTACATGTGGCCACTGTAAGTCTACCATTATATAACCACCATTTTCAAAGTCATTCTAGCCTCAAATTCTGTTTCCCCTTTAAGTGCAAGATAATCCTTGGACTGAAACTGAGAAATGCTATAATATGATAGGAAAGGTTCTAGACACAGTGCTGGAAAATCTGGATATGAGTGTTGGCTCCACTATTACTTTGAGTGTCTGTCTGTCTCATTCCCCCTTGGTGAAACTGCTCCCCTCCCCAGTGCTCACGGAGGGTCGGCCGGGGTGGCCCATGCATCCTGACCACAATTGACCTTATGTGCTTGAACTCTGTCTCCAAGATGAGCCAATCAAATGTGTTGGGCTTTGAAGCTGGGGTCGGAGTTGTGCATCATGGCGACTCTAAGTCGCATGCAAGCTGAAGTCCACGAAGGGCAAGGATTAAGAGCAGGGCAGAAACAAGAAGGGAGCAGATGTGCAGGAGGAAGCAGAAATGAGAGGCTGGTGACCTTCCATTTCCTGCAAAGCCCTGATTGGATTCTGGAAGAGTCCTTTGTGCTCTTATGATAAATCTTCCTTTACTTAATTAAGCTAGCTTGAGTGGGTCTCTCTTTATTGCAACCCAAGATTCCCTTACTAAGACATTGTGTGACCTAGTCAAGCCACTTTGCTTCTCTGGTCTCAGTTTCATCTTGAATAAGATGAGGTGGTTGAATTAGATAACCTCTAAAGTCCCTTTAGATTTCAGGAATGTATACTTTTAATTATCTACACTGGCTGTCTATGAGGCTTACAAGCCATGGAATGCTTGATAACTCTGCCCTTCTCTTTGTCCTGTGCAGGCTGGGTGTGATGATGTAGTTAGTCCAGAGGACCTTCCAATGCCAATCAAGGTTACATGTAAAAAGGAAGATGCTGGCTGTGGCAGAGAGGAGCTCCTTGCCAAACTGATATGTGATAGGCTAGATTAAAGGCTTCCTCAAGTCCGTCCTGTTTTGATTCTCCAGTGGACCCGGGCATTATGAGAAAGCTGTTGGCAGCTCCTGAACGCTCACTCTAAATGAGCAGTGTAAGTAAGTACAGCCTTGTTGATTGTACATCAATTTGATAGACTAACTATGGAACAGTAATTAAGCCAAAGAGAACATTCAGAAGTACTTATTGCTATTTGCTGTCTGTTCAATCCCCAGAGTGTGACAATAAATAGAACCATAAGTTTAATTAATACCTGCAGGTCTGATTACCCATTTAGGATAGGCAGTAGTGGACCAGAGGTCAAACTTTCAAAGACATCCTACTGTGAGTGATGTTGGAAATGTCTGTATTTGCCTGTAGCAAAAGCCTGCACAGCATGCCCTGCTGAGTCCTTGGGGTCCAACAGAGGTGCCCCCCAAGTCAAATTTTGGGGACTAAGGCTGGGCAGTCCACGAGAGCAGCATCACCTGGCTGGCCTCCACTATGCACATATTTTCTTTGCTCTGCAGGCCTTGACACCTTTGGGTCCTCTCTTGGTGCTCCTCACGCGCTGCCACATTTCTGTTGTCGCATGTGAGCTGCTGTTCCCTTTCCCATTGCATCCCAGATTTAGTTTCCACAGGATGAAGCAGGTAGAGGAGTCCACCCAATAGCTGAGACAGCCACTGCCCCTGGGATGCAGACAGGACAGCCACGAGGAAGCCGTCCCCCATGACTGTGACTGGCACAGGGTGAGTGCTCACAGGACTCAGCTATCATGTATGTGATTGCCATTAGCATCATCACTGGAGCACTTACGTGGTGTGCATTTATCTCCTTTACAAGGTGTGGATAATGAAATACATTAACCCACAGTGTTGCTGCAAGATGCTGCAACTAAATGCTTATTAGATCACTGCTTGGCACATGAAAGTGTCCATGACACGTTAGCTGCCATATCAGGATTAGTATTTGTCAGGCACCAGGCTCAGTGCTTCTCATTAATTATTTCATGTGATTTTCACAACAGCAACAGTTACGATTATCCCACTTTCCAGGGAAGGAGACTGAGACCATCAGTTGGGGGGTTTATGTAACTTGCTGAGGATCACAAAACTGGGATTCCAGTGCAGGTTTACCTGATCCTAAAGTTTATGCCCTTAACAATCATACATGACAACCAGGGAGACTGAGAATGTGTGAGGCTGTTGTCTCTGGGAGCTGAGGTGAGGGCCTGTGGAGCTGGGGAAATGCTTCCTCCCTAGCAGGTAGAAGTGTGTTTGGATTAAAGGAGGAGCATTTCTGTCTAGATGCAGCAATTTATATAGCTTTTCTCTTTTCTTTTTTTTTAAGACCCCTCCAGCTTTACTGAGGTATAATTGACAAGTAAAGGTGCAGGATAATTTAAAAGGTACAACATGATGATTTTAGATGGGTATGCATTTGAAAGGATTCTCCCCATCGAGTTAATTAACATATCCAAAAGACTCCAAATAGCCAAAGCAATCTTGAGAAAGAAAACAAAGCTGGAGGCATCATATGTCCTGATTTCAAACTATATTACAAAGCTAGAGTAGTCAAAGCAGTATGATATTGGCATAAAAGCAGATATATAGCTCAAAGGAACAGAATAGTGAGCCATGCATATATGGTCAATCGATTTTTGACAAAGGAACCAAGACTATGCAATGGGGAAAGGATAGTTTCTTCAATAAATGGTGCCGAGAAAACTGGACAGCTACCTGCAAAAGTGGAACTGGATCTTTCAGCATCCACCAAAACCAACTGAAAATGGACTGAAGACTTGGATAGCCTTTCTGATAGTACAGGAAGAGGCTTGAGAGTTTTCTTATGGGTGTCAGGGTTAAGAACTGCTTTTCCAACAAGAAAATTCAAGGAAAAATACTGTATTTTGTAGATAGCGTGCAAAAAGTTAAGGACTCACAGGGGAAAATGTGTTTACAACAACAAGAAAGATAGGAAAGGAGAAAGGAAAGACCAAAAGAAAAGAAAAAAAGAAAGTCAATTAAAAATAAGTAGAGCTGTAGGGGCAACAAATAGCGAAAAAGCGAGGAGAGGGAAGTGAGAGGTTAAAACTCCAGAACAGTGAGTCAATCAGTCATTGCAGTGTAAACACACATGAATACCATGTAGACATTGACAGTGGCCATATTTAATAATTCAGCTCCCTGCTGGGACAGGGTTGATTTTCATTCAGGGATCATGCGTGTTTAATAAAGCGAGGGAAAGGAAAGCAAGACATGTCCTCCATTTGGGTGAATAGTCCTTGCTAACCCGTGTCCCTTTGAGTCAACAAATATGGCTGTGTTGAGAGGGAGCTGCTGGACCAAGCCACGCTTGTGTTTATGTCTTGTGAGTGCTTAATTAGTGAGGGAGAATTATTCAGAAATAATAACATGGGAAGCTGTCCGTAAATTTCATAGCAACAAGAGTGAAAAGATGTTGAAATGTTGGTATCCACACTGGACATTTTGAAACACTTTCAGTGACGAGGAAGCATTGAAATGGATACCGTGTCATAGACGTAAACCGGTATCTGTGTGCTTGGTCTGGCTTCAGAAAATTACTGACAAACCCCTATGAGCTGAGCTCACTAAACTGAAGCCAGGGGTTTGGTGGTGACTCAAAGCCATTTCTGACTCCAAAACGAATTTCTGATGCTGAATCTATAGTGGGTCTTATGCCAATCAACTTCTTATTGGCTTTCAAAAGCAGTCTGGAAGCTTTCTTACATCATCTCATGTCCAGTTCCCCCCAAATTAAGTTGAGATCCCACTGATCTATAAAGGGACAGGCCAACTTTGTTAATAACATAATAAAATATTAGAGTTGGGGAGAATGCCACTCATTGTTCAGAAGTAGTCAGACACCTTGCTCTGGCAGCCAAAGCTAGGGGTGGGGCAAGACCAGCATGGCCAGTTTATTCTTTTTCCTTTTTTTTTCTCTTAAGAGATTAGGTCAATGTATGGTTGATTCAGTGAAGTGTCACATAATCAATTGAAAAATGAAGGCAAAAGAAAAAAAATTCCTTGTTGATTGTGCAGTAGCATTATGGACTCATTTTGTAGATGTGGTCTGAGCCAATACAAGTATATGCAGTGAAAACTGAAGGGGAAAATTGAGGCAATTTCCTGAATTATTCAAGGGAAAAAAATCCCCTTGCCTCGATTATTCATCCAGTATTTTTCTTTGAAAGTGAGGAGAGTGGGAGAAAAAGGGAGGGAGAGAAGAAAGAGAGCTTGATTGCGTTAATTCTCCACTTCATTTTGTAGATTAAGGCACATCGACAGCCGTTATCACACATCCCTGTACACTGCAGTTTACTTCTTGACAAAATATTTCTTTGCCATTGTGTTTATGCAGATTTTACCCACCCTTCGTTTTTTTCTAGTTAAATAGTGAGAACTTCAACTGACACTATTCTTTCTTTTCCATAAATAAGGTACCTATAAAAAGACTAATTTCCCAGTAATCCAACCTATTCCAAACATTCCACCCACAAGGCAGCACGTTAAGGAAAAATAGAATTCTGCCTGAAGATGTAAGTCGTAATTATCATCAAAAGATCTGTCCCACCTCCATTTCTTTGGTGGTAGAAAAATCAGTGTTGGGAACTAGGGCAGAAATTTTTGAACAAAGACACAAAAGACCCCAAAGTTTATCTGCGAGGACTACCAGATGTGTTGTCCAGAGGGAACATGGCAAACTGGATCGACCGATCTGCCTGTCTGTCTATCTGTCTCTCTATCTATGTATCTATCTATGTATCTATGTATGTATCTATCTATCTATCTATCTATCTATCTATCTATCTATCTATCTATCTATCTATCTATCTATCTATCTGGCTGCCATTCTCACTACAGACTTTATATAGTTGTGTATTTATCAAGACAAATTTCTGCCAGCAGTAACTTGTCTTAACAAAATTTGTATATGTGACAATTTTCCATGAGATGGAAGTAAAGTATCTCGAGGAAGCAGTGCTGTTTTCTGTTTCATGTAAAATCACTATATGGGTTAATGGTAACTCTGAGTTGCCACTTATCATAAGATTCAGATTATGTGGAGAGGATCTAGAGAAAAGCAGTGGAAATAATTAGAGAAATAAACCTTAGGAGAAGATGCTAAAAGAATCAGGTTACAGAGCCAGAAAAAGAGAATGTTCAGTAGAGGATGAATATGGGTCTCCCAGAATATGAAGGTGTGATGCTTGATGTACAGGCATTGGTTCATGGCTCTTCTTGGTGTTCACTAAAGGGAGTATAAAATGGCATGGGATTAAGTCAAATGGATTTAAAGTAAAATCTAACTTAGATTAAATATATGCTTACCCTCATAGCTTTGCTATGAAAAAGTCCCAATATGGCACTAATTTCATGGTAAAGTAGGTTCTTCTTAGAGAAGAGATTCTCACTGTTACTGTCCATGACCTAGTATTACCTTGTGGACTATGAGAAAGTTGGGGGAAAGCTCAAAGCCCTAACAGTGATGTGTCTGTGTGACCAGACGCTTTTTAGTTGCTTCCCTAGCTCATAAAATGTGCTTCTCCACGCGTGTGGTGAGCTCTGGGCTCTGCACCCCACCACCTCTGAATCAGAACCTCTGGTGGTTGAGGCCCTGAGTGCTATGCTTTCTTATATACACTTATTTTAGAAATACTAAATTAAACTATGAGCTGTTTGGTGACATGAATCAGATATTATTCATTTTTATATGTATAGCTCTCAAAAATGAATCTCTTAATTATTGCTGCACTGAATTAATAATACAGTAAATTATAAGGTTATGATATTTAAATAATTTTAGAGTAGAAACTATGATTATGTGTAAGTTTGAGGATTATTGTGTAAACATCATTTTGTGGGTTTTTGAAACATTAGAAAATGATGAAGCTTGTGAATAAAAATGTGCGCTAATACCTTGATGACTGTCTTAAATGTAAATGAGTTTTAGTCTAGTGTGACACTGATCATGAAGACTTACTTCCCAGTATTCTTTTATTATGTTGACAAATGCATTTTCTATATCACAGGGAAAGGAAGAAATCAAGCATTTGTCTATTTGTCAGTGAGTGAGACACACTGAGTCCTGGCAGGTGGTACATAACTGATCAGAAGTCCTGAATTGTACCTCTGATAATATCTAAAAAGTGGAGCAAGATAATGTTATAAAAAGGAATAAAATAATAGAACCTACACCAGCCAGTAGCCTAGAATGAAGCTGCCTGCTCCCTGTGTGCACGTGCCCCTCTCTCCCTGACTTCACTATCTGGAATAGAATTCAACAGTAACCCATCAGTCAGCAGTTTTTGCTGTAAAAGAGGAGAGGGCAGATTTCATCATAGCAAGAGCATCCAAAGAATGTGTCCCACACGAGCTCTGCAGGCTGTGTAATCTTGAACTTCTGTGTCCATCTTTCCTTGGCTTTCTCCACATGACTCCATAGAGAGGTGGCACCACCTTGGTACCTGTATTTGTGCCTCCTTCAGCTCTTTTCTCATGGTGGCACAATTTTGTGTGCAATAGAAATGTGCTTCATTGATAATACCAACTCTTAGCTACACATCCACAAGGCAGAGATGACCTGGGTTATACATTCAATTCACCCTTGAGCCTCCTGGTAACCAATTTAACTTTTTACCCAACTGAAAGTTTCTACTGTGTTAGCAAAACTAGTCTTTTCTAACTGATTCTCTGGCTCTCTGTTCTTTGTTGATGGCCCCAGACACTTGGGTAGGCAGGGAAGGGAGAACCATGGAGTTATTGACAAGTGTCTATGAATCAGTAATTCCTCCTCCCTAACCCACCCCCACTGTTATGGAATGAGTCAAACTGTGCCAAACACTTTATATACAGTAGGCTGAACCACAGGAAACTGTCATTTTTGTAGGTAAAAACAGTTGTATGTAAGCAACTTACTATGAAAACCTAATAAATGTTATTTAATCTTTACTAAATTTATGAGATGAGTGTTACTACCCCGATTTTCTAGATGAAGAAAGTTGAGGCTCAGAGTGATCCAGGTGACCCAGGCCGAGTATGTGGAATCTGGAACTAGCTCTGCTCTGTCACCTGCCAGCACCCTTGGACTCCACCACTGGGCTGGATGGCCATTTTGTGTGTGTCAAGCATTGTCCATCACTGGAATCATTACATTTCTGGCACCATATGTATGTTACCAACTTCAAAAGTATGTAAGTGTTTTCTAATTAATACAGTAAAATCTTATTAAAATATTTTCTAAATTATTGGTAGTGTTTTTGAAATGAGGTGTCTTATCAATCAAAGAGTGTATAGAGAAATTGTCCCAATATTCCATCGGTATGCAGCATTGATTCTGCCTCAGTTCTGTCCCCATTAGTCATGAAGCCCTGACATCTTTCTTGGGAGGAGTTTGGAGCTTGTCCTCTGGACCCATTAAAAGTGAGTCCGCTCATGCCTCCAACTGTTTCCCTTCCCTCAGAGCTGCTTTGAGTCCCTGTAACCTGAAAAGGATCTGAGGAGATGATGAGATAATCCATACAGAGAACATAGGTGAGGTGCTCGGCAGTGCCCACAGCAGAGGAAACCCTTCATAAATAACATGGTCAGTTTCATCTGGACATTCCGATGACCAAGGGCTTGGTCAGTCAATACTTTTGAGTTGACCTGTAATACAGTTGAGCCTTTTGAGTCCCTTTACCTTGCGTTCCACATCTGTTAATTCCACCTAAAAACATTTCTGTATATTTTCTCTCTCTCATCTGTTATCTGTGTATCTATCTACCTACATCTGTTTTCCGTCTGTTCATCTTTCTGTCGTTCCTCTCTCTCTCCCTCCCCCCACCCCTACCTCTCGTCCTCCCATCTGCAATCTTGGAGCATAACCTGTATGTCACTTTGAAGTTCTCTTATTCCAGGCCTCCAATTTTTTTTTTCCAGGCGAGGGCCAAATCATTTTTACAAAGGGCCATACTTAAATGTGTCAAAAATGGCAAGAGATTACATACTTGCAGTAGATGAACTGTAAATGTACACTGATTCCAGTGTGTGTGTGTGTGTGTGTGTGTGTGTGTGTGTGCGCGCGCGCGCTGATTCCAAGCCGCTGAGGCTGAGCGCCTAAAGGAGACAACAGGGTGCCATAAAATGATAGTGACTTTGTGATACTTGAATCACAGGCTCCGAGTATTTTTTCTTGAGCGTAGGTGGAAGTATTGATTAGTAGGTTTCAGTTTCTACCATTGAAGGAAAAATGGAAATGGATGTGAAATAACTCGTAGATTTTGAAAGTGTTAGTTGAATGATGGTGGTCAGTTGGTTTTATAATATGGTGGCATATGCATTGAATATGCTGGCATTGAATCACCCAAAATATGTATTTATGCATTAGATTTGTTCAAAATTCACAGTGCAGTTTTATTTTTAACAAGAAAGTAGATGGCGATTCTGATTTTTGTCCGTAGGTTGCTCATGACAGTGATTCAGTGTGTCCCTGTTTTAAATGGGGTTCATAGAGAAGGTAAATGCACTAGAAGCCAGTTTGAAAGAAGCCATTCATTGAAGCAAAAAAACCATCTCTCCTTGAATATATAGAATTTGTTATGCCATCATCATCCTCAGAGATTTACTGAGCTACTGTGTGCACCTACTATGTGCTTAGTTATAATTCAAGTAACCTTGATACCAGATTAGCAATAAAATGATTTCACTAGAATGTTAAAATGCAGGGCCATTATGTATACTTATTCAGATTGTATTATTTGTATCGGCTCATAGGTGATTGGCTCTTATGTGTTTGGTTCAGCTTCATGTATTGAAATGCTTAAAATAGCCATGTGACTCAATTTCTTGTCAAGTAAATTAGAAGTTTTCCCAAAAGACTTCTCTCAGCCATCTGAATTTTGTGTAGTACCTGCACAGAAGAACTTAATGTTTTCCTCCAGGTAGTGCACTTCTGTGAGAGAATGGCCTCCTGGAATTAAACAGCATCAAAACTCAATCATGATAATTCCTTTCACACCTGTGCTGTAAGTTTTTAAAGGGCGTTCATGTACCTTAGTCCAGTTAATCATCCGATGGCATTTACTGCACTTTTGCTAAGTGGCAGGCATCATTCTAGCTACCTCATTTCATCCTTTCAACCGTCCTAAGTGGAAGATACTATTGTCACCCTTGTTTTACAGATGAGAAAACTGAAGCACCTGGCTGCTTACTGGAAGAGTTCAGATTAGCGCTTGTGCTCTTAATCATTATACTACCCACACTGCAGCTCAGCCTTGTTCTGTAAACTGGCAATGAATACAGTTTACTCTTTTAAGATTGAAGGTAGGGTGCAGAGGAGCCTAGAAACAAAAATTGAGCAACAGTTGTTTTGTCTGTCTAGCGTGGTTCATTGGATTGCATTAATGCATCATGATGGCTGTCTTTGCTGTGATTGCTCAGAGCTGCTTTTCTTCTCCCCACAGCTACCCCTCACTTCGTCCTGCCCCTCACTTTTGCCTGGTTGATTTCTCCTCACCCTGCAGTTCTTCCCCTTCAACCACCCGTTTCTATGTTCTCCCACATCACTCTGGCATAGTTCCCAATACTCAGCCAATCAATACCGCCAGTTTATTGCACAATCTGAATTTGGTAAGGGTATGAAAAAGACATGATTTGATTTTTTTTGTTTTGTTTGTTTATTTCAATCACTGCCTTAATCATTGATTTTCTTTTTTGGCTCTTCCAGTCCCATTCCTTAATTATATCTCAGGCAGATTTCTTAGATCTCTGATTCCTTTCAGTTGTTAAAAATCCACACCAGTTCAGTTGAAAACATGTTCTTTCTCTCCTCCAACTAACCCCCGCTGACCCCTCAGCTCAGTCCCAGGGTATTCAGTGGGGAGGAACAGGGGCCCCTATTCTCACTCCTCCTTCCTCCCTCCACTGGTTCCAGCTCCTCTTGGGTCAGGTGTGAGAAGGAGACAGGAGAGCTGTTAAGCATCCTCTCGGGTCTCTAGTCCCAGCTGGGTTCCTCTCTGGGCTACTACAGTGTTACCATTGGGTAACATGGCTTTATTTTTTTTTTTTTAAACCCTGTGGGCTTTCTCTATGGATGTGACTTCTTCAGAGGGCTCTCGTCCCATTGCATTGATTTTCTTGTGGAAGTTCATTTCTTTCTTGACCTCTTAGAAGCCACCTTCAGCTCTTGCATCTGTGGAACACCCACAGCCTCTGGCTAAGAGTGAAACTTGCCTGAATGGCCAGGCCAACCCCTTGCATGGCACATCTGCAAGTGGCTCCAGCATGACCCCTTCTGTTGTGCCAGGCAAGGAAGAGCCATGTGTCTTCTCCACACCAACTGGTGAAGAACCAGTTGCTCCTCCGTGTGGTTCCCTCTTCTTGCCTTGCTGTGGTCTCTCCAATCCTTTCTTCTCCCCTCCTCCCTGCACCCCAGAGTGGCCGGATTGGCAAGCCCACTGCATGAGCAGATGCCCAGCCAGGGTGAGGAGGTGCTAAATACAAACCAAAAGCTGCGAGACATTCTCTTGGAGCCGTCTTTACTTATGGAGGGTATTTGCCCCAACCCAATTTCTTCCTCAGCCTTCTCTACTCTCATTAGTCTTATTTTATTTACTTTTTAAACTAAGTTGGCTGATTCTTAATAAGCCCTGAGGATTTATCTGGTTCAGTTTCAGGTGTGTGTGTGTGTGTGTGTGTGTGTGTGTGTGTGTGTGTGTGACTTATCTTTGTCCTTAGTTTTGAGTCCAGCAAAAGTCACTTTAAATATCCTGTTACCTTGACAATTACTTATTTAATATACATCTTCCTATTAGACCCAGTGCAGTTCTCCCTCTTAATCTCATTTACCTTGTTTCTTCTTGAGTTGCTGTGGATGATAAGCATACTGATGGGACCAGAATTTAACTAACAGGAAGAAAGTACTGATTGCAGTGTCAAGGATGATATGGTTGGAGCCAGATTATAGAACTCATCACCATCTGATCCACATCTTAAATATTCCATCTTTGGTATAAGGTATTTGAGAGGAATAAATAATATGCAGGGCATTTGTAAATATGATGGAATACTTAATACTACATTGACTATAAGTTAATTACTGGGATAGGGTAAAAACAGAATGAACATAAAATCAATATGTTAGCATAAAATTAAAATATCTAACAGTTACAATTTCTACTCATGCCAAACTCCTTAGTAACATTCCTATAATTATGTTTAATTTCCTTTCCTTTTTTCTACCCAGATTCTGGGAACTGTTCTATTAATAATGAAATGAGAGATAGATAGAATGATAAGGAAGATAATCAAAAGGGTTGCTTATTCTTTCCATGATTAATCAAGGAGTCATTAATAATATTTGAAGGATGTAATACTATCTCTTTAAGAACAAAAAATTAGAAATATGTGTAGCAAATCAATATATGTAGAAGTTTCTTAATTAGGAGAGAGTTAAGACTTCACATTTAAGATTAAAGTTCACTAAATTTCAATTACAATACAGAAGGAAATTAATTCCTGTTAATATTTTTGTGGAAGTTTGTAGGGCTTAAACATGGCATCATAGTTTTCATACTATGGCATTAGGTCCTCCCCACAACATGTGATACCTCCTCCTTCTCCCTGCATATCTCTTGAAAAATGCTTATCTTTTTTTCAAAATCACCAATGTGAATTAATCATAGTGAATTTCACAAATAAACAAGCAGGCTATGGACTGCGATCAACAATGGACCAGCGTAACATGTTTGGAACTGTCTTAGAAGTATTCCTCCTTGGCTGTGGATGTCTCTGGCAATGTGGAGAAATGTCTGTTATCCATCTCTGAAGATAATCTTTTGTTAGTGTAACTTGTACATTTTAAACATTCTTCTCTGTATCTAAATTTATAGAACTTCAACTTAATTGAATTTTATATTTACTAAAGGTAATTTTAAAAGCAGAGAGGATGCTCCATGAAAAAAATACAAACCTAGAATTAATTTACTTTAAAAAATTTCAAATTATGAGAGATTTCAAACATACACACACAAATGGAAGTTACTGTAAAGAATACATATAAACCTACCATACATTTTTATTAAGTCTTAACATGATGCCATATTCCTTGATATACTTTTACATAAAACATTAAGATGCAGTTGAGCCCCCTTAAAAACATTTCTCCTTTATCTTATTTCTATTCCTCCCTAAACTATTAGAATGAATTCAGTATTTGTCATTCCCATGCATGTGCTTTCACTATAGTATAATCAAGTCTATGATACTGTTTAGCATAGTATAGTATTGTTTTCAAACTTTTAAGCTTTATTAGTGGCATAATACTGTACTTAACTCTTCTACAATTTTTTTTTTTGGTTCAGCATTATGTTGTTGAGAATCATTTGTGTTGATGGATATAGCTTTAGTTCATTTAGGGTTAAACGCTGTCTAGTGTTCCATTGGATGAATGTACACTATTTTACTTACCCATTCTACTGTTGATGGGCATTTGGATGGGTTACAATTTTTTGTTATACAAATAACGTGGAACCGATGATGCCTGCTTGTGCATATGCGTAAGAGCTTCCCTAGGGCAGGGATTCTCAAAGTGTGGCCCTTGTTGCCTTTTCCAGGGGGTCTTCAAGGTTGAAACTATTTTCATGATACTAGATGTTAACTGCCCTTTCGCCGAGCTGATATTTGCAGTGATGAGAAAGCAACGGTTAGTTGAATCATCGCAGCCTTAACATGAGTCAAAGAGATGGCACAAATGGCACTAGCAGCCATTTTCTTCTTTACCACTATACACTCAGAGAAAAAAGCCATTCGTTTAAGAATGCTCCTGGTGAAGCACTAAGTGCTTAATAAAATGATTTTAATGTTTAACAAAACAATTAGTTTTATTAAATCTCAAGTCTTGAATACATGTCTTAAAATTCTGCAAGGCACAGTGTGGAGTGTGTGTAAAGCCCTTTGGCTGTACGCTACCATTGTTTAAGTTACAAGCTGAACTAGCTGCTTTTCCTTGGAACGCCTTTTTTTTTTACTAGAAAGGGTGACAGATAAACTATGGCCAAACTACACTGCGAGATAAACGGCTGAGTGTCTAGCAGACATTTTCTCAAAAATCAATGAAGCAAGCCTTTCACTTCAAGTAAAACAACTGGCAGAGTGTGTTTCCAATGATAAAATTTGAACTTTTAAGTAAAACTTAGAATTTTGGAAAAATTTGCCACTGTGAGGTTGACATTTCCGAACACTTAAAGATTTTTTTCTGATTTGATTAGTGATAATGTTATTAAGGAATGTTATTTGTTGATACAGTATAATGAAGTGTGTCCACATTTGGAAGATTTGTATAACTAAGTACACCAGTATTTCCCAAATGATCAATCCATCATGTTACAAAATGATGCATGGGTAAATGATCTCTTCCAAGTACAAGGCTAAATTTTCTTCTTTACTTTAACCAAAAAACATAATTCAACAGATGGAATGCAGGAGCAGATCTGAGAATCCAGCTATGTTTAAACTAGATACTAAAGAGATTTGCAAAAATTTTACTTTTTTTTTTTTGGTTTTAGAAAATATAGTTATTTTTCATAGGAATGTTATCTTAACGTGTAATAGGTATATTACTGTTATTTTAAAATTAATAACTATTTACAAAGTTCTCATTTCTTTTTTCTAATAATGTAAATATTTAGAGATATAACCCACATAAATAAAAGCTCTTTGGGGTCCTGAATAATTTTAAGAGTGTAAAGGGGTCCTGAGATGAACAAATTTGAAAAATTCTATTTTAAGGCATAGCCTGTGAGAGTGAGATTGCTGGGTCATGGTGTGGATATCTTCAAATTGCTCTCTGAAGGTTGATAAGAATTTACATTCCCATCAGTAGAATATGAGAGCCCTGTTTTTCCAAATCATCTCTAACCAGAATTTTGTTTGTCAGACTCTTAAAATGTTTGCCAATCTGAAGTGTGTAAAATGATATCTCGTTATTGTTTTAATTTGTATCTCCTTGATTACTAGTGAGTTTGACATAATTACACATATTTATTGGCCTTTTGGTTTTCTTCTTCTGTGATTTACCTATTCATATCCTTTGCTCATTCTCCATTCACATCCCATTAGGTTGTCTTCTTTTGTTTTGTTTTCTTAATTGATTTTTAGGAGTTACTTATCTTTCTTAGTTTCTAATCATTTTTTGATTATATGAGGCAAATATTTTGTCTCAGTCTGTGGCTTGTCTTTTAAGTCTGTTCATCATGTTTTTATTGAGTAGAAGTTTTTATTTAAATACAGTCAGATTTATCAATTTTTAAATTTTTTCCTGTTTTGTATTTTTTATCTTGTCTAAGAAATTCTTCTCTACCTAAAGTCCACATTTGTCTATTTTCTTTTAAAACTTCTAAGGTTTTGCTTACCATATTGGGTCTGTTGTTATCTTGAATTGAACTTTGTGTATGGTGTGAGGTGGGGATCTGCTTGTCATTCTCAACCCCCAACACACTTTCCCCACTGATTTGTGCTACCCCTCCTATCACACATCCAGTTTCCACATAGGCATGTTCTAGGTTCTTTACTCTTTTCCATGGGATCATTTGTCTGTCCATACACAAATACTCCAGTCTCTTGATAGTATTATAAAGTTATAATAATCAGCTGCATAGTAATTATCCTTGAAGTCCTCTAAACTTGTTTTTCTTCAAACCTCTCTTGCCTATTCCAGGCCTTTGGTTTTCCCTATAAACAAATGTAAGGATTTTCTGTAGTGTTCATGGTAAACCCTATCTGAGACTTTGATTTTGATTTTGAATTTATAGATTTATTTGGGGTAGTCAAAATAATTAATGTATTTAATATCACAGTCCTTCAAGTCTTCTTTTAATCTTTCAATGAATATTTGTAATTTTCTGCATAAGAATCTTGCACATATTTTGAATTTATTCCTAAGAATTCCTAAGAAATATTCACTAATATTTTGAGTGGAATGTTTTCTCCCCATTACATTTCAAATTAGATATTACTAGTGTAATGGAATAGTATACTTTTTCATGGTGTTTTTTGTGCCCAGCAATCTTTCTAAAACTCATTTTATTTTAATAATTTATCTGTGGAAACTTTGGAGTTTCTAGGTAGATATTTTTATTATCTGTGAATAATATTCTGTATTTTTTCTTTTAAAACTTCATGAACTTTATTGCTTTAATGAATTTTTAGGCCCTGTAGTATAATGTTGGATGGAAGTGGTGATAGCTACTTTTGCATCATTTCTGATTTTAAAGTAAATGCTTCTAAAGTCTATTTGATATGATTCTTGCACAGCTTCCTAATAAAAAGCATTTGCCGAAAATACAGTTCACTTATTCTTAGTTTTCTAGACATGTTAATCAACAATTAGGATGGAATTTTGTCACTTTTCTTTGTCTGCACCTGTTGAGTTAGTGATTTTTCTTTTAGAGTCTTTTAAAATGGTACATATTAATAGTTTTTCTGATGATGAATATATTAATGACTTGCCTTATATTGAGCCATTTTTGAATTCTTGGATTTAAATCTACTTGAACATGATGTTAAAATATTAATAATTATCTTATACACTGCTAAAATTAATATTTGATATTTTATTTGTTTTTCTCCATCTGTGTTTATTGTAGTGATTGATATATAACTTTATTTCCTTGTATTAAATTACTCAGTTTTGGTATTTTGATTTCACCAGCTTTATACAATGAGTTGGGTGATTTGCTCTTCTTTCCTGTTTTCAGAATCTACTTAGACAATAAAACTTTGTTTTTTTGTTCCTTGAAGTTTGGAATAAATTCACCTATAAAATGTTCTGGCTCTAGTGTCTTCTGTTATGAAAGCCTTCTGATTAGCATTTCAGTTTCTCCAATGATTATTTGTTTGTTAATTGTTTACAGTTCCTCTTTGGTCAGTTTGAGAAATTTGTATTTTTTCTAAAATATATTTGTTTTAAATTTTCAAATTCATTACATAATGTTCATAATATTCTCTTATGATGTTGTGTTGTATATTTTTGTCCCCCTTTTTATTACCTTCTTATATTATTTTAACAGGCTTGCTAAAAATCTGTCTACTTATTTGTTGTTTTTGAGAATCGCCTTTAGATTTTATTTATTCTATTATCTCTGTTTCTGTTTCTCTATTATAATATTATTTATTTTCTCTACTTTTACTTTCTTTAGGTTTACTTTTCAGTTATTTTTCTAGATTTTTGAGTGTTTCTGCTATGCTGCAGTTTTGATTTCTAATTTGATTATATCACAGAGGAGATGATATGTGTGGTTTAAATTCTTTGAAATCCCGGTATTATGCCAGTGTTTCTAAATGTTCCATGTGTTCATGAAAAGATGGTAGAATCTTTCTGTGCTGTGCAGTTCTCATCACACCTATTAGATTAAACTGCTTAATTTTGCTCCTTCAAATTGCTATATTCTAACTCATTTCCTTCTATGATTATAAATTTATCAATCCGTTCATTTAATTTTGCCAATTTCTGCTTTATATATTTTAACACTATGGTAAGTACAGTAATTTCATGTTTGCTATTTTCTTGTTGTATTGTGCCTTTTATTATTATACATTATCCAAAATTATTTCTAGTAATGCTTTTTGGACTTTAAGTCTATTTGTCTCATATTAACATTGCTATACCAACTTTGTTTTGTCTAGTACTTGAAGGTCATATCTTTTTCTAGCCCTTCACTTTCACTCTTCTGTGTGGTTTTGTTCTAGGTATGTCTTTTGTAAGCAGCATTTGGCTGGACTAAAAAACCAATATAATAACCTCTTTAATTGATGAGCTTTATCCACGTATAATCATTATGACTACTTGTGTATTTGAACTTATTTTCACCATCTTATTTTGTGTTTCCTGTTCACTGTCTTTTTCCTTTGCCTCTCTTCTCTATTCCTTGATTTTTGTTGTATTAATACAGTTTTTAGTATTTCATTTCCTTCAGATGATTTGGAAATTGCAAAGTACTGTTTAGAGGTTACACTTTATTTTAAAGGTACTTACTTAACCATACTTAAAAAAAAAAAAGTCTGGAGTTAATCAGTATTTCCTTTCCCCAGTGAAAGCAAGGGTCTTAACACACATACTTAACAACTATTGTTGACTGTTATTGTAGTTTAGAGTTATTACTTGCTATTTTTATAGTCAACACTTTAAACAAAGTTCTATATTTGTCTCAAATTCCACATCTTCTGTTTTCACGTTTTTCTTGCTGAGTTCCTTTTTCTTAAAAAAATAAAAAGGTCCCTGGCTGGTACATTCCCTTAGTTTTTATATGCCTTGAAGTATCTTTATGTTATCTTTACTTGAATGATAATTTAGCTGAGTATCAATTCCTTGGTTGTCAGTTACTCTTTCCTCAACATGTTGAAGATACTATTTTGCTGCCTTTGCCATCTACTTTTAGAAAAAAATTCTAAATTTATGTCTTTAGTTAAGTGGTAGATCTCCCCAGTAACTAAATTGAGAATTTTGAATACTGAAATAGGTTGGATTTGCAAAGTAAGCCCCACTGGGGTTCACACTTTCCTCCTCAGCATCGTGTCTGTGGCACCTTGTTAACAGATCTTCCCACGAGTGCTGAGATAGACTGTCACAGGCATGTGTGAGACTCAAAGAATTGGTCATGTATGTCCATAAGTTTTTCCCCTAAATGAACTTCTATTTAAAAATATTTAAAACACTACACACACGTGGATTGGATATATTTATCTATTCATAATAAGAATAGGAACTGAAACAAGAAATGAAGGAATACCTTTGTGAGTAGAGTTGTGTTAGAGGGAAAACACTGAGACAAATTTTAGAGGCACTGACTTCTAATTCTGGTTGTACTTGCCTTACTCTCGGCAAGTCACTGAACCAGTTTCTCTCTCCCTGTCTCTGTTCTGTTGTAAAGGGAAAGTGTTGGACAAGATTAATGGGTTTCAAGCTATGTTCTATGGTGTCACTTTGGGGGTTGTTGGACTAGTTGGGGCCATGTGGATAAGCACTGGGCCTTGCATTCTTACCTGGCCTGTTCTCCTTTTCTTTTCCATTAGTGGCCTATCATGCTCTTCTGCGAAAGATTTCTTCTGAAGAAAGTATTCTGGTAGCTAAAATAATCAAACCACTAACGCATGTAATCTGAAGGCCCACATCTAGCTCTGTGGTATATAAGCATGACCAATTTTTAACTTTTATCCACCTGCAGAATTTCCAGACATCATACAGCAATTATTGGATCAACTTTTCTAGAGTTTCACATGCTTCTGCAATTTTAGTATGAAAGCCTTAAAGATACCTTACTCAGATTTTGTTAGAGCCAAGGTGATAGCCCTTACTTCTTTGATTTCATCTTCACATAGAAGTTAAGGGACACTTGTCTTTTCCTTCTCCAGGAAGTTCTTCTCAGGGGCTTGATTTGCTGCTCCCTTTTCACCATTTGGTCAGAAATGGAGGCCCTACTCTCTGAGCTGAGGAAGACCATGGCTTTCTTTTCCTTGTCTCTCCCTTCTGTTGCCTTCTACTTAGGACAGTTTTACCTGGATGTTACAGACCCAGTGGGTTTACTTTTTTCCACTGTGATTCATAGAGTGTTGGCTTCCAATGACATAGTTCAAGGCTTCAGCTCCTAGGGTTTTCCAAATTTCTGCTTAGAAAAGTGTATATAAAAAATAGATGATGTTATACACAGACTTCAAAAAAAAAAAGATTCCCGTTTTTTACTCATGCTTAATGTAACAGTTTTTGAGCATAATTCTTTTTTTATACCAAGAAAGAAGATCTTTCTTCTAGTCTAGATATGATCTTAACCTCATGTGAGGTTCTATTGCTACCCTGGCACCTTTCATTTGTGAAGTTGCAAGTTGCTGCTTTTGGAGAAAGCGGTTAAAGGAAAGGATGTGGTAAAATTTAAGAAGTACTCGAAAGCTTCCCTTACTTGTGTGCATATTTATTTTACTCCTTCTAAAAATTCAGAAGATACCTCAGTACCAAGGTATTGTTGTTTGTAACCCCTATGTAGTATGTATATATAGGATCCATGTGTATTATAAATATTTCTTCTTCATATGAATGGATTAGTATTTACAGTGTAGTCCCTGAAAATTGTCAACAGTAAAGTTTCATGTGTGCAACTAACTTTTATTCAAATAGGTGATTTTATAATGGGTATGGCAATTTTTATGGGTTTCCATTTTTGTTGTTTCTTTTATGTTTACTTCAAGCAGTCAAGTTCTTAACTTTTCTGGATTAATTCTTCTTTCCTGCCTTGATAATTAAATATGTTCCAATTTGCTCTGTTTGTGGGTTTACTATGTCCCTTTTTATGGGATATATTGGATTTAGGTGTCTTTCTTAAAACTTACTCTGGTGTCATAATCCAATGCTGAGATGAGCTATCTGTCTTGTCAGCTCCAGGATTTCACTGCAGCCCATCGGGAATGCAATGCAATAAAAAGTTGCAGTTTCTTAACTGTAATCAGGGAACATTCCACACGTTTGCAGAAGCATGGAGGTATAGGAGAGAAACAAGCAGGCAGACCTCCCGAGGTAGTCTGATCACACCTTCCTGTTTGTGTTGTTGTTGTGGTCTGTAGCCTACATACAGAGCTTGTTTTTCTGTTTGGGTCTCTATTCTGGGAATTCTTTTTTTATACTGTTTAATTTTGGAAATAGTATTGAACTAGCAGCAGGTGGTAAAAAATGTATATTTTGCTTGGTGTTTTTACACGGAAAAGGAAAGAATAGCATATTTTGGAACATAATTTAAATCCTGAATTAATTTAAATCTAAATTAATAATCCTTCTCCAAAGGTGGTGTTTATAATGATCAATAGCATAGGTTCTATTCAGCACTGGAGCAGAGTGAGTTCCTTAATATCTGTGTAAACTCTGATGTTGTCATTTCTTTCAAACAGTTAATCAAGGAATGTAAATCAATTTTAACATTCTTCAAATCAAGACCTAAGTTTGGAGATACTGCAAATATGCTATAAAACACTTCCTACCCACAGTATTTTGGGAATACTCATGCCCCTAGTGAGTGAATATATAGCCTCATTTGGCATAACTGTGGGGAAATGGGTCCCCTTCAACCTTTTGGTGTGATATTTAGTCAATATATTCCAAAATACTTGAAGTTCATATCTTTTGAATTACTTCATGGAATTTGTCATAAGTCATTGCAAAATATTTATGTTATAAGAATACCATTGTATTATGTTACCATTGAAAAATAATAAGTTGAAAAAAATCCCTCTGTTACGGACTGAATGTTTGTGTCCTCCCAAAATTAACATGTTGAATTTTCATGGGGGTGGAGCCCTCATGAATGGAATCAGTTCCCTTACAAAAGAGAGCCCAGATACCCCACATTTCTCTGCCACGTGAGAACACAGTGAGAAAATGGCCGTCTGCAACCCAGAGGAGGGATCTCACCAGAACCCGATGGCGCTGGCACCCTGATCTCTGACTTCTGGCCTCCACAACTGTGAGACGTGGATTTCTGTTGTCTGTGAACCACACAGCCTATGGTATTGTCATAGCAGCCCACACTAATTAAGATACCCTCTAAATGCTCAGTAAATAAGAGAATGAGTAAATAAATCCAGATAGATTTGTACAATGGAGTAATATGCCACCATTAAAACTCTGATCCTCACATAGTACAATTAAAAATAGTGGAGATCAAAGTTGTACACAGAGTGGGATCCCAGTTTTGAAAAAAACAGTGTATATGCATGGAAGGAAGACTGGAACAACAGTGGTTTCCTAGGGTAGTAGGTCCATTTATTGAACAAAACGTATTGAGCATGTACCATTAAGAGCAGTATAATGTGATGGTAAAGAGCTTGGAATTTCAAGTCAGACTGCCTGCCTTCAAAACCAAGCTCAACTGTTCATTATCAGCAAGGACTTGGACAAATTCTTTAACTCTCTGTGCCGCGATTTCCTCACCTTACAGTGGGAATAATAATAATAGTACCTACATCATAGAGTTATTGTGAGGATTAAATGAATTAATGGGTGTAAAGTACTTAAAACCTGTTTGGTATAGAGGAAGTGCTATATAAATTTTATCACTATTGTTTTTAGGTGCTAAGTATTGCATAAGTGCTGGGTATATATTGATAATAAAACAACGTATAAAAAACAATATGATCTTGTCCACAGAAAACTCGTAGTCTAGAGGGGAAACAAATATTCCCCCAATGATCAAATAGATCAATAATTAAAACGTGTCATAAATGCTTTCAAGATAAATATTAAGGTATTTTTAGGTGGTACAACTGGGGGTAGAACCTAGTTAGACTGTAAAGTCAAGGAATGTCTTCAGATGGAAGTGACTTTCAGCAAGAACTATGAGTAGCTTTGAGTGTGGAGAGGAACAGTACGTAAATGAAGTTCTGAGACACTTATGCAGGCTGAGATCTGGGTGAGGTGGAGGAGGAGGCCCGGGTCACTGGAATCCATTGAGTGATGGGGAGAGTGGCACAGGAAAGGTGGAAGGTAGGACAGACCTGTCAGTAGGGCCTGGTGGCATTTGTCCTCAGTGCTACAAGAAGCCCCTGGAGGAGTTGAAGCAAGGGAGGGGCTTGACCTGTTTCCTGGTTGCAGAGAGAGTGTGGGGTTGGAGGTGAGGGAGAGTGAATGTGATATAACTCGGAGGCCTCTGGAGCAGGACAGGCAGGAGATGGAGGGGATAGAGGTGAGGTGCACGAGGGTGGTTGCAGTGGTGGTGCAAGAGGAGAACAGACACCAGACATTGTGGAGGAAGAAGCAGTAAGACTTGGAGATAAGGGATCAGGAGAGGAAAGGGTCCAGGCTGACTTCTAAAATTTATCTCTTGAGTGGCTGGATAGCTGGAGGCCCCATTGAAGTTGACTGGAGAAAAGCACTGACAAAAAAGGCAAAATTTCTTTTCACTCTTCTACATTGCACATGTTTTATTGAATAAACAAGAAAAGACAGCATTTACTTTAACAGTATTTAGACGTAGCCCAACTTAAAGTTATTTGCTGACTTATAAGTATAAGAATGAACAGAGCAGGTGAAAGAAAGTGCAGCAAGGAAAGAGGTATCGAAGAATGCATGTAATTTGTTGATTACTTTTTCTGATGTTTACAAATAGGCAATTTTTTGAAAAAGAAAATCAGATCATATAATATAGGCTGATGAGTAACCTGTTTTTTAATTCACTGTAAAAGAGATCATGACCATTTTCTCAAGTCACCAAGTATGCTTATAAAACATATTTCCATAGCTACATAGTATCTTGTTCTGTGTTTTACAGTATTTTATTTAGTTAATTGTTAATCACAGGCTATTCTCAATTTTTTTCTCTATTCTAAAGACATAGTAATGACCATTATTGGAGGTCTCTCTTTGAATGCATCCATAATAATTTACTTAAGATGAATTATTGGAAATGGAATTGTTCTTCCAAAAGTACTTGATCTCTTTTTTCTGCCTTGAATTCATTCACATGATAGTAATACTGGGGTCCTGATTTTACTTTTATTATTATTGTTTTTACTTTGCCCAATACTTTCCCTATTCTTTGGCTTTTTTTTGGAGGACATTTTGCTTTATGTTGCCTTCTCTTTTTCTCTTCCTTCTTTCCTTCCTTCCTTTCTCTCTTCTTAGTTTCCTTCCTTCCTTCCTCACTTACAATGTAAAAATCTGTGTCTGTGTTTAGCCATATCCATAGCCTACCATAGTAATGGATATTTACCTTAAATTTATTTAAATTTTCTTCTCTCATTAAGACCAGTTTAATTATATTTCATGTAATCTCTTATTGGCAGGAAAATAAATAAAAAATTTATTTTAGAAAGATCTCCCCCAAAAGTGTTAAAATAAAATACGTTAGCATTTAATGAGTTACTCCCCAGGTCTCCTTAATGACTGATCCCTTAGGCTTCTGATGACTGAGATTTGAAACAAATGCACATTATGATGGTTTCTTTCTTAGGTTTTCTGCACCACTGTTCCTCTGCCAGAACATGGACAGGTGGTTTTGATACTAGAGTCTAAAGTTTTGAGGGTCAAGTTTAGATGTCCACTGACAGGAGGAGCCATTATATAAAATCCCGTATTCAAAAGAAACCACAGTATCTTAGATGCTTTTTCTAAACACAGTGTATTAGTTTCTTGTAGCTGCTGTAACAAATTACCACAAGCTGCGTGGCTTAAAACAATAGAAGTGTATTCTTTCACAGTTCTGGAAGCCAGAAGTCCAAAATCAAGGTGTTGTCAGGGCCACTTTCTCTCCATGGAGGGTTTAAGGGAGGATCCATTCCTTGTCTCGATTCTGGTGGCTGCCTGCATCCCTTGGCTCGAGACTGCATCATTCCAGTCTCCACATCCATGGTCATGTTGCCTCCTCTTCTACCTCTGTGATCCCCCTCCACCCACTCAAATGAGGACATTTGTCACTGGATTTAGGGCCCACCCAGATAATTCTGGGTGACCTCCTGTTCTCATGATCCTTATCTTAATTACATCGAGAAAAACCCTTTTTTCTTTCTTTTTTTTTTTTACATTTTTTAATTGATTTATAATCATTTTACAATGTTGTGTCAAATTCCAGTGTTCAGCACAATTTTTCAGTCATTCATGGACATACACACACTCATTGTCATATTTTTTTCTCTGTGATTTATCATACCATTTTGTGTATATTTCCCTGTGCTATACAGTGTAATCTTGTTTATCTATTCTACAATTTTGAAATCCCAGTCTATTCCTTCCCACCCTTCACCCCCCTGGTAACCACAAGTCTGTATTCTCTGTCCGTGAGTCTATTTCTGTCCTGTATTTATGCTTTGTTTTTGTTTGTTTGAAAAACCCTTTTTTCAAAGAAGGTTGCATTCAAAGTTTCCAGGGATTAGGACATAGACATGTTTTTTTTGAGGGAAGGCACCATTCAGTCCACCACACACAGAATTTTTGAAGAGATTTTATGCAGACTAATTAATTCTGTATACCCAAATCCCACTAGTGTCTTTTTTTATTGAGCAAATTTTAAAGCAAGACTAACTCTCAGTGTTCATGAGAATGGAGAAAAAAGTTGTATATAGATCAACACCCCCCACCCTTTTTTTTGGCCAGTGTTTAAAGAAAGTCAACAAACAAGATCTCACCAGGTCCACTCATTGTGACAGTGAGGAGCTGTGATTGCTTTTCCTATGCTCCTCTTTTGCCTGGGTACCCAGCCAAAATGCAGGCAGCAGGAGAGCCTGGGGACACATAACCCTGGTGTCTGGCCCTTGAGTGAGAGTTTGTCATGTGTGGCAAGAGGAGATGGAATCGTAGAGTGCTAGTCATGGAGAAAAGCAGATGCTTCTAATTCGGAAAGGAGAAGCTAAAACTGGAGGGAGTGAATGAGGACCAGGGAGTAGGGCCAGACTTCTCTGGGGTTTCTGGGTATTAGAGAAGATGAAGGGGTGATGGGGAGGTGACCAAGGGGGAAAGAGGTCTTAAAGATTTCAAGAATGACTTAATCTACCTTCAAGGGTAGCTGGGGAGGAAAGTAAACAAGTCAGGAGTATTTCATATTCCTTGATGTCTACCTGTTCTCCCCACCCTTTGCCCCAAACCTCAGGAGGCAGGAAACAGGGGACGATCAAGGCAAATAACCTGTATTTTAAAATACCTTTCTCCAAGGACCTCAAAGTAATTGTTGATTTTAAAAAGTATTTATCTTGCAGAGTTAGCTACTGTTTTATTTTTAACTTGTGAGACCTCAGCTCACAAATGCCAGGGTTACACAGGAAATTAATTTGAAGGTCTCCAGGCTCACCTGGGAACATTTTTCACCATCACATCACCTGATCTATCTTGGCAACACTGACCTCTGGCCCCTGGGGTTCCTGGAAGGGGATGTTCTGAAGGTCAGCTCCAGGAATCAAGAGCTGCAGGAAAGAAGACCTCACACATTTAGACCAGAAAAGGCTCATTTCTTTTTTAACCTGCACCGTCTACACTGGCTTCCTTTTTGCTATTAAAAGAAGAAAGGGGTAAAAGGTGGGAACTAACGTTTATTAGGCTCTTCTTATTTGCCAGGTAGTTTGCAGGGTTTCCCTCATTTACGTTTCTCCTCAAGTGGTAAAAATATTACTACTACTATTTTGACAGATTTGGAAAGAAAGTTTCTGAGAGCTTACGTCACGTAACTGAAATCCCGAACAAAGGCAGGACCCTGATGTGACAGAAGGCCTTGCTCACGTCTCTCCAGGATTCCATCACCTGCTTTCCCCCGTCACGTCACTCCCCCTTTACCAGCACTGCCGCAGCCGCCCTGGGGCTTTTCCCGTTTCTTGAACGCACCAGGCCACTTCCAGTCTTGGTTCCTCTGCTCTCCTTCTTTCTGGAATGTTTTCCCTTGCCTCGTGGTCTGAATTTTTTTTTCTTAGTTTTCAGTTCTGAATCTGATGTCCTCTGCTCAGTGGAGCCTTTCCTGACCACTTCCAAAACTGCCCTCACCCCTACGAATCTCACTCCTTTTCATTTTCCTCGTAGCACCAAACACTGATGTCTGGTGTGTGTCTACCCCACTAGAATGTCAGCTCCATGAGGGCAGGATCTTAACGGTCTCCCTCATTCACTGGATTGGCTTATTTGTTGAATGAGTGTGAGTGTGTGTGTGTGTGTGTGTATGTATAAATATTTGTTGAATGAGTGAATGAAAGAATTTGTGAATGAATGTTATCTTTCCAGTGACATTTCCTAGACATTTTGGTACCATTTCCTTCTGTAGTCCAACTTTACTTTATTTTATTTTTGATTAATTAATTACTTAATTATTTATTGATGTATAGTCAGTTTGCAGTGTGTCAGCTTCTGGTGTACAGCATAATAGTTGTCGTGCATATACATATATATATTCGTTTTCTTATTATTTTTCATTATAGGTTACTACAAGATATTGAATATAGTTCCCTGTGCTACACAGTATAAACTTACTGTTTATCTATTTTGTGTATAGTAGTTAGTATATGTAAATCTCAAAATCCCAGTTTATCCCTTTCCACCCTCTTCTCCCCTCTGGTAACCATAAGTTTGTTTTCTATATCTGTAAGTGTTTCTGTTTCGTAAATAAGGTCTTTTGTGTCTTTTTTTAAGATTCGACATGTAACTGGTATCATATGGTACTTTTCTTTCTCTTTCTGGCTTACTTCACTTGGAATGATGATCTCTAGGTCCATCCATGTTGCTGAAAATGGCATTATTTTATCATTTTTTATGGCTGAATGATATTGCATTGTATAAATATACCACAGCTTCTTTATCCAATCATCTGTCAGTGGACATTTAGGTTGCTTCCATGTTTTGGCTATTGTAAGTAGTGCTGCTATGAACTTTGGGGTGCATGTATCTTTTTGAATTAGAGTTCCCTCTGGATATATTCCCAGGAGTGGGATTGCTGGATCATATGGTAAGTCTATTTTTAGTTTTTGAGGAATCTCCATATTATTTCCCATAATGGCTGCACCAAAGTACATTCCCACCAGTAATGGGGAGGGTTCCCTTTTCTCCACATTCTCTCCAGCATTTATTGTTTGTGGACTTTTGAATGATGGCCATTCTGACTGGTGTGAGGTGACACCTCATTGTAGTTTTGATTTCCATTTCTCTGATAATTAGCAATATTAAGCATTTTTTCACATGTCCATTGGCCATTTGTATGTTTTCATTGGAGAATTGCTTGGTTAGGTCTTCTGCCCAGTTTTGGATCAGGTTGTTTATTTTTTTGTTATTAAGTTGTGTGAGTTGTTTATATATTAAGAAATTAAGCCCTTGTCAGTCACATCATTTGCAAATATTATCTCCCATTCCATAGGTTGTCTTTTTGTTTTGCTTATGGTTTCCTTTGCTGTGCAAAAGCTTATAAATTTAATTAGGTCCCATTTGTTTATTTTTGCTTTTATTTCTATTGCTTGGGTAGACTGCTCTTGGAGAACATTTCTAAGATTTATGTCAGAAAATTTTTTGCCTGTGTTTTCTTCTAGGAAGTTTATAGTGTCTTGTCTTATGTTTAAATCTAAGCCATTTTGAGTTTATTTTCATGTATGGTGTGAGGGAGTGTTTTAACTTCATTGATTTACATGCTGCTGTCCAGTTTTCCCAACACCACTTGCTGAAGAGACTGTCTTTTCTCCATTGTATATTCTTGCCTCCTTTGTTGAAGATTAATTGAATGTGGTCCAACGTGAATGCTAATTATGATGCTGTTTTTTGTTTTGGACCTGAGAAGTCATCTCCAGCATAGCCTGTGTAGTGTCTACATGTTCAAAGTCAAGCAGAAGAATAAGTACTATACTTAGTTGAAAAAAAATTAAGATTGGACAATATAAATAACCAATTCTTGATTTTTGAATTTCCCTCTGTTTGAATTAGTACAGACTTCTGTATTAGGCTAAAGAAGCTAGACAGGTTATGGGAGACCTATCTTACGTAATAGAAGTGTGTGAAAGAATAACCTGTTGGCTTTATTGTTGCTATTGGCACAATAGCAGTCACCTGTGGAGCCCAGCTATTGGTATTAAGAGTTGTAACATATTCTTGGCTCTCAGCACTATAGTGAGAAAAAAGTCCAAAACTGAACTCATTATCTTTCCCCTGAAAATGCCCCTCTCCAGTCTACCCAATTTTAGTGATGGCACTTATCTGCTTTGTTATCTAAGCCATATACTGATTGGTGGAGGAGTCATGCTAAACTCCTTCCTTTCCTTTCAAATCTCAAAGTAAAGAAGTCCTATTGAGGCCACTTCTTGCTTATCTTTTCAGCTCTGTCTCTTGTTAGTAACTCATTACCCTCCTCCCACCTGCCAACCCCATGGTCACTCTGCACAACATGGAAACCCCATAGTGCATCATCTACTTCACAGTTCTATGCCTTTGCTCATACTCTGTGTAGAATGCCTCCTCATTTCATCTACCCCTCAACACCTACTCAATTTTCAATGTACAAATCAAGTGTTATTGTCCCACTGAAACCCTTTCCTCTTCCTTGCCACCAGCAGAATTGGTCCTTCCTATCTGTGAACATCTGGTACACCTTATGCTTCATTCGTCTTTTTCTGTAGTGCCTAGGATACTGCCTCATTCAGAGTCCTCCATCCCTGCTCCCTGATTGAAGTTTGATGTCTACAGGAAAGTTGGCTTGCTTTCCCCTGTAGCTAAATCTGTAGCCTGGTGAGGTGTTTGACACTGCATCCCCTAAGTCTGTGTGATTGAGCAGTAGGAAAGCCTGGGACTTAGAAATCCACAATGGATGCTCTACAAAGTATGTCATGGATAATCTTTACATGAATAATTGATAGTTGACTGTAGTGTCATCAATTAATAATGGAGGTCTGTCTTGTTTCATTAGAATGTAACTTCCTGGAGGTACACCTTTTGTTTATTTATGTCCGAATTTTTTAAAAGTACTGTGTCAAAAATAGTATGGGTGTTCAAAAAGTTGAAATCAATTAATCAAGTATATCAGGTTCCAGAGTGACCAAAGCAGAGGCTGATATTCAGGAAACCCATTTGCCCTCATTAATAAAACAATCTTATCCATATTAAAGTAACAGTAGATGGAGGATTGGAAAAGGATCTATTAGTGTGGTCCAGCTGGGGACCTCTAAGATCATTCCTTCCTTCACGGAGCTCATGAATAATAAAATAAATCGGTGTGACACCAGGGAATAAGCTGTAAAGTGTCACAAAATGCCAGGAACAAAATCCATCCAAAGTGCTCTTTTTCTTCCTGAAGAAAAACCTAAAAGAACTTTTCTGATTACCTGACAGTCCATTTAATCCCCAGGAAACATTCCTTTGTTATAGTTTCAAGGAGAATTACTTGAAATAATCCTTTGTACAATGTGCCTGGTTCTATTTTAGTTTTAAATCGTGTCCCCTTTCTTTTTGAATTTGTTAAAAAAAAAAAAAAGACATCTAATCAATGCCCAAGTGGAAGTGGCATGGCCAAGTCTGAGTTTCTGTCTCTCCTGGATGGAGTTACCTTTTGTGTAGAGGCCCTTTTAAAAGAGACTTAAAAGACTTCAGGAGCTGAGAAAGAATAAAAAAGTATCTTGAATGTTATAATTAAACTGTACAGACTTAACCATCTCTCTTGAGTATTATTGAAGAGGAGCGTGCTTTTTGACCAGCTCCATGCGCTGATACAGTGACCCAGATTTCAAGGGACTTGGGCATTTCTGGGATAAGTGTGTATAAGAATTCATCTGTAGCATGTGGTCAAGGGAGGGACACAGCCCTGCCAGTAGTCAGCCTTGCTCCACTGCTTATCAGTTGAAAAGTGGGATAAAAGAAAAAGAAAGGGAAGGAAAGGAGTCTGACATCCTGTATTTCTTTTAGATGTCTCCATATTTTGGCATGGAAATGCATCAGTTCAACAAGAATAAAGAGAAAAAAGTATCAGGGGGATTTTAATAATTGAGGAAGTAAGACAATATTTAAGCTCACACGCATGGGCTTTGTCTGGAAGACAAAAGTAAGACTCTGGGTGAGCCTGCTGGTGCCTCCTGTTTCCCATTCTAGAGCACCATGGATGGGGATGTACCCATCATAAGATCCTCGCCAGGAGTTAGTCATCCTGTGTCTTTCCAATTTAAATGTTTTCCTCTCTCCCTCAGTTTCCTCCTTCCTTTTTCCACTCTCCGAGGTAGAAGTGGGGGCCATGTATAATTCCCGATGCAATTCTAACATTTCCCAAACTCATTCTACTCAATGGCTCAATCCAAATTCAAAATGCAAAATGAATGGCTAACATGGATGCAATAACTCAGTTCACAGCTAAGGTGCTTTATTTTTCTGTCTTTCAAAATGTATTGCTTTCTCCTTCCTCTGGAAACAGAGTTTCTTTTTGATCTTTAAGTAGTAACATAAGGTTAAACCACAGAGTGATTTCTTTTTTTCAAGAAGGAAAACTGTTCTAATAATTTTGAGGTAGCAAGTAGCAAGGAAGATTCATGAAAAAATTAAGGTGGAAACTTTGTTCATTCTTTCATCCATTGAGGGGTTTTCACATTTTTCTTAAAGCTTTTTTCCTTTTCCTTAGTTTTAGGTGAAAATGGTAGATTCCATGACTGCATTTTAAAACAAACGTTTAGTTAAAAATAATATCCAATTTGGCCTTAACCAGAGCATGGCAGAAATAACAAAAGGCAGTTAATGTGGGATGAAGTTAAATGCTTATGTCAAGTTGCCAGCACATTATCTTCGTGTCTTTTACAAGGAGGACTTCACTTGCAGAAATGGCTCTTGACAAAGTTAAGTGGTCCTATATATTGTTTGGGAAATTGCCCTTATTTTGTGTGCTTCTTGTTCCAGTAATGGAACCCATGAGCAGTAGATAATTGCAGCGGCCTCATCTATCAAATAATATTAGAAGTCAACAGCTATAATCTGAGCCACTAGCTTTACACAGCTTTTCTCTATATTTTCTGTTCAAATTGTCAGTTGTTACCTGTAAGTGTCCCCATTCCCTGTGGTTGATAGAAGCAAAAAGATTTAAGTAAATCAGGAGGTGAGCAGTGTGCTGGCTTGGGCCCCGGGCTCTGCAACCAGCTTACCGCAGCAGATGATAACAGCTCCCTGAATAGGGAAAAATCATGGTTCTTTGTACTGCATTATATGTTACTATTACTGGTGCAGAGGCTGGGAGAAAGGGTGTCTTTTAGAGATAGTCTGGGCAGTTAAAAGCTGAGTTTAAGAGGGTCAGAGAGGAACCTTTCATTACTGGAGGGTAAATCCATGTAGCATTTCAGCATTCTGACCTACTTTTGTTCATCTCTCACACCCCTGTGCTAAAAGCAAAGTTGCTCAAAAATAGAGTTGTGTAAGCTTGGTGGTAAATACTTAGGTATTTAGTGAATTATTCCATAAACTCATTTGTAGGTATAAAATAATTCATGGTAGAGAGAAAAATGTTAGTTTTGCAAGAATAGTTGTTACGATCATCTTTGGGTTGCTTCCTCTGTCAATGAAAAATCATAAAAATACCAAAGCAATCAAGTAAAATCATGAATGCACTTCATCCAATGGTGGACAGTTTTTATGCACATAAGCTACTGTTATATACATATCTAAATTATAGGATTTATATATATAAATAATTATCTATCTATCTATCTATCTATCTACAGAGATAGTAGGATCATGTTATATCTACTGAGCAGTCGTCTGCGTTTTCCCACTTCATATATGGTAAGCATATCCTATGCTCCTAAGTATTCATTTACTAAACCACACTTGATGGCTGCATTATATTCCATTACAATGCATTCCTTATTATTGGACACTTGGGATATTTTCAAATCTTCACTGTTATAAACAATGAACATCCTTGCAGCTAAGACCTTATCAACATCTATGATAACTTCCTTAAGTGGAATGATTAGAATTTCATTAGGAGGATTTCTAGAAGGATAATGAATGGATTAAACAGTTTGTACAAAAGAAGGCAAACCAACTTCTACTATTACAAGCAGTATGTGAAAGATCCTGAATTGCTTTTTTTCCTGAGCGTCAACCATGTCCAAATACTTCACAGATATTTATGACTGGGGGAGACGGTCCGTGGAGGGGTGGAGTACAGGTGCAGGAATCCTGAAGTGGCAACTGTCAGTGGTCAGGGACAGCTCCAGCTAGGAGAGAGGTTGAACCCCTCCGAGTTGGAGGGTCTTGAGCAGGGAGCCGGGGCACCTGCAGCTGGGAAGCCACACAGTCAGAGGAACAAGGATGACGTTAAGGCTCAGGACTAAGCAGACCATCCCCATCAGAGGCTGATGAACACGCTTGCCTGGATAGGTGGGCTCTGCTGTTTCAGCGCCAACAGAAATTAACTTTTTATCATCCACTTTAACTCTGAAAACTGCCTAGTCTTTCACATTGTTCTGTCACTGAATATTTGTTATCACTGCTTTCCCAGTGATTGAAAGTCTGGGGACAAGTATGCAGAGAGGGTCTGAAAACTGCCTCACGGGCTGCACTATCCTCTGCCCTCTGAATGCCAATAGTTCTGTTTGTATTATTTTCCCCTTTTATATAGGATTTTATTTTAAAGAGAGTTCTGGGATTTTTCAACATCCACCTTCCTCCACTTTTTTTTTTAAACCGCTGGTTGATTTAAAGATTTAACCCAAATGATCGAGTCAGAGATTCAGTTTTCTGTTTTCAGTGGAGTTGTTAGTGGGGGCATTTCATTGACCGACAGTTTCCCAACTTGACCATGTATCACCCAACCACGAAGTGTTCTGGGGCAGCTCTGTCGTTACCACGGTTACAGTGGGTGCTCAGAAAATAGGAATGGAGCCTCGGCATCTTGATGTAGCCTTTTTCTAGTGAGGGTGGGGTCAGCTAATAATTTACTCTCAGGGGCTGATCTTCCTGTAGCTGGGCTTCACCAAACAAAGCACAAAGGTGAAAAAAGCCACCGATGGTTCTTTGTGAAGCTCAATGGAGAGGGATTTGCTTGAACAGGAAATTTCTGTGCTGGGGACACTGGTCCAGCAGCAGTTGTGCTTTCCAGCCTTTGCTTGCCACAGACTCACCTTTCTGGCTAATGGAGAGGGTGTGCTTCTATTTCCATTACTAAATAACAGCCCAGGGCCAGGGCCTTGGGCATCTTTCTACCTACAGCCAAGATTTCAGCCCTGATGCCCCGAGACACAGTCATTTGCACTCCTAACATAAGATCATTTTTCATATACACTATTTCAACACAATGTTTACATAGTACAACAGTTGTTCATGACACAAGTGAAAAAAAGTGATAATTTATACAAATGTGTGATAAAGAATTACCAATTACCATTAGAAACGTGCCATGTGACTCTCTGCTAATGTATGCTGCCTAAAGAGGGGGAAAAGCAGTAGAAATTCCAAATGTTTGAAGTTGCAGCAATACTGGTGGATAACACAATATGCTCTTGAGATGCAAAGCTGTGGGTGGCTGACCTGGAATTTGAAAAGATCCTCTGATATTTGAAATCATTTCAAGGTTAAATGAAAAATGAGAGCTAGGATTATCCGAATCCTCCTTTACCTGGATAATGTATAAAGAAAGATGAAGTGGAGAAGAAACCTGTGCACGAGTGTCACTGTTAATGCATCGTTCTCCAGAATATGTTTAAATTACTAGAGAACAGTTTGACTATTTGCTTCGTTAAGTTAGCTGCTATGGATTTGAGTATTCTAATTTCCATTATAAGTAAAGATTATTAAAGGCTGACCTTGTTTTGAAATGCTTATGCTAATTTGCCAGTCTCTTAGAAATTTGGTATAAAGATGAACAAATTCATACCTATACTGAAAATAAAGATAGAAACAGTTTATTCAGGAACTCCCCCAACATCTGTTATTACATTCTCACAACATCACTGCAAGGTACTTATAATTAATCTCATTTTACAGATGAATAAACAGAGGTCCAGAGAGGTTAAATGAAAAGCTAGTAAGTGGTTAAGGTGTGAATCAAACACAGGTCGATCTGATCTCCAAGCCAATGTGCATAACCACTCAACTACACCAGATTCTTTGCTAGAACTCTTTTCATGTTTCTGAAACAGAAACTAATCTGACCTGTAGGCCTTAAAAATGACTGTGTTGATTACAAGATAGCAATATTTAATTCCACTCAATTTCATTCCTTTAAAGGAAAAAAATCATCCATTTGCAGCTGATTGCTTTGCCCTTGTGCATCTATTTTGTGTGTGAAGGTTTATAGCAATATATTGACTTTCATCATTATCTACATTTTATGCACCTAATGATACTTATTAGCATGCCTGGTGACCTCCTTTAAAATTTTTGCAATGAGAATGCACCCCAAACAACTCATTGAAGTAGCTTTTAGTTGGTAAAATGCCTTCGGTGACCAAGCAAAAGCCGTATATACTCATTTTATGTGAATGCTATTCTTGCCGTTACTGTTGGAGTGACAGTTTCTCTGAGGTATTTGAATGATGCAACTTGTTCAAGTTTAATGCCATCTATTATGAACTCTGCTGCATGCTGTTAATCGCTGGAAGGCATTGATTTTGTTTTCTGCTCTCTTATCTCAAGCCTATACATTTTGCTTGCATTATTGACTGTTCTGATCATTTCATGCACCATCTCTTTAGAAGACATATAAATCAGTGTCAGCCGTGAAACTTAAGTTGTTTACTAGGCTGCCATGTAGGTTTACACCTTCATGAAAATCATCTAATGTGGCTGGTGTCAGATGTTTCAAACAGTTGTTGACCAGGTCTGATGAAAGAGGACAGCCTTGGAACACGTCACCCCTGGAGTAGGAAAGTTCATTCAATTATTTATTTGGGTCACATGTTATACTTGACTGGATGCACTTTTTAATGATGTTAATTAACTTCTTCAGGGTGTTAAATTAGTTTAGAACTGCTATGATTATAGCATGACATAAATTGGGCTTTCTATTCTAAGAGGTGCATTTGAGTTTGGCACACCAAAAGGATATTTTGTACTGAATTAGTGCAAATGAAACCGCACTGCTTACCTTTGAGCATACTTGATAGAAGCTCCATACAGACTTCAGATCAATTTCACACTTAGATCACAGAGTCAAAAAACAAGTGCAGGAGCTTGAAAGCCTGTCCATCATTTTATACAATTACTGAGTTCTTTATCCAGGACCCAAAGAGCATCGAATTGTGCCTCTAATTCAATAAGAAGTGTTCTCCATAATTAAGGCAGTTATGAAATACCCTACAAAAATCCATTCTTAAGAATTAGCTTCTAAATGCTTCCTGTGCATAAAGCAAATTTTGGATTAGTTTAGACTTTATTTTCTTCCCTAATTTTTACAGTGCTTTTGATTCATGTCTGTTGTTTAGGATTTTGCAGAACATTTTTCAAAAATGGAATCAGTTCTCCTCTTGGTATGGGAGGTGAAGAGTTGCACAGGGTGTCAACACTGGCCAATTTCTGGGCCAGCTGTAGATCCAGTAGTATCGGGTGACTAGTACTCCCCCTCAATGTGGGAAGTGGGTTTGGGAAAGTCTCCCTCAGCTATCAGTCACTTGGATCTGGCCATGATCTCAAAACCCTGTCAACTAGTTAAAAATTAAATTCGGAAAAATGGTAATCAAATTGTCTCTAAGAATTTATTGCCTGGATATTTTTATTTGAATTCAATTCATAACCAGATATAAATACAAGGACATTTATTTTTTTAAACTATACATTTATGTGAGAGATGCCTAAAAATGTGTCCACTGTGAACCTCAGAACGTAACTTATTAGGACAGGGGTCTTTGCAGAGGTAAGGATCTTAAGATGAGATCATACTGGATTAGGGCAGGTCCTAAATCTGATGATAAGTCCTGAGATAAAGAGAAGGGAAGGGAAGGGAAGGGGAGGGAAGAAGATGGGTAACAGAAGCACAGAGAGATGAAAGCCATGTGAAGATGGAGGCAGGGATTGGAATTGTGCAGCCCCAAGCCAAGGAGCATGAGGGGTTGCCAGCAGCCCACAGAAGCCAGGAGAAAGGCGTGAAAGAGATTCTTACCCATAGCCTCCTAGAGGAAACCAACCCTCTGACACTTTGAGTTTGGATTTCTGGCCTCTAGAACTGTGAGAACATACATTTCTGTTGCTTTAAGCTGCCAAGTTTTGGGGAATTTGTTATGGCAACTCTGGGACTCTAATACATGCTCCTAGCCACTTCTTTCTGAGATGCAGGTGTTACTCGCTTCCACCCTCCTGTTCAGGGGTCTGCTCACCACGCCCCCTCCACTGGAATGCCCTTTGCTCCCACTTTTGCCTGCTGAGCACTGGTCCCCTGCCCCCACCATGCTTCCAAGGCCAGTTCATAATCCCCTCATTTACTTGGTTCCAATAGCTCCCTCTTCTCTGAACGTCCATAGCATATCGTGTCTATATCCAGTGCCGCGCTGCCCACGCCCGCCTTGTATTATGCTTCATGTATATGTTTCCTCCCTCAATGTTTGGAAACATGCCTTGTTCAGCTTTAAATATGCTAGAATGCTTAGCACAGACCTTCATCTATAGTCGGGCTTCAAAATATGTTGAATCTTGTTGCATGGCATCCTTTGCCATGAGACAAATTCTGTTTTTGTTTCACAATTTGGGTACGAAATTGTGTATGCAGAAAAAAATTGAAGCCAGGGGAGAAGTAATTTCAACAAAGCCAAAATTCGATGATTCTAAAAGCAAGCATTGTGAGAGCTGCTTATATTTCAATATGGTTTTGAATGAAAATATGTTGTTCAATGGATAATTCCAAGTCCAAATATTTCCCTGGGGAATATGATGCTGAATTGTGCTTATAGTTAGGGATACTTAATTCACCGTGTTAATCAGTATGCATTTTACTTCTCTATTTTTAGTCATAGTAGGTACTCAAGTATTCTTCTGAAATATATTGTACTTGCATAATAAAAATATTGCTCAAAATCTCTTCATTCAGGACTTTAAAAGCACCTTATTTACATCTAGTTGACTTCTGATAATTTTGTTTAGCAATTTAAACAAGATAATGTGTTTGAAAGTATTTTCAGAACCGCCATATGCAACACATATTAATTATGAAGTTTGAAAAGTAGTCTTCAAGTTTGAACTGCCAAATTCACGTAAGCATGCAATGATATTTAACCTTGGTTCAGATAATATCTTTGCATTCTATCTCTGTTTGGCACATACTTTGTGGATTCAAGCCCTTTCATGGCATGCCTTTGTGTAGGTAGTCTTGCTGCCACTCCTTGGTCTTAGATTTTGATGGGGAGCTGTGTGTTCAAATGTAACAAGCAAGGTCTTGAGGGAGATTTAGATGTGAATTCTGGGTCACATCTAAGCTAATTGTACGTATGTCAGCGAATCATTTAGCTCAGTTGAGCCGCACTGTCATCATCTGTAAACATGGCTAATACTATCTATGTTGTAGCACTGTCATGAGGGTTAAATTGGATAAAACAGTATCTGTCAATGTTTAGACTATGTCTTGGCACATGCAAGGTGCTTGACAAGTAGGCATGATTTTGTTGTAGATGATCAATAATTAAACTATCTGAATTTAATTCATTCAATAAACATATATTGTTGTAGGTCTTCAGAATACAACAGAGATAAGTCACAGTGTCTGCTTTTCAGGCAGAAGCCAGCTATTTAAATAGGCTGAGAGTAGTCTGAGAGGTAGTCTGAACAATATGATGGGCACATTTTGTCACCCAGGCCATTCAGAGTGCAACTTAACCTTTTCTTGTTAAACATGGCAGAATGTTCATGCATCTTGATCGCCTTTCCCTCCTCAAATTCAATTAAAATGGCAGCAAAGGAATAAAAATGGGTAAACCCGCAAGCCCAAAAAGAAGATGAATGGAGACACCAGCAAGTAACAGACTATTTCTAGAAGGCTGGGAGGGCAGCGGAAGGCACAGACTCGAGGAAATGACAGTCGTAAGGCCCCTCTTCAGGGGAGACTGTGAAGAGTGAGCAACACATAGCTTGGAGAGCATGAATACAGTGAGGCTCCAGGGACCGTGGATGGCAGGGAGTGATGAGGTTCCAGGCTGAAAACTGGAGATGGGCAGAAAGTCTCCATATGCTGTGGTTGGATTCCTTGGATCATGCCTCATCCCATGCATCCAGCTGACTACTCCCACAAGCAGGAGATGAGAGGTTTATATTTTGGATAGATTAAACCAGAGAGAATTAGAATTTACTGACATCTGGGCACAGGGAAAAGCAAGGATGGCATGGATGTCTGTAGCTGACCTCTAGTTCCCTTCCCCTACTCTGCTATGAACATACTGGAAGTCAGGCATTGTATCCTAATCTCTTCTCCCCTCATCCCCTAAACACACACATATAAATCCATCCAGGGCAGAAGATAAACAGCTTCGTCTCTGGAGAAACAGTGTGACCATAAAGAAAAGTCCTTTACATATTGACATTTTAGTTAGTCTAATGAAAAGATTATATCAATAGCTTATCTAATCTGAAAAGAAAATATATCTGTATGTATATGTATAACTGAATCATTTTGCTGTACTCCCAAAACTTAACATTGTAAATCAACTACCCTTTAATAAACAATTTTAAAAAATAGCTTATCACACTGTAGTGAAAATGATTACTCAGCAAGCTCAGTCCAGGCAACTAGAGCTTCCATTTAGATTTTTGAGGCTTCAGTCTTAAGTAAAAGTGGACAGCCAAGACTCACTACTCATTTGAGACAGATGATCTGTGAAATGAGAGAGACAAAAAAAAATAGAATAAAAAAGGAACTTTAGAGGAAATAAAATGCAAGGCAGGGAACTGAAGAAAACATCTAGGAAACTAAAAATTAGTTAAATTAATTAACTAAAATTAATTCAGGAGTGATATTGTATATATGAAAGGATTAGGATACTGTGAAAAAGGAGCAACAAGAGAGGATGAAATGTTATTGGAAATTAAAAATATGTTAGCTAAATTAAATTTCCAATAGAATTATTGGAAGATAAATGAGGAATTCTCTCCCAAACAGAGCAGAACAAAACACTCGAAAAACTAAGAGATGGAAAATATGAGAGAAAAGATAAGAATTGGAGGATTAATCCAAAAGGTCTATGTGCAACTAATAAAAATTCTAAAAATAGAGAGCAGAGAAAGTGGATGTGAGAGATATATTAATGAACTAATACTAGAAAAAATTTCTACAACTGTAGAACATGAATCTTTCAATTGAAAGGGCCTATTGAATATCCAGCGTAATAAATAAATAAAGATTCGATATCAAGGCATTCCATCATCACATACAAGGTTACGAAGGGAAAGAGAAGATCCTAAATGTTTCCAGAGTGAAAAAACATACTGGGAATCAGAGTGGCATTGCATTTCTTAACAGCAACACTCAATGCAAGAAGACCTGCAAAATTGTGAGTAAAAAGAATTTTTCAAATAGAATTCTGTAGCCAGCTGAACTATCTATCATATGTGAAGATACAGTAAAATAATTTCCTGAAATGAAAGGACCAAAACATATATTTCTCATTTATGTATATGTATTTTATATATGGCACACATTTATATTTAAACATATAGAGATATATTTAAAGGAGACTGTACTCTAGCAAAGTGAGGGCAAAAACCAAGAAACCAAGAAAGAAGGTGATTGGGGGCCTGAGAACAGGAGATGAAACACAGCAAAATGGGGAAAACAAAGTCTCGGGTTGACAGAGGACCTGGAGATCAGCCAGTCCATTACCATTACTTGTGTAGTCAGCTTCATATCCTGCCTGGTCCGAACCTTTTCTTTCTACTTTCAAATATAACCAGTGTGCTTTTATGTTTAGCATTCCCTTGCTTTTCCTTATAATTTTATCATATGCTTATATCTCCAGTGTATCATACAGAAGGACAGAAGGCTCTGAGTGGATGGGTGTTAGTTAAAAATAGAAGTGATGGCTTATAGGATAATTTTGAGCTCTTGGTAAATTGACATGTTTTTTTTTTGGCCTAATAAAATGTTAAAAAAAAAGTAATGGACATTCTGTATTCAACTAGAAATCTACTGTTTTCTGGAAACTCAATCTGCAGCCAGGGCACCATGTTTCCTTGAGATTTTGGTAGTTTCCCTGTGGTCCATATTTTCTGGGTCCATATCCATGGAAACTTTATCAGACCTGTGTTGAAGTTGGCATCCTTCAGAGATGATTCATGTTTGTAATAGCCAGATGCTTGAGGGGCATGGCTAACCTGGAATCCCTTTAAAAGTGTTGGTTTTCTGGAATACCAGATTGTATAATTTTGAAATATAAGCTTATTTGACGAGGGCTTCTTTGTGGTTACAAATTTGCAGGGAAGTTTTTTTTTTTTCCATCTTCAGAGTTCAAGACATAATCTTCCTCATGGTCTCCTGGACAGCAGAGGACTCATTTTTGGTTTATCTATATTGAGGATATAGCCCCTTGGTATTGTGTCTTTATATGAGGTGGAGTGTTTATCTCCTGTTTTATATTCTGTCTTAGGTTTTGTGTGCTGTTCCCTGTGCCCCTTGAGGCTTGAAGATCTAGTTTAAGTTCATCTGGTTTGGCTAATGACATCAGGGGAGAGGCAGCTTTGGGGCTCATTCAGAGTTTGGCTTTGACCTAGGTTTTGGCTTCTGGGTGTTCTTTACTTTCTTATCAACTCATTGCTGCAGGCTAAAAGATAGATTTTAGATTTCATTAAGCAGTTTTAGTTGTTGGTAGCAAACAGTTTGGTTAGAGTATGTTGTTTACCATACCACTGGCAATAGAAGGCAGTAACTCTTTTCAAGTATATCAAACAATATTCTTACAATAATTACCAATCATCAATTCATCCAATCATCAATTCATCCTTTGTAGAGAATCGAACAAAATAAAATGAGTCTAAATTACAATAAGTCCAGTTAAAAGTTCTATGTCTAAGAGGTTGATTGGATACTGGTCAAGTAACTAAGAGAAACTGAAATATCTCTGGATATTTAAAAAACACAAAGCAAAACAAAACTGTGCATGCAGGCATTTATCTTGTCTGGGGAAGTGCTCCTTTGCCTGAGGCAGGAGGCTGGAAAAGATGACCTCTTAATGCCCCCTTGAGTTCTGTCATTTTACGATATTTGTGAGAAAAAGAGATAGACTTTCAGAACAGTTCTTTCACTGTGAATTTGTGAAATGATATTATGAAACTGGTCTAGTTTCTATCTGTCAATTTCAACTTCCTGCAGTGAAATTTCCAGGTACTGCATTTTACTCTGCAGGACACAGATTTCTTTTTCTTATGATTTGTCTGTTTTCTTAGGCTTTCCAAATCATATACAAAAAATGTGTAAAGAATAGTTCCCTCCATCTGTATCCATAGGGATTCCCTGTGACTTCTCTGTAGATAAGATAGACTAAGCATCACAAAAAATGAAATCAATTTTCCATTAATAGTTGGTAGTGTAGTGAATGCAAAGATTAAGGGAAGGGGAAATGCTTTCAGTATTCAGGAAGGTTTTGTCTTTGTTATACGTCACCAGGGCCTTCTGTGAGATGACTGGCATAGGAATGTGCTCATCGGGGTATTCACTGATGTAGAATTCGATGTCTGATGCCTTATTGGTCCCCCCAGGTTTACCGCTGTGCGACAGTCAGTGCCTGTCCCTTTCAGTCCTGACTTACTGGGACAAGCTATAGGCAGTGTGACGATTTTACATTTTTCTTAGCAGATTCTTGACTCTGGAGTTTTGATTTTGGAAAAAAAAATGCCATCACAGGCGACTTTCTGTATTTTTATCTTTATTTTTATGGTAGCCATGTATTATTTTACACTGAAAAAAAAATCCAAAAGAACTAGTTAAATAGAAAAGATGGTGCTAGTTTGGACTTTACTTTTAGGAGAAAGAGGAAGGCTAGATTGTGGATCCATACATTCAGTGAATCAAACTTACAGGTTAGTTTGGCATTGTCTTGTGTGTTTTACGTAATTTTCCCAGTTCAAGGGAAAGAATCTCTCTGGACGATTTAACAATTTCACTTGCTCATCCCTTCGGATTTCTGAATACAGATGAGCAAGGTTAAATCACAGGTGATCTGAAACTTTACGGAATCCCACCGCCTTTCATTCTTGTCAGACGTGGAGTCTCAGCAGTTTAAAGAGCTGTGGTGTGCACACAGCAGGGGCTCCACGTGGCTGTGGACAGCCCAAGACGGACGGTCCTGAGCTGATGCTGTGATTCTCCAGGTGGGCCCAGGGGTCCCCTTTGACAGCTCACCTCATGCATAAAACCTTTTGAATCTACGTTCCTCATTTATGGTTGTTTATTTTTACTTACAAATGATGTATAAGCATTGCTACCTAAGGTGTTTTATTTATTGCAAGGCATTTAAGAAAACATAAACAACCATAGGACGAGGGAATGAAAGAAGCATAAAGAGAAAGTGTACTGTATCTTCCCGCACTCTACTGGGTCCATGCAGTCCCCACCTTGTGTGTCCCTCACTTTGTAGGACACCAATAAAAGATACTGAAAGACCTAAAAATGATCTAAGAACAACTTCTGATGTGAAAGAAGCAAATGGAATTTTCTGAGAAAGTGTGCACTGCTGCTTCTCCAGACAGAGGGATATCAGTAGTATGTCAGCCTCCAGTTCTGTGGGTTTACCATGTCAGGCTGATAGCAAACAGGGTTAGAGAAGGGGGAAATAATGAGATACCTAAATTATGATAAAAGGAAAATAAGAATCTCCCTAATTAATTTTGTTCATCTTTAGAGATCACAGGAAAGGAAATGAAAGGTGGTGGGAGCGGGCCAGGCGAGAATCTTGCAAATTCTTCAAATGCGAATAAGATTCTGTGATAAACCCTCACATTCTGGTAAGCATTTTAATGGATCCGCTAATTAGCTTTTCTGGAAAGTTCACTGATGATATGCTGGAATAATGATCCCCTCTGCTCTAAAGTGTCTAGTCATTAGCTTGCAAGGTGACTGAACATACTAATGCATTTGCCTCTTAGACAGTTTAAGCCCATGTTCCTGTAATAAGGGTCTTGCCTTTGTTTGGCTCAGTCATGGGAAGCCGTTTATGGGCTGGATTCTCTCAGAAATGACAAGGACAGTGAGCAGACCCACCTTCTCTCAGTCTCCATGTAACTCCAGCTCCTGAAAGGGGATTCTTGGGGCGGAACTTTCTGGAACTCTTCGCATGCTGCCTGCCACTTTTGTGCAGAAGTTTTGGCTCAGCATTTATAGGCATCCCCTAGATTTGGACTCCATTCTAGTTTGAGGCTGAATTGTATTTTATCACCTGTATTGGTAGCATCTTTTTTGAGCCTGCGGCTCTCATCTGTGTGTATTTCTTTTTACTTCTATGTGGTGCATTCTCTTTCCATTTCGTTTCTCAGGCATGCTTTCTACACGTCACAACTGCAGGTCAGGGAAGGTAAGGTGCAGGGAACGTGACTGGGTGGAGACTGGGAAGGTGCTTCTGCTTACAGCTGAGCCAGCGACTTGGCTTTGCACCAAGCCCATAACAAACTGGGCTTAGATCACATTTTACGGGCCCAGCCTGGTTTGGCCCCAGCGAGCTCGTACGTGCTGGTGTACGCAGCCTTCTGCGTTGCGTAACTTCTTCTTGTGCCCCTGGCTGAAAGTAGCTAAACTGCAGATAATTTATTCAGCATAAATTATTGCTAACCTTAGCTAGAATAACGCATGCTTTTGATCCTCTTTAGTTATGGAGCCAATGGGGAATTGTCTGGCTACAAAGTTTTCCCTCTATCGTTCAGTTAAATCAAATTCCAAATCTTGAGGACATCTGATATTCCTCAAGGACATTAAATCTATAAAACTGGTGCCTGAATCATACGCTAAAAAAAAATAATTCACAGTTTGTTTTGTTAGTGTGAGCTATCAGTAACGTTTTAAACAGCTAATTATATTTTTCATTTAATAATTCATTCTTGTATAATTAGAGACAAGTTATGCAACATGCTTAGATTTTAAAATGTGGACATCTTCCTTAAGTATTTTACACAATGTCTATGAGATAATACATAACAACAAATGCATATTATTAAAAATTTAATGCTCTAGCTGCACAAGTTTTGCTTTCTGGCCTGGCACACTTTCTAAGCAGTGCTGGTGAGGTGTGTTTTGAGTGGTAATAAGAGCTCTAACTTGCCCAAACTCTATATTCTTCACCTGTCTGTTTCTGGGAAATCTTTCCACCCTACTTCCTTTTCAATTATCTCCAGGTAGACACTCTCTATCCCAAAAGTATAATCGTTTGGGTTAGCAAGCAACCTTATCAAGGGGTTTTGCACAAACCAGCTGAAGTGTGTATGTGTGTGTGTGTGTGTGTGTGTGTGTGTGTGTGTGTGTGTGTGTGTCTGGTCCTACCAGAAACGAGGATCCCTGGTCCATCTCCTAGGGCTCAACATTACACTCTTCTAAAAGCCTGGAAGCAAGTATGGGCCACTCGTCCTCCTGTTGAGTTGGTGAATGTTGATCCTAATCACATAGGAAGAAATTGTCTGGATTTTAATTTGAAAATGTAGTACTTCAGTGTGGCAAAACAATTCAAACAGCGCAAAAGAGCATACAGTAAAAATACAGAGACCTTTTCACCAGACCTTCCCACGGGCAGCCGCTCTTCCCACAGTCTTGGGAATCCTTTCTGAAACGGTCTGTGAATATACCACTTTTGTATGTGTGCTTCTTCTTATTTTAAAAACACCCAGGGTGCATCCTACCCATACTGTTTGGCTCCTCACTCGTTTCACGTATCAGTTTATCAGTGAGGTGCCAAATCAATCATATGTCCTTTACATGGCTGTGTAGCCATCCTCTCTTTGGATGAGCGGTACTTTAGTTACCCCGTCCCTTATTGTTGGATTTTGGCCACTATTACAAACAAGTCTGTACCTACGTTTTTGGGCACGGGTGAATAGATCTAGAGCATAAGCTACTTAAAGCAACTTTGTTTGATCAGAGGGGGTCTATATCTTAACGTTCATAGATATTGAAAGATTGCCTCCCCCAAAGATGGCACAGTACAGGACTGTAACAAAAGTAGACCCTTGTCGTTTTGGAGGGACACCCCCGACACTCGTTCCTCTCCAAATCTCAGTGGCAGCAGCTGAGATGGGGAGGCCTGGGCACGCAAGGCTCTATCCTTCACGTCAGCCTGTAGCACACGTGATTTAAACTCATGTCAGTTGCTCCCCAGGTGTCATCTTGTTGAATCCTCAAACTCACCCGCAGCAGACACTGTTATCCTGTTACACGTCGCGACATGATGCCCGTATTTGGGATCAATCACAAATACATGAAAATGTGAGCATTTGACATGTGCTCGCCCAGGGTCTCTTTATAACTGAAACCCTGCACGTTGCTTACACAGGATATTGTAGGAGCACTGTGAGGCATAGGTAAATTCCATCAGTCTGTGTCTCTGTGATACGGGAAATGAAAGGACTTAGAAGAAGCACACTTGTATTTTAGTGCTGTTTGAGGACTTGATAGACACAAGAGTGATCAAGTTGAAGCCATTTAGGTTACTGTTCAGGCCCAGTACAAATTTGTGACCTATTCAATTTTCCTTTATTTCACGGCCACAAAGCATGTTTGACAAAGAAGATCAAAATTCATGATTACTTTGAAAGTCTGTAAAAAGGATGGATCCAACAGCATTTCCTGGTTATTTATTTGTTGAGTTCTTAGGGACATTCCATATTGAATTAAAATAATTGAAAGATCTAAAGTGAATTGTGTAACAATGAATGTACGAAAAATCTCGTTGTGCGTGGATGTGTACCCCTATCAGAAGGGAAAGAGGACAGGAAATGTTTAATGGGAATGTCTCATAACCTTGTAAAATCTTCTCCTTGGGGACCCCAGGAGCGTCCCTCCAGTGTCCTTGCATTGTCCTTGCTTACTGGCAAAGACACGGGGGTTATAGGCCTCATTTATTACTGCTTCCTGTCCTTGTATGTTCCTAGTCTACCTGTGGCCATGAGGATGGCTAAACCTGTAAGCACTCACTGGCCAGTGACTGTCCAGCTGGCTTTGTAGCGGTAACCCTTTGTTTTCTCCTGGTTAAGGAGGATGGACTTCCAAGGAAGCCAGAACATGTGGACTTGAATTGTGGCCTGTTTTGTGTCTCTGGGCTTCAGTTTCCTCATCTGTAAAATGGGATCTTGTCAACTACCTCATCGGGTTGTGGGGAGGATTAAATGAATTCAACCTGAAAAGCTCTTCAAATAGCTCAAGGCCCATCACTTAAAATCAGGTTTTAAAAAGGCCAGCTGTTACGTTATTATTAAGCTCCTTTCACATTAGAGCTCTGTGCTCAATACTGTGAGGTAAATAAAAATTTAAAAATGAGGATGTCCTTGTTATTTAGGAGCCCACAGGCTAGTTTAATAGGTACAGACCACATGTTATGAGAGAGTGAGGAAAGGAGAGGTTATTGTTGAGTGCGTGGCCTTTTGGAGGATGTTGGGTTTAACCTAAATAATGAAACACTCAGGTCTTTCACAGTGGGGAAGGGCATCTGAACAGAAGTGATTGCCTGGGCAAATACAACTGATACATTTATCTAGTATTTATTGACTATCTATTATTATGTGTTGGCAGTGCATTAGGTGATGGTGGTCTAGTAAAAATAAGGTAGGTCCCTGCCTGCATGGAGCTGCTCATTGAGACAAACTTGCTGAGCAATGTGTTCACGCCTCTCTTAAGAAAGGGGGTCCAGGAAGAAGACATACATACCGTATTTGGTTTTGTGTGTTATCGTATGGAACTTTGTGATATAATGTCAGAGATTTTTAAAGTGGAATAAAGATCACAATTTGACAGATGAAACAGATAGCAGTGGAACCAGTAATTTTCAGAAATAATTGCAAAGGAAATAGGAGAGACTAAAAATTTCATGTATTTTTGAAAAGCAGATGCCTTTTCATATTGAAAGGGATTTTTAACCTAGACAGATTTGATGTGTAATTAGCTCAGTCTGGAATGATTTCTTTTAGGGTGTGTGTTCCTTCTTCCATCTACAGCATTCATTCACCAAACACTGTTGAGTCTGCTCTGTGACGGGTCTCATGCTGGACAGCTAACGGGCAGCTGCAGTGAGACAGAGTCCTTGTCCTCCTGAGGCTTCTGTGTTCTTGGACTGAGATAAAATAAAACACAATTATCCAATAAACAAAGAAACGACCACACATAGTATACTCAGAACTTACGGATTCTTCCTGAATGAACCAGTTGGATCTCAGAGGTTAGTGTGGCGCTGTGGGAAGACCAGTGCTTGGTGTGAGGGGTGGGGTAAGCCCAGTGGCTCGTGCTGGCAGTAGGGTATGACTGTTGGGTAGTGTGGAGGGTAGGCTGTAACCTATGACTCAGGTGGGGAGTGGGACATGCCACCAACACGGGTGAGGAGGGGAGGTTTTCTTCCCCTCAAGATTGTTCACATCACTGTCGGGTAGAGAATGGCAAGGAGGGTAGAGAAAGAAGGAGTTTTAGGCTTTGGTGTCAGGATCCCAATCTGATGTTGCTCAGTGAATTTCCTACCCAATAGCACTGGAGCCCCTTCCCAGGATTCATGGCCCCTGAGTAATTCTAAGGGTGATTGCAACTTCTTGCTACCTTTGAAAGAACAAGAAATAGAGCCCATCTGAGATGCTTCATCCAGGGAGGAACTCCTGGTCCTAGAAGGACTCAGAACTGTCTGGCATCAACAGTTTGTCCTTGATCTGGGGCCAAACGTGCTTGCTGCTGCTGGGTGTGAGCCTTCCCCAAACCTGCTTGTCTTGTGATTAGGGAATTGTTTTCATATCTCAGGTTTTACCTTAATTGTGGCTGATCAACTTTAAAGGCATAAGACCTGGCTGGGCTTTTGACTGCCATGGGTAAAAATCAACGAGCCCCAAACCAGGAGGAAGCCTGCTTGTGAAGAAGTGGAAAAATATTCGCCACCCAGGATACAATGGAAGAATGATTTGGAAGAAACTTAAAAGTTCTTTCAGATTCTTTGTGTTTTCAAGGCAGAGATATATTTGTTTCCTTGTCCAGTGAGTGCCTGCCCATCTGATAAATACATCATTAACTAAAAAGCTAAATGCAAATTAAGTGGTGATGACGTTTCATATCCAGACCTCATGGTGATCCTGGCATGACCAGGGTGCAAGGGTGCCCTGGATAGCAGCACCCTGAAGGTTTCTCACACATGCAGCAGAAGCCTGTGAAAATTTGCCTTTATAATCAAAAGTTGATGGTTGCTTATGTTTGAAATAGAAATGTTTTCGGGCTGCAGCAGTCAGGCTTGGGCACGTCAGTGACCTATTTTGCAACGCTGAGCTCACATCCAAGACCCTCTCAGGAATTGTGAGCAATGTGTGTGGAGCAAGAGGCTGAAAACATGAAACAATCCCAGAAATCATTTAAAGTTTCAGATAAATTATAACATAATTTCGTGTTTCTTTGAAGATGAAAGTCGTTAAAGGTCTTTATTGCAGTATGTTGTGCTTTTTAAAGTAGTTTGAAAAAACGAGTCAAGGATTCTAGCTTTTTTGTCTGATTACAAGACCCTCATCAGACCCTGGGAAGTAGGTGGGCGGCAGCAGTAGACGCACAGGCAGGTCGAGGTGGGGAATCCGGGCACCTGGCAGTGTTGTCTGGGTTGTGAATTCTTGATCCGTCTCACGTGATGGGGCTGTGTTTGTGGTTGAAGTATTCTGAGAATTCCTGGGAAATGCAGATCCAGTGGTCCCAATGTTTGAAATCTACATATCTACTCAGAGTTAGTAAATAAAGATGCATAAGCTGTTATCCAGGAAATCCTGAGGGATATGTTGGCTTAGTGCTCTTTTAGATAAATGGAAGCGATAAGAGGGACTGTAAAGTGATTTCCAGCGGGATACATGGAGAAACTCCCAGGTGGGACGAGGCCAGGAGTCTTGTCTTTCTCTGTTTCAGGTCTAGGAATGCCCTGGCTCTCATACCAGCTCTTCTGTTAAAATGCCAGTCTCTAATGCAGGAATTGGTTCTTCTGGCTTAGATACACAGGGGGATAAAATCACCAAAATGCAAAATTAGCTTTGCTCAAATGACATTTTTGTCACAAGATGACTAAGCAGGTGATGGTGAAAAATGCCATGCAGGTGGATGTAATAACCTGCAGAGGAACACACAACACACATCTTCTCTCTTGTCCCCCAGTTCACCTTTATACATTTTTGTGTGAGTGTATCATGCTGTCTTCTGAGCTTGCGTGTTTGGTTGGTAAAAAGTGTTTAACTCAGTAATGGAAACATGAATAAGAGTCCTGGTTATAAAAATTCCAATGATGAGTAAAAGAAGAAGATACTAAGTATTGAGGATTAAGTGAAAATAACAAAATGCTTTAAAAGATGCAAGGATGAGAGAGTGGGTAGTAGGTCTCAAGGAGTCCTCATCAGAGAGAATGCTAGAGACAGAGACAGGGCAGTGGTGGGGTTGGGGGGGGGGGAGAGAGCGAGGGCAGTGGTGGCAGGGGAGGGGGGAGAGAGAGAGGAGACATGTACGTCATGGACATCATGGTGGCTGTGTTGGTTGTTAAGCCATTGCTCTCATTCCAGACCTGCTTTATGCTCTGATTTGTGAAGCAAACCACACTTCTGCTTCATCCTTTGGCAGCTGTTCCATGTTGGGATCTGTCCGTGGAGGTTCTAGAGGGAGACTTGAACCTGGACGAGCAGTGATTGCTTCCAGTTTCCAGTCTTTTCCTGCACTCCTGGAACCTGACTAATTTTACTAGCTCAGAGGTATCAGTGCCAGCTGGAAGTTTCTTCCTAATCAGAGATCTGAGTTCCAGCTCCATGGGGTCCCTCCTATAAGTGCCTGAGGCATCACCACCAGCCATCACTTCCTTTAGGATGACCAACCATGCCGGTTTCCCTGGGATTCTCCTGATTTTAACCTGGAAAGTCTGTGTCCCAGAGAAACATTTTATTAGAGGTCTGGTTTGATCATGTGATGCCTCTCCTGGGTTGTGCTTTATTTATTTGTCGTTTCCCCTAGTCCAGGAGTGGCAGATGCTTCCTGAAGTTGCTCCAGAGTTTTCCCTTTGCCTTTTCAGTTGTCCATTACCTACTTAACAAATCCCCTATATTAAATCCTCACTCTTAAAATAACTTGTGTGGCAGTTATCAGCTACTTTAGGAAGGTTTTAAAAGCACCTCTGGTCAACTGAAGCTGATGACTTAATGCCAAATACAGAAAACTAGTACTTTGTGTAATGAAAAGAAGAAACTGGCATACCTCCCCACCAGACCTGGATTTCTATTTTAAGTCAATATAGAAGGAAAAATATGGAATAATGAGCCATAGCTATCCACTTCTGTTGTCACAGCATTTCATCCTAAAAATTAGGATGTCATTTCTTCCACCTCTTCTTCATAATTCAGAAGCCACAACATTTTATACACTTACTTCCACTAAGCAAAATTCATGCTATTTGTCAAAGTAATGTACCAAATAATATGTTATTTTCTTCAATTTATTAAGAACTTAAGATGTTTACAACTGTGGTAGTATTTTAATAGTGCTATCGTTTCTCCTTCTGCTTTTTCTACTTTGTATTATATTACTTAGAAAACAGAAAAGGTTTTGGGTGTCTGGCCCAGCCCCATTTTCCATATGCCTGTGCCTTCTTTTGGAGTCACCAGAAGAAGACCCTGAGACAAGAAGTAGAGTGCAAGTAGTTTAACTGAGAGGAGAAGGAAATGCTGGAAGGACGTGGGGAGGTAAGATGGGGAGGAGAAGACAGCCAACAAAAGGTGTGTGAGGACAGTTACAACTGTGGCAACCGGAGCTTCATCCCTCTGGGGAAACTGAAGGAGCCAGTGCAGAACACATGCTCTGAGTTATCCCACCTGAAGGGGAGAGAGCTGGGGCATTTATACCCCAACTCCTGTGAGACTTTGGTTAGAGCTGCTCCTGGGAGGTATGAATCCCCCAGCACCCCTAGCCTCCAGGTGGACAGGCAAAGAGGGCTTCTGGCCAGAGAGACCTCAGCCAACGGGATTCAGTCATGTTAACGGGTGGTGGTAAGTCTGGTCCACATGCTATAAAGTGATGAGGGTGAGGGGATATGGTTGAAGCACTAGCAACACCTGCTATATTTTGTTATTTTTATTGCATGAAATTCCATAACATGAAGAGAGTTGGGAACACATATTCATTGTTATAGGAGAAATCACTGTAATTTGATTTGTCAACCCATAATCAGTTCCTAGGGCTAGGGAACCTGTAATTCTTGTGTTGAGGGGTCATTTCTAGTAGATGTTAGTGCACCCTGGGACATATTTAAAATCAGGGGCGATGTTGGAAATGGAACTCTGGCTTTCCCAAATTTATCTTGCAGTATTGCCCAATACTAAACAACAGAAGTTTTAAAAAGAGCATGAGAGTTCCAAGAAATATTAAGCAATAAGGCAACTTACTTTTTTTGTTCAGATGGGGACATCATGAAGAAAGAGAGAAGGGGAAAAAATGGAGAAATGGGACACGGGGGAGGAGCAGGTATGTCAACCCACATCAGGGTGGAGCGGCAGAGTGGAATGGACAAGGAGGTAGCCTGTGAGTCAGGAAAGACTAGCAAAGAGGAACCTACGTTTTCACTAAATACTAAACCATAACTGATTTACACAAATGGAAGAAACTCAGAAGGCTACCTTCTGTCTTTTGAGAAGGGGCGGTGAATTTTGCATACTAATTTACAGGCAAGCACAGGTATTGCTGGGGACGAGGGAGGAGTCCATTGCATTGAGAGATTCGCAGGAAGGCTGAAATCTGTGGTTCTGCTACCCCTGCCCCTGAATTTCTATACCAGATTTTGTGGTTTTGGGTGGCATGATATGAAAGATATTTTGGTGGATCTCTGAAGTTACAGTTGCCGTTTGGTTGGATACCAAAAATGGAACCCCTTCTCCCCTCGGAGGAAGTAATTCATGGGAATATAATTTTTGATAAGATCCAGCTGTTGTTTCCTTGCAGTCTGAATTCAGGTGGCAGGGGACTCCTTTTATTCCTATGTCCCTGGCTGGACTCTAGACACATAACAAGTTGAGAATCAGGTAGCTCACTTGTTCTCCAGGGAGGGTTTGGTACCATCAAAAGTTGATGACTTTTGTTATGGTCTTTAATATTCTCTAAATTATCTCATCTATCTCCAAGGTCGCTATAAACAAAAATATCACATCCTCTGTCCTTTATGCCAAATCTAAGAGAAGCTATTTTGGGCTGTGTTTTGATGAGAACATTTATTGCTGAGCAATAAATTTAATGATGAACTTTTCATAATGGAGGGAAAAATACTTTCCTTCCATGTTTGCAGACATCACCCAGACAATGTGATTTGACTTGTTTCTTTTTATTTATTATCTCGAAGTTCCATGTGACAAATTTCAGGTCTTTAGGTTTAAGTAGATTTTATTTGCCTATGTCTCCAGGTAAAATTCAGAAACAATTACAGAAAAAAATGAATTGAATTTCAAACCTGGTAGGATGTTTGGTGACAATGACTTAAAATGTATAAAACCAGAGAAAGAAGAGATGATAAAAGTCTCTTTTTCAGAGATAGAACATGTTTGTTTGGAGTGTGTTATGAGTAAAACGTAATGACATACACATAAGCTTCGATTAGTAATGATCAGGAGCTGGAATAATTGTGCATAGACTCATTTGAGCATTGCTAATTCAGGGCAGTTCTATTTGTATGGAATTATTTGCATTTATGTTTTCCCTGAGTTAAAAAAGAATACCCCCGAGTCTTGCTCAGAGCGTGGGGAATTAAACATACAGCTCTCATTAACAAGCCTGTGAATTGTACAGTCTGCTTCATTCCCTAAACACTTTGCAGAAAGTGCTCTGTCTGCCAGTGTGCTGGATACAACTGTGGCTTCCAGATTGGAAAGCTCAGCGGAGTGACATAGCACTGAGAAACAAGCCACCATATGGGAGGTCTGTCACCCAAAAGGTGGCTTTGGAGCTAGACGTTTTCTTGGGACAGGGCCAGACGAGGAGGTTTGAGCAGGTGAGAGATGACCGGTGCTGTGATTTAAGCTTACCATTTTGAGTTTGCTTTAAGGAACCTTTCATTACTGACAGAGGATCTCAGAACTCTTGGGTTCACTTAGTGTGAGAACATGGTAGCTGTGATGTGTCGGAAAAAGAGCCCCCTTGGCTGCGGAGGAAATGCCATAGTTGAAAGTAGGGCCTCCAGTGTCAGATGTGGGTGCCTCGCTCACCAGCTGATTGACGCTGGGCACGCGGTTTAGCGTTTCAAACTTTGGTTTCCATCCCTGCAAAATGGGTATAAAAATGTTACTTATCTCATGGAGTTGTGATGCAGAATCGACATAAGAAATTACTTGTGCATAGTTATCACTCAAGGTTTTTTTTTTTAAACTCTTGGACCCCAGGGATCCATCCATTTTGGAAGCAATTTCATCAGCGCTTGCACTTGCTGCAAATCAACGGGCAGATTGCCTGGATTTGGGGTTGAAGGCAATTTAATTCCAGTGTCTCTACTGTTTGCTTTCTCTTGCTCTGAATTCAGGTCGTGAAAGGTAAGCTGGCGTCAGCAGCCAGCTGTTCCCACCTCCACCGGAATGCCAATGTCCTCTCATCTATTGACACAAGAAGAAAGTAAATAAGGTAATGTCCTCGGAATTTTCTTTACACTAAACATGTAATTAGCCACTTACCCATGATGAGTAAAATTTAATTTCAGCCAAGTGAAAAGGAATGCTGATTAGATTTATTTTATTATCTGTTTACTTTCTGGGAAGAGGGCAGCTGGATAAAATAGCTTCTTGAGCTGTACTTTTAACGTCCCGCTGTGCTTACCAAAGAAATATGCGGAAACTTGTAGGAACTGCACATACAAATGCAAATAATAATTTTATTGGCATTTTCCTTCTTTTCATTTGTTAGGGTGAAAGTGAGCATGGCTCTGAAGCTACTGTCTGACCAAGTGCGGAGGAGAGGAGGGCAGGAGGAGAGCCTAGGAGGGAGATGGCCCTGGGCAGCGTTGTTGGGAGGGGCCTTTCCCCTCTGCTCGCTCTCTTTCTCTATTTCCGGTGACGTTGCTTGGCTTTGGCAGCTCAGACCGTCAGCCTGGGCCACTTTCCTAGGCTGCCTCTGCCCCAGGACTCCTGGCTGCCCCCAAACTCCTGCTCTCCCAGCCTTATTTCATCAAGGCCCCATCTCCAAAGGGCCTGGCTCTCAATGAACAGTTTTAAAGAAATAAATAGAGTGCATTCCTACAAAGCGTTTTTTAAATGATAGCAACTTCCTGCATCTTGCTAATGTGGTGTTTTTAGAAAGTGGACACTTTGAGGTGTCAGTGTTTTAACCTTAAAAGATGAATCAGAAATGGTGGCATTTCCGGAAGGACCTGCTAACTGCCCTTTAAATCAGAGCACAAACTCAGCCCCAACCTTCCCTTTGGCTGGGGTGGGGACACCTGTGGGCTGTGGTGCTGCAGTGCTTGAAGGGACCCCCCTGTGAAACACAGGGCTAGAGGTAACTGTGAGACATCCTTTGACAGCACGAGGGAGAACTTTTAAGCCAATCTGTTAGGACCAGAAAGCTTTGTAAGGTAACGAGTTCCAAGTCTTTGGAAGCATATAAGCCAAAATTAGAAAGAGACCAGAGAAGAATATTGTAGAGAGGATTCACGTGTTAAGTATATCAGTCAAGGTGGAGCCAGGGAGCCAACAATGACTGTAGGCAGGCTAGACAGGGGGCATTTAATCCAAGGAATTGGTAACATTGGCCAACAAGGCAGTCGAAGGTTAGAATGAAAAAGAAGCATCTCCCCTAGGACTGGAGGGACAAAGGGAAAAGCTGGTGTTTCAGGGCCCAGAAACTGGAGCGATTCTAGGCCTTCTGGAGGGAGCTGGGGCCATGGAGAGAAGTGCCCTCTGGGCCTGGAGCCTCAGAGGAGGTGCAGCCTCTGCCAGGGGCCTCCTGCTAGCGTAGGAGATGAGGAGCAGTACTCTGGCCTTTCCTTTCCTCCTGCCTTCCAGTGGCCAACCAGTGCTTCCTGTTGGCTAAACCCAGCAGGGAGCCTGTAGGAAGGGAACCTGGACCATGGTGAAGCCTGGAGCATGGATCTGAGAGCAACCATCCGCTGATTTGTGCAGTAGGCCTTTGGACTCTAAACTTCCTTTCAAATCTAACAAAACCAAAACGTCTACAATTCTATTGTTTTAAGACGCTCCTGCTGGCAAGTATTAGCCAATTCCTAGAAAAAGAGACGAGCGAACACGAGAGAGCTAGCTGATGAATTCCACCCCCTTGTTTCAGGGACAGTTATACATTGCTCGCCATCTGGTCCTACGGAAGCTACACTTGATGGAATATTCTCATTCTATGTTTTTTCAGGCTGTGGTGTAAAGGTGGGAATTACGGACAACTTTTCTCTGTTCTTCTTGTCTTTCTGGTTTCCTGGTCATAGAATTAGAATGAAAAGGTTTTGATCATTGCATTTTTTTATTCTTTACTAAAATTATTATTTTCTATATTTTTAGAGGGCTCTGGGCATGGCCATCACAATAGCACACTCTAAATGCCTTTGTCCAGCGCTCCCAGTACAGTTGTCTGGGCTTCTCCTTGGAATCACATTGCATTGGGAATTGAGGGTGATGGGGAGCATCTGTGGGGTCTCATTCTGACTCTGTTACGATGCCCCAGTCCCTCTTCTCCTTAAACTTTCAGCTGTTTTCTTGAAACTTTGTGTCCAGGTGCTCTTTGTAGGTGCAGTCAGCCTGGCTTGGCTTTGCTGCAGCCTGGCATGACTTTCTCAGGGTTTGACAACCTAATGGAGATAAAACCAGTTCTTTTTTTTTTCAAGTGGTGGCAGTGGGCAGGTTTTCAGAACTGGAGTGTGCTTTGCAGACTGCCATGAATCTGCGCATGGCTGTGACTTTGAAAAGAAGGGTGTTTAACCTTGAAAGTCATTGAGGATGGGAATGGTGTGCTGAGGACATTGCCAGATGTGCTGTATCCCTGGCCCTGCACAGTCACCCTCTCCGCTTACCCACCCAGCTCCTGGGCCACAGGAGTCAGGGTCAAGAGGTGAAGGTTGAGAACTGGAGGTGACTGCGATGCAGTCACATGCTCAGCAAAAAGGTGATGCCTTTTTCCAGTTACAGCTTAAATGGGCCTCAGAAGCAGTATTTGTATTTCTTCTTGAAAGAGGCTTATTGCTGAACGAAAATGATCTCAAACTTAGGGAATGGTGCTGCTGAACACATGGAAGATGCCCGGAAAACACTGAGCAATGGGCTTTGTCACCTCCCCTAAAGATACTGAATTAATTGTTTTGTAATGTGCTGTCACTTCCTGGCATGGTTAGGGTTGAATTTAAAATGTGTCATCCTGTGCAGTTAAATGTGAAGGGCTGAAGTGGCAGATGTATCCACAAGCTTCTGTCATCCCCACCTCTCCAGCTTACCTTTTGAAAAGCAGAACATAAATAGCTTGTTTGGACAAGTATTATGGTTCTTAATAAATATCTCAATAGCACCATATACTTTCATAGGGCTGCACAGTAAATAGAATTGTACCGAACGGAAAGAGAGGACAGAATCTCCTCACCTCGGGAGCAGAGAACTCCCTCTTGTTTGCAGTCGCCAGCTGTCTGGACGGCTACCTTTTGGCCGCAGCTCATCCATCTTCTTTCCATTACTAAAACAAGGGATGCACCTGTATTCTCCCTCCAGGAGGTGACAAGATGCCTCCTGCCCCGTCTTTGTTGGGGCCGAGAGGGAAGGAAAGCTTGAAGTTAGGGGTCAGAGTTCCTCTCTTAGAAATATCAGTTCCTTTTAGTTAAAACACTGAGTAAACCATGTGGATAGTAGTTCCTTACCTATTAAATATTAACTCAGCTGAGGTGTTTCAAGTAAATGACTTTTCTATAGTTACTATCAAAATCTTTCTAAAAATATGCTACACAGTTACTTGCCTTTCAACACAAAGGATATGGAACATATCTTAACTTTTCCTAAATAATTTATTGTAATCAACGTGGTTGTCATTCAGTCTAGAGGCTGTATTTCAGGGTGATAATTCCCGGGACTCGTGTCTGCTGTATTCTTTTACTCCGTCGACTTTTCGGAGGTAATTTCTTCTTTCTTTGAGCAAATATTTACTGAGCATCTACCACGTTTGAGGCAGTGTGGATACAAAGACGTATGCAAAATGATCTCTGTTGTCAGGAACTGCTGAGTTTTGCAGGGAAGCAGACACAGATGTTATGATCTACATTTAATTCAGTGGCACAGGTAGACAAACGTGATGGAAAGGTCTCACATAGGAGGGGATATTTGGGTTGTGTCTTGAAGGATGAGTAGGAGGTCAGTGACCAGAGAACTTGGGAAAGGGCATCCCAAGTACTGAGCCCAGCACGTGCAAAAGTAAGTGGCTGTGAAAGTACATTGCCCTGGGTGTCTGCATGGGTGGGCACGCAGGAGACTCTGGGAGACGAGACACTGTCCCCCGCCCCAAGGACTCTACTTTGTTTTTCATCTCTGCTATCACTTAGCCTGCCTGTCCTCTCCTTCCTACCGTTACTTTGTTGGCTGTGAAACTAGGTACCCAAGCTTGTCTGAATAGTACTTAAAATAAGAATAATCAGCTTCCAAGGGAGGAATTCCTCTACGAAAATAATGTAAGGGCTTTGGCACATCTATTTTGGCTATTTAGAGGCTCCTGGCTCTCATTTGCATATTGGATGATGGAGGATGGCAGAGAGGTGACCTTCTGAAAAATGAAGTTTCTCTCTAATTGTTTTTCTTAAGGCCAAACAGAGACATAAACACTTAAAATGGAACTCACTCATGATGGAGGATGAATGAATCAGTGTTTACAGCATTTGGCTATCTTTCTACAAAGGGTGCTGTTCGAGGCAAGAACATGGTTGTCATTCTAAGAATGATGGATGGTGGCAGATCTCTTTAAGTAAACCGTATCAGCTCCCATCAACATTCTTCCAGTGTACCAACTCTGTGCTTTGATTCTGGGATAACCCCCTGCTCACTATAGATTTGAGACCTTGATAGGTATCAAAGCATAAGAAAATATCATAAAAATAACCAACATCAATAGAGCACCTCCACTCTGTGGGCTGCAGTGAACAAGGGACACAAAAAGAAATGACTGACATCAGCATACAAACATGTGCTCTGATGAGACCTGGCCATGCAGTTCAACAGGAAAGTTACCGCCCAAGACCACAGGTGTGACCATGTTAAAAAGTGAAACACTCTGTGGACATACCCTGCCTGCCCTGCTCCCCGCCCAACCCCCAGTGCCTCTGAGGAACTGTGCTGTCAGTTGTCAGTTTATCAATCCCTCCCTGTCTCTTACTGTTACAGCTCTAAGTCCAGGTTCAAACAAGGTAGAATATTTGGCTTCCTGGCAGGGACTGTCCTTTCTGCAGGCCTAATAAGTGGAGTCCAGGGGCAGGTATACTTTGCAACTTGCCCTCCTCCCTTGGCCTCAACCTTTTCTGGAGCTCTCCTGAAAATTCCAGCTTATATGATGCCACTTGCTAAACAGGAGTGGTTTTGCCACTTGAGTTAAAGCCAAGCACAGAAACCCTATCGAGGCAGAGTGTAGCTCAGGATTGTTCTGAAGTTTTATTCAGAAAACAGTCGTTTCATTGATACCTACTATATACAAAACTTTGTGTTAGGTACTTTTGAGGGATTAAAAATAAAAAGGCAGGGTTATTTTTAAAGAGGATTTTATAGTCCTGTGGGTAAGAAAATACATACATACAAAGAGCAGCGTATCAGTCTCTATGCCCTGGTTGAACGGGGATGGGAATTAGCTGATGAACTTGCTACGGGGCGTGTTCTCATCTCTGATGGTGGAGAAAGAGCCAGCTGCGCCAGCTTCATGAACGTGGGACCTAGGCAGTCACACGGGGCACTAAACTTAGAAGGGCTTCATGCTTGGTTTACTGCTCTGCTGGTGGCATGTGAAATTCTTAATACTTTTTGAGCAAGAGGTCCCAGATGGGCCCCGCCAATTTTGTAGTTGGTCCCGAGAGGGGGGTGTGTGTGACACGGCTTGCCTAAGACAACAGTGGGATATCTGGGTAGAGCAGCGGCTAGTAGATTGGCTTGATTGAGCTGAAGAGCCCAGGTGTAAGAAGTGTGGAAGGGAAGGGTCACTTGAGGAAAGATGAGACACTTAATGGTAGGTAGTATGGGGTTTCTAGAAGGAGTTGCAGCACACGGCCAACACATCCTTTTCACGTATTTGCACATAACTTGTATTAGCCTATGAAGTCCGAAGGGATGGACAGGGTAGGAACAGGCTTCACTGTGCCATTTCCCTTCTGGCCCCATCAAAGATGTGTGGGCAGATCCACCCCACCATTCTACCCATATTTGCACCTCGGTGTTTGGAACCAGGCTCTGCATGGCTTTCCCCCAGAGACATTCATGCCCCCGATACTGAAGACCCCTTTGCCCACCCTCACCAAGTCTGTTACCAGGAGGAGTTAGGTAGATCAAATTTCTTTCCATTCAACTTACGAGGTGTGAGAATTAAATAACCCATGTTAAATTTTACATTGTATTCCAAGATGTCTAATTGAGGTTGAAATTCATCTGGTTAAATCCCAAATACACTGACTCCCTTAAAGTCTCCCCCAGGTTCACTCTCAGGTTAACCTCTGATCATGGTTAATGTTCTGAGGCAGAGACTTCCCAAACCCCAAGCCCGTGTGATTATTTGGAATTAAGTGAAGGAGTGAATTGATTCATTATTTGAAGTCACTTTTTGGGGAGCTGCATGCTGGGAGCATTGCACTTGGCACTGAAGATCATGAAATGTGACTTGGAGAGCAAACCGCGGTGCTGTGGCCTGCATGTCCTGAGGTAAGCTCCTTCGTTACCAACTCTTTCTCTGTCCCCTTCCTCTGCCATACTGAGATGTTATGAGGATCAGCTGTGACTTGCATGGTGTTCTTGGAAAGCAATTTGTTATATAAACCCATGGTATTTTCATTAGCTGAATCAGATTAGAGAGGATTTCATAGAGCCAGGCTGGTTTCTCAGAACATGTAAGTGTTAATTGCGTCAGATCCCTTAGCCATTGCTGAAAAAAAAATCCATCACTTTAATTCTCTTTGTCCATTTCCTTCTCTTCTTGTTCATTCTCCTCACATCAACTCAACTTACATCTTGCAGAATTTTACAATTAGTCCTAAGTGGTGGTTGCTCATGGGTATCATGCTGCATTTTATAGGGGAGAGCAAGGTTTAGTGACAAGAATGATTGAAGCTGGCCGGAATAGGTTGTTCCGTGGCATTAAGTCCTGCTCTGGTCGCTATTAAATCTGTCCTCTGCCTGTGGGAAATTACCTGGTGGTGTAAGGGGATTTTTGTAAGTAGCAAGAAAGCGTAAACTGATGGAAATCTTAAATTAACCAGGTCGTCTTCTTATCACACTTTGTAGTTAGACAAAATTAAACCCACAGCAAATGCCTAGAAGAGTTCACATGATAGAACCTTTTCAAATGCTCAGGGATTGGGTTATAGAGGTGCTGCCTTTACTGTCAGGTGAGTCATTAACTCAGGAGACACCCAGTGGTGGAATGAATCATCTCTTTGAGACTAACTCGGTGAAGCGGGCATTTCTAAGGAAGGTGTTACATACTTGCTCGAAGCCTATATAAGAACCTTTGTTTTTCCTTCTGATTATTAGCATCAATAGAGATATTTGTTGAGGATTTATGAGAAACGACCACAAATGACAGGAAATGTAGCATTAATTGTGATGGTGCATTATATCCAAAATGAAAAATTAATGGGTTTGAAACAAAAGGGTGTGGATTGTGAGGAAATATAGAGATATTGTAAAAGTAGGATTCACTGTAGCACTTTGCTGAGTAGACCTCCACTTTGCCCTGGAAATACTGGCTCCGGTTGGCAGAAGGTGGTGGCCATACTGATGTTCTTCATGGGGAATGGCTCTTCTAAGAACAGCTCCCAAACCAAAATGTCTTCTCAACTGAGTTCACGTTGTCCCAACCCTATGTCACTTTGTAGTCACTATGCTTATGGTATAAAGATCTGGGGCTTCTCTTCAAGATTGTCTGTGTAGAATCCACATTTTTTTCTGACTTGGCAGCTTCCCCTCTTCAGCTGGGCACTGGCATTGTGGGACCCACAGTGGTTTGTGATCGTATAGTTGTGTCTCTGCCATTTGTTTAGTATCCGTTTTCCTTACTTATCTGTAAGCTCTGACTGTAGGAACCACATGTATTTTGTTACCAGTTTGAGTACCTAGAAATGGAGACTGACTGTGGGTGTTGTTATCTATTATTGTTGGTGTTTCCAAGTGGGGTTTCTTTCTTGGCTTTTCTTGGGAATTTACATGTTGTTCTGAACCATGAATCCTGAGAAAAATCAGTCACAAAATTGGGAAAATTGGAGAAAACAATATACTTTTGTAAGAATTAACACAACATAACATAGAGACTGTTACTTGTTCTAAGGAATCCGCTGATGTCTAGTGGAAAGCAAGAGCAGAAAACACTGATACTTGGAGTCAAATATAAATGTCAGCATTTATGGGAACTGGGACAGGGACAGATAGGAAAGAATTGGTCACAATCTAATCAGCCATGCTGTGGTCATGTTATAATTGTGGGCTTGTGGCTCTGTCTATTCTAATGGTGAATCCGTCTTGAAAATAAAATAAGATTAAGTTTATATGCATAGTGAATTTTATACAAATCCTATGAGTGATGCTCTAAGAAATAACATGCATTGGAAGCAAAATAGCAAATTGGCTATTTAGACACATGATTTTGTTAGTCCTTGCTAGGAGATCTAAATGTTATATTTATTTGAATCCTATCCAATAATGTTCGCTGACATTTTCCAGTGTTCAAATATTCTCTATAGGCTGTATAGTTCTTTGAAAATACTACTAAATTTATTATTTATTAAAATGTTTTAAACTATCCATAATAATGAGTAAAATTACAAAGCGTATTGGCAGTACTAAAAATAGCTTATAGTTTCAAGAATTTTCAAGAATTCTCAGGAATTCAAAATTCCCATTCCTAAATTCCAGTGATTAGTATCTGCCATGATTTTGAAATACAAAGCTATGTAACAAACCACCCCACAATCTTGTTGCTTAAAATAACACCAATTATTGTCTCGCACAGTTCTTTGGGTTGACTGAGATCAGCCAGACGGCACTTCCACAGCTCACGATGTTGGCGGGAGCTGCAGTCATCTGGGGGCTGTTTAGGCTGGAACTTCTGAGATGACTCACAAGGCTGGCAGTTGATGACGACTGTCAGTTGGGAGCCGAGCTATGGCTTTTGGCCCCATTCCCACAGTTGTCTTCTAGGTGTCCTCTTCATTTGGCTTGAACTTTTACAGCGTAGGAGCTGGATGCTGAAGGGTGTGTCCCAAGATCAAGCTTTCCAAGAAGGAAGGAAGAGCTACAAATTCCCTTAAAACCCAGGCTTGGAAACCCCAGAATGTCACTTTTGCTGCTTTCTATTAGCTAAAGTGATCACAGAGCTATGCCACGTTCAAGGAGAGAAAAAATAAACTCTTGTCTTCTGATGTGAGGAAGGGCATATATGTGCAGAGAGGGGAAGAACTTGGGGGCCATGTTTAGAAATTACCACCATTGTCTGTCCTCTTGATTTATATCAACTTCACCCTCCTGAGATCTACCAAATTCTTGACTCTGCTGTCTTTACATCTGCAGAGGCTGGAATGTCCAAGTTGTTTTCTTCACCCACATGTGGATGTTGCAGTGAGTAAGGCTTGACTTCAGTCATACATCTGGGTCCTTGGTTCTCCCTCTCCATAGACTCCTCAGTTCTCGCCATGTAGTCTCAAGGGCTCTCTTTGTCTACATGATTTTTCCACCAGGGTAGGTGGACTTCTTATGTGGCAGCTTAGGACTCCCAAGAAGGAGCACTCTAAGAGGCCAAACCATATGGAGCCTCTGCTTAGTCATAATTGCCCAGGTCCTATGGGCCCCAGCCTGCCACACGGCTAAGCCCAGCATCAATGTGGGAGGACTGCACAAAGGTGGGAGAAATGGCTTACTGGGGACCACCAAACAAATAGTCTGCTGTGGATGCTCGCTAATTGTGTGAATGTAGGAATAAATGGATAAATGCCCTATGGCTGGTTCATTCAATTCCAGACCCAATTTTGAACACACAGGATCCTTCCCTGGAGGCAGTCTAGCTAAGTCCTGTCTGTACCACCGATCTCACTGTCCCTGGCATCTGCCTAGACCTGCGGTCCCTGGACCTGCCTATGGGGACCTGAGGGCCCTTCCCTTGATTTCTAGCCCCTCCTAGATTTACTCCTGCCTTATAGGATATCACTTATCTTATTCCTCTACTCCTGGGACTTTCTTTTTAGCTAATTTTTGCTTTCTTTATTTTAGATTTTTCTGAATTGTTAGGACCTCTGAAATCTCCTTCAGTAGTTTAATCACAACCTGCTTTATCACTACCTACTTCACCTATGCCTGTCAAGTTGTAGTTCGCCTCTACCAGGGGCATTAGGGGCATTATATAAGATTTATGTATATATTTGGTTTATATATATGATTTTTACTTATTTGTATATATAAGATTTATATACATATTTATACATAAGATTTATATATATTTATATAAGATTTATATATATACACATATGTATGTGTGTATATATATATAAATACTTCTTAAATCACACACACTATGTAACTTATTTTAATTTTAGATTTTTAAAATTAAATTGATGGTATTTAACTGAAAGCCATTTGTATTTTTGGTGGAAAGTAGCTCAATTAAACTTTATATTATACATAGGCATGCACTTACACATACACATATGCCCCTAAACCCAGAATTCTTTTTTCTCTTCTTCCCTCAAAACTACTCTTTCCAGAAGGGCCAGCCCAATGCTTCATTTTTGTCTCTGAGCCTTGGCTATATTGAAACTTCTTTGCTGTATATAAACTTTGGCTGGTCTCCTACAGATCAAGAGCCAGTTTGAGGAATGGATTTGCTCATTGGGACATGAAATCCCAAAAGATGAACTGGTATCACCCACATCATTTCAGTTGTAATAAAAATCTTTATCATGCAAGGAGCTTGGTTCCTGCACTCTCTTTGACCTTTAAAAATATTTTTGCAAGCTGAAATAATGTCAACAAATCATGAATGGAGGAGGCTGTTCAAGGGTTATAACCAAGTAATGATGATGACATTAGGCAGGGAAATGCAGATGAGCATCAGTTTTTCTTTTATCTCCTCCAGTAAAATCCTTTTAAGAGAATTTGGAGCTTTGTTACCCTGGAAAACATAGCTGCTTATAGGGAGGGATGAGATCATGTTTTTCTATTGCACTGAGGAAACTTAATTATTAGAAATTCCAGACTTTCTAGGGGACTCTGACTCATGTTTTGAGACTACATTTTATTCAGCAAACCATAACATTCACATGACCATCTCTCTCTCATCTGAAGCATCGGCACAATATTATGCTTGCAAATGTGTAAGCGTTTTTCATAGAGTAGTCCTGCCTTACTTCTTTTACCTCCCACCCACATCGTCTGCCTCACAGATGGAAGCAGAAAGTGCGCATTAATATTCTTCACTCCCCCAACTGGTGGGTGGCAGAATAAAGTCACACTTTCTAGTCAAGGATTGAAAGTTTTCCTCAAAACTTTGCTTCTACCTCATGCTCATTGATCTAAGTTTCCTTATCCCCTTTACTCCCCAAATTCAGATCCAGCGGGCTTTGGGTGAGTCCTGGACACTGATTCATCTCTCTAAGTGGTCACCTCACTTATTTATTTGTTCATCCATTTATCAAATATGTATTAAGTATTCTGTGTGTCTGTCAGTGTTCTAAGCACAGGAAATATAGCAGTGAGCACAACAGATAAAATCTCTGTCCGCATGTTAGCATCGATAAATCGACACAACATTGTAAACTGATCACACTTCAATAAAAATAATTAAAAAATAAATTTAAACTTGAGTTGGGGATAGAAGCTATGAGAAAAATGCAATGGGGAATGGGATAAAGAGTGTCAGGAGCAAGGGTCACAACTTTATTTTACTTTTTATTCTTTTCACCTTTATTGAGGTCTAATTGGCAAATGTAACTGTATACATTTAAAGTGTACAACATGATGATTTGAGATACACTGTGGAATTACTACTAAGATCAAGATATTAACACATTCTTCATCTCATATAGTTAACCCCCCCCCCTTTTTTTGGTGGTGTGAATGCTTAAGATCTATACTCAACAAATTTCAAGTTTGCATTGCTGTGTTATTAACCATAGTCGCCATGCTGTACATTAGAATCTCAGAACTTATTCTTCTTAAAACTGAAAGTTTGTATCCTTTGACCAAAATCTTCTCATTTCCACCTCTTACCAGCCCCTGGGAACCACCATTCTATTTTCTATTTCTATGAAATTGTTTTTAAAAATAGATTCCACATGTAAGTGATATCATACAGTATTTATCTTTCTCTGTCTGGCTTACTTCACTTAGAATAAGTAAAGCCCTCTAGCTTATCCGTGTTGTTACAAGTGGCAGGATTTTCTTCTTTTCATGGTTGAATATTAGTCCATTACATATATATATCTCATTTTCTTTGTCCATTCATCCATGGAAGGACAGTTAGGTTGTTTTCACATCTCAGTCACGTAATGCTGCAATGAACGTGAGAGTGCAGAAATCTCTTTGAGATACTGATTTCATTTCCTTTGGATATATATCCAGAAGTGGGACTTCTGGATCATGTGGTAGTTCTATTTTTAATTTTTTGAGGAACTACCATACTGTATTCCATAATGGCTGTGCCATTTTACATTTGCATCAACAATGTATAAGGTTTCCCTTTTCTCCATATTCGCACCAACATTTATTACCTCTTGTCTTTTTAATAATAGCCATCTTAGCAGGTCTAAGGTGGTATCTCATTATGGTTTTTGGTGTGCATTTCCTTGATAATTAGTAATGTTGAGCACCTTTTCATGAATATATTGGCTATGTGTATGTCTTTGGAAAAATGTCTAACCAAGTCCTTTGCCCATTTTTCAATTAGATTGTTTGCCTTTTTGCTATTGAGTTGTATGAATAAGTTCTTTATTTTTTTATAGTAACCTCTTATCATATATATGGTTTGCAAATATTTTCTCCCATTCTATAGTTTGCCTTTTCAATTTATTGATAGTTTTCTCTGCTATGCAGAAGCTCCTTAGTTTGATGTAGTCCGACTTCTTATTTTGCTTTCTTTAACTGTGCTTTTGGTGTCTTAGCCAAGAAATTATTGCCAAGACCAACGTCAAAAAGCTTTTCCTTTAGGTTTTCTTCCAGGAGTTTTATGGTTTTGCTCTTACATTTAAGTCTTTAATCCACTTTGTGTTAATTTCTCTGAGTGGTATAAGATGGGGTCCAATTTCATTCTTTTGCATGTGGATCTCTAGTTTTCTCAGCATCTTCTACTGAAGAGACTGTTTTTTTTCCCCTTTGTGTGTTCTTGGCACCCTTGTCAAAAATTAGTGGATTGTATGTGGGTGGGTTTATTTTTCTGGGCTCTCTATTCTGTTCCATTGGTCTGTGTGCCTGTTTTTATGCCAGTACCATTCTGTTTGGATTACTATACTTTTGTAATTATTTTAAAATCAGGAAATATAATTCTTCAGCTTTCCTCTTCTTTCCCAAGATTTCTTTGGCTCTTCTGTGTCTTTTGTGGTTCCATACAAATTTTATGAAAAATATCATTGGAGTTTTGTTAGGGATTTCATTGAAAAATATCTGTTTTTCTATTTTGATGAAAAACATCATTGGAGTTTTGTTAGGGATTGCATTGAATCTGTAGGTCACTCTGGATAGCACAGACTTTTGACAATATTAATTCTTCCAGTCCAAGAACATGGGGTATCTTTCCATTTATGTGTGTCCTCTTCATTTTCTTCCATCTATGTCTTACAGTTTTCAGTGCACAGGACTTTCACCTCCTTGGTTAAATTTATTACTAGACATTTATTTGTTTTTGATGCTGTTGTAAATGGGATGGCTTTCTTAATTTCTCTTTCAGACAGTTCATTAGTTGCTTATATATATTATATATAGTATGTATTGTGTATGTATATGATTCAGTCTTGGTAAGTTTTATGTTTCTAGGAATTATCCATTTCTCCTAAGCTATCTAATTTGTTGGCATATAATTGCTCATAATAGTCTTTCTGGTTCTTTGTATTTCTGGGGTATCAGTTGTAATGCCTTCTCATTTTTATAATTTTATTAATTTGAGTCATCTCTCTTTTTTTGTTGTCTAGCTAAATTTAGGCAATTTTATCTTTTCAAAAAACCAACTCTTAATTTGTTGGTCTTTTCTATTGACCTTTTAGTCCCTACTTTATTCATTTCTGCTTTAGTCTTTATTATTTTCTTTGTTTTGCTAACTTTAGGGTTAGCTGCTGCTGCTGCTGCTGCTTCTAGTTCTTGGAGATGTAAGGTTAGGTTGTTTATTTGAAATCTTTCTTTTAAGGTAGGTGTTTATCATTATAAATTTCCCTCTTAGAACTGCTTTTGCTGCATCCCATAAGTTTTGGTACGTTACATTTCCACTTTTGTTTGTCTCAAGATTATTTTTTGATTTTCCCTTTGATTTCTTCCTTGACCCATTAGTTTTTCAGTAGTCTGTTGTTTAGTTTCCCCAAATTTGTGAGTTTTTCAGCTTCCTCCCCTCCCCATATTGATTTCTAGTTTCATACCATCGTGTTTGGAAAAGATACTTACTATGCTTTCAGTCTTCTTAATTTTTTTGAAACTTGTTTTGTGACCTAATATATGATCTGTCCTGGAGAATGTTCTGTGTGTGCTTGAGAAGAATGTGTATTCTGCTCCTGGTGGATGAAATGTTCTGTGTATGTCTGTTAAGTTCATTTGGCCTAAAGTGTAGTTCAAGTCCATTATTTCCTTACTGATTTTCTGTCTGGATGATTTATTCATTGTTAAAAGAGGAGTATTGAAGTCCCCTACTATTATTGCTTTGCTATTTCTGCCTTCAGAAATGTTAATAGTTGTCTAATATATTTAGGTGCCCTGATACTGGGTGCATATGTATTTATAATCGTTATATCCTCTTGATGAATTCACTCCTTTATCATTATGTGATAATCTTTTTGTCTCTTATTACAGCTTTTGACTTAAAGTTTATTTTGTCTAAGTATAGCTACCTCTGTTCTGTTTTGGTTTCCATTTGCATGGAATATGTTTTCCCATCTTTTCACGTTCAGCCTAGTAGTGTCCTTGAAGCTTAAGTGTGTCTCTTATGGGAAGCATGTAGTTGTTTTTTTTTTTTAATCCATTAAGTCATTCTGTGTCTTTTAATTGTTAATTTAAAACATTTATATTTAGAGTAATTATTGGGAATTAAAGACTTAACTATTACCATCTTGTTAATTGCTTTTTGATTAATTTGTTGTACCTTTGTTTCTTCCTCTCTTGCTGTTTTTCTTTGTGAATTGATTATTTTTTGTAGTGGTTTATAGGTTTTTGCTTTGTGATTACTATGAGGCTTTCATAATACATCTTATAGGTTTTACACTAATAACAACTAAGCTTCAATTGCACAAGAAGTTCTATACATTTATATGCCCCTGGCATTTGATATTATTGATGTCATAATTTATACCTTTCTATATGGTGTTTCCATTAGCAAAATGTTGTAACTATATTTGTTTTTAACATTTTTTCTTTTAACCTATATGCTAGAATTCAAAGTGATTTACATACCACCACTGCAGTTTAGAGTGTTTTTATTTCCACTATATATTTACCTTAATCAGTGAATTTTATACTTTCATATGTTTTCATGTTAGTAATTAGCATATTTTTCATTTCAGCTTGAAGAACTCTCTAGCATTTTTTGTAACATAAATCTAATTATGATAAATTCCTTCAGCTTTTGTTTGTCTGGGAAAGTCTTTCTCTCCTTCATTTATGAAGAATAACTTTGCTGGGTAAAGTATTCTTCCTTGGCAGTTTTTTTTCTTCTTTGAGCACTTTGAATATATCATCACACTATCTCCTGGCAGATCAGAAATCTGCTGATAACTTTATTCAGGTTCCCTTGTATGTGATGATTCTTTTTTTTTTTTCTCACTGCTTTCAAAATACTCATTGTCTTTTGATTTTAGAGACTTTGACTTATAATGTGACTTGGTGAAGAACTCTTTGGCTTGGATCTATTTGGGCTGGGGGATGGTGTGATGCAGGTAAAATGCTTCTTGTGGTTTCTATGTGTCCATCCTCCTTTTTTGAGCTCTTCAGGGTTTCTGCTGCTTCTTTGTTATAGTCTAGAGCTTTTCTAGTGCTATTTTCATCAGTTATTTAATGTTTTTGGGAGGGAAATGAGTATTGGGATCTTCAATTCCTCCATCTTGCTGATGTCACCTGCAGTGTTAAATAGGCTGGTCTGGGAAGGCCTCACTGAGAAGGTGACATAGAGCAAGCGATGTGGCTCTATTTTAGGAAGAGAGAATAGTAAGTGACAATGTCCTGAGTTGGAAACATGCCTGGTATGTAGCTTAAACATGCAGAGACCAATGTGGCAGGATCTGAGTGAGTTAGGGTGGGAGTAGCAGAAGGTGAGGTAAAAAACAACAGGGGGCTCTACTGTGTAGGGTTTTGAAGGACCTTGTAGACTCTGGGTTTTACTCTGAGTGAGATGGAAAGTCTTTGGAAGGTTTTGCTTACAGGCACAATCTGATTTTGCTTTTGAAAGTACCACTCTGGTGACTGGGTTATGAATAGATTGCAGGGGTTAAAAGTGAAAAAGAAAGACTAACTCAGAGTCTGTGGAATACTCCAAGAGAAAGGCAATGCTGGTTCACAGAGGAATGAGAGAAGTATATGGAGGAAATGGAAGAAGGAGAAGAGTCAAGGTGACTGCATGGTAGTCAGCCTGAGTGGCAGGAAGGATAAAAGTGTCACTCAATGAGCTTGGAAGGGTTTAGAGGAGCAGGTAGGAGGGGGTTATCTGGAGCTCAGTTCTTGATCTGTTCAGCTGCCATGGCCCTTAGATACCCTGTGCCGATGCTGAGCATGTCTTGAGGTTGGTGATTCTGGGGTGCAAGGAGACACTATGACTGGAAACATAAATCCTACCTTCTTTTACAGATTTGACCCCAAATCTCAGCCCATTTGTCTAAGGTCTGTTATCTACCTGGTTCAGGCCTTCTGGCCTCAGAGGCTCTTCTTCCGGCCTGACTTCCTAGAACTCCTAACTCTTCTGGCTCAGGAACACTGGTTGTGTCCTTGTCACACCCTCTCATTCACTGTGGACCAATTCCTAGTTCAAAGTCTTCTGCTCCTCCCCAACCCCTGTGATGATTTGTGGCAATCTCAGCATCTAGGTGGACGGTCTGCACCACATCCTGGCCTCTCAGTTGCTTGGTCTTCTCGTCTGCAGTGTTTTCCTTTTTTCTGTATTTGTTACACCCACTCCTGTGGCCACATCTTAGATTTCTGCACCATAACAACTTAAAAATAGTCCCTTAAATATCTGAAGTGCTAAGCCCACGTTCCTACCGAAGGCTTTTATCCTTTTAGTTAGCTGTTCAAGGAATCCCCACTATAATCATTCCTTGGCCTCATTGTGGTCAGTTGAACACCCTAATTTCTCACTGTTCATTAATTCCCTCCCAGCTTCCTTCATTTTTTGTCCAGCTTAGGCTCCTTGCTCAATCAGTATTACTGTCTTGTAGACATCTTCTTTTTGGTCCTATTCTCTCTTCAGAAACCATAATCTAAGGCACGTTAACACCAGAGAGCCTTCAAAATTATCCATTCATCACCCACTGCAGGTGAACTGAATCAGTCTCTGGCAAAGGAGCCCAGGGATCAGTATTTTTAAAAAAGCACCTTGGTTGTTCTTCCATCCACTCAGGGCTGAAAACCACTCCTCCCATGAACCCAGATGTGAGCCTTGTTCTGCCTGTTTCAAAGTCACTGAGCCTCACTGGAGGAAACCACAACTGAGAGGACTGAGTTCCTTTTAAATTCTTGATCTCAGACCTCAGGAGAGTTTCCAACATTGTCTGGCCATCTGGCTGCACATCTCTGTAAACTCCCTGTTCCCCTCTGAGATGTCTGCTTTGTACTTTCTCTCTCTTCTCAAATATTCTTTCCTTCCTCCTCTCCCCAGTCACATGTACCTGGTGACTTCACTTCACCTCTCATTGGAAAAGTGGAAACTGCTTTCCCATCTCCCTGTTAGTTTCCTTCCAAGTGCTGGGTGTGGTCGCTTTAGTTCATTTGTTTTCTTGTTTGTTGTTTCTTTTCCATGAGACCGTGAACTCTTTATTTACCAATGTAAGTGACACCCAGCACAGGGCCTAGATCCTATCTAGTAGAGAGAAGACATTCCAATATTTGCTGCGTGAATAAATAAGGCAAATCTTGATCCTATGAATTAATACAAAGATGTAGATCATACTTGCAGTAGTTTTGTGGCTGGACAGAAGTTAGAGATCATTCCAGTCCAACAGTCTTGCTATGCCCACACTGGAGCAGGTCAGATGACTTCCTCTTGACCATGCAGATGGTGGGTTGCAGAGGTGGACCCAGAACTCTCACCTGGCTCAGCCTGTACGGTCAACTACAATGAATGCATGAGCCAAAGTCCATTTGTGCATTTATATTTGGCTTTGGGATACAGGGTCTTGTTTTTAGGGCAGAAGATGGTGATGTTGGGTTGAGGCCAGTATCTGAATTGGCTTGTGTTTCCTCAGAATGGACTGACAGAGCAGGGGATGGTCTCAGGAAGGAGTTGCTGTGGAACAAGGCCAGCTTGCAGAGCACAGAACTCAATTGTTCTCACCTGTGCATTTGATACTTTCGTTTCAAAAACCTCTTATTAAAAGCACTTTGCTAAAAATAGTTTCTAAGATACTGAGTGACTTTAAGGAACAAGTACCTTTAAGAACTTACATTGTGATTGTCACTGTAAAATCACAGACATTTTGACAAAGGTACCATTTAAGCAAGAAATAGTAGAAAGAGAAACAAAGATTTCTTCTTCTTCTACGTTAAATTGGTTTAAAAAAAAAAAAAGAAAGAAAAACAAATCCCAGATTGACTCATGCAAAGATTATTCCAAAAGAGATTGTTTCTCTTGTGTGATTTGGCCAACTGATCTGACAGTCCCCAGATGTGGACTTGCTGTGTAGTGATCGCTTTTGTCAGAAGCTTGAAAAACTTAATTGGAGGGGTGATCAATCTTTAATAGGTGGTAGAGACAACCTTCTGTCTGCATTAAACATCAGAGATTACCATTATGAAGTAGCAGATCTGTTTATCTGATTCCAAACTGAGTGAGTGGTGGTTGAACGGTGGTACCCTGTCTAGGGTAACCAACCATCTCAGTTTCCCTGGACTCATGGGTTTCCTGGGATACAGGACTTTCAGCGCCAAATTGGGAGAGTTCCAGGAAAGCTGAAGTGGTTGATGACCCTAAACACTGGTAAATGTTGGGGAATGTCTCTTTTCTCTCCATAATAAGAAAATCCTTCTCTTTATTCTGTCCATAGGAAAGGGAGCCATGAATCTAGGCTCTGCTCTCTATCCTGCCCAGTGTTAATCTATCCTCCTTTGGAAGCTGGAGTTGGTTGCAGATGCTCTGCCTCAGAAACAATGGTTGATGTCCCATGACCCGAAAAACCCAGGTATTCTTTCAGCTCTTATCCTTGACTTTCGATAGACCTGGACCCACGTAGGGCATTTCCCTAATGGAAAGATTACTGCAAGTTTTTATGGTTCAAGTTACTGTAACCCACCCTTTCCCATCACTCCCTACCCAGCTTGGAGTTAGAAGACCAATGATCCAGGTTAGTTTTCTACTGTCAACATGATTATGGGAAAGTCACCTAAATGCTCTGGTTCTCCGTTTCCACCTTGGTAAATGAAGGTGTGGTATTTCCCACATTTAAACTGCAGCCTAAAATATCTGGGGACTCCAAGATTCTTCATGAGAATGGATAGTAAGTAGGATAAAAAAATTCTCCCATAAATATTTCCAAAAATCCATATTATAAAATTAGACTGTCAAGTTCCTGTCTATTCATCTTTTCGTACTTGCTTGCCACATCTTGACATTGGGAATAGTTGTCAAAATAAATAAAAATCTCACTGTTTGAAACATGCATTAGTGATATTAGATGAGAGGAATTTTCCAGGCAGTTTTGAACTCTTGCTATGATGTGATTTATGCTGAAGTGTTTGGAAAGTTGGCCTCAAGTTTGGCAAATGATCACAAATTGCCTGGAATTATTCAGCTCTGTAGGATTGTTTAATTTTTATGAGTGTGTGCCTTGCTTTCTCAATTAAATTGTAAGATTATTGGGGCCAAGAAGCAAGGTTATGCTTCCAGAAATTCTCTACAGTATTTAGGGCAGAACTCTGCACACACTGAGTGGGAAGGCTGTGTGTATAGTCATTGAGTGAAAACATTGTATTTCTCCAAGTATTGGCATTTGTATTGGTTGGTGGACGGGCCAGTCAGCAGAGTGGCCTTGGAGAGTGAATTATGTGTGGAAATAGCTCTAGGATGTGTGAAGAACATCCACTCATTCATTAGCTTGTAATTAACCCTACAGGTTCCCACTGTGGTGATACACTGAATAAAAGCAGAGACGAGATAAAAAGCTCTTTCATGTTGACACAAACTTGAATAGGCCAGCTATTAACCATCGATGTTGAGCTATATTTTGTCAAGATAATTTCATGCCTCACTTTGAGGTGACTCTAACATTGGGAATATTTTCTCTACTGCTCAGCTTGTACACTCACCTCGGGGTCTTAAGGAACCACACTAAGATAAGCCTTGGGAGAAAAATCAGAGTCATCATTTTTCTTATTTTTAAATACAAAATGAAACAGATCTTGTGCCAGTTAGTTCTGATAAAAAAAAAAAAAAACTTCCAACCTTTCTTGTCCTATATTTCTCCTCTTTTTTAAAATGGAAAGAATTCTAATTATGGAGACGAGATATTTGTGTATACTACGTCATAGAAGTACAAAGCGTAATTATCATTATGAATGAACCTTATCAATGAATTTTAAAATAGTGGAACCATTGCATTCCTGTTAAGCACATTATACAATAATGAAGACTACTATGAATAATTTGGACCTACTATGCCAGGGGTGGAAATGGGTTTCTTGACTGTCAACTCTGATCTATTGGCAGTAACTGAGTAGGGATTACGGGGCAACCTCTAGACCAGGAGCCACCAAAATTTTCTTGTAAATGATGATAGTAAGTATTTTAGGCTTTTTGGGCCATATGGTTTCTGTTGTAACTATTCAACTCTGCTGTTGCAGCATAAAGATCATACGTAAGCCCCAGCACATGGCTGTGTTCCAATAAAACTTTATTTACAGAAATGGGTGGCAGTGAAATTTGGCCCACGGGCCATGGTTTGCCATCTCCTGCTCCAGACTCAGAAAAAGTAATGGCTGATTAGCTTTGCTGCGAGCAGGAAGGCAAGTAGTGCCATGGGCACTCTTCTTTCTTCTCTGAGTGCCCAGAGCATGCTGTGATGGTAACTCTGGCTTCTGATCAGTGTGCATACCCGAGATATATCAGCAGAGGTTTTAGATGAGAATTAGCTAGTTGCACTCTCCATAAATTACTACAGTCTGTAATCACTTCTCCACAATTCTAAAATCCAAAAAGCTCCAGAAATCCAGAGTTTTTTGCTTCAGTGGCAAAACGTAAGCTGACCAGAGCTCATTTGGCAATAAAACCTGACTGGGAGTGGACACGATGCTCTTCATAATCTCTATTTGTCCTGCTTAATACACAATTCATCTATCTTGCTGTTTGATTACAGGATGGGAATGTGATACACTGAAAGATAAATGTACCAAATTACCTTTCTGAAATCCAGAAATTTCTGAATTCTAAAACCACTTGACTCTGAGAATTTTGGGTGAGGGACTGTGGACTGATAAACACAAACTCTCCTTTTTTTTTGTGCTGTGTGGATGGAAGAACATCTTCAGAAGCGCATGTCTGAATAATGACAATAGATTAGTCTAATCAAGTCATCTGACCGATTACCAGTTATAATGCTGTAATCAGCTTAATCACCTGTGTTAATGAAGAGTTAAGCTGCTGATTTTGAACTCAACTAAAGCCAGGAAAATCAACATTAAGCTCTCCCATAATGACCTTTTCTCTACCCCTCTTATGTAAATGCATTTTGACAGATAGTTCTGTTTGGCACATCTGTCCACACAAAACAGTGCAGATCTTTCTGGTCAGTAGTTGGCTTCTACACTCTTGGGTTACCTCTGCAGGTGCAACCACATGTGGTATATTGCAGTGAACGTGGAGGGGACATGTGAGCATTGAGTTGGATCAGATCTCAGGACCCATTAGAGCCAGAAGTGAGAAGGACTAGACCTTAGTCTCGCCCTTCCACTAGCTGTGTCATGTTTCTAATGCATCTGTGAAATGGGGTTATTGACACAAGGGTGTCAATCTTTAGCAAAGAAGTCAGTATGTTTGTTGACTGACCGAGTGCTTGTAGATTCAAGGGCTTAAGACTAAGGGGGACCTCAGATGCTATCTTCTCAAAGCTTTCGATTTTATAGATGAGGAAACTGTTATCTAGAGAGATGTATTACACAGTCCCACATACTAGGTACTGTTACCAAGCACTGTGCTGACACTGTTTTATTCATCCTACAACAGCTCTGTGAATTAGGTACATCATCTGTAGTTTCACAAATACAGCAATTGATTCTCAGAAAGGTTAAGTAGCTTGGTTAGAAGCAGTACAGATTACTCCAGCTTGAACCCAGGCTCTGTCTTACTTCAGTGTGTATGTTTTCCATCATATTATAGGATCATGCCTGTCTCTGATGACTGATAGATGCCACTAGCTCCTTCTAGGATATTCAATTCATTTTGATTCATATCCACTGGAGAATATTAGGATGAGTAAACATAATCCTTGCCCCCAACAATGCTTAAAGTCGGGAGGAGGAGCAAAATTTGTAACCTAGATTACTGCTATAGCTTTTTTCCCCCTCAGCTTTGTTAAGATATAATTAACAAATAAAATTGTAATATATTTAAACTGTACAATGTGCTAATTTGATGTGAAATGATTACCACAGTCAAGTTAATTAACATATCTATCATTTCACATACTTACCTTTTTTTGGGGTAAAAATCTCTTAGCAGCTTTCAAATATTCAATACAGGATTATTAACTATAGTCACTATGCTGTACATTAGATCCTCAGAACTTATTCTTCTTATAATTGAAAGTTTGCACCCTTTGACCAACATCTTGCCGTTTCTCCCACCTCCAGCTCCTGGCAATCACTATTATTCTGCTTCTATGAGGTCAATTTTTTTTTTTGATTCCACATATAAGTGATACCATATAGTATTTATCTTTCTCTATCTGGCTTATTTCACTTACCATAATGCCCTCCAGGGTCATGCATGTTGTTGCAAATGGCAGGATTTTCTTCTTTTTATGGCTGAATAATATTTCATTGTATGTGTGTGTCTATATATATATGCACATATATATATATTAATGTTTTACTTTTATTTATATGTATTTATGTGTATATATATATATATAAAACATTTCTATATCTAATCTGTCAATGAATGGTTAGGTTGTTTCTGTATCTTGGCTATTGTGAAAAATACTGCAATGAACATGGGGATGCAGATATTTCTTTGAGATAATTATTTCATTTCCTTCAGATATATATCCAGAAGTAGGATTGTTCTATTTTTAATTTTTTGAGATACTGTTTCCACAATAACTGTACCAATTTATATTCCCACCACCAGTGTATAAGGGTTCCCTTTTCTCCACATCCTCCTTAATACTTGTGTCTCTTATCGTTTTGATAATAGTCATTCTAGCAGATATGAGGTGATATGTCATTGTGGTTTTGATTTGCATTTCCCTGATGATTAATAATATTGAGCATCTTTTCATGTACTTATTGGCCATTTGTATGTCTTCTTTGGAAAAATGTCTATTCAGGTTATTTGTTCATTTTTAATTGAGTTATTTTTTTCTGTTGAGTTGTAAGAGTTTCTTATATATTTTGGATATTAACCCCTTATCTGATATATGGTTTGCACGTATTTACTCCCATTCTGTAGGATGCCTCTTCATTTTGTTGATTGTTTCCTTTGCTGTGCAGAATGTTTTTTTAAATTAGGTGTAGTCCCATTTGTTTATTTTAGCTTTTGTTGCCTGTACTTTTGTTGTCTGATCCAAAAGTGATTGCCAAGACCAGTGTCAAGGAGCTTTTCCCCTATGTTTTCTTCTAGGAATTTATGGTTTCAGGTCTTACAGTTAAGCCTTTAATTCATTTTGAGTTGATTTCTGTGTATGGTGTAAGATAAGGTCCAGTTTCATTCTTTTGCTTGTGGATATCCAGTTTTCTCAACACCATTTAATAGAGAGGTTCTCCTTTCCCCATTGCATATTATTCTTAGTGCCTTTGCTGAAAATTAGTTGACGATACATATGTGGGAGTATTTCTGGGCTTCTGTATTATGTTACGTTGATTTAGGTGTCTGTTTTTATGCCAGTACCATACTGTTTTGATTACTACAGCACTTTGTAATATAGTTTGGAATCAGGACGTGTGATGTCTCCAGTTTTGCTCTTTTTGCTCAAGATTGCTTTAGCTATTCTGGGTATTTTGTGGTTCCATATTAATTTTAGGATTTTTGTTCTATTTTTGTAAAAAGTGCCATTAGAATTTTAATAGAGATTTCCTTAAGTTTGTAGATCACTTTGCTTTGCAATAACTTCTTAACTAGTATCCTTGCTTTTCCCCTTACCCGTTATAGCCTTTACTCTGCACAGGACCAGAGTAATTCTGTTGATTTATAAGAAGATCAAGTTCCCTCTCTGCTCTAAGCCCTCTGATGACTTCTGACTAAACTTAGTATAAAAGCCAGAGTCCTTTCTGTGCCCAAAAAGCCCTTTGCAGTCTGGCTGCCATTTTCTCCACTGACATAGTCTCTTACTCTCTCCCCTTGCTCATTCCATTCCAACCACATTGGTCTTCCTGCTCTACCTTGAACATGCCAGGAGTGCTCCTGCCTCAGGATCCTTGCATTTTCTATTCTTCAGGCCTGGAAGACTCTTTTCCAGGTATCCTTGCTTGATTTTCTCTTTTGTATTTTTTAGTGAGATTTTTACTGTGCATTCTATTAAAAATTGCAATCTCTCCTACTCTTCATGTGCCTGGTACATAATAGGCACTCAAATATTTGTTGAATATTGAATAAACTATATTACTTGGTGGAATGTAACTGGTATTGTGAAGATGTTTAACTGAAGTGTCATAGGAGCCCAAGAATCCTTTCTCCTTAACTGCATGAGATTTGTAATTCCTTTGTTTGGTGAGGATCAAATTTCTCATCAATCATAAAAAGGTTAGACTTAATCATGCAAAGAAACAAAGTTGTTATGCTGTAATTAGTTGAAAAATACATTCTTTAAAATAGTTATGGGATTGGATGCAATCTGGTTATCCAAATACAAGGAAATGGTAAAATTATGGAATATCTTCTGAATGGAAAATGATGCAATTAAATAAAAATAACTGCCTTGTAAAAAACTATTTAATGACATGGAGTTATGTTATTTTATATTATTAAGAAAAATCAAAACTCAAGTTATAAAATACCATAAAATGACTCCATTTTTGTATGTACATTTCAAGTAAAGTTTAAAATTCTTTTCATGAGTTCTTTTTAAAAAAATTTCTGTGAGTTCTTACCATATTTTGTTCCATGGAGTCTTATGAAGTCTATTAATTCCTTCTAAATGCATAAAAATAGGATAATAAAAGAAATTAATTATATTTAAATGTACTTATCAAGATGTTAAAAGACAAAATTTTGATGTAACTATTATGTGTTTTTTAATTATCACAATGAATAATAAGACACAAATAGAGCCACGCTAAAGTTAAATTTTACTTTTTGGTGACAAATCAGTGTGAAAGCTGTGGTAGCTTAGCTTGAATAAGAACATTAAATTGTGGGCTGGTCTTTACCAAGGCAACATTCATTCATGTTGAACATCCAATCAATTTTCATTTCTTTGTGATCGTTACAAGTAGTGAAAACCTAAATTTGCAAAGATCTACCGTTGTAAGTGGAACAAACGGCTTCTGTAGCTTGCTTTACAAGATGACAACAGGCTCTCTCAGGGAACATAAGAATTCTTCAAACCTTTTTTTTCCCCTATATCTTTGATTTTTTTAAACATGTTATTTATATTTTTAAAAACTGTAGTATGATTTATAAACAGTGAAAAGCATGGATCTTAAGGTACAGTTCAATGAGTTTTGAGTAATGCATTATCCTGTTTCCTTCCTCCTCAAACATTTTCTGGTCTCTATCACTATAGCTTACTTTTTGCTTATTTTTAAACTTTATGCAAATGGAGTCATGTAGAATGTACTTTTTTTATTTGCCTTCTTTTGCTTAGCTTATTATTTTTCAGCAATATCTATTTAATAGTATGTATTTGTTTTTCATTCTTTTTTATTGCCAAATAGTATTTCATTATAAGTAAATGGTTTATCCATTCTCTTGTTGATAGAATTTTTGGTTATTTCCAGTTCCTGACTATTATGAATAAAGCTGCTATTATCATTCTTATATGTCTTTCTGGGGGAATATATTTTACTTTCACTTGGGTAAATATCTAGGAGTGGAATTTCTGGGTTGCAAATTAATGTTTAACTGTATAAGAAACTGTCAGTGTGGCAATTTTGGGGGTTTTTTCTTGCTCTCCTTTTTGTTGTTCAGTCTTGCTAAAGGTTAATCAGTGTTACTAATATTTTTAAAGGAATAAAACCTTTCAACTGTGTTAATTTTCCTTATTATTTATCTGTTTTTCATTTTACTTCTGCCATGATCTTTATGATTTTCTTGTTCTATTCACTTTGGGTTTAAATCACTCATTGCTTTCTAGCTTCTTAAGGTGAAAAGATAGATAATAATCTTAAAGCTTTCTTCATTTATCATATAAACATTTAAAGCTATAATTTTTCCTCTAAGCACTGCCTTAGTTACATCTCACCCATTTTGATATGTTAGGTATACATTATTGTCAATTTAAAATATTATCTCATTTCCTTTGTGATTTCTTCGTCAAATAATAGGTTGTTTGGAAGTATGTTGCACTATTTCCAAATATTTGGGGAATTTCTAGATTTTTAAAACTGATGTCAAATTAATTGTATTATGGTCAGAGAATATATTTTGTATGATTTCAGTCCTTTGAAAGTTATTGATATTCGTTTTTCCCATTTATTCTTTGTTCCTTTTCCCTGTCTTTATTGCTTTTTAAAAGTTAATCTAAGATTTTCATATACCATTTTATCTCTTCTATTAGCTTTTTAGCTGTATCACTGTATTAGTTTCCTATTCCTGCTATATAACAAATGACCATAAACCTAGTGGCTTAAAAGAATACGAACTTATTATTTTACAGTTCTAGTGATCAGAAGTCTAAAACGAATCTCACAGAACAAAAATCCAAGGTGTTAGCAGAAGTCTAAAATGAATCTCACAGAACAAAAATCCAAGGCTGCATTTCTTTTTGCAGACTTGAGTGGAGAATCCGTTTTTTTGTCTTTTCAGCTTTTTGTGGCTGCCCATATTCTTTCACTCATTGCCGCCTTCTATCTTCCAAAGTAGAAATTACATCATCACCTTGACCTCTGATTCCATGGTCACACCTACTTTTCTGGCACTTTTTCATTTATTAGGACCTTTGTGATCATATTAGAACCTACCCAGACAAACCATGATAATCTCCTGACCACAAGATCTTTAATTTAATCACACCTGGAAAGTCCCCCTTTCCATATGAGATAACACATTCTCAGGTTTTGGGGATTAGGACCTTGACATCTTTGGTGTGTGTGTATGGTGGGTAAGTGGGCATTATTTTACCTACCACAATAGCTTTGTTTTATTTGTTAGTATTTGCTGTAGGAATTACAATATGCATCCTTAATTTGTCACAGTTTGGCTTGAATTAATATTTAAGCACTTTATATGTGATGAAGAACTCTAGAACTATACAGTTCTTTTACACCCTCCCATCCATTGTGCTGTTGTTGTTGTGCATTTTATTTCTATGTGTGTTATGAATCTCCAAATGCATTGTTATTATTTTTTCTTTAAATAGTCAATTTTCCATTAAAGGAATTAAGAAACAAGAAGAGTCTTTTATATTTATCCACATATTTACAGTTGCTGGCTTTCTTCATTCCTTCTGGTAAATCTGAGTGTCTGTTCTATACAGTTTTCCTATCGCCTGAAGAAATTCCTTTAATCTTGTTGTGAAGGTCTCCTGTTAACCAGTCCTTTGAGGTTTTATCTGAGAATGTCTTTATTTTATTTTCATCTTAAAAGAATATTTATGCTAGCTGTAGAATTCTAGTTTAAAGATTTTTCTCCTTCCCCACTTGAAAGATATCTTTTATTGTCTTCTGGCTTGTATGTCTGATGAGAACAATTCACTCATTCTTTTTGTTGTTCTTTTGTATGTAATGTGTCTTTTTTCTTTGTCTGCATTTGGGACTTTCTCTAATCTTTGGTTTTCATCAGTTTAGATATGACATACCGATGTGTGGATTTTTTTGTGTGTGTATTCTTGGGTTTCCTTAAAGTTTGTTGGTTCTGTGCACTTAGAGTTTGGAAAAATTTGGAAAAAATTTTTGCCATTATTTCTTAAAATTTTGTCACAATTTCTCTTGTTACATTCTTAGATAACAATTACACATATGTTAAACTACTTGATGTTTTCCCACAGGCCACTGAGGATCTATTCCTTTTCTTTAGTCTATTTTCAATCTATGCTTCAGTTTTCTTGGTTTCTAATTATCTGTCTTCAACTTGAGAAATATTTTCTGCACTTTCCAATCTACTTTTAAGTCCATTCAATGAGTATTTTACCACATATTTTACTTTCTAGTTCTAGAAACTCCACTTGGTTATTTCAAATAGATACCATTTTTCAGTTTAGATTCCCCATCTGTTCAATTATTTCTTCATATTTTCTTTTAAATCTCTAAACATATTTAGGAAAACTATTTAAAAATTTTTTTCCGCTGCTTCTGTCTGCTTCTATCTCTGAGACGGTATTCATTTTTTCACTCTGGATTATGAGTCATATTTTCTTGCTTTTTCATATGTCTAGTATTTTTTTGGTTGCTGGGCATTGTAGATGTAAACTGTTGATAGCTTGGATTATGTTCTTTACTTTTAAAGAATATCAACTTTTATTCTGTCAATCAGATATTTAAGGGGCTTAGTTTAATCCAGAGTGGAACTACTTTAAAGTGTGAATTTTCTTATGTCTAAACTGAAAGACCCAGGTATTCATCATGGGATCTCCACTTTGCTTGGTCAGTGTTTCATTTCCTAGCATGATGAAACTTCCAGAATATTAATCGGACCTCCCAGTGGCCCCTTCATGCTAGGGTTCTTGGTGTCCTTTCTTGAGCATGCACAGCATAGTTTTTATCCAAAGACTCACAGGGACCCCATGCATATTTCTGGGGATCCTTTACTGGTCAGCTTCTCCTGACTTGTAAATTCCAGCTGCCTTAGTAACCCCAAACACTGATATTTGTTTCTTTTTCCCAGTGAGTCCACCAATCTCTATTTTGTCTTCACTTCTGTGTGTTGCCCTTTGGAAAGTCCTTCCATGTAGGAAACTTGGGTGGATATGGAAGTTATTTCATGTTTCCCTTCTCTAATGTATCACAGCCTTGTGATTTGTGTTGCCAGTGGATGAAAATAATCGCTTCATTCATTTTGTGAAGTTTGGTGGTTGTTTACAGTGTTAGAGTAAGTCTGATACCCATTATTCTATCATGGCTAAAACTGAAAGTCTCTTGTCAAAGCTACTTGAGTTTAATTCTGATTATGAGAATGTGCTACTTCATTTCTTGGTAGCTAAACCACTACAGGTACAGGTTTGACAAATAGTAGTGCAGCTATGTCATATGTCATAAATCTATAGACAGACACTATTATCATGTCATTTAGTGATAGGTCTAATAATATAATTTCAAGTACTGATGAGTATAAATGATGTGCTAAGGCATCTTCAGTAACTAATGTGATTCTTATTGATGATAAGTTCACAAACATTGTTCATATTTCTGTGGTCTGTAATTTCTATTTAACCTGGCTTCAAGTTCATTGATCTTTTTTTCTTCAGTGTTTAAACTGCTGTTAAGGCTATCCAGTGAAATTTTCATTTCAGATACTGTATTTTTCAGTTTTAGAAATACTAGTTTTTGTTTGTTTTTTTAGTTTTCACCTCTTTTGAGATAACCAACCTATTGCTAATGCTGTGGTTTTTGGTTTACTTTGATAGTTAAAGTAAGTGCAAAATTTCAGTTAGGATATAAAGATATATTTTATTCTTGTACAAATTGGGTCACCTGGATCCCCAAATATTAATACTGGTTACTCTTGGGTGATGATTATGGAAGATTCTTACTTTCTTCTTTGCTCTTTTTTTTTTAAGTAATTTTTTCAGTGAGCATGCATTACTTTGTAATTGTAAAGACTAAAGACAATTTAAGATATATTAATATTTAAGTGGCATGTACATAAAATGTAATACTTTTTTCAATAATATTATGTGAAGTTTTAAATAATACGTATTGCATAATGTAGTCATTGTATTCTAGTTAAGGTAAAATGAATAAACAGACGTTAAAATGATGATAATGTTTCTTAAGGATGGAAAGCAGAAAAAAGCAATATAATTAAATATATTGATATTTATTATAACTGTTGTCTCAATTTTAACATATTTGATATTCTGTAAATAAATCTATTTCATATAGAAAAACCATTATTTTTAAAAATGATAATTTATATGACTAGTATAATTATAAATACTTTATGATATATTTGTGCCTTATAAATCTGATGCATTTTATTTTTCAATGTTGGAATTCAAAATAATTATCTCTTGTCATTGAGAGGAAATAGATTTTTGATTTTTCATCACAGTTAACCAGATACATCTAACCAGACTACATAAAGGTAGTTACTTCATGAAAGTAGGTTAAGCTCTTGAGAAGTGAGTATTTTTTCCTTCAGTATATTTATTAAATCACTATTATGCAGAGTATTATTAAGGTCATAAAACAGTAATGATTAACTTCCAAATGATCATTTCAAGCAATCATTATTTAATACAAAATAATCCTGCTTTCCTTTTGCTGTGTTTGTAATTCTGTTTGTCCTGGGCAGTGGGTTAGATAGAATAGACTTGGAAGGAGGCAGAGTTTCTAGATAAACAGCAAATTCCATTTAAAAGATGACCTATTTAAAATTTTGAAAACCACAAGACAGGTGAATGTTAAGTGAGCCATCCAGCAGGATTTCAGTAAAAGCACAGAATCTTTTCTCTCAAGGTGAGCCCTGTATTACAGCTTGGGTTCCGGGACAGTTTGTGGGATGCCATAGGCCAGCTCATGTTCCCCCCAAACCACCTTAAATAGAGGAAAAGGTGGTGATCCTCTGGGTCTTACCTCTCCTGTGTGTGGCTGTCCTGGTCCAGGCAGCAGTATTACGTGTTCAGTGTACACTGTAATAGATGCAGCCACAACCCGGACCCATTAGTGTGTTTTTCTTACACATTTGGCATACAAATTCATTTCTTGGTGTATGGAAGCAGCATTCCGTTTTCAGCCTGGGCCCCCATGATTTGTAGTATGTTCACTATTAATTGCTCGCTATTCTGGGAACTTCACATATCAATTTGACTGTGCCATATAGTGTGATCATTTACTACAAATGTGTTTGAAATATTCCCTTGCAGCAGCAACTGCTAAAATGAACAGATATTCCTTTTTATCATAAAATGAATTATATCCTAGACCCTCAGGCTTGAAAGGGGCTGTACGGAGTCGCCTACATAAATAACAAGGGAAAGACGGACCTTCATTTATAAGAAGTTCAGGTGTAACATCCAGCAAGTGTTGATGTGGTTGTAAGTAACAGATGCTTAGCGCCTTCCAGGATGGAGATGGTCTAGTTCTTCAGAAACACCATTTTGTCCCCGTTGGCTCACAAGTGTGGTCAGTCACTGAGCTCTCAGCTTGCCCCCCAGGAGACCTCAGGACAGGGGGGACAGCTGGGAGATTCCTGGGACTTTAGATTGCATTCACATCACAATAAACAACAAAGAGAAACAGCTTCAATTATTTTTTTTCTTCTCTGCTGCACTCTATTTTGCAACGGCTTTCCAGAACTTCTATCAGTGCACAAGTCCCTGGAATCCCATTGAGGCCCCTCCCCTGCACTCCCTCTTCTCTGCTGGTCCCCGAACCCAGAACCTCATCATTCTAGGTCCTGCACCAAAGAGGATACACTGTCTCCTACTTTTAATTATTCAGACTCCCCGGTTTGGGGTATGTGAAAGTTGTTGTTTTGCTACTAACGACATGGAGAGAGGTAGGTTTACTACAAAATGACTCACAGAGAACTCAGAAGAAATCTGAAAAAAGTGGAGTTATGGTCATTCTTGTCCCCTTGTCTGCACAGAAATGAAAAGAGAGTGAGGCAGAATATTTCTTAGCTCTCGTCTATTTCTTTATGATGTGTTTCTTCCCTTTTAAGTTACTTCTGTCCATCCCCTTCCCTTTTTCCTTCAGGACTAGTGAATCCTGAGTTTGCCGCATTACATAGGACAGAATTAACCAAACCACCCAATTATAGGAATCACCTAAAGTTCCTGGTAAAAATTGGATCAAATGGCCCCATCCATGATGTAAAAATTGGATCAAATGGCCCCATCCATGATGTAAAAAAAAAAAAAAACCCAAAAAAACCCCAGAGGAGAGACCTTGATTGTCAGTGTTTTAAATTATTGCTCGGGTAATTCAGATTATCAGACAAGCTTGGGAAACACTGGAGAGACCTATCTATAGTCCCAAGTAAAAGTACATCTTCAATTTTCCACGTACTGCTGGGCTCTTTAGAGTGGGATAAAGGTGAGTTTGCTCAAGAATTCAAACAAGATTTTTCCCTAGTTTAGAGGAGATGCTAGAAATAATTGATACTAAAAATTTTAGTAATATAATAGAAATAAAATCATAAAATATAATGTAATAGAAAATTATTATTGCTGTTCACATATTTGCTCACAGCCTGCACCCTTCCTCAAAATTTCTGGAAGGTAAAAATGTGTGTCATGAGGCTATTGGTCACAAAAAGGGCAAGAGAAAGAGTGTGAAAGTGTGTGCCGTGCAGAGACTCTGCCTGGCCTGGCATGTTCTCTGGTAGGTGCGAAAATTCATAGAATTCTCTTTGAGAAACAACCAACTCTAAACAGGGCTACAGGATGGATTTGGTTTTCTGGTCTACATATTTCAGTCTTGATTGATTTGTATTGATATTTGGCAAAAAAAAAAGTATTATCTTTATCTTTAAAACTAATAAGAATGAATAAGAGATTTGCCTTTCTCAGTATCACTGGGTTAAACTTCTCCAACCTGAAGAAGCCAACATAGCCATCTGCAACTGATAACAGAGCAGCAGAGGCCGCCCCTGTGTGAACTGAATTTGATTGACATTCTCATTCCTGCGTCTGGTTCTTTTTGGCCATACAGGCGTGATTAGATTTCCTGAGCCTCTTCTTTCCTGTGGTCTTTTCAAGGAGCTCTGCAGAGCCCCTGCTTCTCAGGAGAGCCATTCAGGAGGGTGGGAGACGGGCGGGAGCAGGGCTGCATGACTGGTCTGCTTGAGGCTACCCAGCTCACGGTAAAAAATAAAACCCAAAAACCAAAAACCCCACCAGACTGCATACAGTAACAACCTTCCTGCTATCCAGCAAGTAGCAAAGTGCTCTTTTAATTGTAGCTGTTGCTATAATTTAAACAGAAAGTATTTTACATCCATTTTTCTCAAACTGCTCTAATCACAGTAGTTTTCATTTTGCCTTAATGTAGCAAATACATCTGACGACTTAATTTTGCTCTTCTTTATAATATGGCATTGTACATTTGAGCATTGCAGGCTGCTCTTGTGTGTTTCCAAAGTACAAACAGACTGATGAAAACTCCCTTAGTTATGCTATGACTTCAAAAAATTAAACTATTCTTTCAAATGACTTACTTCATTCAACTCCAAATGAAATAATGGCTTTAGATGTCTCTTGTATTTTAAATTTAGATGGAAATTAAATTCAACACAAACCACATTGGGTATATAATAGTCAAATATCGTTTTAAGAGATTATTATTTGAATGGATCATTTTCTCAGGGGCTACTCTTTGTAGCTAAGTGAATAACAGTGGGTTCCGCCTATCCTTATTAATGCATGGATAGCTTTTCTTGTTTTCAATCCCACAGATAAAAATCTTTTTCCAAAAAGAGAGAGAAAAATTCCCACTGGGATATTGTAATTTTCTCCAATGACAGATAGATTTCTCCATACCTTTGTCTTGAAATATTGGCATAGCCATTGTCCATATAGCGGTTCTTGACTGAATGATTTTAAATGTATTTTAAGTATGTTTGTATACTTTTTTCTGAAAATTTTTAGCTTCAGATTTTTTAGTGTCATTGGTGGGTCCTCATATGATGGCAGAACCTGCCTTAGTGACGGATGGAGAAAATACTACCTAAGAAATCATACTGGTGAGGAGCCCGAACTGTATGATGTTAACAACCTCTCAAACTTCACACAGTTCTATTCCAATGGCTCTCTTGTACAATCTTCCTGCAAAGTCCAGACCAAGATATTTAATAAGTTTTGGGGAAAAGCTGTTGAAAAGCAGAGTACTTCCCTTATAAATGCCAGTCAGTCATTTCATTTTGTACCTTTTGTGATAACCTTAAGCTGCTTAACATATAATAGCTTAATAGTCTATTGTCACTGTTCCCATTTAATTAGAATTTGTGAAATGCTTAGAGAATGTAATTAAGAGTATTTGTTGGACGCAGACGTCAGCCTAATGCTGGAGAAAGGACTTAGAGGAAGGGAGGAGGCCTAAACTTCAGTCATTTTTCTGTGCTCATGGTGAATTTGGGAAGTCACTTAACATTTCAGGACTGTATCATCCTCATTGGAAAAGTGCAGATGATAATACTTACCCATTATGGATTTTGTTTTTTTTCCAGTAAATTGAGCTAGATCACTTCCCTTCCCCCCCGTAATCTACAACACAGGATTATTTTGAAGATATGAAACAAGTGTAAGAGTGTCTTTAAAATATTTATAGAATACAGAGTGTTACTTTAATATATTTGACATACATTATTGCCACCTTTTTTCAAGGTAGGATTCTGACATGAAGAGTGGAGAAGCAGCTATTTTTGAAAGTCCTGAAAATTAAGCCCTATCTTTCCTGAAGAGGGGAAAATACTTCTTAAAATTTATTAGGACAAATTTTTTTTTATTAATTAAACTTTTTTTGTGAATTAAAAAAATCCTCATCATTTGGTTCTTTAAATGGGCCGCAGCTGTGTTAGGGCTGAAAGGGAGTTTCTGGTAAAGACTTTGTTCTGTAGTTTGGCTTAAGTTTTTCTGAATTATGTAAAAAAAAAAATTGCTAAGGAGGTAACAAATTTCCTTAGCTGTTTGAACGCAGATTTCGCCTGTATTTAGGGTAAGAGGTGCCTATTTTTAAAAAGCAGGACATAAATAAAAGATATAAATAAAATATCATTCCACTAAGGTTTGTTTTTCTGTTTTATTCTCTCTAGCTCTTTCCGAGGGTGTTGAAATCTGCGGAGATTTATTTTGATGAAGGTAAGTTGCTGCTCGTTATCAGGCAGTAAAGATGTTCTGTTATTGTTTACTGTTTCAGCAGCTCTGAAAGGTGCCATCTGAACACTTGCGGTTATAATAGGCAGAAATAATGAAAGCCATTTTTTTTTGCTAGTGTATGTCCAAAGCTTTGATTTACCTCTTCAGAAGGTGAAAGATTTATTACTGACACTAAGGTGGTTTTGAAAGATAACAGGTCACAGAGCCCTAACTGTGAGAGACTTTTGAGTTTGATCTTGGGAGCAGTGGGTTACTAGGTGGAGGAGGATTTTCTGAGATGTAGATCTTGGCCGTGCCTGCTGTGAGGCACATTCAGAGAAGGGGGTCACCAGGTATGGAGGTCCTGGTCAATCAGAAGATGTGCAGGTTTAGGTCATCACCTTGGGTTGCTCTTTGTTATGTGTTAAATGTAGCACATGCATTGTGGGGGCAGTAATGTGGCCTGGTTTTGCCTGTATGCAATAGAATCTCAGACTGGGAACAAGGGAACCTCCTTGGGTTGGATGCTGGCTACATATGTGATCTTGAGAAAATTGTCCACACTTTCTGGAACCCAACCAGGGCTGCATCAATGACCGTTGAGATTAAATTCCCCCAAAGTATTCATTTTATTTAAATATGCATTTGTTGCATGTCTGAATATTAGGCATCTAAGTGTGAATAAGTTCAGTTCCTGGGCTGGTGGTGACCTAGATATGAAAGTGAGTATTTATGAAGCTGTATAGTGAGAGACATATTGAAGGTGGAGGTGGCACGATGGACACACAAGTGAGGAAGCCATTTCTTAAAGGAGATTGGTTTTGAGCTGAGTCTTGCATGATGGTCTAGGAAAAAAAAAAGGCCAATAGGGAAACAAGAGTGTCCTACCTAAAGGGTCAGATTGTGAATATTTTTGGCTTCGCAGGCCATATGGTTTCCATGGTAACTATTCTGACATTGTGGCACACAAGCAGTAATAGAAAGCTAAGGGGCATGGCTGTGTTCCAATAAAACTTTGTTTACTAGAACAGGCCAGATTTGACTTGTAGTCTTTAGGTTGTTGACTCCTGTTATAGAAAAGTAATGTGCGAAAATGGACTTCACCAAATACTAAGATTATCTCATTTTTGTGCTTTTTTCCATCTTGGGGGTTTTGATAAACATGACTTCACAGATTTATATACATGTGTATATGTATAAACCTGGGGGTGTGCATCAGAATACTGCTCATATGCCTGTAGCACTCACAGTTGCCAGGCATATACGGCCCAACCTCCAGCTCCCACATCTACAAGTGGTCTCAAGGTTTTCTCTGGCTGCCAGAGCTGCTAGGCCACGTGAGGAGCAGGGCAGGTGTGCTGGGGAATTAATATGACTCTCCACTCCTCCAAGTTCCAAGTCAGCTATCAACCCAGATTCTCAGCGTGGTTCTAAGGACTGTCTCTGGGTTCCCTAAGGTAGTGAGCCAAGTGGCCTGCAGTTTTAGCGTGCTTCACAACACACTCTTATTGGCACCTTACCTTCCCTGTCTCTGGTACTGCTTTCACTTACAAGTCCATGGTCACTTCCAGAATCACCTACTTGTGCTCAAATCTGTGTATTAACATTTGTTTCCGGATGATTACAAACTAAGACAGGATTGGGAGGCCTGGAGGACATAGACTAAACTCTATATGTGATTCTTTGGAGCCTCCTGATGAAGAGATGCTACAGAGAACACTTTCCTAAGCAGGGCAGCCTAGCCTCTACAGAAGATCTTCTTTGGGTACAGAGACCCAATACTGAAAAACATTTTTTTTTAACTACTGAAAGATTTGCCTACTTTTTGATCAGGGACTGTAGAGATGCCATTGATGCCCCCTTCTGACTCCCCCAGCAGTTGCTGACAGTTCCCCCCTGCCCCCACCTCAAGCACCTGTATCCATCTCTTTCCTCCCATGTTTGGAGGTGCTGGTCTGGGCACAGGTGCAACCTGGACAAGTTAAGTGATCAAGGTTGGAGGAGGTTTGAAGAGAGAGATGGGTCACTGGGATGGGTTTGGAGGAGGCTGAACAGGATGGAAAAGAGGCAGGAGGTCTGATCTTGACAGGTCCTGAATGACTGGCCGAAGCATTTGAATTTCATTATGTATCCAGAGTGGAGTCCCTGACAATCTTTGAAGAGGCAGTAACATTCAGTGAGTGCTGGTTAATAGCCTCCAGTATGCCAGGAATTGTGGACAGGTACGGCAAGGTGGACAGGGAAGTGCTGTAAAGTCACCTCCTTTATGGAACGCTTCCTGATCCTTCAGGCAGGCATTGCCCCTCACTCTTCCTTCTCATGTGGCATCCTCTAGCACCTCAGTGCACCGATGAAGTACTGCCTGCCTCCACCCCTGCTACTTGTCTTACTCATCTCTGCATTGAGCTTTGTGCTACAGCTAGCCATAATGAATGGATTTTCATTATTTTTCCCCTACAAGTGACACTTGGTTAATAAGAACATTGTGCTTGGTCTTTAGGGAGAGAGAAGTCACAGTCAGTCAACCTGCTTCCTGAGAGGGGTGGTCTTCTTGACCAGAGACCATTGACCATCTTTGCCCTAATACTTGAGACCTCGGGGCTATTTAATTACCATCACTAGAGCTGTCTCTTTCTCTCTCCACCAGAGGACCTGAGTCACTCTTTTAAGGATTCTCAACCTTTCTGAGTAAAAGGAATTCCACTGTGAAGATTCTGAAACATACACAAAAGTATTAATGGTGAAAACAGTGACAATACATCTACATATATCCTTTCCCTGGAATCAATAATTATGTTTCCTATTCTTGTTTCCTCTATTTATTTCTTTTCTTTTTGCATAAGTATTTTAAAATTAGTCCTCGCCATAATCTCATTTCACCCATACATGTGTGAGTATGTGTTTCTTTAAAATATAGCCATTTTCTATGTAACCACGACACACGGTCACAGCTAATAAAACCGATCATAATGTCTTGGTATCATCTAATACCAAGTTTACATTTTCCTGACAGCTTCAAACAATATCTTTTTATTGTTTGTTGCAATCAGGAATTAAACAAGTTTCACATATGTCATTTGATTGTTGTGTCTCCTGCATTTCCCTGCTGGAAACTCAGTGTTCTCTGGGATTTGACCTCACTTGTGGTTGGGGACTTGTGACAATCCTTCCACTTGTGACAGTTTTTCCCCTCCTTTTCCCCCATACTCTCTTCCTCCTCCTTCTTTTCCTCTTTTTTAATGGCAGAAAATGAGGTTAAATGTAGGTAGTTTTGATGGGGATGCTGAATTTGAACTTTCGCTCTTCTCTTAAAGGGCCAGTTCTCATCTTTGAAGATCTGGCCTGAAGGTTAAAGCATCGTGCAAAATAAAACTACAGGTGTAAACCTGCAGTCTTTTTACCCCTTACAGCTTTGGCCTTATTACTTCAAGCAGTAAGTCTAACCCTTTTTCCTCAGTGTATTGAAGCTAAAGAGCAAGTAGTTGATTCCCACTGTTCTTCCCACAAGTTTGCAGCAGGGTAGGGCCAATTCACTGCTTGTTTTAGGCTTAAAACTCTTCCTGAAGTGCAGGGATGAAAGGTGGGTGTAATTGAAGTTGCTGGATATTGTGCGCATAAGATGAGAAAGTGAGCTGAATTTCATGGGCTTTTCTGCAGCTTTCTCTCTTAACTAAAAACGTTGGCATTTTCTAGGAAGTTTACTGTGTGTTTATTGAGAGAGACTTCTCTTCAGTACAGTGTGACATTTCTACAAAAATCAATGATTTAGAAACAGGTATCTGAAATGAAATGTGCAACTTTAGTTTCCATTTGTTGGAAAGCCTGCTGGGCTGGTTTTGAAATCTTCATACATGTTTGGTACACCTTCAGGGGGTAAAAATTATATTGACTCTGCACTTTGGAACATGTAATAAATATCTTTTGGAATGTAGCAAAAAATATAACCATGACCTAGTCCTATGTTTTCCAAATTGATTTGGGGGTATTTACTTTTTTTTTTTGACTTTTAATAACTAGTGTTTATGTTTTTCCTTTTATTGTGGAAGATTTTCATCTTTATTATACACGATTACCTAATCCAGGGGAAGGGATGGTAATGAATGAGGCTCAGCCCTGCCTCACCCATGTGTCAAGCTGAAACTTGTTCTTTGATTGTTGTAGGTAGTGAAGCTTATAGGAGCATGATGATGTTTTAATTTGAATTTTGAAAATTAAAAAAGCCAGGCACTAACTATTGACACAGTGAAGAGGGAGAGGCTGAATCCACTTTGAAATCCAGCTCCTCCCCGCAAGACACTCAAGAATTTTTACATTTCTTTCAAGTCCTTAAAATATGAAAGGATTAACTTCTAAAGTTACTGAAAAGGGGGAGAGAAAAATAGCGAGGAGTATAGAAAGACTCTAATGAAAACTCGGCACGGGGCTAGCACTTAATTCCATCTCACAATAACAAGGAAAAAGCATAATGGAGAGAGAGGAGCAGAGCCATTTACATAATAGCTTCCTAGCAACAGCTGTAATGAACAAATACGGGCAGACGAGTCAATTCTCTAAGATACCACCTCACATCAGAGCTTAGAAAAAAGGCGAAAAGGAAGCAACAGCTAAATAGCTGAATTTCCCTGAATTTGGGTTATGTTCTGTGTTGTTTCAGACCAGACCACTTGATCTTTGTTATTGTGGTTTAAAACTTATTTGGCAAAAGAGAAGTAATCTGGTGAGATCAATATCATCTCCATCCAGGCATAGGCAGGGTGAAGGGGTGAAAGGTCTACATTTTCTGGGAACGGATGGTTAGGACTGATGCCTGTGAATTTTCTAACGTCACTAACACCAAAATCCACTTCCTCTGCCTCCTCCTCCTCCTCCTTGTCATCACTGCTGTCATTTGCTTCCTTATTCTAGGTCAGGCACTGTGCTGTTACATGTATTTCTTTCAAATGCCACGACACTCCTGTATGATTACCTGCATCTTACAGATAAGGAATCTGAGGCTCAAAGAAGGAAAATCACTTGGCTAAATCCTCACAATGAATAAAGTAAAAATAGATTTTTTTGTTGGAGTATACTCGGTTTACAATGTTGTATTAATTTCTGGTGTACAGCATAGTGATTCAGTTATATATGTATATATTCCTCTACATATTCTTTTTCATTATAGGCTATTACTGGGTATTGAATATAGTTCCCTGTGCTATACAGTAGGACTTTGTTGTTTACCTGTTTTATTTATAGCAGTTAGTATCTGCAAACCTTGAACTCCCATTTTAGCCCTTCACACCTAGGCTGTGTTCCAATAAAACTTACCCCCTGGTAACTGTAAGTTTGTTTTCTATGTCTGTGAGTCTGTTTTTGTTTTATAAATAAGTTCATTTGTGTCATTTTTTAAGATTCCACATATAAATGATATCATATGGTACTTTTCTTTCTCTTTCTGGTTTGCTTCACTTAGTGTGACGATCTCCAGGTCCATCCATGTTGATGCAAATGACATTATTTTATTCTTTTTTATGGCCTAGTAGTATTCCATTATACATATATACCACATCTTCTTTATTCAGTCATCTTTTGATGGACATTTAGGTTACTTCTATATCTGGTCTTTTGTATATAGTGCTGCTATGAACACTGGGGTGCGTGTATCTTTTTGAATTAGAGTTTCCTCTGGATATATGCCCAGGAGTGGGATTGCTGGATTACATGGTAAGTCTAAAACTAGTTCATTTTTTTTGAACATGTATTGGACCATGTACACTGTGCTGAAGGCTTTGCATGGATTGTCTGATGTGACTGTACTCAGATTATAGAGCCACAGGGATGGCAGATAGTTTGCCTGAGGTCACATGGCTGCACAGAGGCAGAGCCAGAGCTTGAATTCAGGCAGTTGTGGCAGAAGAGGGGAGAATTAGGATTCAACCTAAATGTGTTTGATGCTAAAGCTCTGGCTTGTACTACTGCAACTCAACGTGTCTGTGGGCACGTGGAGGCAACCACGCTGTGCAACAGTCATGTGACTTGGGGTCTTTATAGTCACTCCAGTGGATGCAACAAAATTATTAGCCACATTGGACTTCTGTCAAGTGACTAAGGCCAATTTTAGACAACATCATAGAGAATTCGTGTGTCCAAAAGTGAGTGTGTGTGTGTGTTTGTGCACACATGTAGGGTGCTTCTTCCTCCTGTGGACTCCAGCTGGGCAGTGTCTCATGCCCCAGAACTTTCAATATTCACTTAACTCACTTGTCCTTTGCCTCAGTCTGGTAACTGGCTGGATACTCTTTGAGAGAATACTTTGGGCCACAACTTTAACTCCTAAGAATAGATGAAAGGTTCTCTTTCCAGAAGAGCACATGTACCTTTTTTATAGGTGCAGATGTTTTCGGTGCTTCAGACAAAATAAGTGGCTAAATGTAGAATTTCAGGCCTTTAACAGGGAGCTAGAGGAGAGATCTTGAGGTGTATGTGTCTATGGAAGTGGGAGTGAGGAGTGGCTTAGAGAGGATTTTCTGGGAGAAGAGAGAGACTTTTGCCTCTCTGAAAAATGTCAAACAGGCCCATGTTGCTTATTCCACCTACGTTATGATCCTGGAGCCTTGTCTTCCCTCCCTATTGGCTACCAGGAAGATTCAGTGAGGGGCAGGGATCTGGGGGAGATGGAGCCCAAGGAAAGTGGGTCAGTAGGCTGAGAGACAGGGGACAAATCTCTATTCAATTTCCTCGGTGGTGCCCTTTGTCGAGTTGCCTACAGACACAGTGCCTGTGTGTTCCAGTTTTGCAGAATTACCTTCCCTGGCTAGTACCCAGGCCCCAACCCTGGGGTCTGTAGAAATGCTTCCCGATCAACATCCTCTTCCCTTTCCTCTCTTTCTCAAGCTGTTCAGTCTCCTCCAGCTTTGCTGTGATTTGGGGCATGTGAGGAATTAACCGTTTCTGTAGCAGGTCTTGTTTTTGCTTAAAAATGAATGTCTGGATCCGCTTTTAAGCTGGCTCCTCTTCCTACACACCTTTGAGTCCCCCCTACTCCCCAACCAGCTTTTAAGGGGGAAAGCTCCTCAGAGGGGCCCTCTTTCCAGCGTCCCTGTCACCTGGAGGTGGGGTGGGGGTGGGGCGCAGTTCACACAGTGGGAGGGGGGCCGGGCGCCTGGAGGATCCTGGTCTGTGAGGTCTCTCCTGGCCAGCGATACTCCATGGGGCTCTCCGCTGCTCACACCTGAGGTCATTCAGTAAAGGCCTAGAGCTTAACTGTCTGCAGCGCTGGAGGATGTTACCCACTACCGGCAGGTGCCCAGGATGTGCAGAGAAAACTGGGACAGCGGAGGTGGGGTAGGGGTGGCGGCGCGGCCATCCCCGTGGAGCGGCTCACCTGGCGTGCGAGGGCCACCTCCTGCAGCCTCCCTGGCATCCGGGGTCGGGGGTGTGGGAGGAGAGTGGTGAGGGATGGGGGAGCGGGCGTGGGAGGAGGCTTTTCACCTGCAGCTGCGCTGGTAGAGCGCAGGGGAGAGGGGATGGCAGCCACCTCTTCCTCCAGTCCTGGTGTCTGAAGGTCATTAAGCCGGAAATCTTTTGTAAAATTTTACTTCTTTTTTCCTCCCCCGCGTTTTCTTTCTCTGTCCTTCACTAATCCTGGGATTTGAACATTTCTTTGATTTCCAAGCTGAGGCAAGACACTGCCATCACTCTTCAATTTGCCAGCGTTTGTTTTGGGTCCAGTAGAAAGTTTTTACATCATTTTAAGATCCTGCCTCAGCAAATTTCTTAATTTTGTTCTTTCCTAGCTGAAAATTAAAAAAAAAATGGCAACTTACCTTTGCAGTAAGATTCCCCCCCCCCAACCCCCCGCCCCGTTACAGAAAGTACTTGACGGCACTACCATCCTATATTAATAGACCAATAATTGCTATATTTCATACCATGTAGGTTTCCCTCTGAAACCTCAGTCACATTTGGATACTGTAGCAGGGGTTTAAATGCAGCAGCTAATGTGCCATTCCAGCAGGCATTTCCCCACCTCTAATCTTTTTATTGAGCCTTTAAATGGAACTTGTGCTCCTCTGGGTGGGAGTAGGGCTTTGAGATGGAGTTCCATGGTTTAGTTTGGTTCTTGAGTAAAGATTCTAAAAGCCTGAATTGTATCAAGAGATGCATTTGTTGGTGTGGGTTTCAGGTGAAAGCATGAAATCTCACTGACTTGCTGAGCACTGTGGTTTCAAATCAGGCTTTGGAGACGAAGCTGCTAAACCTCCCGAACCAAATTCTTAACAGAAATCACTGGCTTAATTTGCATATTGGTTTTCCCTCGAAGTTTTAGCTTCATCCTGTTTCATTGGCTATGATGTCTTACAAATAGGAATATTTTCTGATGTTTAATCTAAAGCCCTCTTGCTGTTTCCAAAAATCTGTCGCCTCAAACAACCAAGGCACCTGTGCCCTGTGCTATGGTTTGGACAGTTTTACTTCATGCACTTAAGGGCTGGCTATTCCTCCAGACTAAATAAATCTGGTGTCACCCTCTATTAAGTTTAAAAAATATCCCTTTGCTGACTGACCTACAAAATGGAAATGCAAAAATCTTGGGCTTTGCTTTTATTTTTCATTCTCTCTTTTTAACCCTTGTCAAGGTGTCGACACAGATTTCAGTATGCAGCCAGGGAGGTTGTTTTTTTTTTTTTTTTTTTTTTTTTTTTTTAGTTAATGATGGCCCTGGTTGGCATCACAGACTTGAATTCACCGTTATTTACTGTGGGTTTCCCTGACCTGGTCATGGCCAGACCAAAGGAAGCCATGTAGACCACTGACCACATCTGTTACCATGTTTTCCCTCCCTCACAACCCCTTCCTGTACAGAAGGAAAAACATTCTCTTTAACAGCAAATGCTGAAAAACGTGTTCCTTTCTTTTTCTTTAAATGGTGAAAATCAAGTCAGTTGGCAACAAGTGCTTATTTCCCCATCGACGGATGAGGTGCCAGGTAACATGGATCTCTGCCTGCATATTCTTGCCCGAATTGTAACCATCCACCCCGGAGCAAAGTCCATTTAGTTCCAGTAGTTGGATCATTTGGCAAATGCTTGAATCACTACCCAGGATTTCACAGATGGCCTCTTCACTGCAGACACCCCTCTCTTACTCACATAGAAAAAGAAAAGCAAGGGGGAGATGATGGAGCAGATGCGTTGATCATTGCCCAGGGGTGAACACCTGAGGACTGGCCATTGCAGAGTCTGTGGAAACATGGCATCTTCCTCCATGACTAGAGCAGGTAAGAGCTACCAGGTGGAGATGAACCAAAAAGGAGGCTGGCATCTTTGAAATGTTTAAGTAAGGGTTTTGTGCTTACAGTGGTAAGTGTGGCCCAAATAGCTTACAGCCCCTTTAGAAATTTAAATATGGTATGAGAGAGCCTTAATTACTTATAGCGGAGATATCTCTTCAACTGCTGGTTGGAATATATGTAAATGGATCAGACATTCCAAAGTTTTTGATCTTGAACACTGCTGTAATTGAGTATCCCACATAGAATGTTAAGGTGAGGAGTCATTCTTACTCAAATATGTTGTGAAATCTCTGATGCAGAAGCCTTTATCTGCTTATCGGTGTTAAAGATGTTAGTCATGAAGAGATTTCTTATCTTGGAGACTTTGATAGCTGTTGCAACTCTCGGGAGCAGTATTTTCTTATGCTGTTTTTGTCAAATCAGATTTCATTTGGAGTAACACTTTTCCATCCTGGTCTTATGATATCTCAGAGTACCTCTGATTCTTTCAATCGGTACTGAAAACATTATTGTTTTCAAAACCTTTCGCAGATCTTTCTAACACAACATGTTATATATATATAAAATCACATCACCCTTGGCTCAAAATTTTGATGACTCTCTGTTGTCCTTTGAGTCTTAAAATGGAAAGGGACCCCAGAAATCCAGCCTCCTACTGGATATATATAGAAATTATCTCCCTAATAATCTTCAGTTTCCTGCTTATCATTTCCAGCCACAGGGACTTCACTGCCTCGTCATTATTAACAGGTTTATTTTTGTATTGAGGTGAAATCAGTTCCTTGAAGCAAGTACCAGCTGGACCTAAATTTTTCTCATGAGAACAACCACCACCAAAACACCTGCTTTCTTTTCGATGTGGTACTTGAAGACATTCCTCTGTCATGTTATCCTTCACCAGTTCAGACTCAGAGCCCTTTCACTATTTCTGGGGCATGACGTCTGGCTACACTTTAGTTGATCATTGCTTCTCTCAAACTGTGAAGCCAGATCAAGCCCAGACTACCCTGCCAGCCTGTCTCCTGTGTCCATGCTTGTTTCTAGGACTTCACAGTACAAATACCCTGATTCAGTCTGTCTCTTCACTGTCTGTAACATAAAGCAATGTTAACTCTTCTTTCTTTGGTGTGTCTGAAAGCGACAAGAAAAGAAAAAGTTATGATGATATAAGAATGTGATTTCAGGAACCTACCATATGCATAATGACAATGCTGAGTCAATGACTCAGTCTCTGCCACCTTGGAGCTAATGGTAAGCTTCTTAGATGGAAGATAAAAAGTGAACAAGTAATTGCAAATTTCAGTAGGTGTCATGAAGCTAAGAGCTACAGGATGTCGTGCCACAGAATTAAGACCCTGTTAGGTTTGTGCAAGGAAACCTGATTTAGATAGGATTGTCTCAAAGTCCCCTCTGGGAAGACAATACTAAGGTTGGTGAGAAGCTGGCTCTGTGCAGAGTCAAGGAAGAGGAGCAGAAGAGACCACCTGGGCAGGGATCTAAGGCAAGAAGAGCTACGTTGCTCCAGGAACCCAAAGAAGCTCCAAGGGGCTGAGGTGTGGAGAGTGTTAAGGGCAGAGGTCAAATCTGAAGAGCTTTGCAGGCCACTGAAAGATGGAAACTTTTCCTAAAAGCAAAGAGAGGTTCTGTTTTGAAGACATTTAAGCCAAAGTGTGTGTGTTACAGAGAGGGAGAAAGAGAGAAAGAGAGAAAGGGAGAGAGATTTCAATTTTTGAAAGACCTCTCAGACAGCAGTGTGAAGAATGGCTTGTAGTCCGGCCCAGTGATGGTTACTGTGGTGGAGAGGAGCCTGACTGGTCAGAGCCCGTTCTGTGCTCCCAGCAGGGACACTGAGGGGGTCAAGTAAGAGCCCTGCAGCAGAGCTCAGGGCCCGGCCATCCTCCAGGTGGGGTTTGTCTGGAAGAAGCTCAGGCAAGAATGAAGAACTGTCTTGGTAAGGAGCTTTTGCCTCAGATCTGGGGCCGTTGGTCAGGTCTTTCTAATGTCTTGCTGTCTCCCCTGGGGACCTTGAAAGCCGCCTGACTCTAGGGTCCCCATGACTCCAGGGGACAGGGCAGTTCTATTTGGAGGAGGAGCCCAAACAAAGACTTGAGTCTTCATGAGATACAGATTGGAGACACGGAGGGGTAGATGTCAGATGAACAGAGACCAAATAGAACTTTGATCTACACTCATAACCCTGGTCTTTTCAGTCTTGCCCACTGGCTATCTTAAAAATGAGGTGAGGATAAAAGACAGTGAAGAGGTAGGGTGGGTCTGTTCCCCACTGGCCCGAGAAGGGTAGCCCTTCTCTACCCACCGCCCACATTTCCTTCTCATTGTTCTCAACTACCTCCAGCCCTTCCCGTGTTTTATGCAAGCCACAGTCCAGACCACAGCCCAGGGAAACGGAGGATTCAACCTTGACTGCCCTCTGACCTTGGGCCTCAGAAGCAGGCATTACAGGAGGGAAGAGCTCTTGTTACCTAACGTCTGTGGGTGAGAAAAGCCAGCCTGTACTAAGCAGAAGTGGAGGAGGTGGGGAGAGGCAGAGTTGGTGGTGGGAGAGGGGAGACTTTTGAGCGGAGAACAGAAAATCCAGTGAGAAACTTTATCCATCTCTGCTGTGTGGGTTCTATAATGAAACTTCTCTATCTCTCCAAGAAGGCATCAGTAGAACATGAATTTCTTCTATTTTAGAGAATTGGAATTTGGGGAGAGCAGTCATTAATTGAAATACTTTCTCTATCTTGGCAAGTAGTGTAGGGTGTGTCCATGGGGTGGACGCTGTGAAACCGGTTCACACAAATGTAAAAGCAAGGGTGTGTCACACACACACACACACACACACACACATCTTTCTGTCAGTTTGGTCTTGACTTTTTATTGTCTGCAGTGCTTGGTAACTCACGAGGCCTGTGAGCCTCAAAATTCTAGGTTATCGATGACTCACGAAAGGAAGAATCTGGTGCTGCCAGAACCCTGGCACCGTGTTCTGTAACTGCATTACCTTTCATAACTGTTGGGAGCTGGATTATTTGTCCAATTCCATCACACATGATTATTTCCTTCTCTTGCCTTATAAATCGGATAAAGCTCTTATCAGTATTTGCTCAGCTGTAGGAAACGGCCTGAGTTTCTCAGGCCCTCACACCGTGCTTAAACAGAATTTTGACGTATCTAAAAATACCAGGCCCAGCGCTGTTTGTTTAACACCATTATTGTAGAGCCCTCTTTTTGAACAAACCAGTCCCAGCTGCAGAAAGCAAAGTGCAATGAATAAAAATCCGTAAAACAGGAGCACCGCTGAGCAGCAGATCTTAGATGGAGAGAGCTGGGTGCTTGCTGCCTGGGGTCAGCAGATAAGGTCTTTGGCAGCCACGCCTGCAGGTGGGCGGCCAGGAAAGCAGCCTTCGTGGAGTTCTGGGTGGATGGTCTCGGGGCCTGCTTGTGCAGGGACAGAGGCACTCTGTGTGGCAGGCAAGATTCTGAATCAGCAGGGGTGTTGGTACCGTGCAGACCAGATGTCTGTCTCCTGTTACCTCTCCATCACCTGTACTGGTAGGCACTGTGCCAGAAGCTTTAATGTATATTTGCTTCCCACCCACCAGCCTGATGAAGGCTGCGGAGCTGGTGTGAGTCCCATCTGCAGAGGAGTGATTATGGCACAGAGAGGTTTCATAATCACAAGTCCAAGTCAGAGACTTTACTATGTCTTGAACCTTTGCCTCTGCCTCTTCATCCAGTGCTCTTTCTGTGACATCTTGCTGGCATAATATAACCCCCAGGGCAAATGCTTTCCAGTTGCGAAAGAAAAGTCTCGAGTCAGAGAAACACTGAGATGGTTGGACTTGAACTTCTTGGGACATCAATGGAGATTTCAGCAGAGGGAGACGAGGGGGAGGTCTCAGGCTTCTGCCCACGGGATTTGCTCCGTGTTGCATGGAAGTTGTGTAGACCAGGGGGCATGCAGTAATGCGGCCTTGAATCCAGAGATGCGTGGGTAGCTGGGACCCACACCTGGTCTTGAGGTGACATCCTTTGCACTAGATTCTGTGGGATTCGGTTATTTCTAGCCGCTGCAGCAGCAGCAGCAGCAGCCCAGGTATTATGAAGTAACTAAGGATTTAAAAATACCCCACTTTGTGCATATTAATAAGCAAGGGCAGCACATTCTTTTTACTGAATGAACCATTAGCACATCTGTGTTAGAGGAATTAGATATAATTTAAAAGAAAACACTCATTATTTTAATTTTTGTTGTTAGCTGTAATATTCTTTAGAATCATAATGTATCCCTAAGCAGTTTTTTCAGAGTTCAGTAGTCTAGTTAAAAAGAGGAATGCCAAAAAAATCAAAATTTCTAAAAATGGTTCCCGGGTAGGATTTATTTAAAAATCTACTTATGTATTAATATATACAAATAAGAAATATAAACAATGTCAAAAAGCAAGAAACACAATCAAGTATTTAAAATTCTCTCTATTATTATTCAACTAAGACAAAGCTGTTCTATTTTTTTTAAAAGAAAACCATTCCTGAGTGAGCAGTCACTAAAATTACTGATAATATAGCATAATGTGTTTTGCAGTTTTACAAATGCATCTTAATTTCTCTTGTGTTTCTTTCCTTCTGTTTCTCGGCTTTGCATCCCATTGCGTTAAAAAGTTTTCTCTGCTTTGCCTGGGGCCATCTCTCTGTATCTTTGTCCTTGCTCCCTGTCTACCTCAGGTCTGGCTCCTTCAGAGAAAAGGTCCTTGGTTTGTTTGTGACACCTCAGCCCTGTGCCAGCAGCAGTGGCTGGTGGGACCGTCTAGACCACGGACGCGTCCTCCTTCGACAACAGTACATTGGTCCCCAGCACTGTACCAGGCTGGCCGTGGGCTCGGTGTTCCTTGATCCAGGGTTTGGCCAGATTCATTTGAGCAGCATGGTGGTCGGTGCCAGCATTTCCTTTGCTCTTCATATCCTTCTTTGCTTTCAAATTAGAAAGGACACCTAAAGGGAACTCCGATCCGTTACAAGGCTTCTGGGGGAGCGGGTTACCACTGTTCTTGCTAACAGCAGACAGGGAGGGTTTTAAACTAAGATGCAACCAGTGGTTCCATCCAGTGGTCTCAATCATCCAGTGGTCTGGTTCCCAGTTATGACACTGAAATGTGAAGATTTATATATACCAGTGTTCCTTAATGGGGAGACTGATGCCTGACATTGGTATCACATGAAAAGGTGTTTTGGAACATTCTGGCCTAGGCCCCTGTCCGTTGAGTCAGAATCTCCATGGGGGCCTCATCTTTGGAGAAACTTGTCAGGGGGTGCTGACACGCATCTTAGTTAAGAGTCTTTGGTTTAGGCAAATGACCCTGAGTTGTTTGGAGGCCACCGGACAGCTAGACTGCGATGTATTCAGGCCTTTCATCTTGTTCGGTCAGTGCTGTTCTGTAGGGCACTGAGGTATCACTCAGAATGTGTGTCGGGGAAGCTGAGCTGCTGGGTGCCCAGGAGAGCAAGTGACAGAACGTCCTGTCATCGTCACTGTGCGGAGCAGCGTGGGTGGGCTCCTTCTCTGGTGCTGGGAGCTGTGGGCAGCAGTGAGCGGACTGATGCCACTCCTGGCTCGGTTTTGTAAACTTGCTCACTTGATTTCTTTAGGAGTCAGTCTTCTTGCTGGTAAAAAGGTTAGACTGGGTGATGTGTAAGGTCCTCTGAAGTTCTAGGCGACTTTGAGTTCAATTAAAAAAAACCCCCAAACTTAAAGTATGATACAAGTGACCTATTTTTATTGTAGAAAATCATAAAACTTTGGGGTGAGCCAAAAGAAAAAAAACTTCATTATCTCATGACCCCACCACTCTGAGACAGCCTTCAGATATAAATTCTTTTAGTCCTTGTCCAAAGATAAACACAGGTAGGTACATGTGTACATAAATATAAACATATATTTATTTTAATATAATATGCATTTTATAAAAAGGTGATAGTATTGTGTACTGTCTTGTAATCTGTCATTTTAGTCAATGCAACAAGAACACAGGAGCAACATTCCATGCCACTAAGTGCATATTTGACGCCTTTAACTCAGGGCAGATAGTTGAGTGGTCAGGAGCCTGGCCTTGGAGACAGACTCTGGCTCTGTCCATACTCACTGTGTAACGTTGAGCAGATTACCTCACCTCTAAGTTGCCATTCCCTCCTGCGGAAATTGGCCTTAAGAGTAATGCCCATTTAATATAAAGTGTTCCGAGGGTGAAATGAGACAGTGCGTGTTAAGTGCTCAGTGCAGTGCCTAGTAAGTGCCCATAGTATGGGCCCAATAAATGGTAACTAAAAATGCTGCGTATCATTTCATTTTTAATATGCATAATTTCACCAATCCTCTATCACTGCTTATTTAAATTTTTCTTTGCTTTTATACACAGTGCTGCACTGATTGTTTTATAGATAAATATTTGTGTATGTTCTTAGGACATATTCTTAAAAGCAGAATTGCAGAGCTAAAGAAAGAGCACATACATTTTAAAGATGTCAATCCATAGAGCCCAAGTGCCTGACAGAAAAATTACAGCCGTCTATGAGAGTGACCTTTCCCACAATTAAGGGATGTATTTTTATTTTTTAATTTAAAGGGAAGGGAAAAATGGTGTCATTATTTTATTTTGCATTCATTTTTATAAACCTACTCACTTTGCCCACTTCTCTGCTGCAGCATTTGCCTCCTTATCGATGAGTTGTAGGAATCTTCATGCATTTAGCATAGCAACTCTCTGCTTTCATTTATTAATTCATGAGAGCCAGCTTCATAGCCCAGTGCTGGGATAAGTGCTGGTGGTGAACAGATAGTCCTAAGCCTTGCCCTCGTGGATACAGAGTTCAGGAAGGAAAATGGAGCTTAAAGAAATAATTAAAACCTGCAATAAAGGAGGATCACAGGGCTATCCTGGAAGACTTCCTGGAGGCAGTGATGAGTGAAGAGAAGCTGGAGAAAGAGGACTTAGTCAGGTACAGATAGGGTTCCAGGTGTGTAGAAACATTTTTCTTAGTTGGTTCTTTGCTTTCTGTTTTAAACTTGGCTCATAGTCTATGTCGACATCGCAAGTTTTTTAAATTAGTAACGTCTATATTTATACTCATGTATATTTACTTGGAAAGTCTACTCAGGTTTTTAACTTAAAATTTTTGGCACTACTAGAATTCTTCATCCTAAGTGAGACAGATGTGTGTTTAAAATAAACACTGAAGATTTGGCTTCTAGCACTGTCTTGTGGATCTGCACTCATGGACAGTAAGACTAACCTTTATGATGATCTTTATGATGATCTTTTGAAACCTGTGCTCAGTGGTAAGAGAAGCAGGATAGGAGGAAAAATGTCTTGATTCACAGGAGAATTGTGAAGGGGAAAAGTTTGTATTCAGTTCTCTCTCTTCTGAGCTGTTTGATTTGTAGCATCTTAGGTTTTTAACAAATCTATGGCCCTGGGTTGCTCTGTTGGTATTAGAAAGTGTTCTCTCAAACTAGTTTATGTTAAGATGTGAATGACTGAATAAGCTGTCTGTCCCTAGTATATTTGCATTCTAACAGAACAGCATAAAAAAAAAGAATAATGCTTATCCAAAAATGGCAGAATTTCATTCATCCAAGTCAGATTGAATGTAGGAGATAAAGTTTTGGTTACATGAATTTCTGCCTGCGTTCCTAGACCTACTCACACAAGCAGCAGTTCCAGGTAGCTGCTGAAGGTTGAGGGGCATCGAATATACTGAGAGTGAACTTTAGAGGTAGAATACCAGGGTTCAGTTCTATTTCTGCCCTTTCCTGGCTTGCCTGGGGGCAAATTCCTCAACCTCTCTGTGCTTCAGCGTGTTCATCTGTAGAATGGTAATGGATTATGATACCCATGGCATTGTAATGGTGAGCGGGAATGATTTACTAGATGTATGGTACCCAGAGCACTGCCTGGCACAAAACAAGTGCTCAATAGATAATAGTAACTGTTATTTTGAACAGGGAACTTTTCTTGAGAAAAAATTAGAAAGTTAGCATCCTTTCTTTACCCATACCCTGGGAATTTTGATACTTTACTTTCTTGATCTTCCTCTCACCTCCCTAACCCTGTTTCCTTTTTTTTAACCCCCAGCTCATACATCCCCTTACACATGATGATATATACAATTCTATCCTTAGTTGTCATCTTTTTTCTTCCACTGCTCTCTCCCTGGACCACCTTTGCTTCCCTTGCTTCATTTATCACCTCTCTGAGTAGTTTCTCAGATTTATATCACCAGCCCAGCCCATCAGTATATAACATTTGGATACTCTTGTCAGTTAAGAGTTGTGTGTGTATGTGTGTGTGTGTGTGTGTTTGCTATAATGATAGAAAACACAACTTAAACTGGCTTAAATGATAAAGAAGTTCATTATCTGAAAAATTCAGAATATATAGCTTCAGGTATGGTTTGATCCAGAGGCTTCCATGACAGAACAAAGGCTCTGGATTTCCTCATCTGTTTGCTCTGCCTTCCTTGGGATTGGAGTCATCCTCTGACAGCTATTACTTTAGCTCAAATCTGCAAAGTACTTATGCCTCTTGTATGCCCACCATGTTACTAATAGGGAAGAGAGAGCCTCTGTCCCCAGCTTCACAGGGGAATCAGTTCTATCATACTGCATAGCTTAAAATTTAGGCACTAATTTATGAAAAGAAGTATAAATGAATGCTGATAGGCAAAAACAACAGATATTCACTACAAATGTGCTTCTTGTCCTCAAATTCATCAAAACACAACCAAGATGGTACTTGATTCTTCTGTTCTGGCACTACTAATTCTATTGGGACAGTTACTGTCATCCCATTTTCTGAGTTCAAAATCTCAACACTCAAATTTGTTGTTTCCTTTTTCTGTAACTCCACTTGCACTCCAGCTACTGGGTCCTAAAATATACTCCCACCTTGAGGTTGATGCCTCACTCATTGGTCCAGCTCAGTACAAGCCCCACCTGCTCTGTGTATCATGCTGTGATGCTGGGTCCACACTGAAATCACCTGCCCAACTTTTGTCCAACAAGGATGTCTACCATTCTTGGGCATTTCTTATCATATCCAGTTTTACCTTGTTACTTATCTCCACCTCACTTCCTCTCCTTTACCACCCAACTAGATTTGGAGTGAGTGCCTCAGGGGCATATCTGGTATTTCCCTGAATCTTCCCGCATCGCCTGGCACAAGCTTTCCAAGGTGTGGAGACATAAAGCTTCTGTTGACTGAGGGGGCCCCAGGCCCCATGGAGCATGGACCTTCGGGCAAGCCTGGGTCTTGACAGCTGCCCAGTGGCATGCCCTGTGGAAATCTGGGTCCACAGCTTGTGAAGAGATGTGATAGGGAAAGTTCTGGGGTCAGATAAGTTGGAGGAATGCTGCTTCAAATAAGGTTAGCGTTTTCTTTATCATAGGAGGTTTGAGGGCCTTGATAGGGTGATATGTTTGCAAGTCTGCACAAAACGGGTTGTTATGGGCTGAATTGTTATGGGCTGAATACTCTCTCAAATTCATATGTTGAAGGCCTCACCTCCCTACAGAATGTGACTGTACTTGGAGAAGGGGTCTTTAAAAAGATAATTGAATTAAAACAATGTCATGTGGTGGTCCCCAATCGGAAGTGACTGATGTCCTTATAAGAAGAGAGTAGGAGATAGACACACACAGCAGGAAGTCCACGTAAAGACATGGGAGAAGACAGCAGTCCACCAAGGAGAGAGGCCTCGGAAGAAACCAGCCCTGACTATCCCTTGACTGTAGACTTCTGGTCTCTAGGATTGTGAGAAAATCAGCCTCCGTGGTTGCAGCCCCCAGTCTGTGATGCCTTGTTACGCAGCCCCAGCAAGCAAATTCAGTGGGTGTAGCTGTGGCTGATTGTGTCTTGTAAATGGATATGACTGCACAATCTTTCTTTTACCAACAGAATTTCATAAGGTAAGTGTCTCATGTCACCTTTGGGCTACAGCACTGTCTGCACCGCTGGATATGGCAGTTGCCTCCCAGGGACAGACTGCGGTGCTGTGTGCTCCACCCTTCACGCATCCGCACACGTGGGAGCGCCACTCTGCTGTGTCCCGGCCGCGTTCAAGGAGTAACGGCTGTAGCACGTGATAGGTCCTAGTTTTGAACCTCGTAAGCTGTCAAAGACTGACTTCAACAACATTACAGTCTTAGCTGGGGATCTCTGGAAGTCAGAGATGGTATTTGAGTTGTGTAATCTAAAGTGGGCACTTAATAATTTGCTAACTGGCTGAAATTTGGAGGGACATTCAGATACGCATGCATTATCTCTCAAAAAAAGATCTGAAACAGTGTGGAGATTCCTCAAAAGACTAGGAATAGACTTACCATATGACCCAGGAATCCCACTCCTGGGCTTGTATCCAGAAGAAAATCTACTTCAGGATGACACCTGCACCCCAATGTTCATAGCATCACTATTTACAATAGCCAAGACATGGAAACAGCCTAAATGTCCATTAACAGGTGACTGGATAAAGAAGATGTGGTATATTTATACGATGGAATACTACTCAGCCATAAAAACCAACAACATAATGCCATTTGCAGCAACATGGATGCTCCTGGAGAATGTCATTCTAAGTGAAGTAAGCCAGAAAGAGAAAGAAAAACACCATATGAGATCGCTCATATGTAGAATCTAAAAAACAAAAACAAACAAACAAACAAAAACAAAGCATAAATACAGGACAGAAATAGACTCATGGACAGAGAATACAGACTTGTGGTTACCGGGGGGGTAGAGGGTGGGAAGGGATAGACTGGGATTTCAAAATTGTAGAATAGATAAACAAGATTACACTGTATAGCACAGGGAAATATACACAAAATGTTATGATAAATCACAGAGAAAAAAATGTGACAATGAGTGTGTATGTGTCCATGAATGACTGAAAAATTGTGCTGAACACTGGGATTTGACACAACATTGTAAAATGATTATAAATCAACAAAAAATGTTAAAAAAAAAAAGATCTGGTTTAAAATTGTTGCACGGAGCAGACGTTTCCAAAGATGCTTTCTTTTCCTTGATGAACGTGTTGTCCTTCAGAAGATACTGTCTCCTCTTTAATCAAAGGACCTGTGTCACTTGATGTGACATAAAGGTTTGGTACCAAGGATGTGTGTAGCTCTCTTCATTCCTCAGGCATGTGTTCTTTTCACAAAGGTTTCTCCCATTTTTTGGTTATAGATCTCACTGCTGGGTAACAACTGTAGATTGTAGGATGGCTAATGAGAAAGAGGAAAGAGGGGTGCTGTTTATTTTTCAGAACGTAAAAGCTGACACGAGACTGGTGCTAATGTCAAGTACAAAAGAAGTAGCTTTTGTAAGGCTTGCATGGAGGAATGGAGAGTCTCTCTTAAAAATGAAATAATTACTGCAGTTGCAAGGGGAGAGAAGAAGAGGCAAGGCTGTGTTTTTCTCTGGTAAATGCAACGCTCATTCAACGGGTCAAACTAACATCTCTAGAAAAGTCACAGCACAGGTTCATCCTGAGAAGAGTCCGGTAAGCATTTTTATCATGTGTTGTAAGTGTGTGTGCATACGTGGGTGGATTTAATGGAAAATAGCACCTCAAGTAAGGGTGGTTGTGGTGGAGAGTGGGAACTAGGAAGGGACTGTGGACATCTGGGTGTCAAAGGCAGCAGGCCTCGTAAACTGATCCCAGCACTCAACATCAGTCACCATGACTGACCAAACGCAGCCGAAGGGCTGACAGATACCACGGACGTAAGGAAATTAACATGGAAATCAAGTTATCATCATTTTGGGGTCAAGCTCCCATGTGCTTGAGAATCGCCTTTGGACGCTTGTTCACATTCAGATTCCAGGGATTATTCTCCCCAAGATTCGGATTCAGTCCTGGGGTGGGGGCCTGGCACCTGCGTTTTTAGCAGATGCTCAAGTGATCCTAATATAATGAATCTTTCTTGGGAGCCGTGGACCTACAAGGTCCCATTTCTGGGCAGTGGGTAGACCTGGCTCTCTCCTTGCTGATAAGACCTGCCAGTAAGCCATGCAGCCTGGCTGTGTTATGGAGATAATACTGCAAACGGAACCCAGATGAGTCATATGTAAACTTATTACGTTCAAATGTTTTCATAAACAACTTATCCTTTCCAAAAATCAGATTATAATAGATTTTGGAGGGACTCTCTGGGCTTGCTTGTCAGAAAGAATAACACAGGTAGATTTGGGGACATTGCCACTCGAGCAATGGATCCTGTCATCGCAGGGTTGCAACTCTTGGCTGATGATCAAATGACCAGTTGTGCTGGACTTCTCTGTAAGGGCCCTGCTGCGGGTTACACATATTGCTGCCCTCTTATTTGGAATGCAATAAACCAACTGCCTCTTAAAAGCCCTTCGTTCACTTTAAAAGTGTCCCAGGAGGTCCCTTCTTTCTTCCCCACAGAGTTTAGAGGCTCTGCTGAGCAAGGGGCCTCAGTCATTGCTAAATTAACTCTTCAGGTGTTACTCCATCAGGATAGACTCAAAAAGGGGGCCATCTCAATCCCTCACAAATTACAGAGGCAGCACTCTGTGGGACATTTATATAATCTGTAGCCCTGTGTTTAATCTATTCCTAAAACGTTTTAGATTTTTTGCAAAACTAGTTTAGTACTGATCGTTACTCTACTCTCTTTCCTGCTACTGATAAAGTGATGTAAGAAAAACACAGACATTTTCTCCAGGTTCATTGCTGTTTCATTGGCCTTTAACATGTAGACAGGAATTCTTTTATGGGCCAATCTATAAAAACCTCATCATATACCTCAGGCCATTAGTGTTTCTCAAAGCCTAACTCACAACACTATTGTCAGAATCTAAGTGCCAAAGAGATGTTTTTTGTCAAGTCAAAATCCAATTTAAGTGGTGTAAAACAATGCCGTTCTTCAAGTAAATGTGTGTTTAAGTCATGATGCAGCAATTAGATAATTTGGACGCTTCTCTGCCTGTCAGGAGAACTAGGAAAACATGTACCCACATCTATGTTGATGACATAATCTTAATATCTCATATTGCAATGGCCATGAAACGCTGATGAGCCCACTGCCTGATTCTTACCAGAAAGGACCGTTATCAACTATATAAAAACTGAGATTACTGTGGTTGGCCTAGATTTACCAGAGTTGCATTGGACTTTGTCCTCAGAAGACAGTTCTAAATGAACAACGCATTCAGAGTTAAATAAGATAATGAATGTTCTGGGTAAAATAGGAAGCTGTAGTCATGTTGAAGACTGCTTTTGTGTTCTTGGGGCTACCAATGGCAGCTAACATCCTGGTGGGCTCATCAGAATTTAGAACTACTGAAAATCAGAAATTCTCTTGGGGCCGTATTGGGATTTGAAAATTATTGAGGTAGCCGACCAGTAAGATTTTAAAGAATTTCAGACCAAAATTCTTTTTCCTTTTTTTTTACCCAGAAATCTGGGAGTTGCAACCCAAAATCTGTCTGAGCGCTGGGCAGATTTAAAGTCCAGTTTTTGTGAAAGGCTCTGGCCGTTCACCTCGGCCATCCTCAACGGGGGAGGTTCTCCTCCTTACCCGCAGGGAACATTTCACATGTTGTTTGTCACACCTGGTACTGTTGACATCTAGGGGGCGTCCAGTAGGACACTAAACATCCCACAATGTATGGGACAGCCTCTCCCCTCCCCCCACAACAAAGAATTTACCCCCCTTACATGGCAAGAGTGCTGAGGGGGAGAAACCCCGTTCTAGGCCATCTGGGGACCACGCAGGTGTGGTTCTGGGCCGGCAGCCCCTGAAGATGAGAACCAGGCTTCTCAGAAGGACTTCACTTCTGCCTCTGGCATCAAAGCCTCACAGATTCCTTTTTAACAGACTCCATGACTTACTGATACTGAGGCCCTTATCGGGAATGTCAACTCTAAAAACAACCCAGAATTTGCCAGGTCAACTGAATTTTGATTTGAAGGAGACAGTTCAAGGGAAATTTTGCCCATTCATTCACCTAGTCTACAAAATCTTTCCCTGCATTGAGTAGATGTTGAGGAAAAAAACAAAACAAAACAAACTCAATATATATGCATTTTATTACCCTAGTTTTCCAAACACTTCCTAATTGAGGTGATGACATGAGAAGCTGCCGGGATGGGTTGAGTTAATGAAAGAACACTGTAGTGTACCGTGTGAGTGTTGTGATGATGATAATTTGAGGTTTTTCTTGTAGATTTTTTTTGTGGTGTCATTTAGGAATCATTGATATGATTTCTGTGACTCTGTACCTCCTATGTGTATAACTGTGTACACCCTACACCTGAACAGTGTTAAGATTCTGAGAGTTTCAACACAGGAAGAGACCAGGCCTACGACCAAGTCTGCTTTCCTCTCTTAGCCAATCTCCCCGGGTGACACAGAGGCCTCAGATGCCTTTATCAACTAGACCAGAGCCAGCTTGATGCCTCAGCTCCTCACCTTCCCAACCCCAGGCGTTGGCCTGGCTCAGTATCCAGACGCAAAGCTCCTCTTAAGGGCGTGGTGCTCCGAGTCTGAAGTTTCACCTTCCAGGGAGACGGCTGAGGAAGCTGGTGGTTTCTTTAATGCGGAGCTCCCTTCTGGAGACTCTGCAGGATGGAACAGGTGAACATCAGGCTATGCAGCCCCTCTGAGAGGCCTTCAGGCAGAGTTTGGGCTGAAGGGGAGATGAGGATCTGAGTGGGACCTACGTCAGGGTGAAGACTTCTCTCACCTCTCCTTTTTAAATAAATATGCTAGCAATATAGTTTTCTTGGAGTATGGTGCCTGGAAGCTAAATTAATCTCTTTTCAATAAACTGGGATACTTTCTTTTATTAGGCAGCCAGGGTCAGCTAACAGAAAGCCTTCTGGAGCGTGCAGTTGCAGTGACTAATTAAACCCAGACGCCTGCCTCTTAATTGGTTTTGATCTGTCTTTTACTTTGAATTTTTCTATATGATTTAATAATGTAAGACAACTCACCTCCTTGGGATGTGAGCAGGGTAGAAATGATAAATAACAGGTAAAAAAATAGATAAAAAGTTTTAAAATTAATGCCTTTTTAATAACACGGTACTAATGTGGGACCTTTGCCAAGTGTGGTGTGAGTAAGTGAGAAACAGACTAGTTTGGGTGTTTGTCCAGGGCGTGGTGGGTCCCGTAGATGTGAATGGCTTCCCCAGTATTTCTTTCTTTCTTGTCTGCTTTGTTCATCCCTCGTGGACTCGACATCCTCCTCCATCCTTCCTGTTAGTGCCTCTTCTCTTTCCCAGTTCTACTTTTACTCTTGCCTAAGGCTTGATAATCTTAAAAAACAAACAGACAAAAAACTAAGAAACAACAAAATGAAAAAAGGTCAATTCCTCTGCAAAGAATTCTGCCTGTTGGTCGTCCCTGTGCTGCTATGAACTAGACCTGGCATTGTACGAGTGCAGAAATCTTGTGTTCAGTTCCTCGACTTCCAAGATGATTGTTTTTAAAGGTGCCAGTGTTGACTGGGTCCTCCCCATTCTGTTCTTGGCATTTTCTGCTGCACTGAATCTTCTCTTTCCGTTGATTCTGGTTCCAGCTGCCACAGGGAACGTTAGGGATCACCTATCCTATCTGGCTGGATAACAAAACCAAGGCCCCAAAGGATAAAGACTAGAGTTAGTTCTCCTTTGAATCTAGTGCTTTTCCTATAATATTCCTTGGGCCTGGCCCCCAAACCCTTTGAAGCTGCATTCTGGCAATTGCTATTTAACAGAGGTGAAGTCAGATTAACTTGGATATCCCGGAGTTGGAGTTTACAATTATTCACCTTGAGCTCTTGGGCCGGATACACATGAAGGGTCTTTTAAGTCAGCTTTTCTAGAGTGTGCTCTTCTGAACACTGACCCTATTAAATGCTGGAAAAGACAGTTTATCATCAAATAAACGATATTTGGAAAACACCGTGTACTGTGCCTGTCTCTTAAGAGATTCAAAATGTACATTATTGGCACATTATAGTCTCAGAGAATTCTTGCAGAGTTCCAATTTCTTTATCTTTGTTTAACTCAGTGTTTCCTAAATGTGCTTAACCATAACTTCCCCTACTATTTCTTTATTCTTCCTATGTGTGTATGTGTGTATGTATGTATATGTGTGTGTGTGTTTATATGTGTATGCATGTATATACATAAACAAACGTAAAGCATCTCCAGGGATTATGATTCCCTGGAATGCAATGAAAATGATGTTCTAAGCAAAGACATGGGAGGGCTCTCAGAGCCCCTGACACTGTGAGGTTATGTGGGAAACCGTATTTTTGTCATACTGCATATAGTGTCAGTCACCCATCACATCCTCTGCACATAACACAACATCAATCAGCACCCATCTTAACCATGTACTTTGAGGGCTCAGTATTTTTCTGGTCCGTAATCTCTGAGTGCATCGAAGTATGTTAATGGCAAAGTGAAACTGCACTTCTCACGAAAGAACCCAGATTTCATGAGGTTCATGAAAGTGATGTTGGAGAACAGCTCAAACCTTACCTAGGGCCATTTACAAAGGAGACTCTGGGAGAGTTAACCTGCTTAAAAGCAGAAGAGAAACTCAATAAGGATAAAAACTAGATGGCTTCCCCTGACAAGAAAATTCTGAATCTCCAAAGAATAAGAGATGCCATTAGGAAAAATTAATGATGTGTGTGTGTATATATATAATGTATTTATATAAATATAAATATATATATAATGTATTTATATGAAAGAAGGTTATTTTGCAACATATATATATATAGCAAAATGACATTTTTTAATAATCATCCTATGATAATCTAACATGAAATTAACAATATCAGATAATTGTGTTGGAAATTTAGTACAGTTGGCCTGCGCCACTAATGTTCCTTGTTTGCTGATCTTGAGAATGGATGGACAGCCTGCAGCAAGGCGGGCTGTGGAAGAGGCAGGGGAGGGGCTGCTGGCCTTACCCACTTTGCTGCGTCCACTCTGAGGCGCTCATCTGTTTCAGCTCTGGACTTTCTCTAATCTTCATCTTCTAAATGATTTACTGTAAAACTGCTGGAGCTTACCTGATGGACCCTTCCCTTGTAAGCGACCCTCCCAAGGCCCTGGGAGAGGCTGCCAACGTGCGTTCACATGGACATACATTTTTGTGAAATTCGCAGAAATGAAACATTTCATCTCAGTTAGTTAACACCACTATCTCCTTGCTCTCCAGCTTACCTGCTGTCACGTTTTCCCTCATCTTGGGTAGCATTGAAGTGGCCCTGGGAAAATTTTTTTAAAATAGATGTTGTTTAAAGCAGTATTAGATTCACAGTAAAATTGAGTGGCAAGTACAGAGAATTCCCGTATACTCCCTGCCCCCACACACACATAGCCTCCCCAACTATCAACACCCCCCACCAGCGTGGTACCCTTGTTATAATCGATGAATTTGATTGATGCATCATCATCACCCGGAGTTCAGTTTACATTAGGGTTCACTCTTGGTGTTGAACATTTTATGGGTTTAGACAACTGTATAATGACATGTATCATGTATCATGTACCATTGCAGGTTCATACAGAATAATTTCACTGCTCTGACAATCCTCTGTGCTCTGCCTACTCTCCCTGCCTTCTCCCAACTCTGGCAACTACTCATTTTTTTTTTTTATTTTACCATCTTCATAGTTTTGCCATTTCCAGGATGTCATATAGTTGGAACCATACAGTATGTAGCCTTTTCAGGTTGGCTGCTTTCACTTAATAATTTGCATTTAAGGTTCCTCCCTGTCTTTCATGACTTGATAGGTCATTTCTTTTTTTTACGCTGAATAATATTCCATTATTTGGATGTCTCATAGTTGGTTTATCCAGTCGCCTACTGAGAGCATCTTGGTTGCTTCATGTTTTGGCAGTTATGAAGAAAGCTGCTCTAAAGCCCTAGATGGTTTTGAGGTAACTCAGGGAAGGGGAGATGGGAGTATATTTCCCCTGGGTTCAGTGGGATGCACATCTATGATTCGTAGTCACTCCTGTGCCTGGTCAAGTGCTGCCAGCTGTCCTGGTGCCGGAACGTCTTCCAGGGGTGCTTGCACTGCTCTCTGCAGCAGCTCCCCTTGCACGGCCCAGAGGGGCTGGGCCACACGCCATCCTGCAGTGTGTGCTCTTTACCACCCGTTCCCCAAAATGTGTGGGTGGTGGAGGAGGAACAAGGTTTGAAATGTCTAGAGCCAGAGGCTGGTGTGTGAAAACGCCATCAGATGTATGATGTTGTGAGTTGAAGGTTTGATTCTTATCGACACCTACTCGAGCGAAGTTCCCTCTTGTCAGCAACATTCGTGAATGCAGCATCTTCCTATCAACCTTCTATCAAATGCGAGAGGATAGACTGAACTATCTTCCTCTTCTCCGTGTAGAACGTAGACAACATTTTTGTCTTATGAAGAGGTGATCAAAGAATATCCAGTCAAAAAATGAAGGGAAAGTTGTATAGAGCTATGTGAGTTATTTAGTTAATGAAAGTATTATGGCTTTGTTGCATTTTTATGCTGTGTGTAGTATATTTGTCAATTTGAACTGTAATTTGTTAATATTTCTTTTCTCAATTGTATATTAAACATACTCTGTAGCAACTCTATATTTATAATTTCGTATTCTTTTTCATTGAAGAGGAACGCTAAGATTGTGGAGCCTTCCAGCACTAAGTCTGTATCCTTCCATGCCCCTCAGCTTCTTTATCTTAAGATCCGGCTGCTTTTTGTGACACCTACCAATTCTTTTTGTCACAACCAGGCCATTTTAAGACCCAGCCATAAAGTGAATATTACTTTAATAGGCCCTTGACTCACAGAGAAATTAATGGAGGTAGTGTTTAAAGGAAGCAGTGCTGTAAACACCTCACCTTGCCCAGCCTCACCCATCTGGGCGCATCTATGGAGTTGTCTTTCCTGTACATGCCGAACATCTTAGTGTGAATGGAGGGATTTCTGCATTTGTCTTTTAGAAATAATCTCTCATCGTTTAATTAAAAGTATTGCTGTTACACTCATGGGACAGTTAAACAGTGTTTTAAAATTCTGCAAAACTCCTATGTGTCCCTAATGTTAAGATAAATTATTGATCTTTTATTACAACATAAGTGAGCTCTGGTCTTATTCTAACTAGGGGACATTTGATTGTTGTTAAGTATATTTTAAATTATTTAATAACATTTTCTATACTTTTTTTTTTAGCTTATTAACAACCCAGATTTCTCATAGTTCTGGAATCTAGAGGTTTGAGATCAGGGTGTCAGAGTGGTCGGGTGCTGATGAGGACCTCTTCTGGGTTGCAGACAGTCACCTTCTTGTTGTGTCTTTGGATGGCAGAGAGAAAACTTGCGAGCTCTCTGGGATCTCTTTTATAAGGGCGCGATTCCCATTCATGAAAGCGCCATCTCGTGACCTAATCACCTTCCGAAGGCCCCGCCTCCTAATACCGTCACATTGGGGGTTAGGATTTCAACATACGAATTTGGGGAGGGGACACAGGCATCCAGTCCATGACAGAATCTTCAATAAATACATGAGAGCACCCACTTGATGGACTGAAATTCTAAGTATTTTCTTCTCTTCCAAAGGATCTGGAGATCTTTTTAGGGCTTCCCTCTAGCTCAGCCCTCAAGAACTTACATAAACTCTTTTTCTTTTTTAAATTGAAGGATAGCTGATTTACAATGTGCTAGTTTCTGGTGTACAGCATTTTGATTCAGTTATGCATATATATGTATTCTTTTTCATATTATCATTATAGGTTATTACAAGATATTGAATATAGTTCCCTGTGCTAAACAGTAAGACCTTGTTTTTCTATTTTATGTATAGTTATACTTGTTTTTTAACTTATTCATAGAATATTGGAAAAGGTCATAAATAATGACATTATTTATCTTTGGAGCATGCTGCTTGGACTGGACTTTTAACAGTGAGTAGAGAACTGATACAGATTTCTAAGCGTCTCTGTTCTCCAAATCGCACTTTTGTTGCCATTTATTTGTTATTTGAGATTAAATTTGGTTATTTCACTTGAGCAAAACACATTTCAGTCTCATTTGAGACTGAGCTTCAGGAAGATGAAAATGTGCATATTTTGGTTTGAAAAAGAGCCATAATAAAGGGTGTTAAATCGTCAAATGATCAGTTTAAATAGGGGATAGCTAGAAAAAGGCTGGGCTCACTTTAAATTCTGAGTTTCCTGGGTGTTACTGATGGCAGTGAAGGGAGGGCCAGGGCACTGCTCTGTGTCTGGATGGTTAAACCTCTGCCCCAGTTCCTCCTCCCAGGGCAGAATGCATGTGGTGTGCACGTCCCATCTCATGCCTCTACTGCAGGACACATCACTCTTACACAGAGCTGGTGAGGACTGCAGATCATAAGACTCTTGAAGTACATTTTCTGGCATTGCCTTCAATTGTGCAAATCTTATGGCATTGTCCTTAAGTTATGCAAATTGTGTTATAAAAAGGAGACATTGTAAGGAGAACTATGTCAGCGTCACAGCAAAATGACTCTAAAGCTGTAGAAAAGAAAAACGGCTTTTAAATTTGATTTCATTCATTCATTATTGGCAACATGCTTTCAGATATAGAAAACTTTTCTCATTGGACAGGCTACCTGGAGTTCTAAAACACTAGACTTGGTATGTCACAAACATCTCCAAGGGCTTAAAATCGAATTGTTCATATTTCAGTCCTCAGCTCTTTCCTGGGCCACTGCTGCATGTTCAGCACAGTTTTCAGCATCACAGATGCGAGGTCAGCATGACCCTCGGGTCCTTGCTTTCAGAAGGCTTTGCTTTTAGAAGGATGGGAAATAAACCAGTGAACAAATTTATGTGTAATGTAAGTGCCACACAAAGAAAAATGAAGCAGGGAAAGGGGGCAGAGATTGAGGGAGATGGTACTTTAGAGGTACTCTGAGAAGTCTTCTCAGAGGTGGTGACATTTGAGTAGAGAACCTACTTGCAGTGAGGATTCTAAGAAAAGAGCTTTCCAGATGAAGGGAACTGCAGGTGCTGGTGTCTTGAGGTGGGAATATGCAGGGCTTGTTCAAGGAACAGCAAGAAGCCAGTGTGACCAGAATCTGAGAAATGGGCTGATGACAGAGGGGAAGCTGGGAGGGGCAGAGGTGTGCTTTGATTTTCAGTTTAAAAAGATCTCTGATTGCCCTGTGGAGAGGATACTGTAGGCAGGCGAGAGAGGGATCAGCGTTTGTCCATTAGTGTTTACAGAGAAACCATCCCAAGATGTAGCATCTTAAAACAACAGCCATGCGTTTAGCTTACAAGTCTGCGGGTCCACAAGGTGGGCTGGTCTTGGCCAGCAGTCCCCACCGTGCTTGAATATTTCAGTTCAGGGGAGCCAGGCATTAACGACTTGTGAGATTAGAGAAGGCTTCATGGAGGAGCTGAGACCTGAGCTGTCCCTGAAAGACATGGTGGGTTTGGACAGACAGGTGAGGGCATCTGGGGAGGAGGAAGCATGCAGGGAGGAAGAGGGTGAGTGCACGTGGTGTGCTGGCGATGGAGCCAGAGACCAGTTTTATTGGAGAAATGGTGACGCCAGGGTGGTGCTGCAGAGGCGAGAGGGCAGGACTAGGCTTTGGGGAGACTGGACTGCAAGAAGATTTTGGCTCTGAAGTGGAAGGACATAGCCATGGAAGACTTCCGAGCATGAGAGCGGTGTAGGGGGTGACGGAGAACCTTGGCACTGAGCCTGGTGCTGAGAGGGCCCACCCTGGAGCGATCGCCAGGGGAGTCCGGAGGGGGTATGCAAGCTGACTTGTAAGGAGAGGCAGAACAACTTGCTGATGGGTTACATGGGAAGGAAGGGGGTTTGTAAAGATGATCCTGTGACAGCACTTTCTAAAACCGTGTTCTCTGTTCCTAGTAAAATAATATGTACTGTTGATTAAGTTCCCATATCGTCATGGTGGTCAAAGGTATAAAACAGCTGCAGGTATTCAAGAGGGAGGGGATTTAGTACAGAGGAATACTTGGTCTTCAGAGAGACAGGAGGTGGAAGAGTCTCCGGGAAGCTATCAGGTGCAGTGCCTCCAGCACAGATGGTGGTCCCCTGAGAAAATCCCACGTCTGCCAAGGCCCCCACTTGCCCCCCACTGCCAGAGGAGCACGGCCACATGATAGTTTCTCTTCTGCCTCCAGATCGGGCATGAACACCCCTCCTGGGTGAGGTCTGACAAGGGGCCCTACAGGCAGAGACTCGGAAGGTAGCTGTGAGGGTTCCAGCCCTGCGACACGGGGGACCACAGGAGGAGGGGAGGGTGCTGAGCAGTCAGCAGTCTGACCCCTGTGGGGCCGTCCCTTCTTGCCTCCCTCCTACCCTCCTTCCCTCCTTCCCTCCCTCCCTCCTTCCCTCCCTCCTTCCCTCCTTCCCTCCCTCCTTCCCTCCTTCCCTCCTTCCCTCCTTCCCTCCTTCCCTCCCTCCTTCCTTCCTTCCCAATCCAATTCCAATTCCTGCAGAGATCCCTGCCCCATTTTATAATATTCCTTTTAGCAGGGTTCGGTCAAAATCCACCTTGGCATTCCCATAAGCAGTTGCAAAGAATGATTTAACTTTGAAGACCACTTAGCAGTGCTTCTTATTGTTTCCTATTAGGGAGCAGGGCTGGATAGAAAATCTGGTGAAATAACTTACTGGGTTGCAGACTCACTTGTACCTGCCTTATATATTTTATCTGTATATCCATACATTCATCAGAATAGAGAGATGAATACACAACTTGCTGGTCAGTTGAATCTCGAACTCTTCTGGTGTGAATATGTGTGTGTGTGTTTTAGTCTTACTTCTTAGCTTCTTTCATTCTGCACTTCTCCCCTGCTTCCCTCAATAGTCCTTCACCTATACTGCGACATCAAAGCACATAGAGACGTGGAGATGTGTTGCTCAAAAATATTTTAAAAGAGCTCCTATTTTCCTTTCTCCTGGATGCTTTTGTGGAGCAAGAAAGGAAGAATAAATAAAGGAGAAGAGAGACTAGGAAAACTAAAGTTCACCGAAACCCAGGAGAGAGGGGTAGCCTCCTGGGGTGCGTTCTGGAGCCTCCGTGGCGGGTTTTGCATGACAAGAATGCTCATGGTGGTTCTCAGCTGCCTCATCGGCCCTGGCCCTGCACTTCTGTTCCTTCATGCTGCAAATATCTATTAGGAGCCTGTGCTATGCCAGAGATTGTGTTAGAATTGGAAGATGAAAATATAGCATCTTGACTCTCAAAACCTCAGTTTAATGTGGGGAATAGACGTGTCAGTACGTAATTCCAATGTGGTGTGAGCCTTGCAGAGCAGAATCACACATTTACAAATTTTTCAAGACGGGGAGTTTTCCTTCTCCACATTCTGTAACGGTCTTTTCTGTAAGTCCCTGTGGTGATTGGTTCCATGTGTCAGCCTGATGGGTCTCGGGACTGGCCAGGTAGCTGGTGAGGCGTTATGACTGGGTGGTGTGGGAGGTGCTTCTGGATGAGTCTATCATTTGAACTGGTGAACTGAGCAGAGCAGATGGCCCTCCCCTGTGTGGTGGGCATTACCCAGTCATGTGAGGGACTGGATAGAACAAAAAACCAGAGCAAGGGCCAATTTGCTCTCTCTGTTCTTGAGATGAGACATTTATTTTCTCCTGCCCTGGACACTGGGGCTTCTGGTTCTGGGGCTGTTGGACTCAGACTGGATTTATCCAAAGCCCCCTGGCGCTCAGGCCTTTGGACTAGGACGAATTACATCACTAGCTTTCCTGGTTCTCCTGCTTGCCGACAGCAGATCGTGGGCCTTCCTGTCCTCCATAATCATGTGTGCCAGTTCCTATAATACATCTCCATATATGTGAATTTGTCCTGTTGGTTCTGTTTCTCTGGAGAACCCTGACTAATGCAGTTCCCATCCAGCTTGACGTGTGCTCTGTGTGTGTGCGCTCTCAGCTTTAGCTGGCTAGTTCATTATCGCAATCTAGCTAGTTGATTTACTTACTACATAAAATGCTAACTCTTACTGGCTAGGAAAATTATTCCACTGTCATTTAATTCCTTTCAGATATCTGTTTCATCTTTTTGTTTTCTTCCACCTCACTGGGACCCATTCCAAAATGGCTTGAGTATATGGTGGGGAGAGGTTGACTTGCTGGTGGTTTTGTGGCGATGGGGAGAGCAGTCTCACAGGCATGTCTCTGGGTCCCTCTGTTGTCCTTTCTGTCCCCTAGACTGTGCATGTGATGTCCTCTGCCCACCTGTCACTGAGGGTGATGAGGGACTTTGTGCTGGGCTTACCTTGGCCTAGTAATCTTCCTCCGCTGTTGGGGCTCCTTCTCATGTCCTCCTGCACTGCGGGTGCCCTGTGAGGCTTCAAGCTCTGTCCCAAGGCCTTGGCTGTGTGGTGACTTTCCCCGCCACCTCTCCACATTACCATTCCTCTGTCTGCCCACGTCACCAACAAGCACCATCGGCTACCTTCCATTTCCCCACAGGGCAGGTGGGGGTCTCCCCCAACAAAGAGGTGGAGGGGCGGCTCAAGCTCTCTCTCTGTCACCAAGCGAGATACTGCCTACTCAGTGTGGACACCCCAGTTGCCGATGGGCTACCAAGTCCAGTGACTTCCTGTTTCATTTTTATTCCAAGTAGAAACTGGTGCACAAAACCCGTATCTTTTCACTTTCTTCTCAGTCTAAGCCTCCAACCCCACCTCATAGGTGAAGAGCCATGACACGTACATATCACCAATTGTTGCCTGCCTTTCCCCAGTTTTTCTTTTTTTTCCTACCCTCTTCTGGGCTGGAAAAGTTAGGATTTCCATTTTCTCCTCTGCCTGGAAGGACATCGCCTTTATCATATGTTCATTCTTGCTAGGGGAAGTAAGCTTTATTGGCTTGATTTTAATGGTAGATGTAATGTAGGGAGAGAACTAAGCTTACCAATAGAAGGGACTGTAAAAGATTAATGAACAAACCTCAATTAAATAAAGTTGGGAGACCAGAAGGGGGTGCTCCCACACCCTGCGACACTAGCAGAGCCAAATCGGAAGAAGGAAGACTCCTCTTTTTTCCTGGCAAGGACTTAGCCAATGAAAGGCGTGGACTGTCTGTTTACTACGGCCTTCCCAACTTCCTTTTTCCCTCTATAAAAGCATTCTCCTTCCCTTGCTGCAGGGACTTACACATGACTCACCATGTTGGTAGATTCTGAATTGCAATTCTCTACTGATCTCGAATAAATCCATCTTCGCTGGAAGAATATCTGGCAGTCTATTTGCTTTCGGTCAAGGGGACACATATTGGGAACTGTTTTAAAAACGCAGTCCCTGTTGCTCTCTGGGGGAATTGAGGGCAACTTCACAGAAAAAGTAACTCTTAAACTGAGACTTGAGGGATAAGTTAGAATTTTCTAAGTAGACAAAGTAGGGAGAGCTTTCCAAGCTGAAGCACAAGTATTTTCAAAGCCATGGAAGCACACCAGTTTGGCAGGTGCAGGAAAAGAGTGTTTTTGGCCTCTGTAATTTCAGAGAGTCCTGGACAAGAGTTATTTTTATTGGTGGGAGTAACCTGGCCAGCACAACTGAGCTGACTCTACAGTAAAAATCAAAATATGTGGTTCTGGTTTAACATGGGCTCAGAGCCCATCCATTTCTCTCTCTTCTAAAAGTTGCCTTTAAAATGACGGTAAAAGGATAATAATGACAATAATAATAGTAATAATAGGGAAACTGTCAAAATATTGGGGTTGCCTTCTATGACCCTACCCTTTCTTTTTGCGTTTTGGTTCTTGGACTGAAACTGGAGGAAAAAAATCACAAATAGGAAAAGGATTAGTGGGTTTTTCCTCTTGGAGGAAACAGGGGAGCCATGAGAGCTCCTTGGCACCCACTACTCTCTTGCTCATCCCCCGCCAAGTGGTCGTCACCGTGGGTAGTTCAGTTCCCAGGATCTCAAGCTCTGTGGTCCTGTCCCCACCTCTCTTCCCAGCCAGAGCCATCCTCCTAATCATCCACTCCACACATCTTGCTTTTGTTTGTTTTATTCTTAATATAACCTCCAACCCTGTGCTGCCTTGGCTCTTCTGTTGCCAGCAGTCTCTGGCTTTTCAGTTGCCTGGTGTTGCCTGGTGAGGTGTCTCACCCTCGCCCTCTCTCGTGTCCTGGTGCACTGTGCTCTGGAACTTCAGCCGCCTCTTACTTGCCAGCCTCTGACTCTACTTTCTGCTTCTGTACAGCCAAGAGTTGCTGAAGAGTTGTGAACACACAAAAATGAACACACACACTAAAGAGTTGATTGACTCTCCTATGTATTTATTGGAAACATCATACAGAAACCAGGATTTTTTTTTTCTTCTTTAATTGAACTTTCTTTTTCTCAAGCTCTCAACCCAATATCCTTAAGCCATGGAAAATGGCCTTGACTCAATTTTAATGTGAAGTGTGTTTCTGCTTCAATGCAGCTCCTCAGTGAGCTTTCCCTCCACTCCAGCACATTCAGTGTCTCCTTGTCTCCTCTCTTTCTCCTTTGTCAAGGAAAGAACCTGCCCTTCGCCCTTCCCTGCTCCCCTGCCTGTACTATGGGCTGAATTCTCATCTACCTTCTCATATGTTGAGCATCATCACTTCTCTACACTTTTTAACTTGTTTCCTCATCCTCTCTCTTTCCATGGGTCTCTTCTCTGTCTTTTGATATATTAATATTTTCCAGTCTTAAAACAAATCGTCCCTATACACTTCTCTCCCCATTCTTAGCAACTCCCCTTCTTTTTACCTTTAAAATTCTTGACTGAATAGCCTGCACTTCCTGTTTCATATCCTATACTCCTCACTCTATCCCTTCAGCGTTGGCTCTGTTTCCAGTATTCTATGGAAACGTCTTCCTTGAAGGCTATCAATGACCTCCAACCTCCCAAATCTAAGACCTTTTCTCAGGTATAATTTCCCTTGACCTTGCTTTAGCGTTTAACATTGTTAGTTAACTTCCCCAGATTGGAATCCTCCCAGCTCTTTGTTTCCATGACAACTCTTTTTACAGGTTTTCCCCCTTTTGATTCTTTTTATTCTTGTTCTTTTACTCTTTTTTCTTCTCCTCTTCTTCCTCAAATGTAAACATCCATTTATATTATATTACTACTATTGCCATTTTATCATCACTAATGCTACCTTCTCGAGAACTAAGTATCCACCAGACACCCTTCCAGATGCCTTCCCTATGTTAACATGACTCATGCTTACCACAGCTCGCTCTGGTGGTGGCTACTACGATTCTGATTTTACAGATGAGGCTACTGAGGGACAGAGAGGTTAAATGACCGAGATAAGATTATGGGGCAAGTAAACGGCAGAGCTGGGATTCAAACTCAAGGCGTTCTAACTCCAGAGTCCAGGTTCCTAACCATCTTGATCATATTTTCTGCTCATCTCCGGGTTTTCTCCTCTCCTCCCAGGCTTTGAAACTCACTCCTCGTGTGTGAGCACTCCTGCACCCTTCCTTCCCTCCTGTCCCACACTAGTGCCTCAACAGTGCAACTTTGATGCCTATTAACAGCCTCAGTGGGTCCCATCAAGACTGTGTATCATCCCCGTCACCCCCAACAATATTACCAGCCTGATCTCATTATCTTTGTCAGTGGCTCCACCCGGTTCTAAACCCAGCATTGTCCCCGATGCTGTACATCTATTCACCCTGGTAAATTCTAGGTCATCCACACGTTTCTTCTCCTACTATCACTTTACCTCAAGCTCTATATTTCTTCTCCTTCTGACAACCTCTATGCCAGTTTCTTATTCACAAGAAAGATGATGTAGGGTGTATGATTATTTAGCTGTCATAGAGAGGGCTCTCTGGAAAATTCCTCTGTGTTTGATGTTACCAAAGGGCTGCTTTATTGTTAGGACCCTTTTAACTCAACTCTATGTGTCCATGAGCAGGAACATTAGCTAGGCGAGGTCTTCAGTACAAATGTTTACAACTTTGAAAAATAGTCTTCCATCTACCTCTACAAAAAGATGCCAACAGCTTTGTGAGTTAGCTTCCAACCCTACTTGAAACAAACCAATTCTATTTGATGGACAGGTGATTGAAAAAAACATCTTCACATGAAGTGGAGTTGGTGGGCTGACTGTATGCCATACGCTGGGCTGCAAGGTTAGAGCCTTGTTGAGAGGAGACCACGGAAGTGCATCCTGAGGCAGGTCCTCCTGGCAGACAGTGGCCATGTCTCCTGATTTTGTTGTGTCATTTAGGCTCCTGCTGTCATACCTGGTCTCCACTCAGGGTGCTCTATCCTGGATTTTACCTCCCCAGCCTTACAGTTTCAGCACATGGATTTTCTACTTAACGCTAAGGTTGCTTTTCATAGCAACCAGGTTTTAGACTTTTAAACTTAAAAAAAGTAACTTTAAAAAAAATGACAGATTTTGTTTTCAAGTGAATGATACATTAAAGAGGTATACTCAGAGCCTGGGTACCTGAGGTTGTCGGGGAACGTTCACCAGCTCAGCCGCTGCCTCCTGCCCAGGGCAGCTCTTGAAGAGCCCTGGGGTGGGGGCGGGGGTTTTGAAAGTGTACAGGGTGTGGCGGGAAGGGATATGCAGAGCCCTTGGGTGTGAGGCCCTCGTTCCTTGGTGTCCTTATGTAAAGCACTCAATCCCCAGGAACCTTAGTTTCCTCCTGTTTATAATTTGTCTATTAAATAATACTTGCCTTACCTATTCCTACCTTAAAGGATCTAATAGGTAAGGTCCTTTTTCTTGGAGGATAATATGAAATAAGTGAAAAGTCTCTGCAAAATAGAAAAAGATTTGCAAATGTTAATTGCCACATTCGAATTAAAAGAACTTCCCTGAATTTAATCAGTATTTGTTGATTTTTAAAATGATTTTAACAAATGAATGGGTGCTTGTAATTATTTTTAGCTATCATGCATCCTTCTCATTGTGGCTCCTTCAGTAAACAGTTCCCAAGGCTGCTGTATTAAGCAAAACCAATATAAATGTGAATAGCAAATCTCATTCTTGTTAAACGAGAGATGGGTACACACTATGGTATATTTTGTGCTATAACTGTGGAATGCTTTGAAAGCATATTGTTGACCAAAAAATAAAGGCATTATATTTGTTCTTATTTGTATTTTTCATATTCTATATCTAAAAGCTACAAGGAAAAATGCCCAAAGACTAAAGTAATGGGGGTTCATTTTTGTATTCGGCCCTTTATGCCCTGCAATAGAATTCAATTGGTGAACATGTTTTGCATGATTTTCCCATAGTGCCTGCTGTATTTAACAGCATCTGGCACATTGCAGAGAGCCCCACTGCATATCATGAGATGCTTAAATTGTATTGAATACTTTACAGAAGCAATTTCCATTCTGTTGTATTCTTCCTGCAGATGGTGATCTGAAACAGTTACCAGTGATAATACTCTTCACTTTACTTATGTGACTTTTCACTGTTGCAGATGAAGGAACATTTCTGGATTACTGTTTCTATTCCCTGATTTTGAGGCTGACTTCTCCTTAGACAATACCTCAGATTTCACATTTAGGTCTCTAGTGCCAGATGGAAGCTAGCATTTGTGTGCGTGGACTTGATTTGTACCTGTAATAGTCAAGTAGAGTGCTCAATTTAATAATGACTGGTACCTACAGAGACCAATGAACTCGATTCTTCAGGTAATGGAACCAACACAAATACAGTTTGAAGAATGTGTCTGTCTTGCCCAATTTCAAATGCCCATGAGCACACCCTTATTCAGCGAACATTGAGCAAAGTGGTTGACTCTGTGGGGCTGCACTGTTAATAAGACACACTCCCTGCTCTTAGGGATTATATAATCAAGCAAGCAGGAGTTATTTGACAATAACAAATATTTATCAACTGTCTCCTTTGTACTGGGCATTGTACTAGTCAAGACAGTACAATTGTATTTTATTTAAAGTATTTCCAGGTGACTTAACAAATATCCAATTTGAAGCTTTCAGGGGGAAAAATAAAGACTTTGAAAGTTACTGTGATAGGCTTATTAGCCTTAGTTGTCCAAATAGCTCCACCAAGTAGTCAGTCTATCTTGGTAAACTGGGCATTTGGTCGGTTGGTAAGCCAATAGCTGTATGTTAACCCACTTACCAAAGCTTTCAAGATGTAGAGGCTAAAGTTTTGATCGAGGGAAGAGAAATAAAACCAACAGAAAGAGAATCTTTTCTAATTCATTTAAAGGAATGTGGAGATTTACAGTTTAATGACAGGCTCTAAATCTCACTACATATATATATATACATACAAAGTTAAGTGCTAGGATGCATTTTATGTGTAAAGTGTAACCATAGCATAATGAAATTGTAAAATACCAGAACACATACACACACCCCCCTTAATTTATAAGTGTGTGTTTCTATATCTCTTAAATGTCTGCTGTCAGATTCTATAGGCAGGTGTTACTGAATTTATGCAGTTGAGGACAAAGAAGAAAAAAAATCTGTCAGCATTAATCCATTTGTTCATTCAATTGTTTAGTCTTTAAAAAATATGTATGCACTAATACATATAAATGTTTAAAGAGTACCTATTATGTACTAAGTATTGAGTGTTGGAAAGAGACATGAATTAGGCAGCATCCTTGCCCTCAAGTAGCATGAAAATAAATGCCTTTAATACAGTGTGATAAGAACTTTTGCAGAGGTAAGCAATGGATAGAGTGCTTTCATGAAAGGAGGGAGATGAACTCTGTCTGGAGGGTTGGTGAGTGGTGGTGACTGTAAGTTAAGCTTTCTCAGAAGAGGAAATGGTAAATATGGGACAAATCAGAGCTCTCCAGGCAGGTATTGCGTGTGAGTGGGCTTGGGTCAGGGCACTAAGGTGGAGCAGGTATGAGGAGGCTCGCTCCTGCCTGGCGTAGGTTGGTCGTTTGGAGCGTGGGTAATTGGAGATAACTGGCCAGAGATGAGGGGTCAGATCACAGAGGCTGCAGGTGTGTGATGATAAAGAGTCAGGACTCCCATGTGGTGCTCCAAGTAGAGCTCTAGGCAGTGGAGGACCAACCAGGGATTTTAAGCAGTGTCATAATCATCATTTCATTTTATTATGATACCTCTGGTAGCAGCGTTGAGGACTGATTCAAAAAGGGTACATTTGCAGATAAGGATTGAGTCAGGAGTTTCTGATCAAGCCATAACTAGTGAAGGGGACAGACATGAGCAATATTTAAGAGGCACTACATAGGGATGAGCTGAAAGGAGTTTGGGGATGAGGGAGAGGTAGGTATTTAAAATGAATTCCAGATTTTGGGAAACCTGAAGGATGGTAGTGTCATATTTACCAGGAGAGAGAAATGGGAAGAGAAGTGATATTTGGCTGCAGAGTAATGCATTTAGTTTTGTTCCTGTGGATGTTGAGGTGATGTTGGACTGTGGGGGAGGGGAAGTCCCGCAGGCAGCTTTTGCAAAATATAATTCACTATACCATGCAGCCTAGGAGCATGAGAATAAATAAAACATGAGCTCCTGCAAAGAATTCACAGTCCAGTGGAGGAGTTAGTGTCCACATCCTGGACGAATGCAACACAAGGCTGACCCTGAGCTATGATAGAAGATGTTCCCAAGGAGCTGTTCCCATCTCCCTTCCTGCCTGCAGACCCTCTGCAGCACCTCTCCTCCTTAAAATCCAGGCTCCAACCCACCAGATTTAGAACACGTTTTTAAGTACATAACTCCCTTGTTAAAAAACCCCTTTGATGGCTCTCAATTACCTGTGGAATGAATCCCACACTCCATGTCATTTAGGGCACCTCAGGGCTCGTATTCCACACCCTCCTTCGACACCAATAGCTGGAGCTGGTCCACCTGACTGGCTACCAATGTGCTTGTGAGCTCAAGCTCCTGAACTTGGCCCGGTGTGTCTGCTTGGCTTAGAGTGGTGCCCCTGGCTGCTCTTGGGGACGGTTGTACTAATGCTCAGCCTTGACCTCTGCTGCACCTCAAATAATGACTCCATAATAAAAGAACAGATGATGGAGAGTGGATACTAGTTGGAAGACCTAGATTCTCGTCTTGACCCTACACTTTCCAGGTCATATGGTCTGATTTCTTCGTCTGTAAAATGGAGCTAAAAATGCTCTTGTAGTTTTCCCTGGGTGATGGAGAAGCTCAGAGTGATATAAAGACGTATAGTAACTTGTAAATGAAGTGCTTTGTAAATGTATTTTATGTGGACGTTTTACTTTAGGCATTGAAATGTCTACTTCTAAATAACAAGACAAAATATACAATTAATGGCATATTTCAATTGTAAACCTTTTTCCTTACTGAGAAATTTTTGGTGAATCTATGTTGCAAATAGGAAGGTACTATCTATCACCAACCTAAATCAATCACTTACTTTGTACTTGGTGCCTTGCCAGGTCCTGAAAATTTATCATTTATTTTCTCCTCTTGGAGATTATGTGTATTTACATGTCACAACTGACAAGGCTACAAATTATATTTTCTGATATTTCAGGGGAAATCCAACTTGATCTCAAATTCCACTACTAACTTTTACTTAAGTTTGGCTGCACAATAGGTGATAGATAATTTCTTGTACTTTTGCTGTGTAGTCCTCAAACAGCTGTGGTCCATTTTGCTTCTCTCCATGTTAATCAGATGGTGTTTGGAAGATCCCTTGGTGAAGATAGTGCCTCTGGAAGGAGAGTGATAGGCGGCCCCTTTGGCAATTGCATTAAGCTTTTTACATTCTTGTCTGAGCATCTGCAAAAGTGAACACACAAACATGGTGGGAGAATAGAAGACGGGCTACTTCGAAGATAAGGGTCTAGCTGTGTCTTCTGGAACGGGAGTCCTACTTGGCCCTAGATAGCTGCTGAAACATTCCTTGCTCCTCTGCTTTGACCAGAGCTTCTGTGTCCAAAATAATAATTTCTTCTATACTTTTTCTGTACCAGCAAATATACAAAGTGTTTGCATACCCCCATTTTTTAAAAAATTCACATTTTCATCCTCATTTCTACCCCCTAGGTACTGACCTTTAGCTTCCAACATGACTTAGCAACATTAATAGCAATACTTACATTACCAATATCATAGCTAGTTTTACTGAACATTCCATGCACCAGGCTCTGTTCAAAGTGCTTTATTCACATTATCTAACTTATTCTTCACAACAGAGGTGGATGGGGACAATTGTATTACTAGATAGGAATTATGCTATCCCTATTGTTCTGATAAGAAGAATGAATCCTGGAGAAGTTAAATAATTTGCCCAAGGTTATGGTAGTCACAGTCTAAAACCCAGAACTTTCTGGTTCTAAAGCCTGGATACCTAACCACTGAACAACACTGTCTCCTGAGGCTTTGTCTCCTCGTTACATTTGTCTTTGCAGAAGCTATGCTTCCTCTTCAAAGAAGGGCACATTAGTTTCCATCACATGTTTCTCCTCTCTTCTTATAATCTTCCCTCTGCCTAATTAGATCTTGGACTACACCTGCCTGAAAGCAAAGTGACTCAGTGGGCTTTGAGCGGGTGACCAAGGGTGAGAGTGATCTCCTCTGTTTTGGGGTGGCCAGTGGCTCCGGCCCTCACTGGCCATGAGCAGCATGTTTATCCCTGATGTGGACATGAATGTCTTTCTCCGTGTGTGATGTGGAAGAGGTCGGGGACCTGTTAGGGTCTATGGCAAGCCTGGTTCCTCCAGGAAGCCTTCATAGAGTTCCAGCTCCTCAGCAGTCAGAGCATTATATTCTCGCTCACGAAATCCAGCGCTTAATGGATCCTTGTTCCCGTTCTCGGATCTTTCTTGAGTGGGAGTGTTGACTTCAAATAGAATAAAACTTCCTGAGGGCAGTGCGAGGCACCTGGGGGTTGCTTATTGCTAGATGAGCGTTGTAAGTAAACAAGCAAATAAGCTTCTGTTCTGTCCGATGACCTGTTAGTATCCTGTGACTAAGTTTCTAAGTCAAAGTGAAATGGAAAATTGAAGTAATTATCTGGACAATTTAGCAGGAAAATAGTGGCAGGTTAAATTTTCCAGATAATGTGTGACTGCTTCCCATATCACTTAGATTAGGGGATCTGAATTGTGTTTGCACACCTGGTCTATATATTAGGATTCAGCTGTCAGCCCTTTAGAAGATGACTCTGGATATTTATCCAGAGAATTCCTCTAAATTCACCTGTCCTCTAGCAGTCTAGTAATGTACACAGCACAGTCGTGCATTGCACTGTCTGCAGTTCCTCTTGACCACCTGGTTTGAGAACCGGGTAGCCATTTATAAACAGACATGTGCTACGTGTCTAAAAACTGTTCCCGTATGGGGTATGTTGCAGAATGCCACGAGCTACACTACACATGGCCTGGATAAAAGGCTTTCTTTACAGAACCATCTCTAGTACAACAATCGTTGTCTGATTAAGGCACCAAGGCTCATTCCACCAATAGCAGCAAAGGACACAACAACACTGAGGCATCTCTTTCTCCCCAAAGGCACGTTATTTTGTGCTGGAGACTCTCCATAGGTGGAAAAGCACGGAGAGAGACAGCACAGCATTTGGGCTCTTCCACTAGAGCAGAGCGGTGGGGGGTATGAGAGTAGGGCAGGAAGGGGAGGAGATGACTTATTTCCATTTGTAAATGACACAGAAAATCGGCCTCTCTCCTTGTAGCAGCCACGATACCCACGAACATTTCTCTCCCTGCTGAGAGCTGCACTTGAGTATTTCCTCCTTGATTTCTCAGATCAGTCTGTGGTCGTTGGTATAAGCCAAACAGATCCTTAGAGCGCTTAATAAATCCAGAAGAGGCATATAGGGGAGCCCTTATAAATATATAATAGCCACCTCTAGGTAACACTTAGGCATTTTAACTCCCTGAAAGTGATGTTATTTTGAGGGTCTCCAATTGTAACGTCAGGAAAGGAGCCACACGGATGATGTGGAAAAGGGAGGAGGAGGATGTGCATTTAATATGGCTTTTTCGGACCACTCTTTCATCAGCTATTGATTTGATTGCAAAAGCCTTTAGTTAGTGCAGGAATTCCACTGGTAATAATTAAATTTTCAAGAGATACGCTCACAGGAGAAATGAGGGGAATAGGGGAGGGAGGGGCTGCATGTGGAGTGGGTTCCACGCATGTTAATGACTCTGTTAGAGTTACATAAAATTAACAGAAATTAGATCTATGGTTATTGAAGAGCCTCCTTTATATTGAGAGGAGCCATTTAAGTATAACGATTGGGGATTATGGTTCAGTGGAGCCTTTTAACCGTTCATTTGCCTGCCTAACTGACCGCTGGGCGAGATGTGATAAATTCAGGATATTGTGCAACGACTCCTGTTTGCCTTTATTTGGATGCCTTTACCCAGTTCTCTTCATAACATCGCAGGGAGGGTTAGTGTTGGGATTTATCCTTTCCTAAGTGAGATTTGCAGAAATCAACAGTTCTTGCAAAGTGTACAGTAATTGTTTACCCCCATTTATCTCGATTTCTGTCTAGAAGCCTCCCCCCTCCCCATTTCGTAGACTGATTGAAATGTAGTTTTAGCATCTCCTTCCTACACAGGGCCCACAGCCGCTCTCAGAGGTTACCACGATCAGAACATGCATCCTCTCAGCGTGGAGGTGCGTGGGATGATCTGACGGAGGACGGCAACATGCAGGACAATGAGTACCGCTCCTGCAGTTGACAGACTGTTTTTCCTCCTATAGACGTATTTGGTATGCTAATGTGCTTTGGAAGGCGAGACCTGACTTTTTACTGCTGACTCCAGCATTGGTTGCTGGGTATGTTAGCTCAGGTTTCCTGGGAAAAGATATTCTTTGTGAGTAATGGGGTGAGAAGGGAGAAGAAGAATGCAATCTGACTGTTTATGGCGAAGACTTGACAAGAAAGAGTTAAATCCCAGTCTATTGTCTGAGGCGTGCTTAGTGTTAGGAAACTGGGGCATATAGATTAATTCACTGGGGGCCAACTGTTTGATTTCTCTCCCTGCTGCTTGGCGCAGAAATGAAATTGTAGCTGCATTTATAGCAGAAGTTTGGATCATATTCTCTTTTGTAGGAATTAAACCCCATAGAATAATTTATGTACAGCCAGGCAAAATTAAGCTGAAACACTTAAAGAGGAGTTGGTGGAGTTATCTCCAGACAGACGACCATTGGTTTCAGTGTCGAAATGGTGCTGTTCGCACCGTGCGCCATCCTTTGGGTGACGTGTGTTCCTTGGGAGAGAAGTGTGTGAAGAATATTCCATAGCCTTTGCTCTGGGTTTTCTTTTCTACTTTTCATTCTAACATAACCCGGGAAATCTTGGCTCCTGCAGAGAAGGGACAGACTCATTCAACCCCAGGATTCCCCACTACCAGACAATCATAATGCTTTGTTGGGATATGAGTCCATATAAAAAGTGTGCTACCCATTAGCCTGTGACTGAATGTGCACTTACTCCAGGTAAATAATTCAGATAGTATGAGGAAAGCGAGGTTTTCACATCAATATTAAAGGGGCTGCTTTAACTGCTTGTTGTGCCAAAATGCCCACCACGTGTTACAGCTATGAAGTGGCCGATGTTAAACTGGCAAATCAAGGCAAATGAAGACTTTTGTTCTGAGGGGCTGTGCAAGGAGTGGCAGGAGGATAAAAGGAAGATAAATTGCAGGATGTTGTGTTCAGGACCCCACCCCACAATATACAATGCTAGTCGTCCCCTTATCTGGGAGGTTGTATTCCAAGACCCCCAGTGGATGCCTGAAACCATGGATAGTACCAAACCCTATATATACATATATACATCATAGATTTTTTCCCCTTATACTTACATACTTATGATAAAGTTTAATTTATAAATTAGGCATGGTGAGAAGATTTCCAAATTGCCAGCACCTGCTGCTGGGGGCAGGCCGATTATTCAGCTTTAGCAAATGGTAGTATTGTTCTTATTTTAAAACCACCAATGAACTTTTTGAATATTACATTTTTATTTGAATTGCTTAGACCAAAATAAACTGAGATAAACTTTAAGGAAGAACATTGTTTTGTAAAAGACTGGAATATGAATATGGGTCAGTCTGCTCTAAGGCTTATTTTGAAACGATTTGTTCCAGCACTGGTGATCTGTTAGGGAATAAAGTGAATTTTGTTTATGCTGGTCTTGTCAGTAAGAAACACTAGGTGAATGCAGAAACTGCGCCCAGCTGAACTGAGCCTCATGCACGAAAGGCACACACCTCGAATATCGGCCACCCATCTCCTGTCCACTGTGCGTGCGCTTGCGTGTGTGCGTGCGTGTGTGTGTGATGAGCCACAGCCATGCCCAAGGTGAGTGGTGGCACTACTTCCCATCCTGTTAAGATAATTTTCCTGCCACCACTTCACAATAACTCCCAAGCAGCAGATGCCCACAAGCTTATGACAGTAAAATGCCGTATTTATTGTAGTCCCTATGATTTCTTAATGTACACACTACTGTTTTCCATAGGTTCTTACTTTTAAATTTTAAAATTTATTTTAAACATATCACTGACTAAGTTTGGGGGCATTGTGCCTTAATCTCATTTTCTCCATAAACCCTGTGATTTTTACTGTGATTTTGCATAGTGCGGTGATATTTAGGAAACCATAGGTCACATTATAACAGTATGACTGTATTTGTTGCAACCATTCAGCAAAAACTGAAAAAATTTCTCTCTCTCCTTTAAAGAAATGCATTTTCTGGGTTCATTAGAGTCTCTTCTAGTTCTTAACTAGCTTTAATATAAAATATTCACCATCATATGTATATTTAGCTTTGTAAAATCATAGAACTCTTCATTTTGAATGATCTCAATAAATGTTTGTTGAAATGCTTTGAATTGGTTTATTCTCTATTAAATAACAGAACCTGTAATTAGGGATGCTAAGATTCCTGTCTCAGATATCTATTCAAGCTCACCACTCTCATACCCATGAATTTTCCAGACCTTATTTGCAGAAATAACATTCTATGGGAACAGCAATATTTCCAAGGATGGGGTTTAATAATGATACACTGAAAGCAAGATTTTAATGGAAACAAAGTTAAAAGATCAATTCACTTTCTTTCTCTTTGGTTTGTAAGTGTTATTAGCCACTTAATCTAGGGGTGGATTTAGCAGAAACCTGAAGCATGCTCCTTCCTACCTTAATGTCATTCTTACCTTGGAGTTAGTTGCACTGGGGGCCTGGTCACAGCTCCAGCATTGCAGCTGGGATTGACAAGAGCAGTTTAAGGAATTACTTGTTGGGCTACTGCAGACGTGGTTTACGAACAGATATCATTCTCTACTCGTTTTCAGTTTTCTTATAATTCTCTTCTTTCAGAGGAAGAAAACGAAACTGTAGTAAGTGTGAAAATTCCCAGTACTTCCCAGTATTCACCACCCCTCACCCATGACAAATAAAAGTTTCTAATCTCTGTAGAGGAAGACAGAAGCATTTTTAAGTAGATATTTCTACTGGTGGTATTCTGACTTTTAAATTTGATGACTTCTTTCTCTGACATTGTATCAGGTAGAGTCTGTGTACCCCTGGAGCAGCCCAAAATGTTCTGTTTGGTAGAAAATTTTCTTAGAATAGATGCCTTAAAAACTTTACATTCACTGTCAGTGAATTTCAAAACATTAAAAAATACTTATATGAGAATTATACTTAAAAATCATACTAACAACTTTAAAAGTATTTGGAAATTAAAAAAAAAGCTTTTGCTCTTGGGTAATTTCCTGGCATTTCCTGGCATTGCTTTTTCCTGATTCTTTTGTCTTTGCCAGTTTAATATTTTTATATAGCTTCTATGCTGATTCCTTTTTTAAAACTATTGCTCCTATTTGCAAGAAATTTCTGTCGTGAAAAAGTCAGAATCATGGCTATCAGGAATTCTTCTTATTCCATAAGGTCGTGTGTGAGAGAGAATTCTATTACTCCTTACTTCTCTTCAGTGAGCAGAATTGGGTTTACAATCTGGCTTTCTCCTTCACCATATCTCTTCGACAGATTGCTTCCTGCAAATATGGCTTGTTTGTGTAATTCTTTGTTCAGACTCAGCTCTTCTGCATCTGACAGAATGAAGCTGAAGAGGAAGCTTGCCCAACGGGAGGTCGCCATGCCGTTGGTGGGGAGGCGGGATTGAGGGGAGAGAGGCACTCAGACATGTTACCACACTCACATAACGTGGAACTAATTATACTCACTCTCCAAAGATAATTCTCCAAATTAATTTTATTAATACTTTCTACTCCCCCAATGTTGGGACTTCATCAGGATAGTACATAATTAGAAACAGACATAATGAAACAGTAGAAAACTACCTGAAAAAGAGACTGACAGTTCCAGAAACTCCCTTGTCACCCACCCTAGGAAAAAGAGGCGGGTGGAAGGAAGTAAGAAGGGTGCAGGTAAAGGGCAGTCAGGGGGGATTATGAAATCGGTAAACTAAACCCTAGTGTCTTCAGAAGTGAAGGGTGAGCTGTCTTGTATTTTAGCCACGAAATGGGAACAACAAAACATGTGAGGACAATTGGGATAACGGATGAGTCTTAGAATTAAAGCACTGTAGATCGTTTTCATTACTCTGGCTTTTCTTTAGTCTTGTTGTATAGTCTTGAGTGATCAACTCTCCCTAATCTTTGTTTCTTCATGTAATACCTTGGTTTTTAGTGCCAGATGTTTCCCCTTTAAAAACAAAATGTTACTAACTTCTCCCTTGGTTCATGTGATAAACAGGTAATAAAGGAGTTCTAGAGATTTCAAAAATAGACTCCTGAATAGCCACAACAAGAAAATATATGTATAGAAAAATTCTGTTAGTAATGATCTCAAATGTTCGGAAAAGACTAACAGTAGGCGGTGGAGGTTCGGAAGTCGCAAATAAATTTCCTCGGCTGGGCTTGTTAACTCGCTCTCAGTTTGCTGAGCTCTCTTGTCTCCCACAGACTGATAGAGTGAAAGCCCAGCAGATAAAGTCATTTTGCAATACAGACGCAATCACACCAGCACTGTGCCAGATAATAGCCCTGTTTAAGCCTGCAGGTGGGATGCTTTATTGACTGTAAACTCCTAGAGCCTATGCACAAATATTGGCAGGCAGGTAACCAGCTAACAGTCGGGAAAGGTAGGCAAATAGATGAAGTGGAGTCAGTCTGAGAAAAGACCTTTACGGTTACGGCCACGTAAGTGGAGGGTATTTTCCCTTATTCCTTTGCTTTCACCTTACTCCTTTGCGGTCACTCAGTCGTCTTTCTCCAGTGATTGCTTCTGGCCATACTTCTGGTCTACACCAGTGGTTTTCAATCCTGGCTGCGTTTAAGAATCACCCCAGAGGTTTTGAAAAATACTGACACTGGGTCAGCACCCTGGGAGGTTCTGATTTACTTGGGCTGGAGTGGGGTCCAGGACTTGGTGAGATTTAAAGTTCCCCAGGTGGTTCTGATGTGTGGTCAGTGCTGAGCAGGACTGGTCCCATCAATTTCTTGGCAGTGTAGCAGTTCTTGGATCAAGAGAAGTGACTCTCGACTTTGGCTACAGATTAGAATCACCTGCATAGCTTTTTAAAATGCCAATGTCCAGGGCACACCTCTGATCAAATAATTCAGAACCTCTGGATTTGGGATCCAAGAATCGTTATTTTTAAAACTCCTTAGTGATTCAGTTGTGCAACGTCCAAGGTTAAGAACCACTGATGCAGAGTGCTGTGGGGCCACGCAGGAGAACAGTCCAGGTGTGAGAAGTACCCGGCTGGGGAGAGAGGTGCTCTGAGCGGATGATGGCTCTGTGATGGAGGCAAAGACAAATCCCTGGCACTAAAAAAAGGAGAATTGAATTGGCTTCATAGTTTACAGTTTAGGAAGCTGGGATTTTTATGATTTTAAGAGGGCACCTGACCTCCATGGGGAGAATGAGGGAGGAGGACACAGGGGCATCAGGAGAGGGACTCAAGCAGGTGTGATTTCCCTGGGGGACTCCGTCAGGGAGAGGGGAGGCTCGGGGGCTCTGAATCTGCAGGTTTGCACTGACGAGCATTCCGAGCATCTGTCTCTCCTCTACCCTCACTTCTTCACCTTTCCCACCCTTTCCCACTCTACGCAGCATCCTTCTCCCCCTTCCAGGAGATCTCTGGCTTCCCAAAGCTCCTGATGAACCTGTCATAGCTGACCCAAGCCAGTGGCAAACCTGGTAAACTCATCTTCATTAAAGAATAAATAACCATTATCCCTCAACACAGGAGTCTCCAAACGTCTGTGTGTCGACATAGGAATTCCTTTCAAGCTGGTTTGATGTGCAGGTTCCTGGCTGCCCTTCTCATAGATCCTGACTCGGTCAACCTGCAAGGTCACCCAAATCTGCATCTTCCAGTGGCTGTTCCAAGCAGTTCCGATGGCCTTGGTTCTCCCATCTCCAACAAGGAAAGCGTAGCAGCATGTGTGGGCTGCTGGCCTTCAGAAGAAAATGACTGACAACCCAAACGGAGGTCTGCGGTTATTCCCTTACACCACACTTACCTCCCATCTTTAAATCTAGCCATTTCTACAGGGATCAGGGTTTGAGCCCATTTCTATTGTGTGCTTCTGTGACATTTGCAGTTGTCTTAAGTTGTAAGCCATGTAAGACATGTGTGTAATAGGTACTTGTCCCCAGTCCCCCAATTCCTTTATAATGAAGCCTCTCTTCAAAAGCATGCTTGGACAAACTGTACAAAGGCCTCAGTGTATAAATTCTTATAAAGCACAAAGAGCAGAGCAGAAATGTAACTTTCTCTATAGTTTGGTCCTCCTAAGGAGCAGACGCCTTGCAGGATTGGCCCCTGCAGATAGATTGTCCTGGGCCTGGCTATCATAAGAGAAATCCCTGGCCTTTTACATGTAGATCTCAAAGATTTTTCAGGGTGAGGATGTGGCCTGGGGTCTTCTTTGATACATGATCTTAGCCCCCTTCCACCCATGCTAAAATCCTCCGCTATAGATGTCAAATGCATGAGTGGGGTCTGAGGAAACTGAGTGAAGCTTCAGATACTTTTTACAGTCAGGGGTATCATATGTGGACAATAAGCCAGAATCACTAATTTTGGAGTACCCACTGTTTGCCAAGCTTTGAAACACAGGGATTCAAGTTCCTGTCTTATCTTCTCAACAAGCCAGGACTGTAGGAATTTCCTCTAGTTTACTAATGAGAAAATGGGAGTGCAAAGAGGAAAGTGACCTGTTCAGTGTCAGGTAGATGATATGTGGTCAAGTCATGATTCAAATCCAGAGCTACCTGAACACAAGCCTGTGTTCTCTCTAGACTCTCCTGCTTCTCTGGAAACTGCCCTGAATGAATGGAGCGAATGGAAATAAGTTAATCTAATCCTGCTCCTGCCACATATGAGATGTAAGACATGGAGAAGTCCTTTAATTTCTGTCAAAAGGGCTCAGAGTCTAAAAGCCTCATCTTTCTTCCACCCAAGACTCCCTACATTTTATTTCCCTTTATTTTGAACTTTATGTAGGCATGCTTGCGTTGAAAGAAAGGATTTGACAGCTAAAACAAAGTCCTAAAACTATAGGACTAGATGATGATTATTTCTAAGCTCCCTCCCAGACACATGATTGGAAAATTCCAGAGCCCAGAAATGGCTCTGAGGCTCCTGATAGAGAAGTACAGATCCTCTCTGCCGTGATTCTGGTGAGAGGAATGAAGGACAGAAGGAGGGAAGGCAGGGAGGGAGGAAAGACTCCTCCAGCAAGCTCATTGGTACAATGTGCTTCCCAGAAGAGTCTCCGTTGTTGAGTCAGGCTGGCTCAGCCTTTGCCTCCTTGTTCTTTCTCGTTGTCAAGCCTGGCCTTGGTCCTGTGATTGCCGTCTGCCTGCTTGTCTGCCCTGGCCCTCCCTCCATCCTTTCCCCACCACGTCTGCTTGCTCTCATACAAAGCACCAGACTTAATTCCTGCCCCCAGTGCTGTCCTGTGATTAGCTCCTTTTCTTCTACTCCTTGATTTCACCTTGAATTTCTCATTTTCACACCTTGACCAGTTTAATGGCAGAAAGAAGGAAACCAGTCCTCACTGAGTCCCCATCATGTGCCTGGCCCTGTGATGCTGGCAGTGTTGTACAATCAGCCTTTGACATGGGTGTTAATAATCCCATTCAGAGGAAAATGGAAAAAAAAACCCCACCCCTGACAGAGGTTAAATAGTTTTTCTGTGCCACACTTTTAGTAAGTGCTAGAGTTACACTTTGAGCCAGATGTCTGACTCTAGAGCCTGGCCTTTCTACCCCAGTTCCCATCACCCCTCACCCCCCAGCCCTGGAATGTTCATCTCCACCAGTAACCCCTTTGAAGTTCAGTTCTGATTGCCAGCCTTCCCAGCTGACGACAGGATGGACAGAATCTGGGTCTGGACCAGGGCGAAAACTCTGATGCTGCTGGAGACTCTAAGAAGCAGAGATGAAAGGCAAGTGCGGGAGCCAGAATGAAGAGACCAGAGCCTCTTTCTTTCGCTTCTCCTCATCTCCATGTGATTTATTGGTGGGAAGCGCCTAATAAATGGTTGTTGCGTGAAAGAAAACCCAAAGCCCTGAGATGTGAGCCGTGGGGCTGACCAGAGGTGACTATGGGGATTTTCGTGTTTGGGATTTTGTTAGTGACCGACCCTGGAGCAATGGTGAGCGCGGACTCAGACACTCATGGCAAGATCACTGCTTTCGGGAAGCAGCGGCTTGCACCGTGCCCTTCTGTGGGCTGCCCTGGGCTGTGGAGCCCAGCAGAGAAGCAGTGTGGGGAGAGGAAAGCATGTGGTTTGGAAGAAGACAGATGGGTTTGAGTCCTGGCTTGACTACTTGCTGACAGTGTGACTTTGGGTCAGTCACCCAACAGGTCTGAGCCTCAGTTCCCTTATTTAAAAATTTTAATTAAGTAACATCTACATTGCAAAGGCTGTTGTGTGGAGTGTGTGTGTGTGTGTGTGTGTGCGCGCGCGCGCGCACTGGCAGAGAGCAAGCTCTCAATAAATTGTGGCTATTATCTTTATTCCAAGCAGATGTAGGCTCTGCCCTGTAGAAATGTGTGCTCTGAACCAGCTCATATTTACTCGAATTCCGTATTGAAATGATAAATGGCAGCGATCAAGAAGGGTCAACTTTATGTGCAGTAGGAGCTGGTGGATCTGAGTCTTTGCTTCTCAAAATGTGATCAGTGTGGTCCAGGGACCGGCAGCATCAACATCAGCTGAGAGCTTGCGAAACCTTCAGACCCTCAGGCCCCACCTCTGAACCAGAATTGGTATCCTTTCACAGGAACTCTAGGTAATTTATATACATATTAAAGACACTGGCAGGATCTGCAAAGCTTAGACCCACATCTTCAAACTGCAAAGAGGGTAATTCTTGATTCGTAGCTCGGTGAGGAAGTGGTGGCATCTTTCTAATTTTCTCTTTGTGGCATATATATTTGCTGAGGAGCAATGATGGGTTCTCTTCCATCACATGAAAGAAGTATGCACCCTGTGCGCAGTGCTGATTCTGGGTATGGTGGAGATATAGGGAGAGATGCTCCCCCCTCGCATGTACTTCTGGCCTCAGTCTAACTGATTGCTTTTGGTGGCGCATGGCTGGGATGCGTGGCCAGTGATGGGTGGTGCTGAGTCAGGGCATACTGGGAGGGGACAAAGGCATGGGTCTGCCGCTGGTGGCGTCTGCAGTTATGACCCGTGGCCTCCACAGAGCAGAGTGCAACGGTTGCCATGGTAACAGCAGCGCTTGGTCAGGGGTGACTAGCTGAGCTGCAGGAACTGGACCAACGTCCCCTCCCCAGTGTCCTCCTGTCGCTGACACAGCAGTATGCGTGCTGTTTGGCTCCACCCGCATGGGAATTTGACAGGGAGGCAGAGTGAGCCTTCTTGTTCCTTGTTTCACCATATGTCCTTCACTGTTGGGAAAATCGAGAGATCTAAAAAATTAAAATGAAATGAAATTAATATAAAATTGAAAGGATTCTGTGCTAAGCACGATGAACGCGGAGCACATAAATTGTGTAGGAACTAAAGCTGCAAAGGGATAGCCTCACCCCTGGGACTCCTGCTTTAGAGCTAATCAAGGTGAAGTCTCCATGGAGCTAAGAGATCGACTCCTCCAACCCTTCATTTTACAGATGACAAGTTTGAAGCCCAGAAAGGGTCAGTCATTTGCTCAACATCACACAGCAGTGAGTAAATTAAATACTCAGTTTTTGATATTTAGAAAAGCTTACAGTTTAGAGAAGCATAAGAGAAGGGCTGATTCTAGGGCTTGGGATTCCTTATTTCTGGTGTAGTTTTCCCCCCAACCTAACACACTGCCTTTTTAACATATCATTTATGTGTTTTGGATCTCAGTTTTTCCCAGGCAGAAGAGAATAATGTCCTCTGCTTGCTGGTGGCATGGTCCAGAGAAAGAGTGTGGCCCTTGGAGTTGTGCTGACTTGATTCCAGCCATGGGTCTGATATCTATTAACAGTGACTTTGGGTTGACTTATCTTCCTGCTCTGAGTCTTTATGTGTAAGACAGAAATAATCAAAACAACGACATCTAACTCATCAGGGCCTGGAGACCATATATGTAAAGTGTCTGACAGAGTTGGTGTTCGATGAGTGTTAGTTTTCATTCCTGCCCTAACCTTGGGGTAGAAGGGGCTTCCCCTTTATGTACCTGACCTAATTACTATGGAAAATTTTGTAATATTGAATGGAGTGCATATTAAATGCGTATCATTAGTGTGTGAGTTCAGACAATGATGAAGTGAGAGGCAAACAGTAAATGGGTTATACCCTCTAAGCCTCTGGCAGCCTGTGGTTCCTATGTGACAATAGCTGGTACTTGAAACCACAGTGATAAAGCAGTGCAAAAATGTACCAACAGCTTTCAGAGGTGTGAATAGAGTGTATTGAATTTGAGTCAAAGAGAATTATTCTACCATTATATAAAAGGGCTAGCAGTGTCTCATTTAGAGTATCATTTTCAATTCTTATCACTTTGGTATAAAAAGGATATTGTAGTGATGGGGAAGGTAAAGCAAAAGCAATGAAAATGGTTCAGGGACTAAGGGAACTTGGTCAGACGGAAAAGCCAAAGAAGCCAGGCTTGTGTTGAATAAAACAGAGAACCTAAGGTGATGTCAGAGGGGCATAGGCAATCCTTTTGAGAACATGAAGAATCACTACTGCAAAGATACTGCATTTGTGCTTATGTGAGAAGCAGGCAGAAACTAAATTTTGTGCAACACAGAAGCAAATTCCCGATGATTCTAGGGGTTTATAACCATGGTATGTTAATTTCCTAGAGCTGTGATATCAAAGTACCACGAACTGAGTGACTGGAAACAACCGAAATTCATTCTCTCAAAGTTCTGGGGGCTAGAAGTCCAAAGTCAAGGCGCTGGCAGGGCCAGGATCCTTCTGAAGGCTCTAAGATAGGATTCTCCCTTGCCTCTTCCAGCCTCCGGTGTTTGCTGTGAATTCTTGGCATTTCTTGGCTTGCGTCTGCATCACTCCAATCCTCTGTCTCCGTGCTCACATGACCTTCTTCCCTGTGTGTATCTGTGTGTCTCCTCTTCTTGTTAGAACACCACTCATTTTGGACTAAGGGCCCATCCTACTCCGGAATGACGTCATCTTAATAAATTTCATCTGCAATGACCCTGTTCCTAAGTAAGATTACATTCAGAGGTTCCAGGACTTGAACGTATATTCTGGGGGGATGCAATTCATTCAGCCTATAATACACAGAGGTAATTCATTTAATTGTCCACTGAAAATTACTCTCTGCTACCATGAAGATAACCATGGGGGGTTTCTGAATACAGGACTTTTTTGTGTTGTTTTTACTTGAAAACTTTTTTATTTTAAAAAATTAAAACACATAACAGAAATTTTACCATCTTAACAATTTTTAAGTGTATAGACAGTAGTGTTCCTACATGTGAGGCCACAGGGTTTCTGAGGGCCGTCTGTTGAGAAAACATGGGCAGGAAACCAACTAACTGTACTGCACCAGGCAGCATGACTTCACTTTCGGGTGAAAGTTGGAGATTGGGCAAGAAAACGCACTCATCTGGAGATTAAAAGGGAAGAATTGGCAAAAACAACAGTTATTATACGTTGAGTGGAGAGGAGAGGTGGGGATGTTTGGCTGGGATCCCAAAAGCAGAACTGACGCTGAAAGCAGGAGAGGCCTGAGCCACTCCATCCCTTAGCTCTGGAAGCTTTCCCTCTCAGCTGGGGCCTCCCATGCCAAGGGGACGTGTGGTGTGCCACCAAGGAAGGCAGGAGGAGGGAGTGGAACACTCCCAAGACCCCAGCCTGCTTCAGGACTTCCTGCTCTTGTGGGCTGGGGGAGGACAGGGAGGGACAGGGGCAGGGATCCCCTGCACAGAAAGGACTCCCTCCTTCCCTTGGCTGCCCGGCAGGTGGGACAGGCGCGAGGGCGGGAGAGGGAGGCCAAGACTGGAACTGGCACTCTCTGCTCGCTCCTTCCCACTCTTGTCTCCTTTCCACTAAATAAGAGAACCTGCTCATCCTCTTCCAGGGAGAGGGAGGGAGAACCGTGACTCTGATGCCCGCTCGCTTTCATCTGATGTGTTATTGTAACTGCAATAGTTACAATAGGAGGCAACCATCGTCATTTCAGGAACTGGTTTTGAAGGCCGTCAGGAGGGGAGGAGGCACTAGGCTTCGTGTTGGGAGGCAGGGATAACTAGAGCCCTGTCAGGATCCGTGGCGGGACAGAGTGAGAGCATACGAATGGGAGAGGGCCCAGTGCTGGCAGCCCCAAGGGAAAGAAGCGTCCTGAGGTGTGAGTAGGAATAACCGGAGGAAGGAGGAGGGGAGGTGGACCTCCTGGTGTGAGGGGCCACGTGTGTGCCTGGCGTGCAGGGCATGGGGTGTGGGGCCAGGGGGCAGCGGGAAGCCCCAAGGCTGGAGAAGGAGGCCTGGGCCGCATCCTGAGGATAGCATTCCATCTCTATTAAGAGGGCGATTATGCGAAGTATCAGAGGACGACTTTGATTAAGGGTAAAAATACAAAGGACTGTTCCAGTATGTTATCTAATTGCAAGTAAACTCTTACTAGGGTGTTAGGGACTGAATGTTTGGGTCCCCTCAAAATTCTTATGTTGAAGCCCTAACCTCCAGTGTGATGGTGTTTGGAGGTGAGGCCTTTGGGGAGAACAAGGTTTGGATGAGGTCATGGTGAGATAGGTGCTCTAGGAGAGAGAACCAGTGCACTCTGTCCCCCTCTGACGTGTGAGGGCACAGTTCTCTCCAGGAACCGAATCTGCCCGCACCTTGGTCTTGCCCTCTTGGCCTCCAGAACTGTAAGAAGTAAATGTCTGCTGTTTAAGCCACCTGGTCTATGATATTTTGTCACAGTTCCCTGAGCGGACTCATACGCAGAGTTTGTGAACTGGGTCTAATATAGAGCGCAAACTGTAATTGAGAATGCACAAATCTATGTGAATGGGCAGAAAGAAAAAGTCCCTCGAGGTCCCTGGTACTGAAACCCTATGGCTTTGAACCTCGCCTGAACAGTTCCTGGTCTCATTTCCCCACCCTTTACTGCGTGTTTCTGCATCTCTGCTCCCTCTGTTCTGTCGGTCCAAAGTCAGACCTGCATTTCCCTGTCTGCAGAATCCATTGCTCCCCCACCTCTTCAACAATGCATGGGAGGCTGGGGCATCTTTCATGCTAATGGTTTGGAGCCCTTCCATAGAATGCGAAGAGGGGTGGACGGCTGAGTCCCTCCCTCTCCTTCTCTTCCTCATCCTCTTCCCTGCCTCTCTCCCTTTTCATCAGTTCTGTGGCCTTACTCATCAGAACTCCTCAGTGACCTGCCAATGACACCTGCCTCCTCACCTCATCTCAAAGCTCACGCACGAGGTGCTGGCACTGTCTTTTAAAGCCCTAACCGGAGAAGGGGTGCCAGGATTGTAAATGAGTCTTTCCTACAGTGTGGAGGAGAGCTAACCTCACATTCAAAGGCAGCCTAAAGCCAAAATAACTCTTGGCTGCCTGCAGCCCTGATTTCCCGGTGTGTTGTTGACAGTGAACACATCAATGCGCAGCACTTGCTGACATCAGGAGATGTAAATGTGCGGGAGAGGAAGGCCAGGAGGCAGCTGACTAGGGAGCTCAGAGCCGGGCGGATAATAGTGCAGCGTAGTGAATTATTTTTACGTGGATAATTAATACCAGAGAAACAATATAGCGACACAGAGCCTCCCACGAGAGAACAGTCAGTCTCCTTCTTCATTTGTTCTTTTCTAACCAAATTGATGGGCCAGTCGACCGCCTTTCTACATCCACACGGATGATGAAATTGCAAACAAGTTTCATTTAAATAATGGGCAAATCTTCCAATTAGTCAGAGCCTAATCCTCATGCCTTAAAAATGACAAACTGCGCTTACCACTGCTTCTGTTTGTTGAAAAGATTAAAAAAAGGGGGGGGGGAGGGAATCCAAATGAAAACATTGATTGAAAAAATTTAGAGGCACAGATTCTACTGCACATTAACCTAGGGGGAGCTTTACAAAGTCAATAATTGTCATAAAGATTCATTGGTCAACATTTAAAGCCTAATTAAAAAAATATGTATTTTTGATGGTTTTATTCCCGGAGCATATGCGTTTTCCAACTATTGGAATATTTTGATTTCTCTTTAAAACCAGTTTTCGATAAAGGAACAGGTGTAACTGATATAAAAAAGTAGCATTTAAAATAAATACTATAAAGTGAATTAATTTATTATCTATATGTTTAAATGTTTCTGCTGCTGACGAAGATAAAATGAACCCTCTACTGGGTAACTATCTGAGTTCTGGTTTAGAAATCATTCCTAAAAATGTAGGGACAAATCACCTTCAACATGCTCATTACTCCTCTATCTATCCAGCAAAACTCTGTTAAATACCTAGTATGTTGCAGGCCCTCTGTAAGGAACTTAGCTAGCAGCAGAAACTGCCTGTCTTCTAGGAGACTGATATGTAAATAAGAAATTGTCATACAATTAAGTTGACCGGTTCTCTGATTTGTAGTGCTTTGCAAATTGTAATGGAAATAGGAATCACTCAAGGTCTTGTTAAAATGGAGATTCCAAGGTAGTCAGTCTGAAGGAGGGCCCAAGATTCTACATTCCTAACACGATCTCAAGAGAGGTGGGGGGGCCACCCTTGGAGGACAAGGTCCTCAAACAGAGCTGCAGGGGGCTGTGGGGAAGGGAGAGGAGGGCAATTCAGCAGTGGGGAAGGGGCTGGATGTTGTACTGCTCAGGAAATGGCTTCCTGAAAGAGCAGACAGGTGAAATGGGAGGTAAAGGAAGGCGTGGGGCGGGTCTGATTGGGATGCCCTTGGGAAAGTGGGTGTGTCCGCACTTTCCAGCCTCAGTCTCAGAGGTCCAAGCAGCCTGTGTTTGGAAAATTACAATTAGCTTGATGTGGCTGAAATGCAGCTCCTTGAGTTACCAGTTACATCTGCCAAGGAATTCATATTTCTAAATATATAAATTTCATCAATATAAATTTGCACTGGATGCATTATTTTTCCAAATGTGATCCACAGACCCCTAGGGGGTCCCCAAGACCATTTAAGAGTGGAGATCTGTAGGGCCAAAAACCATTTTCATAATAACATTAGATGTCACTTTTTCACTGTTAAGACGTTTGCAATAATGGTGACAAAGCAGTGGCGGGACAAACTGTTGGTGCCAAAGCATGAATCAAGGAGTGGCCCCAAACTGTGCTAATACTCACTGCGTCCCTTATCACCAAACACTGCAAAAAATTAGACACAAAAACAGAAAACAAACAGAAATCCCAGTTTCATGTAAGAGTGTCTTGATACAGCATTAAAAATTACTAATCTTACTAAAGCTTGGCCCTTGAGTACACATCATTTTCACATCTTTTTAATATTATGTGTGAAAAAGCAGGAAACACATATGAAACTCTTCTGTTACAGTAGTTGTCTGGAAGAAAAGCAGTTGTGTGATTGAGTCTTGGGCTGAACTAGCTGCTTTTCTTTCATGAAACACTATTTCTTCCTTGAAAATGTGTGACAAACTGGTTATTCAAACTTGGATATTTGGCAGACATTTTCTCTTAGAAATGAATGAAGGGAGCCTGTCACTTCTAGGCAAACAACTGACAGTATTTGTTGCCAATGATGAAATCTGAGATTTCAAGTGAAAATCAGAATTTTGGGAAAATTGTATCTGCCACTATGAGCTTGACAACTTCCCAGTGCTTACAGATGTTTTTGGTGAGGTTCATGGTGATATTAATGAATGTGTTTTTTACAAATATTTATTTATTTATTGAAGCATAGTTGTTGTATAATATTATGTGTTACAGGTAATTCAGAAAATTTAAAGATTATATTCCATTTATGATTATTAAAAAATATTGACTTTTTCTACATGTTGTACAGTATATCCTTGTGGCTTATTTTATACCTATTGGCGTATACCTCTTGCTCCCCTCCCCCTTTCCCTCTCTCCACTAGTAACTACCCATTTATTCTCTACATCTGTGAGTCTGCTTCTTTTTTGTTATATTCACTAGTTTGTTGTATTTTTTAGATTCCACATATAAGTGACATCACACAGTATTTGTCTTTCTCTATTTGACCTATTCCACTTACACAGTGCCCTCCAAGTCCATCCAGGTGGCTGCACATGGCAAACTTCATTCTTTTTTATGGCTGAGTAGTATTCCATTGTATGTATATACCACATCTTCTTTACTCATTCATCTGTTGATGGGCACTTAGGTTGTTTCCATATCTTGGCAATTGTAAATAATACTGCTGTGAACACTGGGGTACATGCATCTTTTTGAATTAGTGTTTTTGCTCTTTTCAGATATATATCCAGGAGTGGAATTGCTGGATCATATAGCAGTTCTACTTTTATTTTTTTGCGAAACCTCAATACTGTTTTCCACAATGGCTACACCAATTTACATTACCACCAATCATGTATGAGGGTTCTCTTTTTTCCATATCCTCACTAAAATTTGTTATTTGCATTCTTTTTGATGATAGGCATTCTGATAGGTGTGAGATGATATCCCATTGTGGTTTTGATTTGCGTTTCTCTGACAATTAGTGGTGTTGAGCATCTTTTCATGTGCTTGTGTTTTTCTGATATTATGTAATGACAGAGCCAGCAATTAGATGTGCATAAATCAATGAACCAATCTTTTCCAGATAATCAATGCAGGTGTAAAAGATCCATTTGAAGTGTGGAATAGATGAATGGATTTTAATACAACCAAGCAGGGGAAAGTTCATCAATATAGTTTCAGATTTTAAATCACAACTAACCTTTACGTGACGACTGCTGTTGGGTTTTGGCATAGTATTGAAGAATATCCACAATTATCTGAAAAGGCTATAAAATACTTTGCCCTTTTCCAACTACATATCTGTGTCAGACTGCATTTTCTTCATGTGCATCAACCAAAATAAATATCTCAACAGACTAGTTGAAGGCAGAGAAATGAGAAATCAGCTGTGCTCTATTGGATCAGATATTAACAAGATTTGCAAAACTATAAGTGTCATTCTTGTTACTCTTTTCTGTTTTAGAAAATAGTTGTTTTTCATAAAATTATGTTATTTTTGGCAGTATATGATGGATTTATTGTTGTTTTTTGAAAAAATAAAATAATAAATATTTTTAAATGTATTAGTTTCAATTTATGATGCATTAATCAATAGATAAAATCCACAGGAACAAAAGCTCTTTGGGGTCCTGAATAAATGTTAAGAGCTTAAAAATCTCCTGAAACTAAAAATTGTGAGGATTATTGTTGTGACTTACACTGTTGTGGAGACAGATGGGAAAGGATAGATATTTTTGCTTCCCCTGTCTTCTGTGAACAAGTGTCATCAGCTTCTGCAGTGTGGCTCAAGCCCCAGATTTAGAAATTATCCATTGTTCTTCTCTTGCCCTCATCCCCAGTCCCAGTCCATTACCTGGTCCTGTTGGCTGCACTTGCTGAATCCAATAAAAATCCACCCACTTCTCATCGTGCCCATCTCCACTTCTACCACCAGGGTCTAAGTCACATAAGGGAGTTTGCAGAAATAGCCCCCAATTTTTTCATGCCTCCTCGTATCAAGCTCTTGAGCAGTTTCCTCCTACAGTGACTCTGGGCTTGGCCACGTGACTTACTTTGGCCATGGGGCGATAGCAAGCATGATGTAAGCAGCGATTTGAAAGCCTCTTGTGTTTGGGACTTGCTCTCTCTGACTGCCTTTGCAGCACTGTGACCACCACTCTATGAACAAGCAGGACCGTGAGAGAGACGTGGCTCAGTCTCCATCACCTCTTGAGCTCGGTCGCTCCGGTAGATATATGACTGAGCCCAGCTGAGCCCAGCAAAAGAAGCACCTGTTTATCTGATAGACCATCAGGCAAAAGGTGCAGAGGGTTTTAATACAATGCTACAGTAATATAAGAAACTTAATTTCATTAGATGAGCTTGAAGCCATAACAGTGAAGTAAGCGTGGCAGCATCACGAGTATTTTGGGCTCTGGATTACCAGAGTGGAAGTCATTAATCCCTATGCTATTGTGGCTTTGGGCCAATTTCAAAATTGTGAAAAATATTGCTGTTGTGTCAACTCAAAAAGACAGCTATACGCATGTGTAGAACGACTAAATTCCATGTCTGACCTTGGTCAAAATTAACATTACATTTTGCACAGCACTCATCATGCTGATAAATAATAATCACATTTAAGCATTAAAAGTATCTTATTACCATTGCTCTCACATTAGATATTTTTCCCCTAGTGGTTTAAAAAATTTTCTCCTACTTTGATTTACATCAGTTTTGTGTTTCCTTTTCATCTATATCTATATTTATGTAGATATACATAAGTTACTAGCTGGTTAAATTCCAGATTACTTTTTGTTACCTAATTGTTCATAGAATGCTACTTTTAAAAGAAGGCACCCCCCCACCCCCATGTAAGTTTCACCAAATTTTATGGACAATGAAAGCTAATGCCATATTCAGAAAGGAGTGAGCATTAGTTAGGATTCAGAGATGAGTCAAAGTCAAAAGGATTGAATGCATCAAAAATACCTTGACATTCCTAGAAAAAAAAGAGCAATATCTTTTAACTTCCAGATGCTCCACACGTGTAATCAAGCTTAGCACCAGGGAGAAAAGCATTTAACCCGTGAAGCCGCATGTCTTGATGCAGAATTGCAGTGTTACCAGCACTCCTCACCTCCAACTGTTCCTGTTATAACTTCAGACTAGAGAGCGTCTGCCTTAAACACACAACACTTCAGAGAGTTTCAGGTCTAACTCTGACTCTTGTAATTGTGTATGATTTGAGAAAATTCAGTTCAGAGCTCTAAAATCGCATGTTCTTTTTTTTTTTTTTAACAAAAAATGAAGAGATTGGTCTAGCTCAGTAGTTTTCAGACTTACTGTATCTCACTAAGATTTATTGTAACTCTCTAAGGAGGGGGTAACAGTGGGACTGCTCTGGCTGAAGGAAGAGGGTAAATGACCCGGAAGCTTCTCTGATGATTGTTTAGGGTTCCCAGGAACACAGTTTGAAGGTGAGTGGCCAGTCAGGCTCCAGGATCCTAATAACACGCTATTGAAAATGAGCGTTGGTGACGTGCCTCTTTACGACTTGACCTCATCAGGCTAGTCATATTCTCTAACATGCCAAGTTTTAACCAACATCTTAGTTTTTATATAACAAAATATATAGCTTTGAAACAACAAACAACAATGTTGTCACATGCTTTTCTGCTTGTGGCTGTGATCTGCATATTGAAGCAGAGCGGTGTAATGTTGGGAAGAGGTGGAGCTTGGGACCAGGATCAAATCCTAACTTGCCGCTTATTGATTTTGTGATTGGAACTGTGGTAATTAACTTCCTCTGGTCTGTTTCTTTATTTGTAAGCTGGGCAGAATGAAACCTGCCTCAAAGATTTAGATGATATTTATACATAAAAGCTTCTAGTGGAGACCCTTGCATAAATTAGTGCTTAATAATAGTAATGATGATGATGATAATTGTTTGGCCCAAACTTTTTAGAGTTTTCTTTTGTGCTGACATGAACGACACAAACTATTTTAATTTCTATAAACAAACCACTTGTTCATAACACCATTTAAAAAGTGCTCTCACTTTGGATAAATGCCTCAATCAACAAGGGAGAAAACAAAATAGGGAAGGTTCTTTTTGGTTTGGGTGTTTATTTTGCATACGAAACCTGTAGGAATATCTTCTTTTTTTTTTTTTTTTGAAATATAGGCTCTCTTAGTCTATCTTTTATGTGTTCACTTTTCCTAGAGACATGAGTACAAGAAATATTATATGCATCTCTTGGCTACTATAAATAAGAAAATGATTGTCCAGAGCATGAAAATAGAAGGCAGTTCTGGTGTTGGTAGCAGGAGAGGTTGGAGGGAGGACTCTCAAGGGGAAACAGCTCTCAGGGAGATAGCCCAGCTCTGCTCCAGCCAGATATTGCCACCTGAGAGTTAGGGCCCAGGATTGTTTGATGGCACAATTTTTTAAAACAGGAAGTGGAAATGCAGTAAATTTTTGGTGGACTCCTCCAACTGTCAATGGTGGTTCTACTTTTAAAGATGGGTTGGTAAGGAGCAGACTGTCTGTGGGTAGCTCAGACTCAGCAGCCAGAAGCTGGTAGGTCACCACGTGGGTGTCAGGGTGAGGTCACCACTGGAGACCCAGGCCCATCTCACCCTGCCTGGTACCCCCTTCTCTGCCCTTTGGGATCCCCAGGTAGAGATAAAGACATGGGGTAATAGCTGGGTGGGAGGAGGAGCGGGCAGTAACAGGACAAGCTCTTGCGCCTCCAGTGCAGTCGGCTGGGTCCTCAGACTGGAGGCTGTGTGGGGTCTCCTTCCCTACCTTGCCTCCTCCCGCCTTGTCCTTCCCTGGCTCCCACTCGCCCAGGTCTTGTTTTGGGGACCAGACACTCTCCTGTGCCTGCCACAAGACAGAGAGGCCAATGTCCAGGAGTCCCCCAGTCCACTTACTCACCCAGCCACACAGAACCGGGAAGGGGCCGAGGGTGGCAGAGTTTACCAGTTCTGTGAAGTGGGGAGAAAAAAGACATGTAAGAAAGAATGTTTCCTCCTTTCAAGGCTTGGTGGTTCCAACCACCAGTTCACGTTGCACCGTCAGTGTTTCATGCAGCTCTCAGCATCTGATGACTGGACGCTTATTTTCCTTAGGGAGGTGGGTAGCAGGAAAGTGAGGGCCCAGAGGGAAAATCAGGTCACAGGAATATTCTTGAGATGAGGAGTGAGGGCAGATTCGACCTTTGAGTCATTTTGTTTCTTCTGCCTCTAAGAGTTACTGACCCAAGGTCTGCCCACCATATGATAACAAATAGAAACATGAGTTGTTAGAGCAAGGACTAGTGACTTTATTTAGAAACTCAGCAGACCAAGAAGATGGTAGACTAGCGTCCCAAAGAACCATCTTGCCTGCGTTTGGTTGCTAGCTTCTTTTATGCAACAAGACAGAGGCAGTGAGGAGGTAAAGTTAAAAGGGCAGTATGTTGTTGCAAATGTTTCCTGGTTCTGGCCAGATTCCAGGAAGGGATGTGTTAATTTCTTCTTTCCTATAGCCATTCACAGGTGGGCTTGGCCGAGGTGTTTGCTGTGAGCTAAACAAAGGTGTTTTAGCTTAACACTCAGGCATGGGAGGCAGGGTTCCCGATGATGGGCCATTATGTACACTTTAGGCTATAGGCAACATCCCTTTCGTGATTAACTTGCAGCAAAAGCAATAGAATACAAAGGTTAAAGTAAGAGAAACAGATCCAATACAGAGTCAGATTTGTTCTCTTCTGTTACATAAGTAAAGTCTTTTGGTCAGTCTTAACCCTTGATAACTTCATGTCTCCGAACCACATTTCTTCACCATTTCTGCGGTTGTGAACTGAACCCCAGGGGTTAGCGCTTCATGTCTGGTGTGGATCCCTCTGTCCATGCTCTCTGTCAGCTTGCTCTTATTCAGTGGCCAGCTGTGCTTTCCAGAGCTGAGCCTTCTTCATGTACGTCTCCTGGCTGTAAAGACAGCTTCATGTGCTTTAGTGCAACAAGTCTAGACCCCCTTTCTGGCCTTCACTCCCCACTTGCATCTCCAAATCTGGTCCCACGCTACATTTCCGGAATTAATTTGGAGGAGTCCCCCTTGTGCTCTTCTTGGTCCAGGCAGGCAGATTTCTCCCCAAGGAGATACAGGTGCCCCTAAAGCCACCATGCTTCCTGCTCAAAGGCAAGGCTTCCATTCTCTGCACTTGACTTTGGGCAGCCATAGGCTTGTGCTACGAAGAATGACTATTGCTACTAGAAACCTCTCATAACTTTAAAAAAGTAGGATGCCAAATTTTACAATGACTGTAATTATAGTGAAATATTTACATCTGGGGAAATACTAGAAATAAATATTTTTAAAAGTCACATTGGCTGTGTTAGAAGGTAGAAATCAATAGGAAATTCTCTATTTTGTAATTTTTCTGTAACATTCTTATACTTTGATAATTATACTATACACTGAAACAAAAGAAAACTGATGAGTTTTAATTTTTTAATTTAGTTAAACTCTGGACCAATGATAGATGATCTCTAATAATCTAAATTTAAAATTCTCTGGCTTCATGAAATAAAAAAGTAAAAACGTCGACAGGAAATAAAAGGATGAACAATCTAATAGATTGTTTGTAGCTGCCTATAAACACACTATTAATATACACAAACATAGGTAACATATTAATAAAATAAAAGGATTAACATTTTTCTGTCTATTGAATCAAGAACCTAGATAATAAACTATACTTGTTCAGGAAAGAAAATTATTTTTCAGAAAAAAATTTCTCTGCTTTTTCTTACCAAACCTGCTATTAGAGACAAGCTTTTAAGGTTTATCCTTTTATTTTTTTTTTAAAACACACAAAGCCAACTTTAAAAAAAGAGGAAAAAGAAAAACCAGCCTCTGATAGATTGCCCAGTAGAGAATTATTTATATGAAAAATCCTGCCTAAGCATAATTTTTGAGATGACATGTGCTTTGAAAATACAATGTGATTTCATCTTGAATGTAAAAGTAACTGTCTTTTTTTTTTGCTGACACCAAGAGATACAGAACCTGCTGATGTAACACGGATGGCAGTTGGCTCAATCAATCCTAAAGCGTATAAATCCGTGTGATACATACTATACATACCGTATACAGTATGGTATTGAAGAAAATATCATTGATTTATGTAATTGGAAATTTGAGCAATACAGTTGTACTTAATTATGTTTGGTTTTCCTCCTTGAGCACCTGTGTTTCTGATGACTGGGAGTCAGTTTTGATTCTTACAGGGCCAGTCTTTCTTCCACCCTGGTTTCCCTTTGGAGAATAATTTTGGATCTATCAGCATTGTTTTTGTGGTCCACTGAGTGTGAGAGCATGCAGTGGGCTGAGGAGTGAAGACGGAATCAAGTTTGAAAGATTATTCATGAATAAAAATCCAGTGCATGGCGCTCAAGAAAAAAAACACAAACAAATAAAAACAGGCCAGTCCACTAGTTTCCTGAGACTGTTCCCATCTCAAGAAAATCTCAGCCTTACCTCTCTCCCTTAATAGTTATTTTAATTCTACATGATCTTTTGCTTTAAGGGGAAAATTTATTGTATATTAGCTCCTCTCATGCAGAGAGAGTAGACTCAATAAACGTTTATTGAATGAATGAATTTCCTCTCCAATGAAGTCTACATGCCCCTTCCAGGAAAGCCTTTCTCAAACGCTGCTTACATGACTTCGCTTCCTGTTTCCAAACCTCCGAAGCCTCACTTACCCAGAACCCACATTTATCGTCATAGTTCTTTGCCATTTGGCCTCCCCTCTGATTTTCTAGCTGTATCATCTGCTCACTGCTCCCCTAGGTGGGGCCTCTACTATGCCTGACATCCAGCTACCACCCACCCTGGGAAGGAGGTGCCACCGAGGGCTGTATCTTCTCACCTTGCTCCCGTTCACTGGCATCAGAAGTGTCCCTGCCTAATCCCTACTGCTTCCAGGAAGCTTTTCCACAAGCCTCCAACCCGTAAGTGGCCCATCCTAACTGGTAAGCGTCTCTAACGCCTTCTTCTAAAAGCCAGACCAGAAGTGTCAGGGCCTCTCAATTTGCCCTTATTCTGCTACTCTCCTGTGGTGTCACTTGTGCAGTTACAATGGTTGTGTGTAAGTTTTGTCATGTTCCCAAGAGCAGGTGGCCTCATAATATTTTGGATTCCCGGCAGAGACTGGCACCGTGTCCTGTACACGCGTTATGGGCCGAGCTGTGTCCCCAGAATTCCTGTGTGGAGTCCTAACAATAAGCACCGCGAATGAGACCTTGTTTGGAAATAGGGGTGTCCCCCTAAACCAGTGTGACTGGTGTCCTCATAAAATGGGAAAATTTGGAAACAGAGACACATACACAGGAAAAATGCCATGTGAACATGAAATGAGAGATTGTGCATGCCAGAGCTTTCCCTTAAATCATTAGAAGCTGGGGAGGAGACGTGGAACAGAGCCCTCAGAAGAAACCAACTGTAATGGCACCTTGATCTTGGATATCCAGCCTCTGGAACTGAGAGACAACACATTTCTGTTTTTTAAGCCATGCAAGTTTGGGAACTTTGTTTAGTCAGCCCCAGGAAATTAATACCACATGCTTAATAAGCATTTAGTAAGTCAAAGTGAAAGAGAAAGAAGGGTAAAGGGCTCACTGTGGACTTTTTTTTTTTTTAAAGTAAAACACATTTATTAAAGCAAAATTTTGAAAACGTAGGCTTTATTTTTAGAGCAAAATTGAGTGGAAGGTTCAGAGATTTCCCATACTTCCTGCCCCCACATACACACAGCCCTCCTCAATACCATCCTCTGGTGCCAAGTGGTACATTTGTTCCAGTCGACGAAACTGCGTTGACACCTCATCATCACCCAAAGTCCGTCGTTTACCTTAGGTTTCACTCTTGGCGGTGTACCTTCTATGGGTGTTGACAAATGTATAATGACATGTGGTCACCATTATAGTATCCCACAGTATTTTTGCTGCCCTAAAAATCCTCTGTGCCATGCCTGTTCACCCCTTTTCCTCCCCCAATTCCTGCAACTACTGATCTTTTCATTGTCTCCATAGTTTTACAGTATGTAGCCTTTTCAGGTTGGCTTCTTTCACTTACTGATATGCATTCAAGGTTCTTCCATGTCTTTTCACTGTTTAATAGCACATTTCTTTTTAGTGCTGAATAATATTCCATTGCCTCAATGTACCATTATTGACTTATCCATTCACCATCTGAAGGACTTCCTGGTTACTTCCAAGTTCTGGAAATTAGGAATAAAGCTACTGTGAACATTTATGTGCATGTTTTGGTGTGAACATAATTTTTCAACTCATTTGGTTATAGACCAAGAAGTATGGTTGCTGGATTGTGTGGTAAGAGTATATTTAGTTTCGTAAGAAACTGCCAAACGGTCTTCCTAACTGGCTGTACCATTTTGCATGCCCACCAGCAATGAATGAGAGTTCTTATTGCTCCCATCCTTACCAGCATTTGGTGCTGTCAGGATTTTCATCATTTCCATAGGTATGTAGGGGTATCTCATTGTTGTTTTAAGTTGCATTTCCACAATGATATATGATATTGAGCATTTTTTCATATGCTTATTTCCTTTCTGTGTTTCTTCTTTTGTGAAATGTATGTTCAGGTCTTTTGCTCATTTTATAATCGAGTTGTTATTTTCCTGTTGTTGAATTTAGAAGTTCTTTGTGTATTTTCGATAATAGTCCTTTATCAGATGTGTCTGTTGAAAATAATGTCTCCCAGTCTGTAGCTTGTATTTTCATTCTTTTAAGAGTCTTTTCCAGAGCAGACATATTTATGAAGTCCAGGTTATCAATTATTTTTCTTATGCTTTTGGTCTTCTATCTAAAAAGTCATTGCCAAACCCAAAGTCATCTAGATTTTTTCCATGTTATATTTTAGGAATTTCATAGTTTTTGCATTTTACATTTAGGTCTATAATCCATTTTGAGTTAATTTTTGTGAGAGTGTAAGATCTGTGTCTTGATTCTCTCTCTTCTCTCTCTTTTTTTTTTTTTTTTTGGCTGTGGATCTCCAGCTGCTCCATAACTACTTGCTGAAAAGACTATCTTTGCTCAATTGTGGTTCATTTTCTTTCTTTATTTATTTCTTTACTCTACTGAATATATTTATATGAGTCCTTTTCTGGGCTCTCTATTCTGTTTCATACATTTATTTGTCTAGTCTCTTGCCAATGCCACAGTGTCTTGATAACTGTAGCTTTAATGAAGTTGTGTGATCATTATACAACTTTATTCTTCTTCCATATTGTGTTGGCTATTCAGGATCTTTTGCCTTGTCGTATAAACTTAGAATATCTACAAAATATCTACAAAATAACTTGCTGGGATTTTGACTGGGGTTGCATTAATTCTTTAGGTCAAATTGGGGAGAACTGACATCTTGACAATATTGATCCTTCCTATCCATGAACATGGAAATTTTTGTTAGATTGTTAGGTTTATACCTAAGGATTTCAGTTTTGAGGGTGCTAATGTAAATGTTATTGTATTTTTAATTTCAAATTCCACTTGTTGATTGTTCGTATATAGGAAAGCAATTGACTTTTGTCAGTTGTATCCTGCAGCCTTACTATAATCACTAATTAGTTCCAGGAGTTTCTTTTTTGTCTTTTTTTTTTTGATTTTCTACATAGACAATCATGTCATCTGTGAACAAAGACAAGTTTTATTTCCTCCTTCCCAATATGTGTATTTTTTATTTTCTTCTTTTGTCTTATTGCATTAAGCTAATACTTCCGATACGGTGTTGAAAAGGAGTGGTAGAAGGGAATTCTTGCCTTGTTCCTGTCTTAGTGGAAAAGGTTTGAGTTTCTCATCATTAAGTATGATGTTAGCTGTATTTTTTTTAATATTCTGTATCAAGTTGAGAAAATTCCTTTCTATTCCTAGTTTATTGAGAGTTTTTATTATAAGTAAGTGTTAGATTTTGTCAAATGTTTTTTATGAATTTATTGATATGATCATGTGATTGTTTTTAACCTGTTGGTATGCTATATTACATTAATTGATACTAGAATGTTGAATCAGCCCTGTATACATGGGATAAGTCCTACTTGGGAATGGTATATAATTCTTTTTACACATTATTGGATTCAATTTTCTAACATTTTTTGAAGACTTTTACACCTGTGTTTATAAGAGATATGATCTATAGTTCTCTTGTCTTGTAATGTATTTTTATGGCTTTGGTATTAGGGTAATGCTGGACTCATAGAATGAGTTAGGAAGTATTTCCTCTGCTTCTATCTTCTGAAAAATACTATAGAGAACTGGTAGAATTTCTTCCTTCAATGTTCAGTAGAATTCACCAGTAAACCCATCTTGACCTAGAGCTTTCTGTTTTGGAAGGTTATTGATTATTGATTCAGTCTCTTTAATAGATATGGACCTATTCAGATTATCTATTTCTTCTTATGTGAATTTTGGCACATTGTATGGAATTGGTTCATTTCATTTAAGTTATCAAATTTATGGGTATAGAGTTGTTCATAATGTTTTTAAATTATCGTTTTAATGCCCATAGAGTCTGTGGTGATTTCCTTTCTTTTATTTCTGATATTACTAATATCTCTCTTTTTTTTCCTAGTTAACCTGGCTAGATGCTTATAAATTTTACTGATCTTTTTAAAGAACCATGTTTCATTTTTAAAAAAATTTCTCTATTGATTTCCTGTTTTCAATTTCATAGATTTTTTTTCTCTAATTACTAGTGTTTCTTTTCTTTTGCTTACTTTGGACTTAACTTGCTCTTATTTTTCTAGTTTACTAGAATGAAAACATAGGTTATTGATTTTAGATTTTTCTTCTTTCCTGAGTTATGCATTTAATGTTATAAATTTCCCTTGTACTGCTTTCACTGTACCCTACAGATTTTGATAAGTTGTGTTTTAATTTTCATTTAGTTCAAAATATTCTAAAAATTTCTCTTGAGATTTCTTCTTTGACCCATGTGTTATTTATAAGTGTGTTGTTTACTATTCATGTATTTTGGAATTTTTTTCATTTATTTTTCTGTTATTGATTTCTACCATATTTGTTACTATTTTCTATTCATTGCCCTTATTCTTTGTTCCTATATTTGTCTCTCACTCTTTTCCTGTCTTTTATGGTTTTAGTTGAACATTTTATATGATTCCATTTTCTCTCCTTTTTCTTTTTTTTAAAGCATATCAATTATACTTGTGCTATATGTGACTATATATGTGAATGTATTCCCCCCAAATTCATATTTTGAAATGCTAACACTTTGAAGTAATGGTATAAATAGTAGTAGGTGGGGCATTTGGGATGATTAGGTCATGAGGGTGGAGCCTTCATGAATGGAAATAGTGCTAGGCCATCACCCTATCATGCTGGCGCCTTGATCTCCAGTCATGCTGGCATTTTCAGCCTCCAGAACAGTGGGCAATAAACTTCTGCTGTTTATAAGCCACTTGTCTGTGGTATTTTGTTATAGTAGCTCAAAGAGACTAAACTGCCTTTTTTTTTTTTTTTACTTTTTTTAAGGTGGTTTCTTTCGAGTTTGTGATATGCATTTCTAACTAACCCAAGTCCATATTCAAATAGCATTATATTACTTCACAGGTAATATAAAGGCCTTACTATATAAAAAAATATATATATACATACATATGTATTCAATTATGTATGTGTATATATATACATATACATAATTGAATACATTATTGATACTATTATTTTGAATAAGTTGCTGTAAGATCAATTAAGAATAAAAAAATAAAAGTTTTTATTTTACCTTCACTTATTCCATCTCTGATGCTCTTCCTTTCTTTATGGAAATCTTAGTTTCTGATGTATATCATTTTCCTTCTCTCTCAAGAATTTCTTTTAACATTTCTTGAAAGGCAGGTCTACTGGCGAAAATTTTTGTTTGTCAAAGAAAGTCTTTGTTTCTTCTTCAATTTTGAAGTATAATTTTTCAAGTTAGAGAATTTTCAGTGGATTTTTTTTCATTCAGCACTTTAAATATTTCACTTCACTTTTGTCTTCCTTGCATAGTTCTTGAGGAGAAGCCAGATGTGATTTTTATCTTTGTTCTTCTGTAGTTAAAGTGTTTTATTCTAGCTTACTTCAAGATTTGTTTTTAATCTTTCATTCTCTGCAGTTTGTTTATGATATGTCTAGGTATAGAGTTTTTGGTATTTATCCTGCTAGGTGTTCTTCGAGCTTCCTGGATTGGTGGTTTGATATCTATCATTAATTTTGGGTAAATTATCAGCCATTATTGCTTCAAATATTTCTTCTGTTTCTTTCTTTTTCTTCTCCTTCTGGCATTCCCCGTATCTTACTCTTTTGCAGTTGTCACATATTTCTTGGAAGTTCTTAGATAGTCCTTTTTTTTTCCCTTCCCCTTGCTTTTCCATTTTGGAAATTTCTATTGAGAGTTCCTCAAATTCATTTCTCAGCCGTGTGCTGTCTACTAACGAGCTCATCAAAGGCATTCTTCATTTCTGTGACAGTATTTTTGATCTGTTGTATTTTTTTTAATTTTCTCTTAGAATTTCCATCTCTCTACTTACATTGCCTATGTTCTTCCATGCAGTCTACTTTATGCATTGTAGCCCTTAGCATATTAACCATAGTCCTTTCAAATTCTGGCTCCAATAATTCCAACATCCATGCCACATCTGAGTCTAGTTCTGATGCTCATTCTTTTCAAAGTTTCTTTTTATCTTTTAGGATATCTTGTAAATTTTTGATAGCTGTACACGATGATGTATTGGCTGGAAGGAACTATGGCAAGTAGGGCTTTAGTGATGTGGAGGTAAGTCATAGGGGAAAGGGTAGTGCTCCATAGTCCTATAATTAGGTTTGAGTCTTTTAGTGAGCCTATGCCTCTGGGCTGTGATCTTTACAATTGCTTCTCAGTCTCCCCACCTGCTTGGTGGGACATGATGGCTAGAGTGGGCTGGAGTTGGGTATTTCCCTTCCCCCAGATCAGTTAGGATCTGATAAAACCCCAATATTTTTGGCTCTTTAAATAGTTTCTCTTGAGGACAGACCGTTTTAAGAAAAACAGAATTCTCTGGGCATATTTCTCAATGGTTCCTTCTTCCCTCTACCTGCCAAAAGTATGAGAATTTTTAAATTTGATATTAACTGTAAGAACCTTATCCATCTTTTGGAGGGAAGACTCACAAAAGTGTGGCCCCCCCATGACTGAGTCCCCCTGGAGTTTTTTATCTCTCACGGTTGTTCATACTGAACCTCCAGCAATTTCTCAGTTATTGTTCAGGTTTTTCTAACCCTGTACTGGTTCCTGTGGAGGTTTCTGCTCTGGTAAGCTGTGATTTTCTGTATCTTACTGTCTATCTTTCCAGTGTCTGAGGCAGCAGTTTGCCCTATGACCTTACTTCTCTGATTTATTAGGAGTGACAGCTTCTAAGCTCCTTGTACGCGGGACTAGAAACCAAAAGTCCTGTGGACTTTTTAATTACCTGCTGGAGTCACACACAGCTACTTTTGACTGTATGTTTCAGGCAAAGATGACTCACTGTATTTTGAATACGATGCAATTTAAAAATTATAATCTATGTTGGAACTTCAATAAGAGTTCATTAGATACTATGTGAGTTTGGATTAAAATATCAAAAAAGATTTCTCATATAAATTAATTGCTGCAAGAAATGATCAAACTTAATTTATCAAAACAATAAAAAACAAATTGGATAAATTTAATCATTTCTATTTTATTAAGAACCAAGCATATATAGAAATATGAAACATCATTTATTTTACTTTTTTTTGCTGTAATATGTAGTATTAAAAAATACCCATTTAAAAAAGTAAAATGATATATTTATATCATTTTTAGGCTCACATAGTCATCAAATATCATAAATCATGTTGGATCATTATGCTTCGTACAGACTCAGAGCTTTCCCCAGCTCCTGCCCCCTTTTTTCATTCATAACTCAATAGTTAATTCTCATTTCATAAGACTTTCTCTTTAATAAATGGAAGAGAAACATCACTGCACATTTTATAGCAGTTGCATTTTTTCTAAATTAGACTGCTCCAAGAATTAATTATTTCATTGTGTAGAGCTTCCCTCCTGATATTTTTAAAAATGGGAGCCAAAGTTTGTGTTCTCTGAAGTATTTCATCATTTCGTTTTGTTCAGATGCTTTGAAATGTCTGAAAATTAAAAAACATTTTAATGTAAAATGTCTTTATTTCAGTCATGGACACATTTAATAGTAATATTAAATAAGAAGTAAACTGCAATGTCCCAAATCTGTGCTGAAGTACATGACTGTATAACTGCATAGACTAGAGGTAGGTGGATGACATTCATGTCAGGTGATTTCCCATGCTTTTCTGGGTATAGTCTGCCTTTAATCGCATGCATAATATATAAAATTACATATAATTGTATAATATAATTTTAAATAATTACAGATTTCATAATATATTATATATATCCAGTTGGGAATTTTATTCATCTTTAGTTTATTTATTTGGGACTTTTATTCATCTTTAATTTATTTATTTTTTGCCTGCAGAATAGCTGTTGCTGACTCATGGAACGCTGTTTCATCAGCGATTAGGAATCTTCTCCTCATGGTGTGAACACCCAGAGAGGTTTATTTTGATGATGTGATTTATTTGTATCCTTAGAAAGCTTTACTCAGTTAAAACACATTTTATATATGTGTGTATAAAATATGTTACTGGGTTTAGCTATGATTCTTTGAAGTAGAGAAATAAATCTCTCTGCATTGAGATTTAGTTAAGCTCTGAATTTTCTCAACTTCTTCTCTGACTTGTTTCTTGATTTTCTTGCCTCTAATTTGATAAATAATACTGGGCTCATGGTTACCCATTTATCTGTTATGCATTTATTTGAAGTTCTGCAGGGCAGGTATCTGATGATATGTGTAGAAAAGCCTGGGCCTTTCAGAAAAAAAGTCTTTCTATTTGACTTATTCTACTTCAAATGGTTTAGTGTTCATCACATCTTTTTCAGGGGAGAGTTTGGAAGGTTTCCTCATCTCTTACCATGGGGGCCAGGGTCAAAGTAGACGAGCATGCCTAGTGTCCATTCAGCATGCACTTTGCTCCAGCCTCTTCCTTAGCTGTCCAGACCCTGTGTCTTCCCCTCTGGAAGCCAGTCTGTGTGGGAAGACACAGAGAGAAGTTTACAAAGGACTGCAGCCCAGGTCTGAGTCCGTCAGTTAAGCCTTTTCCCTCCAGCCCTCAGCACAGCATGGGTTGCATCTTATCCAGGCCACACGGCAGAGAGATGGCCCTTGTGAGCAGATGAAGGCAGTCATGCCCCTTGCGTGCATCTCCTCCTCTATCCAACTTTCTTCCAACAAAGGAGGGGAAGAATGGGAAGCTCTTGGTGAAGACAGACTAAATTCTAAAGTCCTGTGAATTAATGATCAACAGAGTAGTTGCATTTTTTTTTCTTTCAGGATGAATAAGTATTAGTTAGAGTTGTTGGATGAAATGAATCTTTATTTCTACCTCTCTCCAACCCCACCAAGTAGGCTTGTAACATGAAAAATTGTGCGGCTGGTTTTAGGATCCTGAATATGCATGTAGTCAATATGTAACTCTCTGGTCTATGGAGAAGACTTGAATAACAGTATCAAGTTATAATTTATCACTCAGCTGTATAATATTTAGCTACATATGATCAATTAAATTACCCAATCTGACAAAAAAATCTATAGGGTGGGACTTATAAATAGCTAATATATTGTTATAATGCAGAGAATCAAAATACTGTATTTCTTAGGTACACATTTCTGGTATTGTGGTAGATACAACATTCCTGATTCACGTATTTCTTCAGGTTTGAAAAATACCAGAATAACATTCCCCTCTGCTCACCACCCCTCCATTTCTTTTATTTTTGTGCACATCAAGGTTTTTTGTTTGTTGTTCATTTATTTTGAGCATAGGAAGACCCAGAGTTGCTGACATATGAGAAGGAGCTTGTTTTGACAGAATTTCCAGATTAGTTCAGTGGAAGAATTTCATGAACTCTGATGAGTGAGATACTTTTTTTTTTTTTTAAATTCTGGGATTTCAGCAAACATTGTAAGAATTTGAATGTACATCTCCAAGTTAAGTAATTTTTGTGTTATTCTTCCCTTTCTGGGATATACAAAATCAGGCATAAACAAGTCCCTGAATAAAAATGCCAGTGGTTTTTGGCCTCAGAGTCCCAAACCAGTGGAAGTCACTGTGATTCAAACCCTGCCGTGTCCTCCTTTTTGCTGGGTGCCTTGGCAACCAGGCACTTTCCTGATGCCCTGGTCACCCCCACTGGCTCCAGCCGCTTTGCTCTGGCTCCTCCCTGTCTGCACACGATGGGGCAGGCATCTCCGAGCCTTCCAGTCTCTTCTCCCCATTAGCTTCCAGGGGTTGGATAGAGGCTCTATGAGTGCATTTCCCAGTGCCACACCGGAAAACTCATCTCTCTTTGTCAGATAAGACCCACAGGGACTTAAGCATATTCCTCCCCAAGAGTAAATTTTCTGCCTCCAAAGGACACCTTCCATCAGAGTTTGGGGAGCTGCTTATACTCTTTCATTGGGAGTGTTATTTCTTGGGTGTAGAGGTCCAGCTCTCCGTCCAGCCATGTTTTCAAGATTTCTCCCAAGGAGCTAATGAGGCTTCAATTAAAAAAAAAAAAAAGAAATTCAAGTATCCAGATTAGGAGTCTCCTTTTGCTGCAGTCGAAGCTGTCTTGTTTATAACTGGTGACTGAAAAGATCCTGTGTGTGTCTTTGACAATAATCCCACAAATGTCAATATCAATCACCTGTTTCCCTGGGGCTAGTAGCAACGCATGTTTTTGTTACCATGTTTCTGAACTATGTCCTGGAGGGAACGAAATTCAGATTAGTCTCCATAAGTCATCCATACTTGTTTGTAGTGGTTTACACTACACATATAGTAGGTATTTAAAAATTCATTTTGCCATCATTTTCAGTTTCTCAATGCTATTGAGTCATTCATTTTTTTCATTCAGTAACTAGGTGTTGAACACTCACTACGGTGATTGCACTGTGCTCTGTGCTATGGACACCACAGTGAATGAGATGGACATGAACTTGACCTCACGGTCTTGTTGGCTAGTGATTGTAAATCATATAAGTAGTTAACTTCATCATAACTGCCCATCTCAACTTAGGAATGATTACCTTGTTTAGACCCAGCACTTCTGGATACTTTCAAGATGAGAACAAATATAATTTTTAAAGTACAGATGTCAAATAATTCAGAGAGTTGCTGGTATATGTTATGTGACCTTTTGAGAAATGTTAATTTGTAGTATGTTTTAGTATTTGGCAGTAGCTGTGAGAACTGTAAGAACTGTATCTGCTTATTAAGGTAAAATGGTTAATTGTGAGTATAATATGCTTGTTTTGTATAAAATGCAAATAAAATATCAAGAATACATTTGATTGTTTTGAGAAGTCAACATAAAAAGGAGAATGTTAATGTTGTAGGGACCTGGAGAATGTCTTATCTCATTCTCTCATTTTATAGAGAGGAAATGAAGAGGGGAGAGACAGTATTGGGTCACCCCTCTCCTCTGCTTCACACAGAGGGTTTAATTGAGATCAGCTGAGGCCGAATGGCCTTACCGCTGGCTCCAACTATAAAGAGAATTGCAGAGGATAACAAAAACTTAGAAGACGAAGCTAGGTTTTCTCTAGAGAATTGGTCCAATGTGAAGCCTTGTTGTCCAGGACAGCTTAGAGGCAAAAGCCTGTTAAAGAGATGTTACTTTAGGCTGGCTTGAGATTTCTAGGAAGAGGACACTGACAATTTTGAAACCCAAAAGAATAAGGAGACCAAGGGTTGTTTGCAAAAATTTCACTCTGTAGGTAATTAATTGAATTTCCTTGGGAATTTTAGCCTTTTAAGAATAAACTGCAAAATGTTTGAAAGAGAAAGAATGGCTAAAATACATTTATTAAAAGCCAGTTATCCATTTCATTAATTCTAAGTCACAATTGATTTTAAATGCTCCATTATTTTACATACCACTAAGAAGGAAAAATCACTGCCTTTAGCACTATGATACAATGCTTTCTCATTTAGGGTTTATTTTACACTCATTTAAAGTCTTTGGACTTAGAAGTAGTTTTTTTTTTTTCTCCTCTCATCTATCACCCTTTTGCCTACAGAAAAAAGGAAAATATAAGGAACTAAGTTATTAAGTTACTCTAAAGCTTCTTCATGCCACTTCACGTCACTTAAAGTTCAGTTCTGTATCCCTTTTCATTGATTGTCAGCGATGTCCATGTTTGTGTATGTATCAGTCATTTCCTTGGAAGACATTGGAGGCTTGTCATTTGTTAAAAGAATCTATGAGAGAACCAAAAGCCAATGGTGTCAATACTTTACCTGGCTTTGACTCCCAGGTCAGGCAGGAATGCGGCTGATCACGTAGTTACCACTCCAAACCCGTGCCCCTCAAACATTTCCTGGTGAGCTCTTTACAGAACTACATTTCTAATTTTCTGGGATTTTTTTTTTCCCAAATTGCTGATGTTTGGTCATGCCTGGGTACTCTATCGTGATTGCCACAGGGTAGAGATTGACAGACACCACCTCTGAGACACATCCTGAGTGTGGATTTCAGACAGTAAAACATAAAGAAGAGTGACTCTCAGAACTAATGAAAATATGGCACTAAAAGACTCCTGGCCTTTACTGCTTTTCTTCCTTTGGTGTTTGACCTGTTTTGCAGACAAAGTAAAGTAGCTGCTTTGTTCAGTTATTGTAAGTAATTGAGCTTGGGGTTGTGTATAGTACCTGCCCCTGTTTCTCTTGGTCAGCATTTCCTACGTTCCCTTTTCAGAACTCGAGTGATCTCTGAGTTCTTAGTAGGGGTTCTGGGTGGAAGGTATTCTGTGTTTACAGAAGTTTGGGAGATGCCATCCACCACATTTCTGTCTTGGAGAAGCACAATGACAGTGAGGATATCAAAGCTTCTGAAAAGTCCTACAGTGAAGAATCCATTTAAATGTTTACCTCTGGGTTCTCAAACTTCTGTGACTATAAAAGTCTCCCCCCCCACTTTTTAATGAGCGTGCTCTAGCCGAGTTTGAGAGATTCTCCCTAGGATATTTTGGTGCTCAATCCTAGTAGCTGGCCAGACCCCCGCCACTGGCCTTCATTGTGGTGCTCACACTTATTACTAAATCATGATGGCGGCTGTACGTCAGGGGAAGGGCATGTCCACAGAAGAGCTAACAACTCCCTCGGGATTTTCCAAGTTCTCCAGCAGCAAAAGACTGTACATCATGCTGAAGATTTCCAAAGCCGCTTCTCCGCCCAGGACAGAATCTGGGGCTAACCCGTGTCAGTGTCTCCCATGCCCTTCAAGCTGCACGTGTCCTAAAAGGAACTCATAATATCCACAGCCCCCCCACCTGTTTCCTGGGTTCTCTCTCATGGTTAAAAAGCAGCCAGGAGATAAAGCCCCATTAAGACATAGCCCATCCCCTGACTTAGTGCCCCACAGATGGCCCCCAACTCCTATAAATTCAAACCCAGGGATCTCCAGCCTGGGCCTTTCCCCGTCCGCCCACCGTTGCCTTAATTCAGGCCCTCGTTGACTCCCACTGGACTATTGGTGCCTCTGGAACTCTTTTTGCTGGGATCCTTGCTGCCTGATTGTTTCCTTACAATCACATCACGCCACTCCCCCTCATAAAAAAAATCCTCTAGTTTCCATGGAATGAAAGTGTCCAGCATAACCCAATTGGAAATCATTAGAGGGATTGCTTAAAAAGAAAACTGCATATATATTTATGGTAGAATCCTATGCAGCCACTGAAAAAATTGCACTTGTTTTGTTTTTGTATTTCTTGATATGGAAGACAGTTCAGGCTATACTTTCAAGTGAAAAAAATCAGATTACAAAATAGTGTGTATCATAGAATCCTCACTAAGGATACATATATATCTTACATATGCATATAAGAATTATGGAAGGATGTAAAAATGCTAAAAGTTGTTTATCTCTTGGCATTGGGATCACCAATGGTTTTTTATTAATTTTTCTCTTTTGCTTATGTGTTTTGAATTCTTTTAATAGTGAAGCTGTATGCTTTTAAAATTAAAAAAATACAGATGATTTGAAAGATGTCCTCCGTGCAATTTTCCCTGAAGTTACTCTTGCCAGTACTCACTACGCTCAGGCTCTGTTACTCAGAGGCCTCTCAGGGAACAGATCAAGCTGTGCTTACATCTGTTCCCTATTCTGTACTGTAAACTCCTTGAGGACAGCGGCTACATCCTATTTATCTTGTAACCTGATATTTAGCCCAGTCTGGCCCTCAGTGAGTGTCTAGTAAATGTTTAATGAATAATGGAGACTGTCTTTGTATTGAAGAAGGCTAGAATTAAGGCTCTTTACTTGCTGGTGCACGTGTGTGTGTGTGTGTGTGTGTGTGTGTGTGTGCCACTGACGCTGAGCCCTGTTCTAGGCATGTTACATGTATCACCTGTGAGGTAGATAATATGACTGTTCCTGCTGTTACAGGGTGTACACGCAGGCTGGGAGGTAAGATCTGCCCGTGGATTTGCTCTGAGCTGCGTATGCATCATTCGTATACCCCTGCTTTTAAACGTTATTACACTGTCTCCTGGGCTCCACTGTTACCACCCAGCACTTGGAAACAAAGGCATTTCACCAGAGCACAGGCCCAGGAGTCACTGGGCTCCTGATGCAGGGAAGGATAGTCCCGATTGGAGTGGAGACCCCTTCAAAGCCAGCACTGTTCCTGACCTCCGGTTGCATCAGAGCTGGCTCTGTGCATGGAAACTGATGCAAGGTACCAGGTCGACATGCTGCGTCTGTGTCTTACTTACGTTGGCTCTCGAAGGTGTGGGCCTGGCATGTCTAGTTCCTGAGTCCTAAGTAGAAAGGAAAACATTAGCAAAGCAAACATGTAAGCCTAGAATTTTCTGATCTGATTCAATCTAGAATCCTTTATTGCCTTGTCCTGAATCAGCAAAGTGCCTCTGTATGTGAAAAAGCGAGCACAGTGAGAAGACGGAGTTGCTCTTACCTTTCCATGTATTTGGGGGTGTTGCTTGGGTCCCCCAGATCTCAGGATCCTGAGCAGCCCATTGGAAGAGGCAAGTGGTTTCCAGCCGGTGGGAAAAATAATGGCTCCGGTATTACTCTCACTCTCAGCAGCATCTGTGACGTCCCCTCACCTGACTTGCTGTAGGGTCACCAGCCATCCGGGTTTGCTTGAGACCGAGGGGTTTTTCTGCAGCTTGGGGCTTCCAGCGTGAAAGCTGGGCTAGCTGGCCACTGACCGCCTCACTCCCGCATCATCTTGTTGGGCAGCTCCTCCTTGCCCTTTCCAACACACACACACACACACACTACAAATACTATAATGCTGTTTACTTTTTTTTTTCTCTTCAGATTTTCTGTTTCTGGGAGACAAGCCTATCTAGAGATACTGGGAGGCCTTTGCCCAAACTCGTTTTTGCAAGGCAACCTGCCTTTACATTGAAACAGGCTGAGAAATGGGGCTAAGTGTTTCTAGAGATTCCTTTCCACTTGAGCCTACTCTTTTCTCATTAAAAATTAATACACTTTAAGAGGTATGGAAAATAAAGAGAAGTATAAAGACAGACAGACCACACACTCACGTAATCCTACCAGCATCCAGGGATAACTGCTGTAAGCGTTGGGATATATTTCCTTTCAGTTTTTATTTTTTTTTTCTGTATAGACAACCTTTCTGTGACTTATTTTCACATGTCATAGCTACCTTCAATACTCATTCCAACCAAATTATCTTCATAAAATTATTTGTGGGAGTAAGGACAGCCTAGGATGATTTATTTCATCCTATATTCCTAAGATACGGCCCTGGACAGATGCCCAAGGTGTAACATAAAAGCTCTACCAAGGACTCCAGAATCAGGTAATTAAATCCTTAACAGAGGTAAGCAACCATTTTTGAGGTTTATAGGTGAAGGAAAGCAAGAGAAGTTGCAGAATATTTAACTGAGAACCACAACAGCCTTGGAATATTTCATTATAAGATTGCAGAGCTAATTCCATAATTATTATCAGTATATGAGTATTTCTTATGTGAAAGAGAGTGATAAATTACTCCCTGTACCTCTAGTGAACAGTCAGACAAGAAGAAATGAGTCTTGGGCATAGTGTGAAGGATTTAGGCTAGATAATAAGAAAAGTTATTAACTACCATAGTGGGTTAGAGACAGTCTAAGAAATCTTCTCTGAAAGTCTTTAAAAACGATAGAGATTTTCCTATCAAGGAAGGATTAAGTGTGGGCCTGCCCAACGTAGACAAATAAACTAACCTGTCAGGGTCTCAGCCAGCCCTCAGGTTCTGTGATTCTGTATATAATAAAGAGCACACACAAAATATGTAAAATTGATTTTTATTTCACATTTTCCTTTGAGAAACAAAGAAAAATAGATAGTGATATTTTAAAAGTTTGAGTTTAATTTTCAGATGGTTGTGAAACAACATGTTGCCCTGGGGCTGGGGAGTAACGTCAGAGGAAGGCCACTGGAGGGTGACGAAGTTGACTTTCATTATTTTTCCAAATTGCGTTCTTGTTGCTTTTCCCTGAAACTTTAAAATAGGTTCATTTAGTTTAGTAAATGTCTTGGCTGGGATTTGAAGCCCTATTTGTGTTTCAAGGGATTAAACCAAATCTGCACGGCTTGCAACACCACGGGTAACTTCCGGCCTTTGCTTCTTCATGCCTGTGATGTTGATCATTCTTAATTGTTAACAACGTTCAGCCCAGCACTCCTGATATTTTCTGCTGGTCTTTTTCTCTCCTGCACATTCATGCAAATAGTGTATTCATTGTAAATATGGTCCATGGAGAAAGCATCCCTTTCTATGCAAATTGGCAGCTCAGGGAATAGTTGGGAGCTTACAATGTCACTGAAAGTCACACAAATCAATTGGCGAACATTACTTTCTGTGATTATCTTGTTTTTGCACTTACGTTTTTAATTTTGACAGTTTAAGTGTATTTGGGGTTCACGGTAGTGAAAGGCCAAGTAGAATGTGGGGCAGGTCACCGCTGAGATCCCCGTTGCTTGGCTAATGAGGTTTTCTTTGGACTGTTGGTGTCATTTAATCTCATTAAGATTAAAGAGAGATACTTTAGAACAAAACAAATGAACAAATATTTATTGGGCGCCTGCAATGTACCAGGGACATACTAGGTGGAATGGGGCATAAAAATTAGAAGCACTTGCTTTCAGGAGCTTTACTATCTAATTAACAAGGAAATAAATAGGAATAAAATAAGAATATAGACCACACAGGGAATGGTGCCACCAAACCGGACATGACTGCATGTCAGTTGAATTATCCGAGTGAAGATGACTTGATTTTGGAAAGAAAACCGTGTCGGGCTCCTTTCCTTCAGGTTATAAGCTGTAAGTTGGTCTCAAAGGCCTTGGCTAAACAGAAAAGGGCCTTTCAGGATAGCAGGTTAATGTGTGTAAAGGCTGCCTGGGAGAAAGCAAAAGGTATGTTTAGGAACCAAGGAAGATATTTTGGTTGGAAAGGAAACTTGGAGCAGGAGAGTAGTGGGAACGTCTGGAGACTGGTTCTCGGTTAATACCAAGTGAATTCATTTTCTATTGCTTTGTAACAAATGATTGCAAATTTAAGAGTTTAAGACAGTGCCCATTTATTATCTCGTAATTCTGTAGGTCAGTAGTCTGGGTAGGTGCAATTAGATTCTCTGTTTAGAGCCTCACAAGACCAAAATGAAGGGGCCAGCTGGGCTTAGCTGGAGATTCTGGAAAGAATGCGTCCAAGCTCACTCAGATTGTTGGCAGGATCCAGGCCCTTGTGGTTGCAGGAGTGACATCCTGGTTTTCTTGCTGACTGCCGGCCAGGTCCCATGCTCACCGCCTGGATAGCACACTCAGGTCCTTTCTCGTGTTCCTTCCATCCCTCATGTTAAATCTCTCTCCCTCTTCTTATCTCCCTTACTTCCTTTTCTGCCCCCAGCTGAAGAAAACACTTTGTTTTTAGAGCTCTCCTATGATTAGCTGCGGCTGTCCCACATAATCTCCTTTTTGGTCAATTCAAGGCCAACTGCTTAGGACTTTACGTGTACAAAATCTCTTTCTCCGTGTAATGTAACAGCATCATGTTCTTAACACAAGGAGATGGAGACGGGGGGTCAGCTTAGAACTCTGCCCATCACACCGAGCCTCTAACACGACATTGCCATGTCCCTTTCTGTTGCCTAAGAGCTCCAATGTGTGAGGAAAAAGTGCTGAGTTTAAATAGTGGCAGGGATATGGCGGAATTTGGCACTTTTGTCAACTCTGTTTTATTTTCAATCAAATAGCCTTTTCATGGAGGAAAAATGAACATGTAAGGAAAGTTCTTAGATAGCCTTCCATTCATCTTTCAAGGTTATAAGCATGTGAAAGGCTTCCTTATGCCCATAAAGACTTTGGCAGCATTACTGACTTGACCTAGATGGGAAGACAAACTTCAAAGAGTAAGAAAAATTCCACTGAGGGTGTGTATACTATTCATAAATCCTTTTTTTCTTTCTCTGGCCCAAGTATCCTTATATTTGTTACATTTTTTAAAGCATCATGTCATTCCACAAAAAGTACAAAATCTTACTTCAAGGGAGAGGCAGTAGAACTGCTGTCAGAATTTAGTTAAGAAAAAATAACTCTAGATGCTTATAACTAAAATTTACCACGCCAATGGTGTTCTCTATTCCAACATAGCTGTAACGTGTTGACTCCTTCAAGGAAGAAATCATGTTTATTTATATCTCTCACTGAGTCATTGCATCCACTCTGAAGTTGGATAGTCATCCGAGTGGGCAGAGGAAAAGGGGAAGGCTGAGTACTTAGCACAGAAGAGCAGGGAAACAGCTTCTTGTACACTATCCTTGGAATCAGTTGCCAGTGCAGTGTACCCAGTTGCAGGCAAACAGGATAAATCCTGCCCGTCAGCACAATCAGCGCTGCGACTGGCTCTGGGCAGAGCACGGCGCAGGGCGTTCCTGGGATTTTTCAAAATTGTTTAAGTCCTTTTAGACTATGAAAGTAGCTCTTTCCCTTCCTCAGGGTTGCTTAACTTCATTTAGGAAGAGTGTTAAGACCTTTCTCATAATCTGTGAATCCCATGCTAATGGATGAATGCAAATATTATTATCACCTTCCATTGACAGAGGACTCCATTGTTACAATAGAGAAAAGTGTTAATCCTTTTGTAATTAATGCCTTATTGGGGTCTGCACAGGTCAAGGATGTAGGTGGATTTTGGTAAATTAACTTTGAAGTCCTTTCCTTAACCCTCATTTTTCTTTTATCTTAAAAAATAACCATTGCATATAACTTTGTTCTTTTTCTTTGACCAATGATATAAGACGTAGTTGATATGCTGAAATGAAACCAAGCTGGACAAAAGGTGAGTATGAAGGACACATGGCTCTTAATACAGTGCTTCTGAACAAAACATGCAGGAGGATCTAACAGAGAGACACGAGCATGCTCAGGTGGGAAAATCAGCCATGAGTATAATAACTTGGAATTATTATACTAGTCTCTCCAAAAGTGATCAGGGAGAATGTTTCTTCTAAATTCTGTCACTGACAACATGTATCTTAAACCCAAATGGAAGCTAAAACCCAACATGTTAAGTAATGAGCTCATCAGTTCACAACTATTTGTTCTGTTAAGGATTGCGTGACAGAAGAAAAACATAAAATGCATCTTTCCCTCTTGGTTGCAACATGCAGTTGGAAAGACATGAAATCGATAAAGAGCTTGATGGTGTGTTTCAGTCCATGAGTTTTAAGCATGGCTCTGACATGCTCTCTCAAGTGTCTGGAAGGTGCCCAGGAGAAGCGGGCATGAGTGGAGCTCACTGACGAGCAGAATCTTGGTAGGCGGGTACCATATAAGGTGGGCTTAGCAGGCCGGGGAGTAGCCAGGGCAAAGTCATGATCACAATAGCTTTGTGATAATTGACAGCCTTACATGTATGTGTATAGATGGCACACATGAATGAGCAGTATGGGCTTTGCATCCAGGCAGAGCTTGATGTAAATCCAGCACCATCACTTATGAAATGACCTTGGACAAAATAGTTAATCACTGGCCTTCAGTTTCCCATCTGTGAAATGGGAGCAAAAATAGTGATTACCTAAAGGTTGGGAAGAGGCTTGAATGAGAAGGTATTTAGAAAGCACTTAGAATGTATCTGGCATGTAGTAAATATTCAATGTCATTTAGCGTGCTATTGTTATTATTATGTAAAAATAATTATGGAAATGATCAACCAAGAGCTCCAACTAGCTCTTGAATAGAATAAAATACCCAACCACTATTGAATGTTTACTGCATGCCAGACTTGACGTGTCTTACCTTGTGTGCTACTCACCTCAGTGCTATGGGGTACGGAGTATTACTCTCCCCATGCTGCATTTGGGGAAAGCAGAGCGAGGAGAGGCGTGGTGACTTGTGCAGTCACACAGTTTGTAAGAGACAGAGCTGGGATTTCCCCCCGGGCAGTGTTGGGGCTGGTATCTGGCTTTTGGTCACCATTCTGTACCACCCAGGACTCCATCTTCATAACTGGGGCTCTAACCCAATTAAGATCCTCCTGCTCCTCAGGAAGGCGGGAGGCTATCAGTCATCAATCTCCCAGTCTGCAGAGAGTGTACTGTGCCTGTCCCGTTGTGGTGCGCCAGCCTCAGCCTCAGGGAGAGGACAGCAGGATGCTCAAAGTTGTTTTTTTACGAAAGATGTCTGTTCTTTTTTAATTATGTCAGTAAGCTGTAATGGTTTCAAATACCTTTAAGAATTAGGTAGTTTGTTCCAGAATAAGAATTTATCTTAGGAGATACAGAATTTTCTTCAATAAAAATTTAAAATAGTTTAAAAAAGGGCAGTGGAGGGAATACTGTAATATACACCAATTCTACAAGGCTCATGGCCCTGTGTACAGTCTGTTGATTTACTGCTGGTCCTAGAAAAGTTTCAGGAGCCAATTAATGAACATCTATGCTGAGTATTTACCACACATCAGCTACCGAGTAAGGCAAGGCGGTCTCTGATTCCTAAGGAGTGGCCCATCTAGTTGAATGCACAGACTACCAGAAGAGAGCTTGGTGTATGGATTACACACAGACCCAGAACTGAAACACAGGTCCATTGCTTACTGGCTGTGTGACCCAGGCTTCGATGTTTCTGAGCTTTGGTTTCCTTATTGGTAAAGTGGGGATAATACCGCCTAACTCCCAGGGTCGTTAGAACTGAGTAAACTGAGGTTATATCTGCTAAGCACCTGCTGTCTGGAAAACAGCTAATTCTCCTTAAATGGTATCTATTATGATTATGATTAATATTACTTTGACATCCATACATAACCAGCCATTATGAATATATCAAACTGGAGGTGCAAACCATCACTGCATTAAGTTCAGAGGGGCGAGAACAATGGGATGGAGTGTTCAGAAGTGATTTTCTGAAAGAAATGGAGTTTGAGTTATTATTTTCCTGAGTGGTTTCTAAAAGAATCCATCCCTAATTTGTTAGGAGTAAAGGGTCCTGAGGTCAAAGACGTTTAGGCACCACTGGCTGCACAGGTTAAACAGGCTTCTTCACTGTGTGATTGCTCAGAGCCTTTTTATCACAAATACATAATAATAACTCTCCAGATGGGAAACTCAGTGTGCCATGTTTCTCAGGCATATTTATCTTTCTGTTCTATCATGGAGTTCCTACAGGCTAGGGCGGGGGAGCGAATTCTGGGAGATGTGAGGTGAGCCCATGTCTAGAGGATGCGCTGGCAGACTCCCGGGTGGAGATGGGGAAGGAAGGGCATGGAAGGAGCAGAGGCAAGAGTGTGAGCTATGGGAGGTCAGGCTGGAAGGGTAGATTGGGGCTATTTTGCCAAAATGGGGAATGAGTGGAAAGTTTGTTGTTTTGTTTCATTTTTAGAAGTTTTGTTTTTTGGGGGAAGATTAATCTGTCAGCGTGGTCCAGAATGGTCAGGATGAGCTGAGCCTGCGGCAGGAAAGCCTGTCAGAGGGTTTTGTGTGAGTCCAAGCAGGGGATGACCAGGTTCTTCCCAACCTTGTCCTTCTATTCTGAAGTCTCAGCTGATGACAGCACGGTGACTGCTCTGCTTGGGCTCCGTCGCTGCCAAGTGTCCGGCTTCATCAAGGGCACCCCGCATCTGTACCAGGTCTCCAAGGCAACGCCGTCATTAACTCATGCATGTGCCTTATAACATTTCTGTTGCTCTGAGTCAGTCTTTTGCTTCAAAATCATTTAAAATGAACATTTTAACCTGTGGAGACATTCACCGTTAGACTTTCACAGCTGGCCGATCTAAAGCTTGCAGAAACCACAGCCCTTTATGGCACATTTCATGTTTGCATGTCCGTCATTTGAAATGCCTCCCGGGCTATATTGGCAGCTGACCAGGCTGACTGCACAAATAGGATGGCCTCCCAGCCTTCGTGGCATTTCCTCCTTGAATCATCAAAGAAACAAAATTGGAGTTTTTTCAGCATGTAAAAAATTAAAAAGATAACTGCAAATACTAACTACTGTATATAAAACAGATAAACAACAAGGTCCTACTGTATAGCACAGGAAACTGTATTCAGTACTTTGTAATAAACTATAATGGAAAAGAATCTGAAAAGGAATATATATGTATATATGTATATAAATGTGTACATATGTATATACACGTGTATATATATAAAACCGAATCACTATGCTGTACACTAGAAATTACACAACATTGTAAACTGACTATACGTCAATAATAAATAAGAATAAGTAAATAAATAAGATAACCAGAGAGAGAGCTGATAAGTCACAGGTTACAGTTGCTGGAAATCCCAGCTAAGAAGGTCTCAAGGACTGTCTGATGATCTGCATAGAAAGAGCCATCACTGCTTTTCTTGCGTCTTCTCTCTCTCTCCACGTTCCCCCCGTCTCTCCATCCTTATATTATTGGGATTAGTGGGTCAATGCCTGGTGAGTAATAGATGCTGCAGGAGCTCCCTGTCTTCTCCCTTACTTCTTCATTCACTTTGACCTTGACCTGGAAGATATCCTTCCACCAGGCAGGAATTTTCAGTAAAAGTGTTGCACTTGGCAATAGCAACAGTTTGATCACCTGGCTATTTGGTGTGAGTTGCTTTTTTAAAATGATACGGAGAATAATTTATTTATATTTCCTTGTTTAGCAAGTGAGAGTGAAATAAAGGAACTCTTCAACCATATGGAGATTAAAAAACAAAACAAAACAACAACAACAACAAGTTCTAACCACCTTGCAGCCAACGGCTGCCCAATTAATGTCATGAGCGTTTACAGCAAAAGTGGTCAGCGACAACACAGCAGAAGGCAGTTCAGGTCACAAATCCAGAACAGGAAATACATTTTCATCTTGTTATTTATGACCCAGCCTTAAAGGAAAACAGATGGTAGTATTTTCAGAGCTGTTTTGCTCTTGTTTCAAATGGCTAATTCAAATCAAACACGGGATTCTATTCTTAGTCAAGGCAGCTGCTGCATTGTCTGAACTGGGCTGTTTTTCCCAACCAGCACCCCCTCCCCTGCACAGGGTAGCCAGAGAAGACCACAGCGACATCACCATCACCCAGCAGCCCTAACCGAACTGCCTCTGCTTGCAGCAGAACTGCATACAGCGGGGCAACACCACTTAGAATAAACTGTGGCTGCATTTTGAGTATAATCCACAACTTCCACACCCTCCACTCGTGCATTTAATCCTGTCAAAAGCATAACTTCCCCTTTGAAAGCAGTGATTTATTCCAATTTTAGAGCAGAGTGACCTCTCAGGGGTTCCTTTAGGGTGGGGAAGATTGTGGACATGGGAATAGAAGTCACAGAGAGCTAAGAAAGGAAGTGGAATGTGAGCTGTTCCCACAAGACAAAGGAAAAGGCAGATACCACTGAGGTGCCTTCTCCCGGGGTGGCCATATTGCCCTACTGATTTCCTTTAGCCAGAGGCTCTGTTCATGAGACTCACTGGAAAGCGGTTGAAAAGGAAATGTTTGATTTAACCACCCTCTTAGGAAAAATCAATTTTTGAAAACAATCAAATAATATGTGTATATCATTTAAAAAGTAAAACACTTTCCATTTCTTTGGTTTTCTTTCTCCACTCTCTGAGAGAGTTCCTTGGCTTCATCCTTCACTGGACACCCCGTCCCTGCCATGACAAACCCTGGGAGCAATCATTTCAAATTCTTCTGGCTGTTAACTTCAGGCATTTACTTCCACATTTCTGAAAAATATGCTTGTATTGTTGGTTCTTTACTTTTAGACAATATCTCTAAATGTTCTCTAGTGGTATTTGAGGATTTCACCCCTCCTAGAACTTCTCTCCCAACCTACCCAATTCTCCCAATTGAGTTATAGTACATTTTTGGGGTTAATTATCTGACAACGTTTTATATTATTATGAGTAAGTAAATGTTTTTCATTGTCAAAACATATGGCACAGTATTGTCAGACTTCCTTTCTTATACAACTTTTTGTTTTTCCTACAGTTAATTATTGTGCAGTTTTAAAATTTGCCTCTTATTATGTTCTTTTTTAAAAAGTTTTATTCTTTAGGATTAAAAATGTGTCAAATGAATAACCATATAGTTTTCAAATAATCAAGCATGTCCACTAATCTATCAGCACCCTTCCTCCCCTTTACTTCTCCCCCCCCTCCTAGAAACCTCCATTTTCCTTCTTTCTTTTTTTGAGCAAGGCTTAATCTAGGACTTTCCATTATTTTGCTCTGTCTTGGCTTCCTTTTCCAAGATTCCACGTCTTATGATAGCATTTTAAACACAGATGCATTGGAAGTAAAACTTCTGATTCCTTGCATTCCTGAATCCACTATTGCTGTTTTACCCTCACATTATACACACCACCGTTTGACATGGCGGAGACAACAAGAAACCAAAATTAGTGAACTTGAAGACGATCAATAGAAACTTCAAAATGAAACAGACCTAAATGTAAAACCTAAAACTATAAAACTTCTGTAAGAAAACATAGGAGGAAATCTTCACGATCCTGGGGTTAGTCAGTAATTTCTGAGATAGAGCCATAATAGCAGGATCCATTGAAAAAAAAGAATTTTACCGAAGTAAAAAAGTAGGTTCTTTCGTAAGAGTAGGAAACAACAAGCCACAGATTGGAAGAAAATATTTGAAATTATGTATCTGATAAAGAACTTGTAAGCAGTATCTGTTGTTAAATCATTTAAACAAGGAGGCCGTTAGATTGAGATGGTTCTAATACCTTAGCAGCCTATGTAAGAAAACCAAAACATAAGACTGTGCATGCCTCAAGGTTAAAAAATCAACACCTAAGGACTGCTAATTACAACCAACCAACTAGCCTTTTCCAAATAAGGCAAATGCTTAAGCTACAGCCACTCATAATTTCCTTGCTTTGCGTATGCTCTTTCTCTATGTCTTTCCCCTGGCTTCTGTTGCTAGAACACTCAGAAGCACTTCTGGTTTGGCATTGCCCAATTCAAATAGATTTTTTGCTCAAATAAACTCTTATCATTTTGAATATGCCTCAGTTCATCTTTTAACTGTTCTGGTGTCAGAAGCGGAGACCCCTGACAGCCTCCAGGAGCAAAAGCAATGAGCAGGCACAAGGTAGCCCCTGAGATCCTTTCTGCTCACTGCTTTCTTGCTGGCTCCGGAGATCATAGGTAAGTTCTTTTCAGACATTTGAGCGCCACGATTTTTGTACTGTGAGCTCTCATACTTTATATGAGCATTTGTTTTTCTGGACTGGATCCAAGATTGAACTGGGTCTGATTTAAACTGTGCTGGGTTCAGTGTGAGGCCTCAGGTAACTAAAGTTTTGTTTTAGGGGGACAAAAAAGAGAGAGTAAATGGCTGCCTCAGAGTCCAAAGAGTCTAAGACTTTCCATCTAGGACTCTAGCTAACTATATGTATAAAAATTATGGGTCCAGACCTATGTTTGTCTGAACAAGTGGATTAACCTTACCAAAGATAATCTTGACTTATAGTAGCCACAGTGGGAAACTTTTAACCTAAATAAGCTTATCGATTTACTTGAGAAAAAGGGATCTTGGCTAAGAATTCAGTGTAAAGGGGAGAGAGAAAATTATTTTTCCTCTGAGACAGGAATGAAGGGGGCAGAGCACAGTCATTAAAGGAATGACACAGCAGTTAGCACCAAGATGGTGGAAAAGTCAACTCCCAGTAGACCTGGAAGCTCAAGATGGCGGGAGATTCGACCTCCAGTGGACCTTGAACTGCATTATACTCACTGTAACATACTAGCATGATGAATGACACACCCACAGGCGAACGGTGAAAGATCAAAGAGAGGGCAGTAGCCCAGTTCCTGGGAATCCCAACCGCTTCCCCAAAGTAGTTGGAATAAACCTCTCACTTGTTAGCATGTAAAAACTAGCAACACTGTGCCTCACAGTCCCTCTTTCTCTCTTCTGAGACAGCCTGCACTCTGTCTATGGAGTGTGTATCTACTTTTACTTTAAACTAAACACCCAACCCTGCACCTTTTGGCTTTTCTCTTGTCTTCTGAGATGGCCTGCACTTTGTCTATGGAGTGTACATCTCTCTAAATCTACTTTTACTCAACTATGGCTCGCTTTTGAATTCTTTCCTGTGCAAAGCCAAGGACCCTCACTTGGCAGGGAGCGCCCCAGGGACTCAGCCAAGACCTGGAACATGGCCATCCTCTCATGCCCCATTTTCCTGTATCACTCTGGTCAGTTTCTCATGACCAGGATTGGAACAGCTGACACATTCCACTCACTTTGGAGCTTGCAGATTGGATCCTAGGAAAACTAGCAGAATCCAGTGAAGGATGCGAATTCTTACCAAAGTAAGGTCTCTTGGATCTCGATCTGCAGTGCCTGGTTGAGAGAGGAAGGTAAAATTTCATGTGGTCCCTTACTTTTCAAATTCAGACGATTGTGAATTTGCCTTTGATATACCCATTGGTTACTGATCATTTCCCTCCCAGGGAGAGCTATTTTTTTTCCTTTGTATTGTTTTGTGTCCTGAGAACTTTGCTTTCTGCCTGTTATATATGCACTCCATTTGTGGTTGGTGTCCTATGGACTGTCGCCAGCTCTGATGGGAACTGGCTAAGTCTTTCTTTTGGTTATCTTTGGCAGTGGTTCTGGATCTTGGGAAGGCTGCATCTTTTGCACCTTTTAGGGGATGACTCTTGTATCCATGGTTAAGCCATGAAAAGCTGATTGGTTTTGGTTTTAAGTCATTTGATAGGTATATCTTTGGTTTAAAAGAAAAAAAAAAAGAGTTCGAGATTGCCAGGACTATTTACTGCTTGTCCCAGATAAAACCTGGTAAGATATTTAAAATATATATATTTTAAAATGAGTTCTATGGTCAGAAGTTGGCCAAATTGGAAGCTTATATTTAGAGTGTGAAGGAAAAGCCAGGCTGGTCTAACAAGATAACTCACAAGTCTAGGAATGTGAAGGAGAGGCTGGGCTGGGCTAACAAGATAACTCACAAATCTAAGTATCGGAATACTGATCTGGAGTTCTGCGGGACTAACTTGTAAATCTAAGTTAATTAGTGTTGGTTTGCTGTTCATGTTCTTTTGCTAGCCAGCTGGATTTTCAAGGATATATATCTGGCTTTGGAATGTTGGTTTGCTGCCTCCCTGCCTCCACTTTTGTGATAATGATGCTGCTAAAGCTGTTCCATGCCTATTGGCCGAATACCCTAAGCTTGTACTTTACCCTATAAAACCTCGTGCGCACATCTTGGAGGTGCTCAGAGCTTCGGAGCAGAAGCCCCTCTGAGCTCGCCGGCGTAATACATCTGAGTACTCCAACCCTCTGAGTGGTGCTTGTTTCTTGGCTAGTCTGTCGTTTCTGTAACAAGAGCTTGATAGAAACTTTTAAAAAGGCCTTTTCCCCTAAGTTAAAAAGAAATTATGTACCCACCAGAAAAGAAAACATCCTGAATCCATTGTGGAAGGATTTACTGAAACATTCCAAAGAACATAACTCTAAATCTAAAACATAGGAATCTTTTGATTTCTATCTTAGTTGGAAATAAGAAGCAAACTAGAGATAATGTAGTTGGGTAGGTGGGTCAATTCCTTGATATCATTCAGGTTGCAGCTCAGTTTTTTGAGGAATTAAAAACAACTGCACTTGTCTTACAAATCAAGTCTTTACAAGAACAGAATGTGGATCTAGAAGCAATTCAAAGCTCACCTGTCCTTTTTACCAACCCCCAAACCTCCCCTGTTCATCTCCAAAGGCTTACAGATATTGTAAAAGATCTTGACTTAGGAAACAAAAGTCGTTTTTGGAGGAACTTACATCCTTTCTCTGTGCCTTTGAGATGTAAATATTCTACCAGGTCTTCTCTAGGAACCAAGAGTCATCTCTCTGAAATGCAAACTTCAGTGAGATAATTGTTATCAGAAAGAAAAAAATAAAGCTATTTGGAAACTAGGTGAATAAAAATGTTAAAAGTCTTCTCCACAAATATTAGTAAAAAGCATAAGCCATCTGAGCAGGTAACCTCAACTTACGCCATCTGCCAGAAACACAATTTAGATCAAACCGTTCTTTTATAAACTAGTGAGTTTTGCATTATCGTGCTTGTCTCATGGCTAAAATTTTAAAATGAAGGCTGTAAGATCTGTTTGCTTTTGTCTGTATGTTCATGCATGTCTGTCTATGTATGTTACAGAGGTGTGATTTTTCTACCTGTGGATGTTAATGCCAACATTTGTAGAAGAGCTCTATTTATTTGGCTTAAAGAAAAATAAGCACTTACATAAATTAAGTATTCCCTCAGAAGTATAGAAACCTATTCAAATGTTTTTCAAGTTCACATGAACTGGAATAATCTTCAGTAAATGAAAGCTAGTTTAAGTTTTTTGCTTGAATTAAAATAGTCATGTCTTCACAGTTATCAAGACTAAATATAATGCAGACATGCAACTTTTATTCTACTTGGGTTTACTAAAAGTCAAATAAGCTCATGTTACCTGTTACGAAATTTGTCAGCAAGAAAATAACATACTAATGATTTGCTGTTTAATGTCTCATGTTTTCATGAGTACGCTAAACATAACTGTTACGAACAAGAAAGTTAAATAGATGTAAGAAAGATAAAAGTTTATACATAAGCTTTTCAATGGTAATTATGTTTTATGGTATGTTTGCTTAAAAAATGGTTTCTAAAATCTTTTTGATAATTTGAAACCTTAATGTTATACTAAGCTAAATTAGATACAGCATATTCATTGAATATCTGGAATTTTCCAAAGAAGATGAAATACCGAAGTATACTGAACATGGGTTTATCTACTTTTGGTGTCTTATTAGAGGAACTTAAGATATTTGGGTTTATTCATAAACATGCTTGCTTACATATTAAAAAATTTGCCACAAGGAAGACTGTATTTCTAGAAATTATAAAATGAGTTGATAAATGTGCCAGTCCACAGAATGATTGTATTAGGACAGTCCACAATTGTTTACTTCTTGGTTTTCACTAGCAATTAAGGTTTCTAAGGTTTAAGAATTCTAGTCAATATATATAATTAAAACTTCTAGAAATGATAAAGATGAAAGGAAATAAATATGTATGAAAAATAGATAAGAAATGTAGAATGGATTTCTTTGGATAAGTCAAGGTGTAAAGAGCATGTTTTGTTAAGGGGAAAACTAATTTTGCTCTAAAGCAGAACGACTAGTTGTTCCAGCAGGAGAAGGTGGAAAAAACATAGGGTAATACCTGAATGAATATAAAAAATGTTGTAGAAGGTTTGTGGAAAAGGAACCTTGGGAAAAGAATTTTATGTATGGTCAAGCTGACAAGATGGGAATTGATTTGAATGTTTAAAAATGAGTCTTAATATTTTCTCTGTATGAAAAGAACAAAGTTTTATTGGACTATTGGTCTGCCATTAACAAGAGATTGTGAAAGGATTTTTCTTTACATTTTGAGTAGTCTTCTTGAAAAGCAGAGATTGTGTCTCTTACCAAAATAGTTTTTAAGGCTTCATAGGTCTTTGATTAGTTGGGAGAGCCAAGTTTTTTCAATAATAAAAAAGAAAAAGTTTTTGTTTTTGTTGTTTGTTTGTTTGTTTTTACAACTCTGTAACCTGTAGTTGCCTTTAAAATCTGCTATGGTTACTTTGGTTAACTAGATAATTAAGTATTATTTTATAATGATTTGTGATTTTGTTTAATCAAATGTTGGGATCTTTTGCCATTTTGATTGCTACCCCAAATCAAATTCTAAACAGAGTCTTTTTGACCACAGAATAATTCTGAGACTTCCTAGAGAGTCCCTGGAAAATCTCAAAGGATTTGTGTATCATCTTGTAAAAGAGAGATACTGAACTAATTAGGTTCATTTGGTATGTTAAATTATGTAGGAAGCATTGTCAAATAAGAAGTGATGATAAAGCTTAGCTTGTATTTGTATGGATATGTTACTAATACAGATATTACAGAGACTGTGGTTCATAGAAATTTGTCAATACCCTCATTTTTCAATTATTATCTTAAAGTATTGTGTGTCACAGTAGTAACTACAATCTCTTATCAAATAAACCCTCATCAGATGTTTACCCATGGCTGTTTTTCCAAAGATTTTTTGTTGTTTATAGACAGTTATTATTTTACTTTGATGGTTTTGTAGATGTGCCTTATTTTCAGACAGATTTATTGAAAGGACTCTGATAAATACTCTAGAATACAGGCTTCTGGTAGCTTTAAGATCATACCACTGAATAGGGTAATAATTTCTAGAACTCTAGTGGGAAAACTGGATTCAAGCAGAACAATAATTAATAACATAGACTGAATAGATGAGGATAATATAACTTTTTATGACTTCTTGTTAGAAAGATTGCTGGTCCTTTAATATTTTTATTTTCTAGGTTTAAGGAAACTCTTTTTTTCTGTTTATCTATGACTTACAGTAGTTTGGCAAAGTATACTTTTGTACACAGAACTGAAACACTTATTTTTTTCTCCTTACCTGATCCTGCCAGAAACTTATTAAATATTCTTATTTTGGGGGTAATATAGTTATTTGCATAAGTTTAGTAGGAATCTGTTTTCCTTATAATGGGACACAATTAGGAATGCTGGTTACATTACCAAGGCTTTGACTGGAATGTCATCTTTGCGAATGATGTGCATAAAATCAGATATGACTAGATAGTTTTAAGGAGCTAAGGCTGACTTTCTGGAACCAAAAAAAGCCCCTTGGAAAAACCAGCTTGCAGGATTCCAAGCCTTACTAAATGAAGAAGAAAGGTCATTTCCTGTCAGCCTCAGAAATCTCAGGTTATTTGGGGGACCTTGAGAAGAGAATTAACCTAAATCTACAGATATTATAAGCAAAGTCTGATGGTGAATGCTTAGCTTGGCTTCTTAGCCTTGAGAGCCTTTTAAAAGTCCAATTTGAGATTCCTTTTGAAAAGTTTCGGCAAAGATGATTTAAACAAAGCCTATAGGGTCATTCACTGTTCTTGCTGCAGTTATGTAAATAATCAGGCGAAGTTTAGTGAGACTAGACTTATTTTGCAAACAAATTGGTCTTACTGTGATTATCTTTGATAGAAATGAGAGTGATACTAGAGGAAAATTATATTTCAGTAGGAAATTATAGCACAGTCTTGTGGATAGTAGATTCTAGTCCTTTTCATTGTCTTTGAGGTTTTGTTATATACCTGTAACCAAACTGGATCCTGAATTTTTCTAGTTTCCTCAAATATCAGGCTATGACTCTCCAAACTGATGTTTCCTATTTTCTCCCATCCCCCTGATGTGGAATCAATAAGAACAAAGTTTGCCCCCGAGCCTTGTTGGGAGGGCCTGTATCAGGTCCTCCTCACTACCCAGACTTCAGTCAAACATCAGGGTCTTGAACCTTTTGTCCACATCTCTCAATTAAAAGAGACTTCTCCACACTCTTAGAATTGTACACCAGCTAAAGATCTAGTATTAAAATTCACTAGGCAGGTTCTTCCTCAGAAGCAGATGGCTTGGTAGACAGCTCTCCCAAAAACCCAGAGCAAGATTTTCATCTTCAATACAAAACTTACTCCTTTTGCCTTTTTGTAACTTTCTTTTTCTCTTTGTTAGTACTTGGGAAACCAATATTGTAATCTCTCTGGTGCACAGTATTCTCTTAAGGGTCTCAAATACCATTTGTAGCCATCAGCAGTACATCAGATGGTCTCTCTGTGCTGGGAGAAACAAACAAGATGAACAGCAAAAACAATTTTCCCATGAATCTGACATCATAACCTACAAGTTTCACAATGAGACAAAAAATACTTAACCCTGATCGTGACTGAGAGTGGCATTAATAACAAATTTTTGGTCAGTTTCTCATGTATGCAAGGATGTCCAAAATGGAAGAATTATTAAATAAAATAAACAAGTAAGCCATTAAACTGAGGTGGTTCTGATACCTTAGCAGCCTGCATAGGCAAACCAAAACCTAAGCTTACAAATGCTTCAAGGTTAAGAAACAAAAACCTAAGGACTACCAACCAACAGGTCTTTTCCAAATAAGACAAACACTTAAGCTATAGCCAATCAAATAATTTCCTTGCTTTGATTCCACATCGTCTCTAGAGAAGTCTTCCCTTTAGCTCTTGCAGGTGGAGTGCTCCTAACCACTTTCAGTTTGGTGCTGCTTGATTTAAATTGATCTTTTTTCTCAAATAAACTCTTAAAATTTTTAATATGCCTTGGTCATACATTATAGAGAACCCTCAAAACTCAACAGTAAGAAAACAAACAACCCAATTAAAAAGATTGGCCAAAGATTTGAACAGACGGTTTACAAAAGAAGATATATGGATAACAAATAAGCACATGAAGACACTCCACAGTAGTCCGTAGGGAAATGTAAAGAAAAGCCACAGTAAGATACTACTTCATACCTATTAGAATGAAAAATTAAATACATTGACCATACGCAGTGTTAGTAAGGATGTGGAAGAATTGGAACCTTCCTACACTGCTGCTGGAAATGTAAAATGTCCCAACCACTTTGGAAAAGTGGTCCAGCAGTTTGTTAAAAAAGTTAAACTTACACCTATTGTGGTCACCATCCCATTAATAGGTGTTCACCTAAGAGAAAATGAGGTATATAGTCAATGCTCTTACTAGATTTTTTACAATAGCCTAATCCTAGAAACAACCCAAATGTCTATCAACAATGGATAAACAAACTATGGTATAGCCATACAATATGATATTACTCAGCAATAAAGAAAGAGCACAATGTTGATATACATAACGGTCTGAGTGAATCTCAAAATAAATATGCTGAGTAAAAGAAGCACACTGATAAGTGCATGTATGTACACGTCTAGATAATGCAAATTAACCCGTGGTGCTAGGAAGCAAATCAGTGGTTGCACAGTTATGGAGGAGGGACTTGAGGAAGGGATTCTAAAAGGTTCACTGTCTTGATGTGGTGATGGCTTCGTGGATATTTACATATACGAAAGCTTGTAAAATTGTACAGTTTAAATATATGCAGTTTTTACATGTCAGTTGGAACTCAGTAACATTTAAAAATGTTAAAAAAGAAAGCATCATATGGGCATATCTGACATTAAGCATTTTAACAATTACAAGAATGTTTTCAAATCATTGGTATCTATTCATCCATCAGTTTCTATTCAGCTAGCCACTGAGCAAAAAAACAGAGTCCCTAACATCACTGGCTTTCGGTCTAATGGGGGAGAGAGACAACTGTATATATAAAATAATGATAATATGTTACACTTACTGAGCTCTTTCTGTTTGCTGGGCATTTAAAAATGTACATGTATAACTTGTTATTTTACTGATGAGGAAACCGAGGCAGAGAATGGTAAGTGCTTTGACCCAGATACTCAGTAAGCAGCAGAGCTGAGTTCCAAACCCAGGCAGTGTTAGCTCAGTGTCGTGATCCTCTCTGTTTGCCTTCATGATGACAAGCTGAGGAGTGGTGGTGGTGTGTGCACAGTGCTGTGATGGTGGGTCACAAAAGAGCGCCACTTAGTGTCCAGTGGGAGAGGTGGAGAGAGGCTGCTTGAGGGAGCCATGCAGGTGAAAGAGGGAAATGCAGTCATGGAAGTAGGTTCGTTTCTTTGCCCATGTTTACCTGTCTGGTCACTCTAGCCATTTCTAGCTCTGTGCCTCTTTCATTCTCTTCCTGTAAAATGGATAGGGATGGGGAACCGGATATGCCCGTTGCTCTTGACAACCATAGAGCCCAGCACTAGGTCCCAGGGGCCTGGACGCAAACATATCTTCTTCCCTGGTGGAAGCTTGGCAAGAGCGGTTGGAGAGCTGTAAACATTGGCTAAAGATTTCATCTACTTTCAACAGGAGGAGGCTTTCATACCTTTTTAGATACTCTTAGTAAGCCTTCTGAGAGATCCCTGCAGCTGCTGAAAGCTATGCCCAAATCCAATTTTTTTTTTGAGGACAATATGTAAATGGTTATGAGAGTGTAATAGTGTCATTCAGAGAACCAGTCTGAACCCGTGCTTATTCACATCAAAAGGGGAGATAAACTAAGATTTGCGATTGCAAAGGCCAGAGCTGATCCACCGTAACTCCCCAAATCTCTAAATCAAACACATTACAGAATTAAACTTTAGAATAATTAGCAATTAGCAGTGGTCCTAAAGAGTGCAGGGCACTATTGGAAAGCCTCTGTAACCCACTGATATTATTATAATTGTTTTTTTAGGAAAAACTGGATTAGAGATGAGACATGGTGACATGAAGGACGTTCAGCGTTCAGCAAGTTCAGACAGGCAGCTCAGGGGCCCCACTGATCTTTAAGTCCCTGAAAGGTGTATTGTTAATACTGCATGATAGATAAATTATATTGCAAACCCCAAGAAATGCCCAGAGGGAAATCAAAAAAAAATGCCGCTCGCAGACAGACCTTTTATGATTTTCCCAGGATACTGCTATGTTTCCAGAAACGCGGCTCACAGCCTCACTGAATCACATACGTCACATTACCAGAAATAGTTGCTGACAAATACTTCATTTAAATGCTATTGAGATAAAAGCAGGAAGGCTGTGAACAGTTAAAGGCGGAAAAGTAACATATGTGTCCATTGGTCTATCGTCCCAAATGGGGAGCCCCTGTATTATTTTTTTCATTCTGCGTTGTTCCGCCATGGGGACTGGAAAACATATGTCACTTTTCCACCTTAACGGGGCATTTTCTAGTTTGTTTGGATTTATGTCACAAGCTTAATGAGATTTAAATGGAATTTTTGTGTGTGAATAATATGGAGCATTAATGCAAAAACTTTAGTTTGTTGTGCTGCTGGCGGAATTTGCATAAGGGTTTTTAAATATGAAAGAAGAATACTGAAGCCCTTATAAATCACAAGACACAAGCAATACTGGGGAATAGAGGGAGCAGATCAAATTATCTAAGAAACTATAGTTTTGGAAAAAAGTGACATTTTTAGATTTATGAAAGTTGCCTTTGTTGGAGAGTCGCAAATTAGTGCTCGGCTAGCCGGATGAGGCATGGTAGTAACTCAGCATCCTTGAGAGGATTTTCAAATTCTTGTCCTCTTCCAGACTGGCCTCTTACACATAAATGGATAATCATGGACACCTATTTCACACTGTGCTGGTAGACAGGATTTTAGGGAGAGCACCTGGGGAAGAAAGAGAGTGTAGGCCACTAACTTCCTTGGGGAGGAGATGTAGCTTGCTTTATCTTTGCAAATAACTCAGTGTTTCCAATTCTGAGATCCCCTTGGACTCACGGGAGCATGGAGATCATTTTACTGCTCTCTTGCCACCCTCGGGGGGCATTCTGAGTCCCCTTACCACTTTTTCAAACTCCCTGGAGCTTGGGAGATCTTTCTGAAGTTGCCTTACTTGCTCTGAGTCATGTCACAGTGGCCCCTACCTTGGCATTTTACCCCCACCCCTACCCCAGCTCTCCTCTGCAGCAAAAGGAAAAACATTGATCTACTCCTGGAGGATTGGAAGCTTTGCCCTCAAAAGTCAAGACTTGCCTTTGCTTCATCTTCTTTCTGTGCTAGGTCGTCCTTCCTGCAGGCAGTAAGCAGAAAGTGCTCTGCTGAGGCTGGGTGGGCAAGGGCAGGGAGATAGGCGGGGGAGGAAGAGGACAGCCTTCCAGAATTTTGGAAAGTTTACCCTATGTGGTCTTCAGTCTGAAGCCGCATCTTAATCAAGTCAGGGTACATACAAGGTGGCACCTGAGGCAGTTTGCTGGGAATCCATGCCCTCCCAGAGCTCTTAGGGAAATGAGATTGTGATTTCCATCATGAACGCACGCAGAAGTCCTGATGTGAAGCCACATGAAGTCACTGTCTCTCTGAGACTACGGGAGGAGAATTAAAAGGAAGCCTCCAGTCACTCTCACAGGTCGCCCTGAAGATACTTCCATGGGGCTGTGCAGGGCTGAACCTCGCTGTCCAAGTTCAGGGGGCCCTGGAGGAGGGCCGTGTCCAGGCTGCCAGTAGAGACTAGAAGCCTGGTTCTAGAGAGTTGGACAGAGACACAGTTTAAAGATGATGGAAACGAGGATGAGGATAAGGAACAGAGCTGTGTGGAGACCAAAGAAAAATCAGTAATCCTCAGCCTGTCTTCATGTAAACATTTGATATTTTTTCACCATGGATTGTTTTTTTTTTTTTGCATACAATTTAACTTTTGGCAGCCTGTACATTTTGCACAGGTAGTGAGTACCTCATTTGAGTCTCCTGAGTCCTGGCCCTGGATCTAATCTAACGCCTTAGATTTCCAGGTGAGAAGACAGAGGCACAGAGTACAAAGTGGTTTGTCCAGTGTGATAGAGATAATTAAGGGGAAATGAATTCAAGTTTATTTTCATCCTTGTGTGTTTTTTTTCCCTTCCTACTTCACCGTACTGCTCCTTCACTTGCTAATTTTTTTTTAATGGGAAAAAAATTTCCAGAAGTCTAGAGAAAGTTTCCTTCTTATTAAGTTCAAGGCCTATTGTGAGAGGTGAGGAGGGAGCAAGGTGAGATGATGGATGTGCTCCAGGAGGGAAAAACCTGGGAACTCAGAGCTGGCTTTACAGAGCGGGTCCCAGCAGAGCCTACCTTTTCTGTAGCTACAGGTTATTTCTTCTAAGGTAGGTCAAGTAGAATCTTTAAATGGCTGCTGCTTCAGATTTATAGCTATTTTAATTTAACTCCAAGTGCTCAGAGGAACGCTTTTATTTAACTTCAGTAGAGTATAGCTTTATTAAAGTCAAATAAGAAACAGGCAAAGAAAAAAAACGAACCCAGAGAAAATATGCCAATGGAAATTCTTATTTGAGAAATGTCCAGATATTACATGTCTTTCACTTTAATTTCTTTCTTAAGCACTGAGTGAAATTTTAGGCCCACCCGAGAAGCAAAATAAGCTTAGTCTAGCGAACAATAGGTAACCAAGTTAAAAAAAAAAAAAAGACAGCAGAATTTACAGAGATAAAAGTTTAATTATGTCCTAGTTGCTTGCTGAGATCTGGAAATCAATGTAGTTATTTCAATATAATTCTTGGTGGGCTATCAAATGACATGAGGGATCTTTGTACCCCTTCTGTTAAAATATAGCCACCATAAAATAATTAACAATAATGGAGTTGACATTAGATTAATGTAGCTAACCTCAGGTTGGTAGTAGAATTGCTTTTTGAATGAAACAGAAAAAAAAAAAGAGCAGACCTCTGTGTGAGTGAAATAGCAAGGAACGTGCTTGGAACTCTGAAGACATTTTATCCTTTGTCTCAGTGTGGAATAAAATTCTAAACCCTGCCTAAAGATTTTCTTTTAGGAAAAAATTATGAAAAATATCTTAAAGAGAAAAACCTGGATGGTGTGACATTGATCACTTTTACACATTTTCAATTAGATCTAAAATATTTAATACATTATATTGCAAAATCAGCACCTTTTTTTCTTTTTTCTTTTTTAAGGGGATGAGCGGGTGGTGGTGGTCATGGGAGACTGAGATAGATTTGAATTCCACTTGAGTCAGCTTTAGCTAAGACAACTAATATAAACCTTAGATTTTTCCTGTATACAGTTGTGAGACAATTGTAACACAATTTATTTACCTTACAAAGTTGTTGTACAGGATAAACTCCCAAATTCTCTCTCCATATATATGTTAACTTTTATTATTTATTAAATATTTATTAAAGATAAACATTTTGGTTGGTCTTTTAGAAGTTAAAAAAATCTGCAGAGCTATTTGCTAAATAACTAATCCAGATATTCTGGTGGCTATCATGCGGTTGGGTTCATGAGACTTAAAAAGATCATTTTATGAAAAAAGAGAGAAAAAAACCTGGACACTTTCTGCCCATGGGTACATTCAGCTGGTCAGCTGAGTCTCAGTAACTGAATTTTCTTTTTTCAACCTCATGAAAATACCAGTTGTTTCCACTGAAATTATCCTGCTATCTGACTTGTAATTCCACACTTTGTTTTTCTGAACTTTCTGAAATCAGATTCCATGGTAGCCATTCTGGAACCAGTTGCTATAGCCTAAATATACAGGAAGCTTCTTGAGGTCCTATAAATGTTGTGGATGTGCTTTTTGGAAATTCCTTAATCTGATCTCTTTGCTAGGAAATGCTCTGGACTTTTGGTTCCAACAGATGTCTGGATCTGACCTTTTGTACATCATTACTAACTTGGTGAAATCATTTAAATGGCATTGGTTTGATAAGTAAGAGGAAACCTTCCATGGTTTAAAAAAAAAACAGACAGTCAGCCACAAGAAACCTGGGGCTTGGAATGTGGAACCAAGAGATATATGGAACACCCTTGAATCATTGGTCCCCTAACTGATTCATGACTTTAACAAATATTTGTTAAGAACCTAGTGTAATGCCAAACACTTTGCCAGATGATGGCAATACATTGGTGAGTAAAACGCAAAGACATAGTCCCTGCCTTCATGGAGCAGTCAGTGTAGTAAAAAAAAGATTTTAATCAAAGAATCACATAAATGAACATAAAATAATGACTCTTCTAAGTGCTGCAAGGGAGAGGTCCGTGGTGACTTAAGACTTTGCCATAGAGGATGTGACGAAGCCTTCCTTGAAGAAGACATATGTGTGCTGAGATCTGAAGGGAGATTTGTATTACAAAAAGGAAGCAAGGCAAAGGAAGAGGGGAGGGGAGGAAGCACTCTGGGTAGAGGACACAGAAAGTGCCAAAGCCCTGTGATGGAGGGAGCATGGCACCTTAGAGGGACTAAGATCCTCTAGGTGGATGAAGCATGCTACCAGGTGACTGCTTAGATGTGGCTAGGAGCCACATCATGTAGGTCACATTGAGAATTTTGATTCTAAGGCCAGTGAGAATCATCAAAATGGTTTAATCTGGCTTGTATGTGTGTCAATATCAGATGTGCCTTTTGAAAAGGTAATTGTGGTTGAAATATGAAAAAGTGATTAAAAATGGGCCCAAGTCCAGTGAGATCCTTTAAAAGATTCTTGTAGTTGCCTAGGCAAGAGCTGATGGTGGTTGAGATGAAGGCGAGCAGAGCAGAGGTGGGGAAAGGTGGGAGGTTTTGAAAAGTGTTTAGGAATAACTTGGTATAAGACTCAGTGCAAAGATAGGCTATACCTTCAGATTTCTTCTGATAGTTTTAGGAAAGCCCATTTTATTTGTTCTGATTCTTCCTATTCTATACTTTTAAAATAAATGTACTTATTTATGTATTTATGTGCACCTACAAGAGTCAAGAAGTGTGGGACTTCATGAAGAGCCAAAAAAGGTGTGCCGGCTCCTGTACTTACAGCTGGATGATGTGGTCATTTTCCTTACAGGCTCACCTATAGGGGTTCATGTCTGTACTAATATTTTTATATGTTTCCCTTGCCTGCACCTTCGAATGCCATAGACAGTTGGGCATGACAACATTTGTCCTCAAGAACCGTGTTGAGCAGTTGAAATCTGTTCCATGTACAGAACCAGGTTGCTTACAGTATTTTCACGGGTGGGTTTCTGACTTGCTCTTATGCTGACAGTCTTGTTCACAGGTACTGAAACTTCCCTGCTGTATAACAAGTGTGGGGCAGCTCATCTTTTTTCCTTTAGAAATATGATTTTCATTGCTCAGGTGACATCCATTTCCAGTGGCACTTGGCAACAGGCTCTGGACAGGGATGGAGGGACTGGGTACCCAGTACCTTGGATGCAGGAGCCTGGGACATCAAGCTATAAACGGAAAGGTGTAATATTAAATCCTGACCAAACAGCTCTCAGAATTTAACCTCCCTCTGAGCAGTTCTGGTATGTGGAGGACGAATTGTGCTGGCTGTTCTGGGGGAAAAACTGTCTCTCTAATAGCTACGTCAAAACCTTTCCCCTTTGACTGGTATAGCGTCTTTGTTGTTAAAAACAGAAGGAAGCTAACAGTAGGAAGAACACAAAATAAAGAATAAAAGGCATTCTCTTAAGCTGTTTGCTAATCACAGTGGGAACTATAATATCCATCTGAATGTCTATCTAGTTGTTATCTATATAAATTTTGAGATCTTTATTTGTGTTTAGTAGAATGAAAAAGTTCAGCATCAAATTTGTCTCTTTTGGAAGCAGACTGATTTTTCTCACAGTACCCTTTCATCTCTCTCTGTTTAATTTAGACAGACACATTTAATGGCTTCTTATTTATTCTGATCTTTAATATTTCAATTAAAAAATTACTACTATCTTTAGAAGTTTAATTTCTCTGGATTGTCTTGCAGAAAAATGCTTTCTGTCTGTGATACATTTTCTCACTTGATCTCTCGCAGGTGATCTGACTCTACTAAGGGTTCTTAGAGTTGCGTGGAGATTGTTAAAATCCTCTATGCCGGTGCCTCGACTTTTTCACTCAGTAGATCTGGGATGAGGATGAGGAATCAGATTTTTATGTAACGTCCCAGGTGACTCTCTTTTTCAGCATCATAGAACCACTCTTTCATACCGCGTTTAACCAAAGAAGCATCTTTGAAATAAGAGAAGGCTGCATGGATAGCAAACTTATTGCCAATTTTAAAGTCCCCGCGATGAAGCACCATCAGGAGAGTGCCAGCTGTACATCCATTTTTGTTCTCCCTAGTCTCTGCTGCATGTGTAATAAATCCAGTTTGAAGTATCATTCTGTATTTTCAAATACTCGTATTGAAAAGTTTTTCTCCCTCTGTCTCTGGGTACCCTATTATAAGAAAAAAAATAATGAATCTCAACATTTGCTTAATAACTTAAAAATATGGGAACATTAAACTCTGAATTGAGTCTTCAGATCACTGAACCCTTTGCTAATTTTTGTGCCACAAGTGATATAGAGTTTCCATTGTTATCTCTTTTATTTGATAGATCTGTCACATCCCAGCCTTGCATTTTGCCAAACTTTCTTTAAACCTATTTGAAGTGGATGAACGTCTGTGTGACAGATGTAGCCTGTGTGGGTGTAAGAGTCTAAGCCATCATCCAGCGTGGATTTAGGTCCCACTAACCACCACACTGTGGAAATCAGAGTTTTGTCCAGCGATCACTAGATTGAGAAGAACAAAAGAATTCTGTGTTTGCTTTTGGATTGTGCTGTGGGGCCTCAGTCTTGTGGGACACTGAGAACCTCAGATGATACAAAATGAAGGTACCGTTTGCAATAGTACAATAACTCCTTCTATATTCTTGCTGTTGTCCCTATGAGAGTTCATTATTTCCAGGTGCATCTTGAAGCACCGATTAAAACAGCCCCACATGGGTTGTCTTTGAAGAGCTGGAACAGCACCTTCAACCGCTCTGTCCTGTGAACAGGTGGAATAAACTGGCGTGCTTCACCCACTCACACAGGTGGTGGTTTTAGGAGACTTTTGAAATAGGGACTTTTGGAAATGACTTCTAAAATAGAGTTCAAAATAGGTGGAATGGGATGACGTGAATAAGCTGATTCCTTTCAGAACAGCCCAGGAGAAACTGCTGATTAGGGGTGAGGATTTGAGGGTGGACTGCAAGTGAGATATTGTTGGGTTGTTTGCTTGGCTAGTTAACTGTAAGAGTCATGGCTCAGGGGTTGCTAAACTTACACTTCTTGCTGAGAATGACATTTAGAATTTTTGTGCTGAATTTGAGAAATTCAGTGATAAGTCGTTCATAAGTATGTCCATATTATTACCAAAGGGGAGTATATTTATCGAAATAAGTAACACTAGCTGCTAAAACAGCAACCTCCAAATCTTAGTGGCTTAACAAATCACGGTTTATTCCTGTTCCTGTGACAGCCTGCTGCAGGTAGGGCGCCCTTCTGGGAAGCCCCTCTAAGAGATGACTCAGAGATCCCGCCCCTTCTAACTTGTGATGCCACCCTGTTAAACACAGGACCTCTGTGGACACAGGAGGAGGAGCAGAACTAGTGTGGACAGCCTGCAAGATGTTTTCTGGCCTGGCCTGGCCTGGAAGGCGCTCACATTCCACTGGCCAGAACCCTGTCCCGTAGGCCCGGCCTACATTCAAGGGAAGGGGGAGCGTGGTCTTCCTGTGTGCATTCTCAGAGGAAGTAAGGTTGGTGAGGATCAGGCTGGTCTCTAGTGAGCAGAATTGGGCAACCTTTCTTGGTGTAGTATCTCTCCTGGGTGTGGCTGTGTCTTGACAGAAAAGCAAGACATTTAGCTTAAAGTAAGGAGTTTGGATTCTGTTTTGGGAAGGAAGGTCTAAGTTTGGCAGACTTGGGTTCTAGTTCTCTTTTTTTGTTATTTACTCCTATGTGATGCTGGATGAGTTTATAAAATGAGAATAATACTCCTATTTAGTTCATAGGATTGGTGTGAGAATTAAAAGAGTTAATGCTCAGAAAGTGCTTGTGTAAGTTCAATAAAAGTAGTGATGGTGATTATAATTATTATGATAAAACAATGAATCTAATTAAAAACAACTAATAAGTTATATTAATAATTAATATTATATGACCTTATAGTATAAGTGCATTATAAACAATGTCATAATTATTAATAATTGTTACTGATAATAATAGTTACTAATAGTTTTTACTTCCTTGGTGACCTTAGAGGAAAGGGATTTATACAACAGTGGTTTTCAATCTTGCCTACATATGGGAGTCACGGGTGTGCTATTTTGGAAGGGCACATGTGGGGAGGGCAGCGCTGGCTGTGCTGAGTCTGAACCTCCTTCCGGCTGTGAGTGGAGAATGTCACTCCAGGTGAGCGGCTGCACAGCCAGGACTCAGAGGCGCTGGTCTGCACCCGGCACGGGATGGCTGAGGGGATTCAAAAGGCTGGAAAACAGGCGTATTTGAGGAAGAGCCTGTCCAGTGTGAGTCTCCATGGTGAGTCAGAGACAGAATAAGATGGAGGGAAAATGAAGACTTTCCTAGTGGAAAGGGGCAGTGCCCAGCACTACACGTCACTCCAAAATGTTAGGGAAATCACCTAAAAGGTGGATGGGAGATGGCTTCGTGAGCCGACCCATCATACCCAGTGCTGGATTCTCAGATCTCCGAAAGTGCCCTCTCTCTAGTCCTCTCATGATCTGACCCCATCCTGGCTGAGCCACTTGCCTAGGAGGTAGCTGGAAAGAGCGGAACAAAGTCTTCCTTTCCTTGTAGGATGACGGGCATATCTCCACGTGCTTGGGATCTGAAAAATCATTTCTTCTCTCGGGAAACAAAAAAAGTTCACATGAGCAAAGGCCCCCAAGCCCAGGGGTGGCATTTTCTTCTCCTTCTTCTCAGTTTCCCTCAGAGAAACCCCGAGAACATTTCATGAGTGAAGCTAAAGGAAGGTATAAATCAGAACAGGCTAAGTTATGCCGCAGTGATGAACAATCCCGAAACCTCAGCGCCTCATTACAACCAAGGGTTGCTTCTTACTCTTGTCACATGTTGTTACTCAAGGTCAGGTGGGGTCTCTGTGCCCTGCTGCTCTCTCTCCAGGACCCAGGCGTCACCCAAGGGAATCACTGGTGACATCATTTTGAGAAGACAATGCTGGGTGTGTCTAGCACGGACAATTAAATGGTCCTGGGTGGAGGTGACAGAGATACAAATGCCAGAACTATGGCTGAATTTCAAGCACTGCCAAAGAAGGTAAAAATAGCTGAGGAAAAACATGGCCTCTCCAATTAAATATGTCAGGGAAAGACCTCTCACTCCAAAGATACGCTGAAAAATTACTTAAGGGGAATTTCTTTTCTAAAGTTTGTGAAATTGCGTAGAGCAGTTTACCATTATCTTGTTCTTGAGCTGAATCCTTTTGAAAATTTCTATTTTTCTATTTTCTTTTATCTATTTAATTTTTTTGGAGAGATTAGGGTAGATCCTTCTTATCTTTAAGAACAAGCAAATTGACTTTCTGTTCTACGATATTGCTCTGTTTCTCTGCTCCATGAAGGTGGGGACTGTGGTGAATATTTAAGTTTCATGTCCCTGCTGCCTAGCCAAGTGAGCCCGGTGTGGAACAGCCAATCCATTCATATTGACTGGAATAAGAATTGTGTGATGAGTAACCATGAAAAGTGAATAAGCGTTGGTTTTTATGACATCTCAGCACATGTCCCAAGTACTTCTGAGCAAGTTATGAAAATTTCAAAACAAACTTAATTTCAACTGATTTTCATTTAAGAAAAAATATGACACTTTGGTAATATCACAATTCCAAACAGTAAAGCCATTATCTGTTCTGGGGTTCTTGAGATGATCATAACGAGATTCCTGTGAACACCAGAATAAAGATCCTAGAACATCTCTGGTAAGAGACTCCCACGTGCCTCTGAGCATGACACGTAACAAGGGATAGTAGAAGGTCCTGATTACATAGAATTTTCCAGGTTGCCACTTTTCTTGCCTGGAAATATTTTTGGGATTGTTTGTTGACAGTAATCTACTTTTATTAATCTTTTGAAAAGTTCTTTGTAAAAGAAAGACATTTCTCAAGGAGAAGGAAGAAGTTTCCTTAAGTCCTTCAGTCTGAAAATCATGTCTGAAAATCAGGGTATGTGATTATGGGTTAATTGTGACTCAGTTGATTCAGCTTGTGAGCCTAATTAAGCAAACAAAGTAATTTTCATTCAGAAGCTTTAAAAAAAATCTGTCTCTCTTGTCTTTCAATATCCTTTAAAAATATTCTTATTGTATGCTTTTTGCGTTTCATGATATTCCTCCCTCTCTCTCTCTTCATATAAGACGTTGCTTCCAAAAGGCACTCACAGTTCCCCAGCACAGACTTGGCCTAATGCCTCCATTTTTTTTCTCTCTGAGCATTGGATTTGTCGTGGCCACAGTTTAAATATTAGGGACAATTATCTAGTGTCACTGAATGTGGCCGGTTCAGCCTGTCCTCTGCTTTGGCCCAGACAGCACAGTCATGGCTGAACGGGCGCCCCATTAGTCCTCATATCCACTGACACTGAGAGACTAGATCGCACGCAAACCAGTTCTTTCTTACCTTGTCATTGTTCCCCGACTCTAGGCTTTTTCGAGGTTAGAAATCACTCTTTTAAAGAAGAGAATGCCTGCACTAACCAAATCTGCTCTAAAGGTATGTAACAAATACTATATTTTTAACAATCATAAAGCTGAAAAATGAACCCCGCAAAAATACTACAGTAATCAAGAAATACTCATTCCTTCTTTAGCTCCTGGAATGATATGTTGTGTGCACCTAGAGTTGTGCATAAAACTCAGCCCCGCTTTTTAGTTACCAGCTCCTAGAAGCCAAAGGGAAAATCATAGGCTTTGATGTGTAAAATAACTGAGAAAAAGAGTGGAGAGCCTTATAAAATACCTGAGTTTAATCTGGGCCAGTCAGGAGCAAGACTTGAAATCCTCTTACCAAGGAAAATGAATGAAAGCACACTTGCCTTTGGAGGCACAAAATAAAAGAAACCTATAAAATTTGTGTGGTGCAGTGTCCCAGAAATCAATTATGTAATTTTGTACAATCATATCAGGTAGAGTATCAACCCATTACTGAAACCCAGAGCTTTCAAACCTAATGGAGACTATTTGACATTCCTAGGCGAGCTGCCAAAGGCCCATTTCCAATTGCCAACATGACAATTATTGACACAGACGTGTACAGGCAGGGAAGGGTTTTCAAGGAAATAATGTCAATAATTTTCTACTGTGTTTTAAGCGAAAAATCAGTAGAGGGTGAGTGACTAGAATCCTTATGGAATCCATATCTACAAACCCCTCGCTTCTGGAACAGTGACGGGCAGTAATGGGGGAAGTGGGTGTCCACGTGAAATCCAATTAGGTTGGAAAGAGAGAGTTGAGCTGTGCCTGCCGGAGGTGTGCAGAATTTTATTAATCTCCTCTCCCTAGGTATCGAAGACTACCCTGTGCCTCCCAAGTTTCTCCTTGATCCATGCACTAAGCACATCACGGCCCGGCTGACCTTTTGCAACTCTGATCCCATCAAGCCACTCAGCTCTAGAGCCCACGGTGGCTGGCTTCTGTTAGCTCCTCAGCCTGCAGCCGGTGCTTGAGTTGGTTGTTTCTTTGGCCCGTCTTCCCTCTCACTGTTCTCCAGCGACTCCCTCTCGCCATTCCGGCCCTTCTCCTGAACGTCTCTCTGACCCGATCCGATGCTGATTCTCCTCCTGCGCCGGTTCCCATGCTGTCCCCTCATCCTGCCATATCCTCTCCACTCAATTTACCAATCGATTTCTGCTCATTCTTTGAGGCCGTGCTTGAATCTCGTCACCTCCTATCCTTAAGATTAGCTCTTGTTTACTAAGGCTCTGCTAAGGCCAGGGACTGTAGTGCACATCATTGGTATGTTGTATCTGTGGTTTTGGGACGTCTGTCTTTCTCTCAAATGTGCATACGTAACTTGAGGCATTGATGCCTGCAGTAAACAGGGAGTGGTTTTTCTGTTCACAGATAAAGTATACTTCTTATTGGGTAATTAAGGAACTTTTTTTTCCTGAAGAAACATGTAATGGATATGCATAGTAGGTGTTGCTGTTCCCACTTCACAGGGGAAGAAGGTGAAGTTCAGAGGGACTGGGTTTCTTGTGTAAATTTGTTTAGAGAATCCCATAGAGAGTCAAATAATACAGGCCTCTCTGGCTCTAGAACCCATATGAAACTGTAAAGTTTTCTCTGTTTCCAGCATCCAGTGATCTCTTTCCCCAAAGTTTTCTAATACTTACATAATAGTGATGTCAACAAAAATGTAATGATAACACGATCATTAGCCAAGAGCTGACTTCAGGACTTCCTCTGCTATGTCCTTCACACTCATGATCTCAGTTGGCTCTCACAACAACCGCAAGAAGGGCTCCCTGTTTTTCAGATGAAGAAACTCAGGCACAGAGAAGTTAAGTAATTTGCCTAAAGCCACACAGCTAGTAAGGAGTGAAGTCAGGGTTTGTTCGCAGCCTGATCTTCCTGACTCCAGAGCTTGCTCTCTTAAACCCTCTACAGCCTCTCACACAACCGTCCTGTTTTCTGGTTGTTCAGTCCTGGTCCTGGCTCCACAACTAGGTTCCTCGAGGCTGGGGCACCATCCTCTCCTTCCCTGTATCCCGCCAGTCACATGCTTAGACATGCATTACTCTCCACCTGAGGTTGACTGGATATGTGAGGCTGGCTTAAGGGATCCGTGATGTCCCTGCAGTGACCCTGAACTGAGGAACTGGACCAGTTTTCTTCAGTCCAGACCCAGGCTCCAAGCATCCTTTTTATGCTTTGGTTATAGGGCAGTAGTGGAGAGAGGCATGGCGTGACAGGAGTTAAAAAAAAAATAAACCTTTTCTATGTCCCAGAGATCCAGGAGAGCTAGCCTACACTGTAAACTGTGAGAAAAATAATAACCAAGGATCACCTGTAAGTCAGGTTCTGATGAATATTGTGCCATGCGTTGTACCACCTGTGTGGTCAGTCCAGGAAGCCGTGCCCGTCACAGACAGGACTGGTTGTGTTCAGAGCAGTGGTTCCTTGTAAAAGGACCTCCTTGCAACTATCACTAAGTAAAGTGATGTTACTTTGTCTTGAGCTTTGCATAAGGGGAAGGCACGTGAAGTCTGTTACTGCCTCTTACGTAAAACTCTTGTGGGGCAGGTGGTGGGGACCACCAGACAATGCCCGCCAAGACCTGTTCTCTGGGTGATTTACTTCTTTTCTATTAAGAGCCATACAGTTAATTCCTTTCCTTATGTGATGGTAGGCTTTGGCATATTATGCCAGATACTGTATGACTCTGTTAGATAGAAAATAGTCAGGAACTATATAATTCATCTATTTTACTTTTTATCTTGGCTTCTAGGAAACCCAGAGCTCATTTTTATGCTCAATTTCAATAATTACACTGAGCATCTACTTTTCTGTCATAGATGCCGAAGTGACTTGAGGCGTACAAAAAACAGGGAGTTGTTTTCTGCCCACAGTGTGTTTCTTATTGTGCAATTAAATGACTTTGTTTCCCCTAAAGAAAACCAGCTTGAGTTTTACTAGTTCACCTGACGTGCTCTCTCACCACCAACTGCCAGGAGAGAGCAAATACCTAGGATGTTTTGGAGAGTTCTGTTGAACTATGCTCTTACTCCCATTGCACAATTTATAGAATTTAAGACAAGTTTAAATTAGTTCTAGGGATCTCCATATAGTTGGGATTCCAGCCAGTACCTAACCTGGCTTTAGATCTCTTCAAACCTGCCCCGTAGCCAGGTGGGGGCGCTGCTACAGCTGATTTTCTGGAAGGGTTGCAATTTAGTTTAGCTAAGAATTCCTGGGGTCAAGCAGAGGGGAGGATGTCTGTCTCTAAAACTGGTCCCCATCATAGCCCAGTGGACAGAGTTCTCATGCTGCACTTTAAGGGGCTGTTTCCACAGACTTTGTGATACACAAGAACACAAACCGTGTCAGTGCCAGATAGACAAATGGTGTCTGGAGGTGGAAGGAGAGGTCTTCCCAAGCATGGGTCACCGTGTAGCCTTGGTTCCTTGAAGACAGGGACCCCCAACTTTGGCAGGGAGGACACTGGCTGTCCCCACGGCAGCAGCAGCAGCGCTGTTAGGGAGGGTCTGAGCAGCTGTGGTCATGACTGAGGGCCACCTTCAAGTGCCACCCTGAGCACTGCCAGCACGGGGGTGATGAGATGGCCAGTAAGACTCTGGGGTAACTAGGTGAAGACGTGAGAGGTGTGGGAGGTTCACTGGCAGGTGTGGCATATGTATGTCAGTCCTACACATGTGTTTGTTTAATTGTACTTATTTATTCTAGTTGATAATGTGACTTTTATTAACACCCACTGGCTGCTGAGGCCTGGGGAACCAGGCCTGCACCATGTTGCACCAAATCATGGGTGGGCGGCGGAGGCGGGAGAAGAGAGCTGCGGTCTTTCTCTCCTTCACTGTGTTCACTCTGTGCTCTCTGGAGCTTGCCCAGCTCTGGCGACATGGCCACAGGTGAGTTGCTGGGCCAGTTCCCTCACCTGTAAAATGAGAAGTCTGGGCTGGATGGTTTCTAAGGACATTTTATCTCTAAAATTTCTGTGACCCTGTTATTCAGTACAAACGAGGGTGCCAGAAATCTGTGGAGATGGGACAAAGGAACAAAAGGAGATGGAAACTGAGGCTGCTGTGGTGGGGGCCGGGGAGAGAATGGATGGAGGAGTTAGCATCCTCGGTTTGAGTCCTCTCCTGCCTTTCCACCTTAAGCTGCTTACCCAGTCACCTGCACCCAGATTCTCTAACTTGGATCCAGAATACCAATCCTTGCTGCAAACGTGTGCCACAATCTTTCATGAGTGTGTGTCCAACCCCCAGATGTGGCTGGCCACAGGGGAGGTGCCCAGTGACTGGTGTCTGCTTCCGATCACAGCGCAGCCGTGGCAGTGGCCTTGCAAACCACACGGGCCTTCCTCTGTGCCCTGGGGATGCTGGAGCGCGCTTGACTGTTAGAAAACAGCGTGGAAAGGGACACGCCTTATTTTAGGCAGCAGATCTGAGTCTGAAAATTACCTCTGCCATTTATTAGAGGAAGTAGGCAGTAATTCAGGGCTTTATTTCCTCATCTGTACAATACAGCACTTGGATTACATAAAACCTTCAAAAATGTTTCTCTTATGATTCCAAAATCTAGAAACTGACTAACCTCCTTGGAAGCAGTTGCTTGGTAAAAATTTAATCTTTATACCTCCCATTACCTCTTGCACGTAGTAGGTGCTGGTAAGCACTGGGAGAGTAAAGAAAGAGATGGCGCCAGTAACTTAATTGTCTCAGCCTCAAGAGAGTCAGAAACCTCACAGAAAACCAAGGGACGCCAAACCTTAATTCTCTGAGTGCCGAGCTATCTGAGTCATGCTGTTTCAAAGATTCAGGCTTGTGGCCTAAACTGATAACAAATTCTTTCCATTAAGAAATTGCTCTTTCTGGTGAGCCTGACTTTTGAAGCAATACAGACAGAGCCGGTACCGGCGGAGTGACTGGGTCTGCTCATAAAGTGATTGCAGCCTGGGGGGGCCCTCGGACCCAAAGCACAGAGCGCCCCAGAGATAACAAAATACAGCAAGACCCACAGCCCGTCAGAAGCTGGAAACGGGGACGGTCAGACATTTCCTGTGCACAGCCCAGCTCCTCCCGTTCAAGGTTCAGAAACCAGATTTGCTATTCCTCGATGGTTTTTTTTTTTTGTTTGTTTGTTTTTTTTGGTAAATATTCACCTGTAAGCACCTAACTGCATGAGGGGAATCTCACTGTTGGGAACATTTAGTCTTTATGCTTAAGTGGTTCGCAGTCCGATAGATAGAGAGCAGGTGGGGAATGCCATTCTGTGTCTCTCTGGCACAGAGGATGAGTTGGATATTCGCTTTTTTTTTTTTCTTTCTCTCTCTCTGATTTTCACCTGCTTTTGGGAAATGAGTCTGTTGGGCCCCAGCTAGAGAGTAGAATCCAGAGCTGGATGGGTCAGGGTGCTTTGGAAGGAAAAATGGGAAGAGACGAGGGAGAAAGGACATCTTGCAAGCATCCTTTCAAGCTCTTCTTTCTCCATGATGTTCTCCCCATCTTTTCATCTACCAACATCCTGGTTTCATGGCTGCCTGTGACTGTGTGGCCAGGGTCTTCCTGCTCTGCGGGGACGGGACAGTGGGAGGAGGCTCCTCTCTCCCCATCCAAAGCCTGGAGTCTCCTGTTTTCTCCTGGTGCCATTTTGGGACTCCCAACGCATCACGGAGCCTCCAGTTCACAGGGACCCTGGGGAATTCAGTAAGTTTCCAGCACGTGGATGTACAAATACCAGACCACCAGAAGAGTTGCCAGTCTCTGTTTGTTTTTTCATTTTTTTATTTTTAAGATCACTGGGGGAAAGTGCCCCTTCCAGGTTTCATCCAGAGTCAAGGATGGTTGCTATCAACTTTTATCCACTTCCTAAGCACTGCATTTCTTTCAGGTGTCATCAAAGGCACAATCCTTCATTCAGAATCTTTTTCATCACTTTAAATAGTCCTCCCGCCTTTGTTGAAGTTTTCTGCCTTAAGAGAGACGAGGTCAAATGTGCTCCAATGGAGGAAATAAAATGGGGGAGGAGAACTACCTGTCACCTTTGTGCTCAAATCCTGATAGATGGTGTATAGTTTTTTTTTTTTAAGCAAGCTACTGCTTTTTTAAAATCTGATCTCTTAAGAAGCATCTGAAAAAAAGGTTTTTTTTTTTTTTAAAAAAACAGAAAATGTTAAGGAAAAAGTCTGTGCTAATGTATATATTTCAACAAAGTTTTTAGAGAGAAAAAAATGATCTCTAGATTGTTTGAGATAGTCAGCTTGGCTCTATTATATCTGTGTAGCAGTAGGTATAACAAAGCTAAAGATTTAAGGCAATTTTGACACCTTAAAGCAGAGCTGCAAGCACTGCACAGGCTTTTAAACCCAAAGAGGATTCAGCCTGCTCACTTATTACTTTCCACATCTTCAAAAGGACAATGTCTCCTTTTTAATCTTTTGGCTTTGCTGTGAAACCATGGGAAGTTATTGACTTTTCAGGAGCTTAAAGTATACATTCAGGCAGAAGAGGCACGTGGGTGCACTCGGGGGCTGTGAGTTCAAATCCTCGTCTTTTTGTGTCACTGTCCTCCCGCACGAGGAGAGCTGGAAAGGGCAGAGCAAAGGCGAGGGTCTGCCGCGCATTTTGATCGGGATCCTCTCCCTGAGTCATGGGTACCTGCGCCGTTCGGCAAAAGGCAGGCGCCTTTCTTGTTTCTGTTGTTATTTTTCAGTCTTGACAGCTCCCAGGGTTCTGTTGGATGATGTGCTCAGAAATGCCATGCTTCCTTGTAGCCCCTGTGAGCTAAAATAATGAACAAGCAATTAAATCTCATGCTTGAGGGCCTGCGCTGATTGCTTGCAGGAGAGGGGCCGGGCCCGGCCTTGTTCCTGCGCGGCCGCAGCCCGGCTCCTGGCTGGGTTTCTCTTGGAGGAGAAGCCGTGTGAGTCAGTGGGCCGCAGGAGGGCTTGGGAGCTACAGGAGAGGGACTCAGTGCAAAACTGATGTTCACTGAGACTCCTGGACTTTGTCCTCGTAAGGTTTCACCAGGATTGTTATTTTGTATCAAGACACAACTGGCCGTGACTCCACTTTTTCTTCTTTTTAAAGAATATCCTCTGTAATGAACTAATGTTCACTAAAGGCATATTTTTTAGCCCCCCGTTTTTTAAAATGGAGGTACTGGGTATTGAACCCAGGGCCTTGTGCATGCTGGGCACACGCTCTACCGCTGAGCCACTCCCTGCATCCCCTGCCCCACCCAGGGCGTATTTTTTAAAAAGCACAAAATGTTTTTTTTGGTGTTTGGCTAAAGACTGGATTCTGTTTACCTAGCTGCCGTGGAGCTAACTTTTGTCTTGCTGAGTTTCCTATGCGAGCCACCCAGTTTTGGAGAGTGGGTGTTGGGGATGGTGCCAACTTGACCTACGTCACACACTAGCAAGTGGTAGAGCCAGAATGGGTCCTGGCGATTTGCTTGGGGAAGCAGGGCTCTTAACCACTCTGCTAGTCCACCTCAATGTTAATTAATTAAAGAAGTAATTCATGACTTAATAAATAATTCCATGAATAATGCAAGAGATACTTACTGAAGTTGCACTGGGACTTGCCACTGGGAATTCAAGGATAAGCAAGGCATACCTGTTTCCACCCTGCCAGCTCATACATCCAGCACAGGAGGCAGGCACTGATGAAAAGAAACACACTGCTATATACTAGCACTCTGATCATGCCATGTGGTAAAATCAGGAGATGAGATGAGAAGGTCTAGAAGAAGAGTGTTAACTAGTTAAAGGGGTCACAGATTACAGTTCTGAAGAAGTGCACTTGAACTGAGGTCTGATGGATGACTAAGGGCGGGGGGACAAGGAGGCCAGGTGGTTTGGGGAGAAAAAGGAATGGGAGATGAGGCTGGCTAGGTAGCTGGGGCCAGGTCATGTGGGATTGTATAGGTCTTGTTATGACTTTTATTTCTGATCTGAAGAGCAGTGCAGAGCCATGAAAGGGCATAAGCAGGGCACTCAAGCTGCAGCACAGAAATAAGAAGAATGGGATGGTTTAGGAGACAGATGATTGTAACTCCAGTCAGTGATAGAATGAGATGTGGGTCTGAAGGCATAGTTATGAGCTCTTTACAAGGCAGAATGGACAGGACCTGTGATGGCTGGATTTGGGGGATGAATGAGGCATCAAGGGTGGTCCCCTGGTTTCTGGCTTACACAGGGGATGAATGGCACCATTAGTTGAGATAGAGGACATGGAGGGAAGACTGCTATATTTCGTAGAGAACTTGAACTTGGTTTAGACCTGTTGAGCATGAGATACTTCCCAGTGGAGCTACTGTAATAGCTATTGGAATAGCTGTAAATCCTTGCACATAAGGGTCTGGAATTCAAATTAGAGTTTAGAGGCAACTAACGTTGAAGCCACTAGTATGGACGAGATGTCTTAGAGAGAGGCTGTACAGTGAAAAGGGAAGAGTCTAGGATGGAAGCCGTAGGAAATCCAGTGGGTGGATTAGAAGAGTCCAGAGCAGCAAGAGAAGACCTGAGCAGTGTGCGCAGCTCAGAGAGGAGGGACTTTCAGAAAGATGGGCTGGATGGGCTGGGGCGTCGGGAATGCTGCTACTGAGTCCACAGAGATGAGGACTTTCATTCATCCTCACCCATCCTCAAAAACACCTTGGGAAGCAGGAATGATTATTTTCTTCATTTAATAGGTATAAAGGAGCAGAGGCTCAAAGAAATTAAGTAATTTGCAGCAAGTCATGCAATAAATAAGTAGTGGGGCAGCACTTGAAACTAGATCTTTAGGTCCAGATCCTATGCTTTTGTCCCTGTCTCTCTGTAGCCTAATTTCTTTCACATTCAAGTTAATTTTTTTTTTTTTTAAGAAAGGAACAGCGTAACGGGGTTTTGGTTTGTTAAGGAATCATGATGAGAAAAAGAATGACAATTGACAGTTAATGTGAGGCTCATAAACTGATTAAGGGTTTTGAACATGTGATAAGTAAATAGGCTTTAAAAATTCATGCATCTGACCCCTTAGTAGGCTGTTTATTTCAAAACTGACAGCACAGCTAAGACAGTTGCTGAGGGATTGCATATGTATCCTGCCTCAGTCACTCTCAGAACCAATTTAGTAAAGATGACATTTCTGTAGTTGGCCAATGTAATCCAAAATCAGACAGGTAAAAGAAAGGCCAGTCATTGCAGCTGCATGCACAATAACATTAAGAACTAAGAATTCAAATGAATGGAGTTTTTTTTTCTTTTTTAAGAGATCAGAAGTTGAGACAAAAGGATAAAGTGAATGTCTATTGATTTCAAAAGCTGTTCTAAGCACACAACACTGAAAACTCATTTCCCCCAAGTCATATGTGGATTAGGAGAACTCAAACATGGGTTAAGGTGGGTTTGATTACAGGGGTTTTAAAGTATTCTGATGTCTGTGGTAGTATGTATAGTGAGAAGCTAGAGTCTAGGTATATATGACTTGCTGGCTGGAAAGATACATGGTGATTCAGTTTGAGAGTCAGGGAGGTTGACCTGGTGTTTCTGTGGGGAAAGTTGATAGAAAGGGGAATATTTAAACACTTTAGTAAAACCAAGCTCTGGAACACACAAGCAATCTGAAGAATAAGGAGAAAGAGAGTCCCCAGCTGGGTTGGTTGGCTCTTTCTGAGGTCCCTGTAATGCTCTGCGCTTAACTCTGTCCCTGCCCTTCCACTGTGTTCTCTAATGGTCTCGCTCACAGCGGCATGAACTTATTTATGACAAGGGCTGTATCTTACTCATCTTTGTTTCCTGGCATCTAGTTAAGTGTCTGGGCCATAGTTGATAGTTGTTAAATAAACATTTGCTAGAAGTTTAAACAAGTGAACAAATGCTATGAAAGGCTTAAGAATTACACAGGCGGTCAGGGGAAGGGGAAGAAGATGATGGTGGTCTTTGTGCAATGGGAAAGAGCCTCTGGGAAGACTGTGTGTTCGTGGATGCCCAGGAGAGGATTACTGGTGGTCTGAGTTAAATATAAGCCTAAGACCTGGATAACTCAAGCAGGAATGTCTTCCATTCTTCAGAATTTAAAAGAACTGGAGGACCACCCAAGAGTGGTCTACATAGAAGAGAAATTCCATCATGGGTCCAACACAGTGGGGTTAGGGGCCAGGAGGGAGGCCTGAGCAATGCAAAGTGTGAACTGGCCAACAAGAGAGGAGCCTGTGTGAAAGTGAAATGGAAACCGCCCAGCAGTGGTGGGTGTTGAGGAGATGAAGAGAGAAGGCTCTTATTCCAAGGATGTGGTATTTGGAGTTGGACTTCTCCTCCTCCTCCTGATTTTCTTGCTTTGGTCCCTGGGAGGGGCGAGGTCCTAAACCTCAGTGAGCAGTCAGATTAAAAGCAAATCTACCCACTGGTAGAAGTGAGAAGGAAAATTAAACCAAAGATGATTGGTGTGATTCGCTTATTTATAACACTGGCTCTCTCTTTTAATTGACTCATTGGAGGCCAGTATACAGACAGAGCATTCTTGAAGACCTGGTTTCTTTTTCTTTCTTTCTTTCTTTTTTTTTTAATTGAAGTATAGTCAGTTACAATGTGTCAATCTCTGGTGTACAACATAATGTCCAGGTCACACATATATAGACATATATTCATTTTCATATTTTTTCATTAAAAGTTATTACAAGATACTGAATATAGTTCCCTGTTCTATTCAAAAGAAATTTGTTTTTAATCTATTTTTATGTATAGTAGTTAACATTTGCAAATCTCAGACCCTCAGATTTATCCCTTCTCACCTCCTTTTGGCAACTGCTACCTGCCCTCCCCGTAACCATAAGGTTGTCTGCTATGTCTGTGAGTCTATTTGTTTTGTAGATGTGTTCATTAGTGTTTGAAGACCTAATTTTCTTTGTGAGCTCACCGAGGACGTACCCCCTTAAATGTGGTCTTCCAACTGTCATGGAGGTCAGAGACTTCTGAAGGATCATCACTTTTTCTCCTCCTTCATGGGCCAAGAAGCTCCCTGGATAAGAAAATTTTATATGCCGGGGACATTAATCAATTAACTAAGTTAATTAATTAATTAAAGTGTATCATTGTGATTCACTGTATTTCATATAAATTAGTCTGTTGTGGAGGGGGTCATCAACTATCTTGAAGTTAGTTGCTGTTTTTTTTTTTTTAATTCCTTCACAGTATTTGCAGCTTCGTGGTGCAATATGATAGGCTTAAAAGCAGTCCAATAGGGAAGGATGAAGCTCAAAATAGGAATCATGTGGCTGAAAGTGATGAACAGCAAAGTAGTGGAAGTATGTGCTTTTATCTGAATTACTTGCTTTCAGGCTTTGGGAAGTGTTTCTATAAGTAAGATTTTAATGGATTTTTGAATCCAAGTTTTCAGTGTTACAAAATGATGGCTTTTAGATTTTTCTTCAGTGCACGGGAAGAAGTGAGAAGTAAGACTCAGTTCTCTGCACTAATTGAGAAGCAAGAGAAAGTTCCAGGTAGCTTCAGTGAATGGGTTTGGAGTCAGACAGCTACCAGTACCTGTCTGACTTTTGACAACTTTTTTAACCTCCCTGAATATATAAAATGGGAATATCTCAAAGGAGTTTTGTGATGATGAAGTGGAATAATTCGTGTATGTTCCTGGTGCTACACCCATCCTAGTGTATAAAAAGTGCTTAGTAAGTGTTGACTGTTATATTTGTTTCTTCATGTTAGTGAAATCTGTTTTTAGAATGTAACATGACTTTCCTTCTTTGTCCCTTAGACTCAGAAATTTACTGCTGAACATTTTCATTAATCCTTTTGTGTCTGATGTTTTAGGTTTGCTGACATTGGTTGAATACATGGATGAATATGATAAAGGTTCTCAGACACTGTGTTTTATCTGAAAAAAAAAAGAGAGGGGGCACTGCACCTTGGATACTAAAGAGTTAAACATACTAAACCTTTTAAAGGACAGTCTTTCTCTTAAAGAATTCATCCTTTGGTAATTTTCTTGTATCAAGGCATACTTTTAGGCTTCAAATATGTTTATAATTTACATTTACCTTTAAAGAGACTTTTTGGGTCCTTGAATAATTTTTTGAAGAGCCTCTTCGGAAGCCATCATCCAAAACCTCTCTTGTTGAAGTTACGTTTTATGCAAGAATTCCCGTGCTCCTCAGGTGTATTTATCCTTTATTGCTGATTGATTTGCTGTTGACTCCGTGTACACTGAATGACCGTGGCTTGGGATATGGGCTTCACCTCCACTGCTGTAAGTACAGAAAGCCTGGACAACCATGTGAAACATATTTTGGAAGGCTCCTTTAGATTTTCCTGGGCTGCAGTATAGATTGTCCAAGTAGATGATCAAAGTTTGGGCATTGTTTTTTAACATTCAGCGGTTTCTAATCTGGGTTCCTCCATCAGCTTCCCAGTAGGCTGTTATAAACCTGTTTTATTCCTCCACTGTTTCTTTCTTTCTCTCTCTTTTTCTTCACTAGTACTCAAACTAGCTTTTAAGATTTCAAAGAAAAGAGTGGGTAGAGCTCACTGGGCTTTAGGGACTGGAAAATTCCAAGTTTCTGGCTCACTGTGTGTAGTTTGTTTGCTCTATGCATGTCTTGGTTTCCCAGTGATTAAAACTTGGTATAAATGTTGCTACTTGCCCACCTGTCAAGGATGGTGTGAGAATGAGTAATAATATCTGAGCCATATTTTTGCTCCTTAGAAGAAAGGTGCTATATAAATACAAAGTGTTATTTCATTAAAAATACTTGTATGATAACAGCATATGTTAAATTCGGTTTCCTTGACCAATTTTATAAATATATTTTGGTGTTACAATATGGCTGTTTTTATGGTTGGTATGTGTGTATCCGACACTCTGTGTTTTATTTTCTATCTGGGTGGTGTAACATATCACATGTTTAAGAAAAATAAAGACATCGTTCTAGGTAGATCATGAAGCTACTACTAAATGTTATTTACTTTGGTGCATTTCATCTAGATGCTAGCGACATACCTACTAATATAGAGGCTGTGAATAGGACATCAATGTAATAGGATATTATAAAAATGCAACTTGAGTAGGCAGTATGTTTTTCTTATTAATTTTAGCTCTGGCTCAATGATTAGCAGCCCACGAGACAGAGATATTGCATTGTTAAGTATTAAGATCCTGGGTTCTGTGGCCGGGGACAAAGTTTATTGCTGTCACACAGAGGGATATTGGGATTCACATTTGACCCAGGTGAAATGTCATCACTTCTTGCCTCAGACCACCAATTGCAAAACTTCTTTTGCTGGAAAGGTTATTTGAATCTTTTACATCACTACAGCATGCCCAGAGAACACAAAGGTGGCAGATATATGGAAACATAACACAATTACAGCTCACTATAGTGATTTTGGGGGAAAACTTGTTAAAACGCCAAGTAGACTTTCTGGCAAGAAGTAATAATGGCTTTCAGGAGTCCCTTTGTTCTCCCTTACTTATCTTGGCAAATTACTTGAACTCCTACCTCACAGATCAGAGATATCTCCATCTGCATCTCTTACCAAAGTATTTGCAACCATACTCAGTTTTTAAAACTTTTTAGCTTGAAATGATTTTAGATTTACTTAAGAAATAGTAAGAGAGCACAGAGTGTTCCCATACACACTTCACCCAGCTTTACCTTAGGTTAACATCTTACAGAACCATGGCACGTTTATCAAAACTAGGAGATTAACATTAGGCAATATTATTAAGTAAACCACTGACGTTATTTGGATTTACCAAGTGTTTCCATTAATGTGCTTTCTCTGTTCCAGGGCCCCATTCAGGATACCATATTGCATTTAGTCATCATGTCTCCTTAGTTTCCTCCTTCTTGGGCCATTTTTCTGTCTTACTTTGTCTTTCAGGACTTTAAGTATTTTGAAGAGTAGTCAGGTATTTTGCAGAGTGTCCCTCAATTTGGAGTTATCTGATGATTTTCTCATAATAAACTGGTTATGGATTTTGGACAAGAATTTTACAGAGGTAATATGTGCTTCTTGTTATATCATATCAAGAGGTACACACTGTCACTGTGGCTAATTACAGGTGGCACCAGCCTTGATCAGCTGATCAAGTGGTATCTATTTCTTAGCTCTGACCACTGTAAAGTCACTTTTTTTCCATTTCTGTAATCTGTTCATTAGAAGAAGGCCCCTAAGTCCAGCCTACACTCAAGGGGAGGGGTATTAAACTCCACCTCCTGGAGGGAGAGGCATAAAAGAATTTGTGGTCATGCTATCCAACCATAAAAGTAATTCATAAATTTGGAAGATATACAAGTATCACAAAATACCATGTTTCTCAAAGTTTCACACACTAATTTTAGCAATTATCAATTAATTTTCTCTGCAGCAATAAATATTGTGGTGTTCTAATGGTGATTCTCTATTTTATTGATCCCTTCTATATTTATTAATTGGAATTCTTCCTTAAGGAAGATTTGCCCTTTCTCTTTTGTTTATTTATTTGTTCAGTTATGTATATAAGCATGGACTCATTGATATTTATTTTATTCTTTGAATGATAAAGCAGTACAATCATTATTTATTATGTTGCCCAAATCATATTAGCTTTGGCCACTGGGAGCATTTGTAGATTCCTTCTTAGATCCTCTGGACATGCAGTCATTAAAAAATTTTTTAACTTCCTGGCAGTAAAAAATGTTTTAGGATCATCTTGGTTTTTTGTTTTGGTTTTTGTTGTTGTGGTTGTTTTGTGTCCTGGCTGAGAAACATGGAGAGATCCATGGGTTGAGAAGCTGAGACTTCCCTGCCAATAGCCATGTGAGTGAGTCATCTTGAAATTAGATTCTTCAGTCTTAGTCAAGCTTTGAGAAGATTGTAGCCCTTGTTGACATCCTGTCTTAGTCCAATTTACTATAACCAAATACCATAGACTGAGTGGCTTAGCCCACAGAAATTTATTTTTCACAATTCTGGAGACAGGGAAGTCTAAGATTAGGGTGCCACAGATTTAGTTTCTGGTGAAGACCCTCTCTTGGGTTTGCAGACAGACAGCTTCTCGTGTTTTCACATGGTGGAGAGAGGGGGCTCTGTCTCCTTCTCTTCCTACAAGGACGCTAATCACATCTTGAGGGGCTCCACCCTCGTGACCTTATCTAAACCTAATTACCTTTCAAAGGAACCACCTTCTAATATAATCCTGCTGGGGGTTAGGGTTTCAACATATGAATTTTGGGATGAATACAAATATGCAGTTCCTAACACATCCTGACTGTAAACTCCTGAGACTGAGCCAAAACCACTCAGTTAAGTCCTGAATTCCTGACCCAAAGAAGCTATGTTTCTAGCCACTGCATTTTGTGGGAATATATTACACAGCAGATAAATAGTGCAGATTTTGATACCTGGAAGTGGGGTGATTCTGTAACAAACACCTAAATGTGGATGTAACTTTGGAATTAAACTTTGAAATTAAACAGTGGGCAGAGGCTGGAAAGACTTTGGGGAGAGGGTTCATGAAAGCTTGAAGAGCCAAGCTGTCTGGATGAGCCCTAATTCAGGAGGGCACCCGTGGCTTAAGATCACAGGAATAGTCTGTGGGCTATATTACACAGCTGTCAGGGTAACAAAAACCCACGGAATCCAGGACCAAGTTAGCGAGTTATGCAGGTTAGAGATTACTATAAGGTCCACTGATGAACTCCTGGCTCTTTGAGTGACAGCATTTGGCTCCTGCTATGATGGAGAACAGGAAAGCCCATTGGACTTTGCCAAGAGAGAGGATATCCACAGTTTCAGCGAAATGAAAGGAGTTTTGATATTATTATTATTATTAGTATTATTATTATTATTTTCTTTCCCTCAGCCCCTTTTCTGACCTGTTCTTCCTGAAGAAGCAGAGTGAGTGGGAGAAGAGGATGTGAAGGGCCAGGAGAGATGGTGGTAGACTAGATAGTACCCACTTCCCTGATGCCTTGAGCCAGGAGCCTACCTGAACCGGGGGAGGGGAGATGCTTTGGATTGGATGTGATATTGAACTTTTGATTTATGTTGGAATTTATGGTTCAGAAACCAAAGGCATATGGTGAAATGTCTTCCTCCCAACTACCCTTCATGAAGACTGAGATTTTTGATGGCTGAAAATGAGTTTCGTATTATGAGACTATAATTATAAATGAAAGTTACCCTAAAGCTGAGACGTTTGTGTGAGATGCAAGTGGTGACAGAGAGGATGTGGGGGAGAAAATAAACCCATTTCCTTGTTTGTGCACGTGTGGAGATCAGCCCTTTCAGGGAGGGGGTTACCTGTCTTCATCACACTTTGTGTCCTTGTCACTCGCTGGCTGTTTTCCTGTCATCTGATCAAAACGAAGTGGATGAGGCTCTTAATGTCATTCATGATGACACCACACTTACTTACTGCAGCCTAAGATTGTGGCTTTGAATTCCGATAAAATCCTTTCTTTTTTTAAACACACGAACTTGTTTCATGGTGGATCTTCCTGCACTGTATTATGCAATTGATTATTTTAGCACACATGCAAGCCTGTTAAAATGCATCATGTGAGTTTAGGCTCTTCCACCCTATTAAGATTTTCTGGTTGATGTTGAATGTATTGGTTATCCTCCCCCAGCTTAATGTCCCCTGCCAATCAGATTAACACACTCAGTTACTTCGGATATAGCTTCAGGTGCTCAGTGACTCAACAGAACAGTGGCTTAAATAAGATAGAAGTTTCTTTGTTTCTGAACTGTCTGGGAATAAGCAGTCTAGAACTGGTAGGCAGGCTCCACAGAGTCAGAAATCCAGCTACCTTCTGTCTTATTTCTTCTCTATCCCTGGGGCCAAGATGACTCACCAAGATGTTCATATTCTAATCAATATGAGGGGCTAAAGTGAAGAGGGGGCACCCCTTCATTTTAAGGGCAGGAACTCCAGAACGCATCACATCTGCTCTCGTCCTGTCAGACAGAGCGTAGCCACAGGGCTATTGCAACTTGCCGAGAAGGCTGGGAAAAGTAGTCTTTAGTTCTGTTTGTTCATCTTCTCAGCGAAAATTTCTATCTGAAAGAAAGAGAAAATAATGATTGGAAGACGGTGAGTTATCTTTGCCACGCATAATTTCTGTGTTTGTATGTATGCAGTTGTATGGGTGTCATTGTTATGGGCATGCCTGTGGATCTTAATCTTCAAGTTTACAAAGCTTCCCTATTAACCTCTAAGGTTCATGGATTTCAATCAGCCACAAATCCACCTAATGCCAGATCTCATTCAGTCTACATTTCTCTAGCTTTCCCTGAAGGATCACATGACAACCTTTCACCAACTATCTTATTGAAATCTCGATACAGTATGATTGTAACCTCCCCACTGTCTCCATCAACTACCCTATCAATACAGGGAATGAGGTCAGCTCAGCATGCCTTAATCTGAATGAACCCAGATTTTCCTTTATGGCTCTGTTTTCTAAGAGCTTGCCAGCCACCTGTTTAACAATCTTGTCCAAAATATTGTCAAGGGAATTCATTTCTACTGTACCCACCTGCAATTTTTGGAATTCATGCTGTTTCCATTTTTGAAAGTCTGATGGAGTATTTTGAAAGTGCCTATTTCCATCTTGTTATTTGTACTATTTTCATTACTTCCCAGAAATTCCAGGCACTCAGTGAATCACACACGCTTTTTCTTTTCATACTACAAGGTATTAGTTTCCTGAGGTTGCTGTAACAAAATACCACAAACCAGGGGGCTTAAACAACAATTCATTCCTCATGGTTCTGGAGGCGGGAAGTTCAAGATCAAGGTGTTGGCAGGTTTGTTTTTCCCTAGAACCTCTCTCCTTGGTTTGCAAATGGCTGTCTTCTCACTGTGTCCTCGGTCTTTCGACTGAGTGTGGCCACTCCTAGTGTCTCTTTGTGTACCCAGATCTCCTCTTCCTGTACAGACACCGGTCAGATTGGATTCAGGCCCCACTCTAATGCCCCATTTTAACTTAACACCTCTTTAAATATCCTGTCTCCAAATATAGTCACATTCAGAGGTACAGGGGGTTAGAACTTCAGCATATCAATTTGGGGGGATGCAATTCAACCTATAACATGTAGTGTACATTTATATATCTTCTGGGATTAAAGTCATACTTTCATTTAAAGAAACCAGATACTTTCTTATTTCAGGAAATTGGGGAGAGTTTGGAAGGCAATAAGATGGCCTAGGAGTTTGCTAACTTGGAAGTTTGTTAGAAGCGTGCAGTTGAGGTCTCACTCTAGACCTACTGTGCGTAACAAGACACCCCCTTCCCCCAGATTGATTTGTGTGCCCACTAAAGTTTGAGCACCGCTGGGCTAGGAACCCAGTGATTCTTCCACAGGTGATATCTCTTGTCCCCAAGAGGTTCCAGGTAATGGGGAGATATACCCAGAAGAGACAATGGAAAAGGAAATCAAAATATCATTGCATGGCTAGCTGGGCTTGGGGTGAAAAACTCAGTGAAGAGAACTCCCTGGAAACCTGTTTGCTTGGGGCACAGGGAGAGAAACATAAATTATTCCAGTTTTTCCTACATCCAGGTACCAATCTAGATATGACTTTTTTGTTAACTATATATAGGAAAAAGATTTTTTTTAAAAAAGTGACACAGCCAATCTTGGGTCAGGTTACTGACCCTGATGCATGGGTGGCATATTTGAAGGAACAAGGAGAATAAAGGGCTAAAGGAAAGTGTTGCAAGGTGATGGAAAGAGGTGTGGAAAGGAAGGCAGCTTCCATGCATCCAGACCTAGTTTTGATCTCAGCTGCCATCTCCATGCCTCCCTCAGTGACATTACAGACTCAATTTCCAGAGGAAACCACCCATCTACACTTTCAGGGTCAGATTCTGTGATATTAGAAGTCAAAAAGCAACATTTCTTCCAAAGCCAGAGGGCCTGCTATGCTGTGGTCCATGTGGGTGGACCACCCCACCTTCTTTTACCCCCTCCTACTCCAACACACCTTTTCTTGTGTATCTTTCGTATTTCAGCAATGATACCACTTCTTAAAGAAAGCTTTCGTTTTCCCCTTAAGACTGAATTAGGAGCCTACTCACAGGGCACTTACTACACTTTGCAGCGATGGCCTGGCCGATCTATTCTTTTGTCTTCCTCACTATGTGACGATGTGGGTGTTGCTCACCATCAAACCTCACACATGGTGGGGGGCCTAGTTCAAAACCCACAGAAATGTTTCATTTGAATAATTGTTAAACAGGTTAGGAAATTATGTTTCTCTAGTTTTAAATATGCATACGTAAGACATTTTATAGAAGATAGATTTGCATTGTTTTTGTAATAAAACTGCATAATCATGGAAACATTCTTGAGTATTCCTTTTCAAAATGTTTAATCCATAGCCTGAGTTTTCAAAAGCAGTTTCTTCTTCAACCATTTTTAAAAGTTATCTTGCTTTTTGAGGGGCAGATTAAACGTGATTTTGGGGGAAACTTTTTTTTTAGTATTGAACTACTTAGAGCTGTTTTCATCATGGAGAAGGTCAGAAAACTGCGAACACTTGTCACTTTGTAAAGGAAAATAAATGTGTAGTTCAAATGTAAATTTGACAATTATTTTGCATAACTTGCCACAAACGAAACCACGAACCACTTTGTAGAAAAACAGATTTTCATCTTCTCTTGCCTATTTTATTATGAAATATTGTAAATTTTGTACTGTATTTTAAAGGTCTTCTTTTTTACAAAAATCAACCACCTGGATGACAATCTGTAGCCTTTTGTGCATTTCTGGCTTCACTGCCTTTGCTGCAATTTCCTGTAAGGGATATGGTGAATATATTTTAGGTGTGGTGTTGTCTCTGTAAACTCAATCTGGAGCATCTTCAAGGGTCTGTTCGTAGTGACTGAGGGAAACTCTGAGCTGTGGTACTGCCACTTCCCTGGGTGTACTCACCCCACTGCAGGTGATGTTGTCTTCTGACACAAGCACCAGGAAGGGTGCAGTGTCAGTCTGCACATTAAACATTGGTCAGGATGAACTTGTCTTTCAGTTTTAGCTAAAAACTATATAGAAGTTTTAAAATGTTTAATCTTATCCACTGGTGGATTGGCCCCATGGTCATATATTGAACTCCCAAATAAATTTTAGACTATTACTTATTCTTCCCTATTACAGTTATCTGTGATTTTATCATTGAATTTATTATCACAATGTCTTAGTTATTTGAAATTTAAAATAAGCCTTGGTGTATCATAGGCAAATTTCATCTGTCTTTTATTCTTCTGAGAGTTATCTTAGCTCTTCCTGAGTTTATAATCTTCCATATGAATTTTAGATTCAAATTCATCAAACTCCATACATTTTTGGCACAATTTTTCTTGGAATTGTGTTGAATTTTTGACTAATCTAGGAAGACATCACATTTTTATTATGCTGGCCATTCCTATCTATAAATATGGTATATCTCCCATTTATTTAAGCCTCTTTCAAGTCCTTCCATAATGTTTCAGAGTTTTCTTCTAATGATTTTCTACATTTTTCTTGCAGATATTGTAATGTATCTGCAATATTTTATATTTTGGTGCTAAAGTGAGTGGGATCTTTTGGCCAAATGCATGAGAAGAAACATGCAGCCTAATTACATTTCCACCTTCCTTGCACCCCAAATTACTTGTCTTTCCTGAGCCAGTTGGGTATACACAACTTTATGCTGTTAGGCATTGATAAGGCCTTGAGCTCTGTTTAAATCTTCTGAAAGATGTCTTATGGTTGCCAGTCGTTTGGTGACAATGAGGGAAGAGCTAGTTGAGATCCTAATCAGCAAATGGGAGGACGAAGCACAGGAACCACTTCAGAGCACAGAGCAAGTGTATGAAGAGGCAGAAATCATGAGGGAAAAGAGACAGAGATAGATCCCCGAGACTTAATAACCCATGAATAATACATATTCCGTATTACTAAACCAACACTAAAAGAAAATATTCATGAGATAAAGGGAGACTTAATCTTGAGATCAAAGAGTCTCACCAAGCTCCAAGGAGGAGTGAGGAGTCAAGGCAGATATCCAGTTATGTCCTGGCAAAATTCATGAAAGTGGATGATGAAGAATAAAAGCCTACAGACTTCCAAACAGAAGGAACAAGTTATTACAGAGTAGATTTTTGGCTTCTTTCCATTATTATATTAAGACAACATTTTATTCTGTTGCAGAGAAAAATTCTAATTTTATATGACGGTCTTAAATCCAGCAGTCTCTATGAATAGACTTTATTTGGTTCTAATATAGTTTTTGCCAATATTTGGGGATTTTCTATGTAGACAATTGCATTATCTATAAGTAATAAAATAGTGGTTTTTCTTTTCCAGTTCTTATGTATTTAATTCATTTATTTGTTTATTATTGTTTTGCCAAGACTTCTAGCATGCACATTAAAAATGGTGATGGTAGAGAATGTTTTTCAAGTGTCACCACTATCTATAAGTATCTTATCTCATGGATTTTTGGTAGAAATTCTTATTGAGACTTAAGAAAAGCTACCTTCTATTTTTGTATTTAGAATCTTTATTATTAATGAGCTTTTGAATTTGATTAAATTCTGCTTTTCATTTATTTAGATGGTCATTTGGGTTTTCTTCCTTAATCTATTAGTGTGTTAAGTTTTTTCTAATAGCAAATTATGCTTGCATTTCTGAGATAAACTCTACTTGGTCATCTGACTTTTGTTATATTTTACTGATTTTTTAAAAATGTTACATTTATGGATTGTATTTACTAATATTTGAGTTAGAAATTTTTGCATCTACTTTATAATATCAACTATACGTTTCCTTTTTTGAACTGTACATGTCATCTTTTGTTATCTAAGTAGCTCTCTCCCATTTTCTATTCTTTGAAATTGTTTCATGTATTATGTAAAAATTATTTGTTCATTGAAGATTTGTTAGCTGATCTGAGTTTTGTATGTACCCTTGAGGGAAGATACTAAAAGTAAATTTATATAATGGTTTATGAACCATCATGGTTATAAAGTAATTTTCGTTTGTTTATAATTAAAGTTATTCATCTATTTATCTTTGGAGGAGATACTGAGGTTTGAACCTGGGACCTCATGCATTCTAAGTGTGCATTCTACCACTTGAGCTATACCCTCCACCATAAAGTAACTTTTAATGATTCACATTTTTTTCTAGAAAATTGTACATTTTGACTAAGTTTTCAAAATTCATTGGCATGAAGTTTTTGACAATAATCTGTTAAGCTTTAAAAATGTCATATGTGCTGAGAGTTATTTCCCCTTTTTTCCCCCCAAAATTCTTTTTGCATATTCTCTTCTTTTTCTTGATCTGTGTTGCCAGACTTTTTTTGTGTTACGTAATTAGTTTTAAACAAATATTTGTCTTGCAAATGGTCTCTGCATCTTCCAATCAATCTTATTAATTTTGGCTCATTTCTATTAGTTCCTTTCATTTTATCTTTGAATTTGCTGATTTTTCACCAGATTCATAGACTGCATACTTAGTTCATTTATTCTCAGTACTTCTTTTTAAAAATATATTTAGGCCATACATTCTCTGCATAAGCCGAATTTGGCTCTATTTCTTAAGTTTTGCTGTACAGTAGCTTTAATGCTATTTTCTTCCAAATATGTTATTTTTATTGTGATATTTTCTTTAACCTATGACCTATTCCATCATATATGGGAGAAGAGACCAAGATGGACTTAGGCATATATAATATTTGTCATCTTTATTGTTTGACTTCCAGTTAAATTGCACTGTTATCAGAGAATGTGTTCTCAACAGTAACAGTTCTTTGAAATTAATTGTATATCCTTCATGATCTAGAGGGCAAAATATTTGTGCAAATATTTTATGTTTGCTCTTAGAGTAAGCTTGTTAATTTTGTCATTAAAATATTTAGTTTCAATAATATTTTCCTTAATAGATGTTTCTGTTTGATAGAGGAATATCAATTTTACATTGCAATTCTGTCATTTTTGGCTTTACATATTTTGAAACTCTGTGTGTGAGTTTATGCAATTTTTTGATTTTTTTATACTTTATTGCTAGGAAGTTTCCCTTTGTTATTATAGTATAGCTTTTTATATCTATTAATTATTTTACCTTAAATTATATATTGTCAGATAATCATTTGTATATTATATTGCTTTTCATATTTGCTTGGAATATATTTTTTGTATCTTTATTGTCAACATTTTTGTGAGGTTTTGTTTTAGTATCTCTTGAAAACACCATGTAGCTGAATAAAATCCCCCTGATAATCCCCCTTTTTCAAAAAGATGAGTTTAATTTACTTATGTTTTTTTAATGATTACTGATGTATTTGTACTTATTTCCAATATCTAATTTAGACAGTCTTGTTTACTGTCCTTTCTCTTTTCTTGGATTGATAGAGTTTTCTTCATCCTTTTTTTTCCCTGTATGCTGGCTTGGAAGTTATAAATTACATCTCTAATATTTTTAGCAATTTTAAAATTTAAAAATATATAATCAACTATAAATATTGTCAGCAAATCTAGACTTGTTCATTATTTTTTTGTTATCCAAAAGAAGAAAAGTTTTTCATATACATTAACCTCACAGCTTTTACATTATTGCTGTCTAGAATGTTATTTTCACCATTTCTTTTTGTTGTTGATGTAATTACCCATATTAATTCCTTTTCTTTTGTTTTTTCTAAAATTGAAGTATAGTTGGTTTAAAATGTTGTGTTAGTTTCTGGTGTATAGCAGAGTGACTCATTTATACTTATACATATATATATTCTTTTTCATACACTTTTCCATTATGGTTTATTACAAGACATTGGATATAGTTCTGTGTAATATATAGTAGGACCTTGTTGTTTATCTATTTTATATACAGTAGTTTGTATCTGCTAATTCAAAACTCCTAATTTATCTCTCCCCACCCCCTTTCCCTTTTGGTTACCATAAGTTTGCATTCTATGTCTGTGAATCTTTTTCTATTTTGTACACAAATTCATTTGTGTCATATTTTAGCATCCACATATATGTGATGTCATACAGTATTTTTTCTCTCTTTCTGACTTACTTCGCTTATTATGATAATCTGCTGCAAATGGAATTATTTCATTCTTTTTTATGGCTGAGTAGTATTCCACTATATATATATGTATATATTTATCTATCTATCTCTATGTATAGCCTCAATAATATTTTCCCAAATAGATCTTTCTGTTTGATAGAGAAATATCATATATACATATACACATACATATATATACATGTACAAACACCACATCTTCTTTATCCAGTCATCTGTTGATGGGCATTTAGGTTGCTTCCATGACTTAGCTATTGTAAATATGAACATTGGGGTGCATAGATCTTTTTGAATTAGATTTTGCTCCAGATATATGCCAGAAGTGGGATTGCTGAATCATATGATAAGTCTATTTTTAGTTTTTTAAGGAATCTCCATACGGTTTTCCACAGTGGCTGTACCAATTTATATTCCAAACAATAGTGTAAGAAAGTGCTCTTTTCCCCATATCCTCTCCAGCATTTTTTATTCGTAGACTTTTCAGTGATGGCCATTTGACCAGTGCGAGGTGATACCTCACTGTAGTTTTGATTTGAATTTCTCTAATAATTAACAATGTTGAGAATATTTTCATATGCCTCTTGGCCATCTGTATGTCTTCTTTGGAGAAATGTCTGTTTAAGGCTTCTGCCCATTTTTGATTGGGCTGTTTGTTCTTTTGTTATTGATTTGTATGAGCTGTTTGTATGTTTTTGAAATTGAGCCCTTGTCAGTCACATCAGGGGCAAATATTTTTTCCCAGTTCATAGGTTGTCTTTTCATTTTGTTTATGGTTGTCTTTGCTGTGGAAAAGCTTGTAAGTTTGATTAGGTCTCATTTGTTTACATTTGCTTTTATTTCTGTTGCCTGGGTAGACTGATCTAAGAGAACATTGGTATGACTTAAGAATTTATGTCAGAGAATGTTTTAGCTATGTTCTCTTCTAGGAGTTTTATGGTATCATGTCTTGTATTTGAATCTTTAAGCCATTTTCGGCTTATTTTTGTGTATGGTGTGAGGGTTTCTTCTAACTTTATTGATTTGCATGTGGCTGTCCAGCTTTCCCGACACCACTTTCTGAGGAGACTGTCTTCTTCATTGTATTTTCTTGCCTTCTTTTTCTTGGATTAACTGACCATTGCCATGTGGGTTCATTTCTTGGCTTTCTGTTCTGCTCCATTGATCCATATGTCTATTTTTGTGCTGATACAACACTGTTTTGATTACTATAGCTTTGCAGTATTGTCTGAAGTTTAGGAGAGTTATGCCTTCAACTTTGTTCTTTTTCCTCAGGATTGCTTTGGCAATTCTGGGTCTTTTACTGTTTCATATGAATTTGAGGATTATTTGTTCCAGTTATATGAAAAATGTCCTGGTTAATTTGATAGAGATCACATTAAATTTGTAGATTGCTTTGGGTAGTATGGCCATTTTAACAGTATTAATTCTTCCAATCCAAGAGCATAGAATTTATTTCTATTTCTTTGAATTATTTTCAATTTCCTTTATTAATGTTTCATGGTTCTTGGCATATAAGTCTTTCACTTCCTTGGTCAAGTTTATTACTAAGTATTTTACTTTTTGATATGATTTTAAAAGGGATTAAAAATAACTTTTCCTTTCTGATATTTCATTCTTAGTGTGAAGAAATGCAACAGATTTCTGTATGTTAATCTTGTATCCTGCTACCTTGCTAAATTCATCTATCAGTTGTACTAGTTTCTATGTGGCGTCTTTAGGATTTTCTGTATATAGTATCATGTCATCTGCATATAGTGACAATTTTACCTCTTTTTTTTTTTCAGTTTGTTTCCTGTCACTCTTTTGTGGGTTCACCAAGTACTCTGTTTTTGGCACTGCCCTCAGCCCTGACTCAACTGTGGAAATTCAGGCAATCAGCCTGGATGTCCCTCAGGTGCTGCACTCACTCAGCCACTAGTGCCAATTCATTGGTACAGAACTGCTGAGGTCAGCCACTGGGACCCCACATAGTTGTGAACCTGGACCCCACCATGGAGCTAGTGAATCAGCCCAGACCCCGGAGCCGCCACCGCATACACATACCCACACAGCCCACAGCAGCTATCACCGGACAACCTGCCCTAGCCATGGGAGCATCAGTAATCTGTTCAGATGTCCCACAGGAACTGAGTTTACCATTTCTTTTTAAAAAGAACCTCATTCATTCCTACTTAGTTTACTTTTCTTCTCATTAAAATAGTTCCTTTAATAGTTGTTTTAAAGAGGTAGTTAACTCTCTTTATCATTATGTATCTGAGAATATCTTTATTTTACCTTAGACAGAAATGATATATGAACTAAGTATAACTTCTAAGTTGACAGTTATTTTTTCTGAACATTTTAAAGGTATTATCTTAATGTAATCTGGACTTTCTTGTTTTTCAGGAAAGTTTGCAGCTTTTCTGAAGACTTTACACTCTTTTATAGTGTTTCATTTTCTTAAGTAGCACCATGTCAAAGATTTATTTAACTCATGAATGAGGAAAACAGAAGGATGATGAACTTGCTCTAAAAAGTATAAGTGAGGCAAAAGTATTTATAGTCACTGAAATGCGACTCACCTTTGAGATGAAATGTTCTCTACCAAACAGAAACCATTTGTTTATTCACAGAATAAACATTCATTTACATTGCCATAGGACAAAAATCATTTAAATAATTATTATTTTTGTAGAGATTGAAGTCTATCCTTATAGATTTGTAAAATACTCTAATTAATGGTAAATGATTAAAGTACAGATTCCTAGAGAATCAAATAATCCTTGAGCATTCCTGTCATATACCTCTAGGTATGACTTTGAAACATGAGCCATCTTTTTATGTATTTCCAAGTTTTGGATAATTTTTCTTAATAGTCTCTTTTTGTGTTCTTAAACTATTTCCAGGGGGTATATTCTTGGTTCAAAAAAGGGTGATCTCATTGTATTTTGGCCTGCTCTCATAGGTACAGCATTCAGTATTAATTAGCATGTATAAACTGTGGTATGGTCATCAAATCTGGAGTCATATGGCATTAAGCAACTATTAAAACCATAACAACAAACTTTGTCAAAGATTTTGTTAGAATCTATGATTGGATTTTTAAAAAATTATCTCTGTTCTCCAGAGATTAAATAAAACATTGCTTGTATTTTTTCTATTTTGAGGCTTAAAAGCCAAACCCAGGAAATTTATCTCCATAAACTTCTGCCTTCAGTATCTATAAATTTCTGTGAATTCCTCTCTGAAATGTCACATAATCTCCTAAGGTTCCTGGTCTAACAGGAAGTGACCTGTCTTACTACCTCTGTGTCTGGGACCATGTAAGCCATAAAAGAGACATGAAACAGTTTCCTGAAAGAACTTTCAAGGCACTGGTTCCACCAATGAAGTATTACACCTGATCCTTAATGGTGAGCTTTTCATATCTAAGTCCATGAAATTTATTCTGAAATATGACACTCCATGTATAGCCTTTATTACACATCCAATTTGTTCATTTATGTTCTGAGTAGTTTGATTAAACAAGTGCAACTAACTACATTGCCATTAAAAGTAAAGAAACTCAATAAAAGTATTTGTTTCTGAATTTCGAGGAGTCAGAGTGAGCATAATTCAAGCAGTTAGTTATTAAGTTGAGGTCAGACATAGATCAAGAATTGACCCAGCAGTTCCTCTCCCAAGTAGATACCCCAAAGAATTACAAACAGAAATGCAAACAGATACTTTAGCACAAACGCCCATTGCAGCATTATTCACAATAGTCAAAAGGTGGAAACAATCTAAGTGTCTATCAGCAGATGAATGGATAAGCAAAACGTTTTATATATATATATATATATATATATATATATATATATACATACAATGGAATATTATTCAGCCAGAAAAAGTTAAGTTTGGTTAGATGCCACAACACAAATGAACCTTGAAAACATTATTCTAAGTGAAATAAGCCAGAGATAAAATATCAAATATTGCATGAATCTACTTATATGAAATATCTAGAGTAGGCGAATTCATTGAGACAGAAAAATAGATTAGAGGTTACAGGGGCTAGGGGCAAAGCAGGGGGAATGGAGAGTTATTACCTAATGGATACAGTTTCTATTTGAGATAATGAAAAAATTTTGAAAATAGATATGATACTGTTTGCTCAGCATTGTGAATGTAATTAACACCACTGAATTGTACATTTAAAAATAGTTAAAATGGAAAATTTAATTTGTGTTGTGCACATGTTATAACAGTTAAACAAAAAGGAAAAAAGAAATCAATTGAGAAAAAAGAAAAAGGGCTTTCTCATATAACCATCAGAAAATAGAACATTAAAAACTCTACCAACATTATTCCAAAAAAAATAATGAAAATGAGATGTTTTTCTTGAGTTCATTCAGTTATTTTTAATTGACTCTTGGCTGTCATGAAATTATCTGGTACTGAATTCAAAAGTATCCTGGAAGTCCTGAATCCCTCTGACAATTTTCTAAGAGATACCAACTCCTAAGTCTATTCCTTGAAATATCAATTGTTAAAAATACCAAGCAGAGTCCTTTTCATAAAACTCTGAGGCTGCTGTTCCTTGTTGCAGACCAAATTTCTGGCCAGTTGCTTAAAGGAGAACCTTGAGGGAAGCATGAGAGGAAAGCAGACGCCATCTGTTGATGATGGAGCAGCTAACAATATCAGAATAGAGAAGAGTAAAATCTCTATTAGAGTATAATACATACCTCTTTTGTGAGGTTTTGATTAATGTTTCCCTGCAGAGTAAGACACTATTCTAAACTGATAAAATCAGGAAAAAGACATATTCCTGAAGTTCTGAGCAGATAAAATTCCAGTGACATTTTCCCAATGACTTACTGCATATTTATTTGATTGTTGCTGCTGCTTATGTATAGAAAGGGATAAAATCAGCAGATACAGCAAATAAATATTTGTGACACTACTCTGTACCCACTGCTTATTTTATTTTGCAATGCTCATTGCCCTAACAAAGACAGTTGTGTTTTTAATTTGCTTTGTCAGTCACAAATTAACTTCCTTTTTATTGTACTTACTGAGGGATAAAAAACTTAAAAAATCAGCAAATTAACAATTCTATAATTTGGAGGCTGGCATTTGTCTCTTTCCTTTTGATTAATGGTGCAGACCATTATAACCTGTATTAAAAACATAAAATTAGAAATACTTCCCTCCACCCCTCTCAGGTTTTCACTACCATAAAGTTGATCCATTAATTATAAATTGTTAAAATGAGTTATGCAGGTATCTTTAAAACTTTTTTTGTTTGTTTTTATTTTTTATTTTGCTTTTTTTGGTTTTGTTTAAAATTGTTTTTTATTGAAGTATAGCTGATTTACAATATTGTGTTAGTTTCTAGTGTACAGCAGAGTGACTCAGTTATACATATTCATATATATTCTTTTTCATATTCTTTTCCATTATGGTTTATTGTAGGATATTGGATATAGTTCCCTGTGCTATACAGTAGGACCTCATTGTTTTCTGTTTTACATGTAATAGTTTGTATCTGCTAATCCTAAACTCCTAATTTATCCCTCCCCCACCTTCTTTCCCTTTTGGTAACCATAAGTTTGTTTTCTATGTCTGTGAATCTGTTTCTGTTTTGTGAATAAATTCATTTGTATCATATTTTAGATGCCACATATAAATGATATCATATGGTATTTGGCTTTCTGTTTCTGACTTACTTCACTTAGTATAATAATCTCTATGTTCATCCATATTGCTGCAAATAGCATTATTTCATTCTTTTTTATGGCTGAGTAGTATTCCATTATATATATGCCACAACACAAATGAACCTTTAAAACATTATGCTAAGTGAAATAAGCCAGACATAAAAGGTCAAATATTGTATGAGTCTACTTATATGAAATATCTAGAGTAGGCAAATTCATAGAGACAGAAAATAGATTAGAGGCTCCCAGGGGATGGGGGCAATATAAATATATATACCACAACTTTTTTATCCATTCATCTGCTGATAGACATTTAGGTTGCTTCCATGTCATGGCTATTGTAAGTAGTGCTACTGTGAACACTGGGGTGCATAGATCTTTTTGAATTATAGTTTTCTCCAGATATATGCCCAGGAATGGGATTACTGAATCACATAGTAACTCTATTTTTCATTTTTTAAGGAACCTCCACACTGTTCTCCGTAGTGGCTGCACCAATTTACATTCCCAACAACAGTGTAGGAGGGTTCCCTTTTTTCCACACCCTCTCCAGCATTTATTATTTATAGACTTTTAATGATGGCCATTCTGATCAGTGTGAGGTTATATCTCATTGTGGTTTTGATTTGTATTTCTTTGGTAATTAGCTATGTTGAGCATATTTTCATGTGCATATTGGCCATTTGTATGTCTTCTTTGAAGAAATGCCTATTTAGGTCTTTCTTCTGCCATTTTGATTGGACTGTTTGTTTGTTGTTACTGAGTTGTATGAGCTGTTTGTGTATTTTTGAAATTAAACCCTTGTCAGTTGTATCATTGGTGAATATTTTCTCCTGGTTCATAGATGTTTTTGTCTGGTTTGTGTTTTCCTTTGCTGTGCAAGAGCTTATAATTTTGGTTAGGTACCATTTGTTTATTTTTGCTTTTAGTTATATTGTGTTGGGGAACTGACCTAGGAGAACATTGCTACAATTTATGTCAGAGAATGTTTTGCCTATGTTCTCTTCTAGGAGATTTATGATGTCATGTCTTAGGTTTAAGTCTTTAAGCCATTTTGAGTTTATTTTTGTGAATGGTGTGAGGGTGTGAAGAGGCTGTCTTTTCTCCATTGTGTATTCTTGCCTATTTTGTGAAAAATAAAAAAAAAATTTTGTAGTTGATTTACAGTATTAGTTTCAGGTGATCAACATAGTGATCTGATATTTTTATAGATTATATTCCATTTAAAGTTATTGTAAAATAATGGCTATATTCCCTATGCTGTACATTATTGCCTTGTTGCTTATCTATTTTATACATAGTAGTTTGTACCTTTTAATCTCCTACCCCTATTTTGCCCCTCCCCCCTTTCTCTCCCCACTGGTAACCACTAGTTTGTTCTCTATATCTGTGAGTCTGTTTCTGTTGTGCTATATATATTTGTTTGTTTTATTTTTTTTTTAGATTCCACATATAAATGATAACATAGAGTATTTGTCTTTATCTGTGAAGGTATCTTATGTTCTGTTTTCTACCAAAGAAATTCACTCCAAAATGTCTGACTCTGACAGCTGACTCAGTGCACAAATATACAAAACACAATTTTCTATTAAGTAACTTCTGAGAGAGAGAAACAAGTTGTTTAATTAAAGTTTGACTGACTTTCTTCCCAAGTTATGTGCTTGTTTATTCACTTAGATGAGTTTAATAACAAATACAATTGTGAAGATAAGAAACCTAGAAAGACAGCATGAGTAATCACTCTTCAGAAAGCCGGATATCAGATGACATCTCACCACAGAGGGATTTCCTTCCACACACTTCTTAACTTCTGTTAATATCATGCCTGGGGTTCATCTATCCTGTCCCTTCCACTCTCCAAATTAGGGCTGGTTATTGATTGGAGACTGGGGAGGTTTGGGTGGGAGGAGATTGTTAGAGGAGAGTGGCAGCATCAAAGAGGTCCTGAGCTCCAGGTTGGGTCTAGGTAGGGAACGGTTCTGGCAGGTGGTGACATCATGGCTTCCGATAATAGACAGAGGTTTGTTGAGGCAGGAGACTGGTGGAAGAAGTGTGGTTGTGGGTACAGAACCTTGATGTCAAGAAGAGGCTTTGGGGAAGCAAGGTAGTATTGTGGTTTCAGAGGCATAGGGAAGGAAACCAAAGCAGGAACTGTATTTGTTCCAAGTCTGCGTTCCCTGCTAGAAAGCAAGGACAGTGTTGCTCTGGTTCACTGCCCAAATCCTAGTGCTTAGAAGAGTTCCTGGCACATAGTTGGTGCCTAAGTTTTGTTGACAATGAATGGAAGAAAGCAAAGTTTGTGGGGACATATTTTCTAGAATTTTAGAAGTCAGAGGGCTTGGTTCCAGAGACGGCAGCAAGAACCTAGACAATGAACGTTGACACAAGGCCAGCGTAGGGCCCGTGTGACCCAGGTTGGCCCTGGATTCCTGCTTGTAGAATTCAAATGGCTCCTCTGGTGATACCTACAGGGACCCAGGCAGGGGAATGTGCCTGTCCCTGTACAACCCCCTCAGAAGATGAATGAAATCATTCCCTAAGTTTCATGTTATTTTTCTTTTCTTTACCTAATGGGCTTATGGTCTGCTGGTCTGTGTGTAGTAGGGAGCAGAGGTAACCACACAGAGTAGGGGTCTGGGAAATGTGGGATAGATGAAAAGGGTAACAAAGAGTCAGAAGCTAGGTAAACAATTTAAATCATGAATAAATAATTGAATGCCATCAAAGAAGTATGAATTCAAACAAAAATGAGCTCTCATTTTCATCTCTTCATATGGGACAAATGACTGCTCTAACACTGTTGGGAGGTTTTTGTGTGTGTATATGTGTGTGTGTGTATGTGGTTAGAGTGAAACCTACATCTTGAAATTGTTGGCAATGAAAAAAATTGTGCTTGTGAGTCTCAAGAAGTCTATGCATTCTGAGTGGGCAGCTGGAATTTGTCTAGCTGGCTGTCCATCTTTCTTTCCAGTGATGGAAGAGATCACTTTGTATGTTGAGACAAGTACATACAAGGCACCAAGATCTTGGAAACGGCACCAAAACCTGAATGAAGGTGCTTCAGATATTGGTATATTAAATGATATGTAAGTAATACAAAGCTTGTCTTATTGGAGGGGGAATTGGATGTTTGTAAAGATTCCTGTAATAATATTTTCTTCTGGCTGAGGACAAGAAGGAGTGGTTGGGTCTAGACTGAATGTCGTCACCTTGATCTTGGACTTCGCTGCCTCTAGGACTCTGAGAAATAAATTTCTGTTGTTTATAAGTACCCAGCTTATAGTATTTTTGTTATAGCAGGCCAAATGGATTAAGACAAGGAGCAACGACATTTAAAGAATTAGAATTAAAAATGTTTTCACCTATATTCTATTCTCATTTTACTAACTCTCAGCTTCTGGTAAGTTAGTATATGCTGCATTCATTTTAGCTGTGCTTCAGGGAATTAAGTGTCTAACCTGTATCCACACTTGGAATGATGCAGATTTGGATAAAGCATAGCTTTAAGGGAAAAAGTACTTGATGGCAACAATGACATGCAGAGAAGCCCAGAGTAGTGGTTTGGAATGGAAGGGACAGCCAGCTACTGGAGTGGCTTACTGGATACTCTAAGAGTACCCTTAAGAATCTCGGAAACAACAAGGGAAAGGAGGTCAAAAGGAGACAGGAATGTGTGTTGTCACCCAGAGTGGGGCCAGGGTACTGAAGAGAAGGATGAAATTTTTAAATTAGTTATATTCAATGTACATAAATTGTTGATCGGCACATATCTTAGCATAATCCTTTGAGAAGCTATTAAGAAAATATATCACACTCATATTCTTTGGCATCAGAATCCTGTATTTTATTAGTGATTGTCTTTAAAGGCAGTGATAAAAAGTGATTTATTTTCCACTTTTGTATTTTTTCGTTTCCAATAATGAACACATTGTAATTGGACATAATACATTTCATTAAAAAATAAGTTTAAAATTCTGGAGAGCCAAACTCAATGGATTGTTCAAAATCCAAACAATAAAGTGGTAAGATCTGGATGGTTAAGCCTTCATCACACAGAGTATTATCTGATTCATCCTGTCCACCCTGCTTACCTAACCAGGTGATAATGATCATCAATTAAGGACTGAAAACACAAGTACTCTGAAATTTTCACCTTCTATTCCAGCAAAATTTGGTTTTTCATTGTCTTCACCTATTTCCTCTCATTTGAATTCTTTTCTAATTCCCTCACTATTCAATCCTCATTCCACTTCATCACTGCCCAGACAGCAGGTTTTTTTCTCAGGAATCAGCATGCACACTCTGCACTTTGGAGAGGCACATCTAATAGGTTTTCACTCCTGTGCATTTATTTCCTGGACAGTTTATTTTTTATCATATTATAATAAATATATTTTTAGAATATTGAATTATACTATACATGGTATTTTTTCATGTCCCTCCCAACTTAACATAACTTAGAAAACTTTCCTTACCAACATATGCTTATAGTTTTAGCATGGTCGTATATTGGATGTACCATGTGCATCTTCTTGTTTTGATTTTCACTTTGTGCTCTTAGGAGTGATGACATCTTTCCCTATACTTAAAAAAAAGTGGGTTTTTTTCCTATTTGAATTTCTGAGAATTGCCAGTTTTTCTGCTGGGATATGTATTTTCTTTTCTTTTTTTCTTATTGAATTATAGTTGACTTACAACATTATATTAGTTTCAGGTGTACAACAGAGTGATTCAATGTTTTTATAGATTATACTCTAAATAAAGTTATTATAAAATTTTAGCTGCATTCCCTGTACTGCACATTACATCCTTTTACCTTGTTTATTTCATATCTAGTAGTTTGTACCTCCATCTCCTTCATGTATCTTGCCCTTCCCTCCACCGCTCTCCCCACTGATAACCACTCATTTGTTCTCTGTATGTGTGAGTCTGTTTATATTTTGTTGTGTTTGTTCATTTATTTTATTTTTTTAGATTCCACATATAGGTGAAAACATATAGTATGTGTGTATCTCAATCTGAGTTACCTCATTAAGCATAATACCTTCCAATTTCATCCATGTTGTTGCAGATGTTAAAATTTGATTCTTTTTCAAGGATGAGTAATATTCTGTTGTATATATTATACCGTGTCTTATTTATCCAATCACCTGTTCACGGACAGTAGGTTGCTCCATATTTGGCTATTGTAAATAATTCTGCTATGAACATGGGAGTGCATATATCCTTTTGAACTAGTGTTTTTCATTTTCTTGGGCTATATACCCATATTTTATTTCCATTTTTAATTTTTTGAGGAAATGCCTTACTGTTTACCATACTGGTTATACCAATTTATATTCCCACCAACAGTGTACTACTGTTCCCCTTTCTCCACATCCTTGCCAACACTTTTTCATTGTCTTTTTAACAGTTTCCATTCTGACAGGTGTGATGTGATATCTTAATTGTGGTTTTAAGTTGCATTCCCCTGATGATTAGTGATGTTGAGCAACTTTTCATGTGCCTGTTGTTCATCTGTATGTCTTCTTCTGGACACTTGGAAAAATGCTACTCAGATCCTTTGCCCATTTTTCAATCAGGTTTTTTGTTTTCTTGATATTGAGTTGTGTGTGTTCTTTATGTATTTTGGATGTTAATCCTTTATCAGGTATATCATTTGCAAATATCTTCTCCCATTCAGTAAGTTGCTTTTTCATTTTATTGATGGTTTCCTTTACAGTGTAAAAGCTTTTAAGTTTGATAAGTTCCATTTGTTTACTCTTGTGCTTGTTTACCTTGCCTGAGAAGACATCAGAAAAATATTTCTAAGACCAATGTCAGAGTGTAATTCCTATATTTTCTTCTAGGAGTTTAATTTTGTTTCTTATTGGTTTGCAGAAAGTCTTTGTGTATTGATCCCACTGTATATTGCATGTTTTACAAATGATCCATTTCTGCTTGTCATTTTTCTTTTGATTTTATTTATGGTGTTTTTTTTTTACAACATAATTTAAGAAATCAATATATCAATCTTTAATTTGCAGTAGAGACCCTGAGAAAAGATGATCTCTGCTCTGTGTCATCTAGGGGGACTCCTAGAGATGCCACCATATTGAGATCATCACCCAGAATTGCCCCTTCCTGTCAACACAGCTACCCAACATACGCATTTTTCTGATTGTTTTCAATCTTCTATCACGTTTCTTCTTCAGAGCTTTTATAGCAATAAGATCACATAGTGCATAGTATTTGTGTACATCTTCTTTTACTCAACAAAGATTCACCCATGGTATTGTATCAGAGTCTGTTACCTGTTATTAACTAGTGTCTTCCATTGTGTGAATAAACCATTCATTCTCCTGCTGATGAACTTTTGGGTAGTTTCCAGTTTGGGCTATAATGAAGACATTATGTACATTATTCTACAAGTCTTTTTGTGACAGAGTACTTTCATTTCATATGAGTAAATTCTTAGGAGTGAAATTGTTAAGCCACTGGGTAGAGTAGTTTATATAAGAAACTGCCAAATAATCTGCCAGTGGGTCATACCATTGTATACTCCTGTCAACAGTGTGTGAGAGTTCAAGTTCTACATTCTCACAAACATTTGAGATTGAAAGTCTTTTTAATGTTTTGCTAGTCTAGTCGTGGTTTTAGTTTGCATTTTTGTAATAACTGATGATGTTGAACACCTTGTGTCTAAATTTTTTTGCCTATGTTTAATGGAATTGTTTGTCTTTTTATGATTGGATTGTTCTTAACATTTCTATATACAAGCCTTTTGTCAGATAATTTATAAATATTTTTTCTCACTCTTGCCTATTCATTTTCTGAATTATATATTTGATGAACAGAAGTTTTTAATTGCATGAAGTTCAGTTTATTAGTGTTTTTCTATTTTATAGTCATTGCTTGTGGTGTTCTAAGTAAGCAATCTGTGCTTATACTCAAGTTGTGAAGACATTTTCCTGTTTTAATTTTTCTAGACACTTTAGATCTATGGTCCTTCTTGGATAAATTTTTGTGTATTGTATAAAGTAAGGATCCATATGTTTTTTACAGTGTTTTTTCCATGTGGATATACAGTTGTAGCAGTACTATTTGTTGAAGTGACTGTGTTTTCCTTATTGTATTAGATGTATTGTATTGTGTTACTTAGATGTCATTGTCAAAAATTAATGATTTTATGTGTGGGTCTACTTCTGAATTCTCTATTCTGTGTGACTGATTTATTTCCCTTTCTTTGTGATATTGCTATATTCACTTATTAGTTCTAGTTGTTTTAATACTATTGCAAATAGACTTGTTAATAAAATTTTGATTACCAATTTTTGCTGCTGATATATAGAAAGATAATTGGTTATTTTATATTTAACTTTATAAAGTCACTTTTGGTTCTAGTATTTATTTGTAGATTTCTTAGGATTATTTTTTTAAGTGAAGACAATCAAGTCATCTGCAAATATATGCAGTTATACTTCTTCATTGCAAATCTTTCTATTGTCTTTTAGCATGGGTTTAGCCCTTTAGGACATTATTGAATAGAATTGGTGAAAGCAGACATTCTTGCTTTTTCCTTCACCTCAGGAAAAAAGTTTTCAGTCTTCACTATTAAATATGATGCTAGCTAAAAGTTTTTTTTGAAAATGTCCTTTTTCAGATTGAGGAAGTTCCCTTCTATTCCCAGTTTGCTAGGGTTCTTATGACGAACTGATGTTGAATTTTGTCAAATGCCCTTTCGTCATCTATTGAGATAATCATGTGGTTGTTTATAAGCCTATTAAATTGATGGATTATACTGATGGAATTTTGAATGTTAAAATGACTTTGCATTGCTGAGATAAACTGTTCTTGGTTGTGGTATATTATCCTTTTTCTGTGTTGTTGAATTCAACTTGTTAGTATTTTTATAAGGATTTTGGATCTGTGTTCATGAAAAAAATTGGACTGTAGTTATCTTGTAATCTCTCTAATCTTGTAATTTCATCACCATGTCTTTGTATTAGGTTTATGATGGCCTCATTAAATGAGTTGAGAAATGTTCCCTTCTTTTCCATCTTCTTAAAGATTTTGTGTAAATTTAACATTATTTCTTCCTTAATACTTGAATTCACCAGTGAAAACAGTTGAACCTGGAGTTTCCTTTGTAGGAAGACTTTAATAAAAAATTGAAATTCTTAAATAAATAGAGTGTATTTAGATTTTTCTGGTTCATCTTGTTTTAATTTGCATATGCTATCTTGCCAAGGAATTTGTTCACTTGATCTATTTTGTCAAATTTATTGACATAAAGTTGTTCACAATATTCCCTTGGTAGTTTTTTTTTTTTAATGCCTGTGGAATATGGAGAAATATCTCCTTTACCATTCCTAATTTTTATGATTTGTGTTTTCTTTATTTAAAAATTCATCAGTCTTGCTCAGGTTATCCATCTTATTAATCTTTTCAAAAAGCCAACATCTGACTTAATTTTCTCCATTGTATGCCTTGGATTTCATGATTTCTGCTCTTATATTTCTTGATCAGTCTTGCTAGAAGTTAGTAATTTTATTAATTATTTCAAAGAACCAGTTTCTGGATTTGTTAAATTTCTCTATTATGTGTTTTCTATTTCACTGACTTGTACTCTTATTTTATTATTTTCTTTCTTCAAACTATTTTGGGTTTAATTTTTCTTTTTTTATGATAGAAAGTGATTTTTATTTTTCTTCTTTTTAAATATAAATCTTTAAATTTCTCTCTAATCACTACTCTGGTTGTATCCCAGAATGTTGATATGTTGTATTTTCATTATATTTTATTGTAAATATTTTCTAATTTTTCTCATAACGTTTTTGATTCATGGATTATTTAGAAGCATATTGTTTAACTTTCAAATAATTAAGGCTTTTGTAAATATCTTATTATTTGTTTCTAAAATTCAATTTTAATTTAGTCAGAATACATTAAAATTCAATTTTATTTTGGTCAGAGTACACATTCTGTGATACTTCAATGTTTGAAATGTATCAAAACTTATTTTATGACCCAGCTGTATGTTCTCTGTGCACTTAAAAATATTGTGTAGTTTGCAGTTGTTGAATATATTTTTTTATCTGTATCAATTAGGTCACTGGTGGTTTGTAATACTGTTTAGATCTTCTATTTCTTTACTGAGTCTTTCCTAGTTGTTTTATTAATTACTGACAAAATGGTGTTAAAAGATATCTCTCATGATTAGTATGTATTTGCTTATTTTCCCTTTAGTTTTTTGAAGTTTTTTTTTTTCATGTATCTTGAAACTCTGTGACTAGGTTCATGCATACCTATAATTGCTATTCCTTGTAATTGATCCTTATAGTATTAAAAAATGTCTTTTTTGAAAAGTCTCTGGCAGTTCTTCTTGTCTTGATTTCCATTGTCTTTGATATTAATGTACCCACTCCAGTTTTCTTATACTTACTCTTTGGTTGGGTATATCCTCTTGCATTAAAAAATTTTCAACCTGTATGTTTCTTTTTATTAAAAGAGCATCTCTCATAAACAGCACATAGATGGGGATATTTGTCCCTCCCACCCCCGACTTAAATCTAGTCCAACAATCTTTGCCTTTTCTTTAGAGTATTTGATCCATATATAAAGTGATTATTGAGATGGTTAAATTTAAGCCTGATATTTGCTATTTTTTTCCCCTACTTGTCCTGTCAGTTTTGGGTTCCATTTATTCTTATAAGACTCTTTAGTGATTATTAAACAATTTATTATTTCATTTATTTCTCTATTGAAATTTTAGGTATACTTTTTTTTAGTGATCTTCTAAGAATTACAGTACACATCCTGAGTTTACAGTGTCTTTTTAGAGTAAACACGTTATCCTTCTCAGAAGGTATAGCCTTGCAATAGCGTTGTTCTATTTATTCTTCATACTCTGCATTCTTGTTGTTTTATCTATGTAAGTAATATGATATGTATAATATATATGTTACTCTTACACATTTTAAATCCTTAGTGGTATAATTTTTGCTTTTAAGTTATATGATTTTGAAGATATTAAAGGGAAAAACAAATGTCTTTTATATTACGATCACATTTATCTCTTTCTGTGCCCTTCATTCTTTCTGTAGTCTGAATTGCCATCAGGTATCATTTTTCCCCCAGCCTGAAGAACTTCTTTTAGAATTTTCTTAGTAAAGATTTGGAGATGACAAATTTTCTCAGTTTTTATTTTCTGAAAATGCTTTTTATTTTTAGAGGATATAAAAATTCTTAGATGTCGTTTGTTTTTTCTTAAGCACTTTAAAGATGCCATTCCATTTTTTAAATGGATTCTATTGTTTCTGATGAGACATTAGACATTACTTATACTGCTGTTCCCTTATATGTAATATATGGTTATTCTCTGGCTGCTTTTAGGCTTTTCTCTTTATTTTGTTTTCAGCAATTTGATTACTATGTGCCTATGGGTGGTTCTGTTTGTGTTTTTCCTGTTTGCATCTTGTTAGCTTCTTGGAACTATATGTTGATCTTTTACATATAATATGGGAAATTTTCTGCTATCACTTCTTTATGTTTTTGTTCTGCTTTATTTTCATTCTTAATTTTGTTTACAGGTTATTGAGATTCTGCCCATTTTTTGTTCTTTTTCTCTATGTCCTTAACATTAGATAAAATTTACTGATCTTTTTTCCAGTTCACAGACCCTTTTCTCTGCTCCTCTTTCTTCTGCTGCTCCAAATCTGCTGGGAAGCCCATCCAGTGAATTTTTCATTTCAGATACTGTACCTTTCTTTTATTAAATTTTCATTTGATTCTTTTTCATAGTACTTCTCTGCTAAATTTGGATCCTTTTATTCATTATGACCATATTTTCCTTTAAGACCTTAAACATATTTATAATAGCTGCTTTAAAGTTTTATCTGCTGTTTCCAACATCTGGGTTATTGGGGGACCTATTACTGTTAACTATTTTGTCTCTGTCCCTTGGGTCAAACTTTCCTGTTTCTTTGTGTTTCTACTAATTTTTGAGTATATACTGGATATTGTGAATGATGTGTTGTAGAGAGTATGGGTTATATCTTCTTGCTGTTGATTTTTTTCCTGGCAGACATTAAATTCTGTCAAACTGTTCTGATCATGTCAGGATTGTTTTTATTATTTGTGAAGACTGGTCTATTTCAGTTTTGAGCCAAATTCTATGTTGTGCCTGTGGTTACTGTCAACTGAATGTCCACTGTACTTAGCGTGTGGTCTCTTGATTATAACTGAGATGGATCTCCAACATCCTCTGACACTGCACAGCCTCAAGTTATCATTGGCTAGCTCTCATCTTTGTAGCCACTCTGCCTGGTCTTGCAGAAGCTCATCCTGTGAGCAATCAGTCCAGTCCTTAGCTTAGCACTCTAGTGAATCCCCAAAAGATTCTCCGATCCACAACTCTCTTTTCATAGGTGCTCTGTTTTGAAAATTCTCCCTGCTTCCACAGCCTGAAACTCCAATATCTGCATCCTCAACTGAACAAGACTATTGCTGTGCTTGGTTCTACCTTCCTGTTCTATAGCAGAAAATACCACTAGGCAGAAAATCAGGGCAATTGTGGAGCAACTGTTGGGCTTAAATGTTTCTCTTCTCTCAAGGATTACATCCTGTACTACTTGTTTGTTAGTGTCTGAAAAGAGTTTGTCCAGTTTTATAATTGTTTGGAAGGCACGTTCAGTACCAGTTAAGCTGTCATGACCAGAAGGAGAAATTTACATATATATATATATATATACACACAAACATATACATACATATATGCAAAACAACAGAAAAAATAAGTACCGCTTACAGTCTAATGCCTAGTGATGTTCACGTAATAATTTCTGGTTTTTAAATTCTGTGCATACATATATGTGTATCCATTACATGTATCATTCCCCTATCACTCCCAATCTTTCAAAATAATATAGTTTGAGAAATTTAATTAATTATTCTTTAAAAAGATACTTTTTGTACACTGAAAATTATGACACTTATGAAAGAAACTGAAAAAGATAACAAAAAAATGGAAAGACATTTCATATTCATGCATTGAAATAATTAATATTGCTGAAATGTACATATTATCCAATGCTATCTACAGATTCAATGCAATTCCTATCAAAATACCAATGGCATATTTCACAGAACTAGAACAAATAATTCTAAAATTTGTATGTAATGACAAAGGATTCTGAATAGCCAAACCCACCCTGAGAAAGAAGAATAAAGCTAAAGATATCACAGTCCCTGATTTCAAACTAAATTACTAAGCTATAGTAGTAAAAATAGTACAGAACTGGCACAAAAACAGACACATGAATCAATGGAACAGGACTGAGAGCCTAGAAATAAACCCCCTCATCTATGGAAAATTAATCTTTGACAAAGGAGCAAAGAACATACAGTGGAGGAAGGACAATCTTGTAAATAAATGGTGCTGGAAAAACTGGACAGCCACATGCAAAATAACGAAACTAGACTAGTATCTTATACCATACACAAAAGTAACTCTAAATGGATTAAAGACTTAACTGTAAGACTGAAAACCATAAAATTCCTATAAGAAAACATAGACTATAACCTCACTGACATCAGTCTTAGAGATGCTTTTGTGGATCTGACTCCAAAAGCAAGGGAAACAAAAGCAAAAATAAGCAAATGGAACTACATGAAACTAAAAAGCTTCTGCACGACAAAGGAAACCATCAAAATGAAAAGGCAACATACTGAATGGGAGAAGATATTAGCAAATGATATGTCAGGTAAATGGTTAATATCCAAAACATCCAAGCACAACAACTTGATTAAAAAATGGACAGAGCATCTGAATAGACGTCTTTTAAAGAAGACATACAGGTGGCCAACAGGCATGTGAAAAAATGTTCAACATCACTAATTATCAGGGAAATGAAGAGCAAAATCACAATGAAATATTATCTAATGGAAAAAGACAAGGAATAACAAATGCTAGAGAGGATGTGGAAAAAAGAGAACTCTACCACACTTTTGCTGGGATTGTAAACTGGTGCAGCCACTATGGAAAACAGTATAGAGATTCCTCAAAATATTAAGAACAGAACTACCATATGACCCATCTATTTCACTTCTGGATATTTATCCAAAGAACATGAAAACACAAATATGAAAAGATATATGCAGCCCTGTGTTCATCTCAGCATTATTTACAATAACCAAGATATGGAAACACCCTGACTGTCCACTGATGCCTGAATGGATAGCAAAGATGTAGTAAATGTATACAATGGAATATTACCCAGCCATAAAAAGGAATGAATTTGTAACAACACTGATGAAACTTGAGGGTATTATGCTAAATGAAATGAGTCAGATAGGGAAGGACAAGTACTACATGATTTCACTCATCTGTGGAATCTTTAAAAAAAAAAAAGAACAAACAAAATAAAACAAAATAAAAAACATAGAGCAAATTGTGGTTACCAGAGGTTAAGGGGTTAGAGGTGGGCTAGAGAGGTAATTAGACTTCTAATGGTGTTCATTCTGCAGTGTATACAGATGTTGAACTATAATGCTGTGAAACTTATAAAATAGGTTATTTTTAATTACTGCATAAAATTCCATTTTATGATATACCTTAGCTTAACCAATTTCTTCTTCTTGAAGACTTAGGCTTTTGCTTCACTGTTTCAAACAACAGTTCAAGGGACATCCTTATACATAAACCTCTGTCTACATGCCCCAGGTCTTATCAGTTGTTACTGAATTCTGTAAAATGGTACTGAATTTAGGAAACTCGGATATCTCATTTGGTTGTAAGACTTGCCTGTGTCCCAGATCTGAGATGACCTTAGATTGTAATGTTCAATTAAGTTCAAGCAAGTTGGAAAAATAAGCATTTATAGAATGATTTTTAAAATCTCTATTCCTTTGGAAGCTTATAGGCTCCCTGAGAGGGAATTTGACTGTTCCAGGCCAGCCCAGCATTTAATCCCAACCTGTCACTAGTTTCTATGAAGTGAGGTTTCTATTACTTCCTGGATTGCTCTAGTCTATCGGAGGTCACCATCTCCAATTTAGCCTAGATGTGGATGGGAAAATGTCCTGTACAGCCCTAGCATCCAAAGAACATTGGTGTCAAATTCAATTACTGGAAAAGCAGACCTTTTTTTTCCAAAGGTCTCTGAATCCATTTAAAAAGCTTCTCAGATTCCTAGCCCTTGTGCTTATGGTGAATGTATCTCTCACACAGGCCTTCTGACAGCTTTTTTGTAATTTCACATTGTCAGCTGCTTTTGTGGTTGGAGTTTCATTTATTGAAAAAATAATCTCAAATGGAAGTAGAGACAGTTATGTCTTTAACATATGTCTGAGTGTGCCTGAGTGGGGCGAATTTTGCAGACACATAATGACCCAAGATGATTTCATTTCACGTAGCTTTCCTCTTTTCAGATTCCCAAACATGTAGATTTTCCAAATGTAAGATATTAATTCTGGATTGCTGTGGCCACAGTTTCCATTAACTCCCTTGTGGGCCTCTAAGGAATGAAAGAATTCTTGAAGTCTCTTTTCTTTTTATTTTAAAATTCTCTTTTGTAGAAATTCCCTACATTGCCTTTTGTTCAATTTGGAGAGCTTTTTCTTTTCTCTGATTAAGGACTAAATGAATTCATTTTGAATGGAGGAAATGGCACAACGTTGTTTTTTTTTTCCCCGTACCTGAGAAATTTGTTTCACAATTACGTTTCAGTAAAACCACACAACAGTCATGAAAGATTAGCAGTGTTTTCTCTCTCTGCCATACAGCCTTAGAATTTGGAACACAAGTGAATCAAGAAATGTGGCTTTGCAGACTGTTTTGAGAAGTACAGAATATTGCTTTAACTATTGGGTCAGTCAGTCCAGAACAGAGAGGCCTGCCATTTAAATCGTTAAGAACTACTTCCCTAGAAGATACACATTTATACTGTGGATTGAGCTTCCCTTTCATCCTTTTAAGTTCAAATTTCATAATTAGAACATGATGAACAATGGAGAACTCACAGAACAATAAAGACATCTTCTTGGCTTCCTTTCTACTCTTGCCTTTGAACATGGAATAAATGACATATTTTGCAGCCTTGCTAAATCTTCTGTTCCCTCTGACACTGTTTTATTTCTGACCCTTTCAATGAGAAAATGGGAGGGACTCAGATGGTGTTACCCCGCCACAGACAAAACTTCAAAAGTTCAGACTAATTAGTACTAACAGGTAGCAGCCATTCAAGAATTATGTTGGAAGATAATACACCAATATATTTAGAATATTATTCTCTAACAGCTGCCATTTTGTCTCTCCAAATATTATTTTCATCTTATTCTCCTTTTCTTTTCAGAACAATTTTTACAAGCATCACTTATGTTAAAGCCAAATTTTTCTTACAATTCTCACAAACTGAATCTTTCATTCTGACCTGTATGAATGCTGCCCTTGGTGACAAACCTTGCAGAATGGAAGGTTTCATTTGAGCCATGCAGTGTCAAGTTAAACTTGCATTTGGAGTTGAGTAGCTACCATCACGGTAGTGCTACATCATCTGGTGGAGACATCTGATTTCCCCAGGTATGGATGAGTTGAACATCCACACACACATTGTTCTGTGAATGTTTAAGTTTTCATTTCTCTGGGACAGTGCATAAGAGTGTTTGCTGGGTTGCATTATAAGCACATTTTGGTGTCTAAAGAAATCAGCAAACTACTTTCTAGGGTGGCTGTACCATTGGTGTTCCTGCCTTCAAATGTGAGAAATCCAGTTTCTCTGTGTCCTCACCAGCATGTGATGTTATCACTTTTTTATTTTAGCTATTCTAATAGGTGTGCAGTGGTAACTCATCACATTTCCTCATTTGCATTTTCTGTATTGTCTCGTGATGGTGAACATCTTTTCTTGTGTTTATTCACCATTTGTATATCCTTGTCAGTGAAATGTCACTTGATGTGATTTGTCCCTTTTCTAATTGAATTGTTTGTTTCCCTAATGAGATATGAGTCCTTTGTCACATATGTGGTTTGCAAACATAGTCTTCCAGTCTGTAGCTTGTCATTTTCTTAAAGGAGTCTTTCAGAGAGCAAAAGTTTTTAATTTTTGATGAACTCTAATTTGTTTTTTGGTTTTTTTTTCTATATGGATTTGTGCATTTGGTGTCATGTCTAAGTACTCTGAAATAAGCCCTAGGTCCCACATATTTCATCTTATGTTTTCTTCTGACAGTTTTATAGTTTTATATTTAAATTTATGATCAATTTCAGTTAATTTTTGTATAAGATGTGAGATTTAAGGTGAAGTTTATTAGTTGCCTAAGGATATCCAATCGCTCCAGCACCACTTGTTGAAAAGACTATCTCTCTTCCACTCAATTGCTCTTGCACCTTTGCCAAAGGTCAGTTGGCTGTGCTTGTGTGGGTCTATTTCTAAGGTTTCTATCATGTTCTATAGGTTGTTGTGTTTATCCCTCAACCAATTTAACATAATCTCAATTGTTGTTTGTATATAATGAATACTGAAATCGGATAGAGGGATTCATCAGACTTAATTCTTCTTTTTCAAAAATTTTTAGCTATTATAATTCCTTCTGCTTTTTCATAGAAATTTTAGAGTAATCTTTTCTATATTTATAAAAAAAATTGCTGGGACTTTTTTTTAGGAATTATGTTAACCTGGATATCAATTTGAAGAAAGTAATATTTTTATTATGTTGAAGCTACCAAACCATGAAAATGGTATCTCTCTCCATTTATTTAGACGTCTTTGATTTATTACATCAATGTATCAAATAATAAATAAATACTGACTTATTATCATTTTCAGCAATACAGACCCTGTACAGATTTTGTTAGATTTATACCTAGGTATTCTATTTTTTAAGTGATTATAATTGGTATTGTATTTTTAAATAACTTTCATTTCTTTAGAGAATTTTTAGATTTACAAAACTGTGAAGAGAATTTGTAAAGAAAGTATGGTGAATTCCTGTATGCTCCATGCCCAATTTCTTCTATATTAACATCTTACGTTATTATAGTATATTTGATATAATTAATGAGCCAATATTGATACATCATTATTAACTAAAGTGCATACTTTATTCAGATTTCCTTAATTGTTACCTAACGTCCTTTATCTGTTCCAGAATCCCATCCAGGATAACATAATACAAAATACGAAATACAAATTCCTTCCAGATACACATGGAACATAAATTGGCCGTATGTTAGGCTGTAAAGCAAAACACAGAATACTTCATAGGACTTAAAATATATGTTCTCTAATCAGAATGAAATTAAGCTAGAAATCAATAACAAAGACAAAACATCCCAAATGTTTAGAAATTTTAAAATACATTTCTAAATAACACTCTTTGTATTTGTGGTTCTGGGTACAGTGTTCTATATATTTCAGTTATGTTAAGTTGTTAATTGTGTTGTTCAAAAATCTTTATTTTTACCAGTACTTCTACTGTTTGCTACTAAGAGAGTTATTGTTACCTTAATTTGGCTTCCCTAAAATTCACACACTGAGAAAAGTACTTGGGCTCAGGAAGTATTTTTGAATGGTAATCCTAGAAATTCTAAGAAAGAAGTAGAGAAAGTGAGACAGGAAAGGAGAGCAGAGTCTAGAAATGGCACATTACTAACCTGGCTACCACCTTGAAAACTAGGGCTTAATGCTACTTGGGGGACCCTCTGAAAATAATGCGTAGCACATTCTTCAGAATTTTCCCACTCTCAGACAGTAAGGGAAAGTAATTTACCTACCAGCTCCCATCCTCCTGCTGTATTTCTCAGTCTGAAAGCCCTGTACCACATTCCAGTTGTTAGATGAGTTGGGAGGAAAGTGGCAAAGAATGTTGGGACGATACGGATGTAATTCCCTTTCCTCCAGCGTCTTGACCTCTCAGATTCTGGGTAATCTGGTCCTTCTCTGACAGTTCATATATGTATCAAAACCTTTATTTGTGGTTTACTTATTTATTTTGTTGCTGTTTATGGGCTGGTTAGTGTGGTACGAGCTAGTCCACTGTAGTCAAAAATAGAAATGTGTTATGTCTTTGTCATTGGTTTCTAGCCTTTGCTTCCACTGATGTTCTCGGTTGCTTTTTTTCTGATTTTTATTCATTGATTTCCACTCTGATCTTAATTCTTCATTCTGGTTGCTTTGGGTTTAATTTGCTCTTCTTTTTCTAGTTTCTTAGCACAGAAGTTTAATTATTGATTTCAGATCTTTTTTTCTAATATAAGAGTGCTGTAACATCTATTTAAACACTGCTTTCTCTGCATCCTACATGTTCTGATAATTTTGCATTGGCATTTTCATTCAACCCAAAATATTTTCTAATTTAGCATGTAACTTCTGCTTTGACCCATGAATTATTTAGAAGTGTGCTATTTAATTTCCAAGTATTTGCGAATTTTCCAGCTGTCTTTGTGTTATTGATTTCACGTTTAATTCCATTATTGACAGCAAACATATTTTGTGTGGTTTCTATTCTTTTAAATTTGTTACTGGTCGTTTTTATAACCCAGGATATGATCCCTCTTAGTGAACGTGCCATGCTCACGCAAAAAAATTGTGTGTTCTGCTCTTGTAGGATGAAGTGTCTGTAAGTGCTGATTAGACCAAACTGGTTGACAGTTTTGTTCATGCCTTCTGTGTCTTTACTCAGTGTCTGTTTACTTGTTCTATCAATAGTAACTCCTTTGAGTGCTGAAGTCTTCAATAATAATTGTGGATCTTTCTATTTCCTTTTTCATTTCTATCAGATTTTTCTTGATATGTTTTGGTCTCTGTTGTTAGGTTAATACTCACTCAGGTTTACTATGTTTTCTTGTTAAAGTGACTTTTTGTCACTAGTTAATGTATCTCTTTCTCCCTGATATTAATTATGTTCTGAGTTTACTTTGACTAATATTAATATAACCACTCAGCTTTCTTTTGATTTCTGTTTGTATGGTATGATTGTTCTCATTAAATTTTTTTTAACCTATTTATATGTTTATATTTAAAATGTGTTTCTTACAGACAGCATATAGCTAGATCTTTTAAAAACTGAACCTGCCAAGTTCTGTCTTTCATTTGACACGTTTAGGCCATTAATCATTTAAATGTAATAAAATTGTCGCTGTTGATGTGATTAAAATTTAGTGTTTGTCCTCTTGTTCATGTTTCCCTTTCCTGCTTTCTTCTGGATTATTTGAATTATTTTAATATTCCAGGTTAATTTATCTGTTAGATTTTAGGCTTATCTCTTTGCATTTTTAAGTGTTTGCTCTAGAAATTATAAAACATCTAAATTTTCTACTTGTTCATGTTTAAATTTTATAATTGGTGATGATCTTAAGGTTTTCCTCATATAAATTTCAAACATTTTACCACTTAAAATACAGTGTTCAATGCTTAGAACTAAATAGGCCTCTTTACTCTCTCCCAGAACTTCAAGTTACAGTTGTCACATGTACCACATCTGCATGCGTTGACAACTCCACCAGACTGTGTTACAATTTTTACTTTTCAACAAAGATACTGTAAAGAACTTGAGAGGAGAAAAAATAGTCTTTGATATTTACCCAGATATTTATCATCTCCGTTGCTCTTAATTTTTGAACATACAAGTTTCCCTCTGGTATTATGGCTGAATTTGGTATGCTGATTTTTTTAAATTGTGGTATGTTATCTATCTCTATCTCTGTCTGTCTGTCTGTCTATCTATCTATCTATCTAAAACATAACATTTACCATCAGAATAATTTGTAAGTGTAGAGTTCAGTAGTGTTAAGTACATTCACACTGTGGTGCAACCAATCTTCAGAAGTCTTTCTTCTTGCATAACTGAAACTCTATACCTGTTAAACACCAATTCCCCATTCCTCCCTCCCTCCGACCCTGACAACCAACATTCTACTTTCTGTCTTTATAACTGTGACTACTCCAGGTACCTCATATAAGTAGAATCATACAATATTTGTCTTTTTGTGACTGGTTGCCTAATTTTACTTGGCCTAATGCCCTCGAGGTTCATCCACTTTATAGCATGTGTTGGGATTTCCTTCCTTTCTAAGGTGACTAATGTTCCATTGTATGCATATAGCACATTTTGTTTAACCGTTCCTCAATCAATGAAGACTTAGATTGTTTTCTACCTCTTTGCTATTGTGAATAACGATGCTGTAAACACTGTACACAAAGATCTCTCTGCTATTCTATTTTTAATTATTTTGGGTATATACCTGAAGTGGGATTTCTCAGTCATAGCCATACTGTTCCTGATACGGGCCTTGCACCATTTCACATTCTCATTACAGTGCACAAGGGTTCCAGCTTCTGTACATCCTTGCCAACACTTGTTATTTTCTGGGTTTTTTTGTTTTTTTTTTTTTGGCTAGTAGCTATCTTAATGGCTATGAGGTGGTGGTTTTCTAGTACTTTAGTTTGATTTTTTTGCTTCTCTGTTCATGGAAAATGTTGGCCTATAATATGTCCTTCTTTTATTATTTTTGTCTATTTTTATCAAAATTAGTTTATTCTATATGCAGTGAGTTAAAGAGCTTGGCCTTTCTGTTCTCCAGAAAGTTTTGCTTTGCAGAGGGCACATATATCTTCTTCAATATTTGGTAACTCTTTCAATTTAAAATCGCTTCTCTATATGATACTATTTCTTTTTATTTCTTAGAGTGTTTATTTGCCACATCCATTTTCTTCCTTCTTGATCAGTCTTACCAATGGTTTGTTAATTTTACTGGACTTCTCAAGTAAATTTTCTTTTTGCTGATCCTTGACATAAATTATTTGTTTCTCCTTTATTATTATTAATTTTTTATTTCCTTCTTTCAGGTTTCTTTTGAGTTTACTCAGTGGTTAGTTTTCTAACTTCCTAATTTGAATACTTAGCTCCTGGCATTTCTATAATGTTTCCTTTATTAATATATAAAACTAATACTTCCCTCCATGCACAGCTTTAGCTGCATCCTACAAATTTTGATATGAAGTTATCACATGAGTTTTGTTATTTTCTGTTCTTCTGTTTCAGATATTCTATAAACTCTGCATTATGATTTTCCCAGAAGCTGATGAATAATTTAATGGTAATTTTAAAATTCAAAATGCATAGTGTTTGATTACTAATTTTAATAATCAGCAGGCTATATGAGACTAAATTTTTTGTAAATATAAGAAATGTATAAGTACGTGTATATGCTCATATTGTTTTCCAGTGAGTGAGTGCAAAGAAAAAAATCTGGCTGTTTATATACCAGAAAGCTAATTGTAGTTATCTCTAAGTGCTGGAATTTAAAAAGCCTTTTGTTTTCTTTGCATTTTTCTGTATCTTCTTAATTTGAAATGTGGATATATAATTTTTATTAGAAAACAGAGCTGTTTACAATTTATTGGAGATAAAAAAGAGCTTGGATGTATATAAACTAACTATATTATAAAGAACCGATTTCTAACCCTCAGCAGTTTAGAGTTCAGAACTTATTTGTTGAGATACCATAGACAAAATTAAAAAAAAACCTATTAATTCCCTTGGCATGGATTTTAAGGCAAATATGTGATTAGTTAATTATAAATTTTCTATTTATGTTTGAAGAAAACTGGTTAGTTCTATAATTGTTGGCAACCCAGAGGATTTCCCTTCTTTCCTTTGAGCTGATTTTTTAAAAAAACTCTTTGACTTCTTTTATTGAATATTTCACCATGTTTGTAGCCAAGGGATGGGGGTTGAGTTGACAGTGTCCTATTATGAAATCTGGAGGTTTTTATTTGTTTACTTGCTTGTTTGATCGTTAATATATCTGGATCTGTGCTGGATTATTATATCCTGGAGGACAGCAGTCAGGTTTTGTTATCTACCTCTGTATTCCTAGACATGGAACCTAGCATATTATGGAAACTTTAAAAATGTTTCATTCCTGGGCGAATTCTGAAATAGGTCAAAAGATACAAACTTTCAGTTCTGAGATAAGTAAGTACTGTAACTATCTAATACTGAATCCAGCCCATGACTACATTTAACACTGCTCTGTGGAACATTTGAAAGTTGCTAAGAGAGTAGATCCCCAAAATTTTCATCACAAGGAAAAGAACACTTTTTTTTTTTTGTAACTACAGGAGGTGAGGATAGGTAACTAAACTTACTGTGATAATCATTTTGTAACGCATGTGTCAAGCCGTTCTGCTGTCTATCTTAAACTGATACAGTGCTGTGTCAATTATATCTCAGACTGAAAGCAGAAAAAGAAAAATGATATTTGCAGAAATGCTGCTTTTATTTAGCTCCTCCATGAACATGAAGTAGATTCCTTGAGGGCAAAGACTACGTCTTGGACCCTATTATATCCTTAGCACACTGCTGGGCACCTGGCAGTGCTGCGGTAAATGTCTGGTAGGTGAACTAATGGATGGCCATTGGACTGTGATTTTCTTCAATACTGTGCAATCAGATGAATCTCTACCCTCCTCCTTATTTGAAGGGAGATCACAGGTAAATAAACCTCTGGGGTATCAATACTTTGCTTTCTAGTTGGCCCTATGATCTGTAAGTCAGACTCCTATCAGGCTGCTCTTCTCTTTTCTTATTCTCATCCCCTCCCAAATCAATAAGCAGGAAGAATTCTTTCAACCTAGGCTGAAATGGATGAGGACCCACAGAGAGGGCTTGATGTTCTTTTTTCAATGTTATACTTTGGAAATAAATAGAAATCATTCATGTCTGCCCCTCTCTCTTCCCTCCAGTTCCCCAGAACGCTGAAGGTCTTGGGACTCTGTACCAGCCACTCGGCAAGAGGGGCTTGCAGCCAATCTGGGTCTTCTTGGTCTTCCCAGTTTAACTTCCATTTCCACTTTCATAGGCCCTTGAAATTCCTGTTTTCCAAGCTTTTCTTTAGGCCTACTTCTGAAAAAGATTTTATGAATCAATAAAAGCCCCTTGAATCTTCCCTGCATTAATAATTCCTTACTCTGTGAATTTGGCAGTGTGCTGACAGAGAAGATTTTTGTGTTTTAGTAGCATTTGCTCGAGGCAGACTGATCCCTTGTGCACATGCCCTCTGTTACACTCTAGCTGATTGACACATGGGTAGGATGAAGAAGTACTGTGCTTTGTCTCATTGGTCCTTGTACCTGAGGAATGTAGTCATATATATAATATATATATATGTATGTATATATAATTTTTGAGTTTCAGATACGGTCTTTCACATTTTGTGAACTTTCATTCTAATGATTTCCCCTAATAGCTATATCTCCCTAATATATATATATACATATACACTGAAAACTGATTCCAGTTGTCCTCAAGACCACACCCGGGAGATCAATGGTGTTTTAGTAATTCAGTGAGTAAATTTCCTTGGATGGGGTACAAGAGAGACCAGGCTGACATTAAACTCTGTAGTGGGTTAAAAATGTGTCTTGATATATTTGTAACATATATTCATCCGAGTTTCTTTTTTCTTGGAGATTAACATTTACACTTTGGTGTATTTTCTCCTAGATTTTTTTTTCTTAGCATTCACTTATTCAAACACAATGTGTAGGTGTATACACACTCACACACACACACACACACACACACACACCCCTAAATATAAATACATAATATATTTAGACTTTTTTTGTTTATAAAAATGCGATCATAATATGCACAGATTTTAATCAGCTTTTCCCACTAAGATCTTTCATCCAAATCTGAACTCATGTGCTTTTTTATGAGCAATTGTTTTACCATCTGATATCACAACATGCTTTCCTTCTAAGGCTTTTCTGTGTTTATTACATAGTATTTTGTAACACCTCTTCACTAAGGGAGTGCAAGGCACAGTTTGTGAATCTGTAAGTGAAAACCTCCAAAAGGAGCCATGGGAATAGGAAGGCAAGTGAGAAAGACAGCAAGAGTATAAACACCAAAGAAGGAGGAGGAGGCTGCAGCTCGAGCAGGCTGTAGCAGGGGGTGGGTCACATCATGTTTTGAGAATCATAGGATCTCAGTTGTTTGGGTTCTTTTTTTAAAAAAAGTTAGCTGATTTAACTCTATTTACGTGCCTCATGATGCAGTGTTGTGTTCTCATAGAAATGCCCCCAGTGCTGGAGGTGCCACTGCCCACCTACGCAACGGCTTGAGTCAGCCCCTCCTGGCTCCCTCCCCTCTTATTTCTTCCCGTGACAGCATTAGGGACACTACTGCATGCCCATTTGCATGACTTTCAGACTGTTCTACTATTTTCTGTCTCAGTTGGTTCAGGCTGTTTTAACAAAATACCATAGACTGAGTGGCTTAAATAATAAAAGTTTATTTCTTAAAGTTCTGAGACCAGGGTGCCAGCAGGGTTGAGTTTTGGTAAAAGTCCTCTTCGTGGTTTGCAGATGCCACCTCCTTGCCATGTGCTCACATGGCAGAGAGAGAGCTGAAGCTCTGGTCTCTCCCTCTTCCTATGATAACACTGGTCTCATCATGGGGGCCCAACCCTCATGACCTCATCTAAACCTAATTACCTCCCAAAAGCCCCACCTCCAGATACCTCCACCCTGGGTATTAAAGCTCCAACAGTTAATTTTGGGTGGAGACACAAACATTCAGTCCATAGCATTTCCTTAACAGAGGTCAGAACTCCACGATAACTGATGAATCTTAATGAAGACCATGATCCTGTGAAGAAAACTCATCCGTGCAATTTAGCTGCTTCATTAGAAATAAAATGGAAAATTAGCGATAAAAGCATTTTGAAGGTAGGCTTGATGTTGAGCAATAAATCAAAGGAATAAAATTGGCACAGCATATCTTAGAGGGTCCTGAACACACAACAAACTCTCCTAAATATATAATAAAGGTGCTGGGGCAGGTGGCAATGATATGATCATAAAAACCGACTGGACAGAGAAAGGACTTAGCATTCAGCAAGAACAGAGGGCTGAGGTGGGCAGCATCCCAGTCCTGTAACACTGAGCATGTACTAGCAGAATCCTGAATCTATGTTTCCCAGCAGCAAAGTAGAAAAGAGATCTGCCTCTGCTGTCTTCACAGGGAATGGCTCATCCCACATCTGCAACAGGTGAGACGCTCTGGAAAGCCTTGGATGCCCTAGAATAGCTATATAAACGCACAAAGCAGTAGAAACTCTCTTAATTGACATGCACAAAGCTGACTCACCAAATTAACTGATGCTCTCAGCTCTTTCTTTAAAACACACTGACTGATGCCCCCACCCATAGTAGGCTGCTTTTAGTACGCCCACCCACGTCTGCTCCCTCCAGATCTGTCAGTTGGGTTTGTGCTCATTGATTTTGTTAGTATAACAATGTATCTTAATTAAATGTATGATATAATGAAATATAACTGAAAAGTGTTGTTCTCTCTATGAAAGTAAAGTTAAATATTAAAAAGAATTTGAAGAATTATTAAAACTTTGTTGTTTTAGATGTGAGTGAGATGAATGGTAATATATCAGGAAAATTATGAGAGATCAACCCCCTTCCATACTGTTCACCAATAGTCCCTGCATTCTTTGCCAACTCTAATGAAACTGAAATTAGAAATCATAGACATTGCACTGAATGTGAATCATGCACAAACAAAATGGTAAAATGGTGTGACGCTCTAATCATAGGTCACCCATTCTGAAAGCAAGGATTGACTACTGACCAATCAAAAGATTGGTGAGTAAAGGGGGTGGATATAGCTCAGTGGTAGAGCAGATGCTTAGCACGCATGAGCTCCTGGGTTCAATCCCCAGTACCTCCATTAAAAAAAATTGGTGAATAAACATTTTTAGTTAAAGTAAAATACTTAAAATAGACATATATTTCACATGTATATTTTTCACATACATTTTTACATATATTATTATCTTCAGATATCTTATAATTTTAAAAGTGATTCTCTGCTTTGATGAACTGTTTTGATTAAATGACGATGGCATTCTACAGTATTTCATTAAGTTTCCTATGTGGGTCACCTGTGAAATAGATGGGATTTTCAAAGCAGTCCCCATAATACCATTTCCATTCCTAAAGCTAAATGCTTAGTTTGGTGCAGAAAAGGATGGTGAGCCCTTAAGTTTTATTCACACTGATATATGTAGATCTTGCCACACTTAAGAGCCAAATTTCAACATTAAAAATTGCCACATTAATATATGCTCACACACACGCACACATACACACACAGTAGAAGAATAAGACCATTTCAGAAATGAAGACTTAAGTATGCAGAACAAAATGAAATAGTTACTGTTTGAAGAGTAATTGGGAAAATAAAGATTAGAACTTAGACAATAGGACAAAATAAAAATAAACTTAAAAAAATGGATGTGGAGAGAATTATACAGAGGACAGGCAAAGGAAATCTAACATTTCTATAATTGAAATTCCCAAAGAAGAAAATAAACACAATGGAACAAAGAACAAATATTGAGACTATAATTTGTAACATTTTTTCTCGAAATGAAACAGATTTAAATATGTATAACTGAAGGTGAAAACTGACCTCAAACTTTTAACAGTGACTCATAATCAATTACAATATTTGATTTTGAAGATAAAGCAAGTATCTTTATGAATCCAGGTAAAGGAAAGTTTTTTTATGAGAAAGAAAATCAGGTTGGCATCAAGCTTCTAAATAGCAACAACTTATAGCAAAAGCCATCAAACAACTTACAAGACATCCGAGGGAAAAAAGTGTGAGCTGAACATTTTATAGCCAGGCAAGTTGCTCAGAGTTGTAAAGACCAAGTTTTGAACATATCTTTTTGGGGAATCTACTAGTAAATGAGCTATTGCCAACCAAGAGGGGACTGGGGAAGTTTTAGGGAAAGGACTACTACTGGTGAATATTAAATATATTTAACTTTGAAATGCAGACCAAAGAAAAGTTATAGATAATTGTAACAAAATAACATGTACATTGTATATGCTCTGAAAATGTAGAAATAATACAGCAATAGAAATGGGAGAATGGGAAGCAAAGTAGCAAGTGTGTAAGATCATTGCTTGCTTCATGGGTGATAGCTGGGGGTCAGAAATTACCCTCTAAAACTGACAAATCAGGTGGTAAAGGTTTTAGTTTCTCTCATAGCACAAAGGCAAATATAAAAGGCAATAATTGCATTGCTTAAAATTCGGTGTTGAAGGAGGGGAAGAGCTTGCAAACTAATTGTTGCTTATAATAGCGAACGAACATATAATGTCTAAAGCAAAGAGGGAATTAAGGACATTATATAAAAGTTTAATGTAAAAGCAATTCCAAGAACAAAACAAATAACTTTCTAAACATTAGAAAGTAACTGGCAATAGCAAACATAAAAGAGCAAAGAGGAGACCACATTGTGAAAATTATACGTACATGTTCATGTGCATATATATATATATACACACACACACACATATCAACATAATATGAATTGACATTACAGACTAGAAAACACACACATCTATTACATGAGTAAATAAAAATAGACTTAACTCACCTATTAAAACATTCAGACTGCGGTACAAAGCACACACAACTCTTTGCTGTATGCAAGAGAGAAAACTAAAAGTGATAAAGAAAAATTAAATGAAAGGATGAATAAAGTTATGCCAGGAAAATGTAAACAGAAATAGAAGTAAAGGTCATAATCTTAACATCAAACAAGGTAGAATTCAGGCCAAAGAACATTAATGATGACAGAAATGAAACCATATAATTAATGCTCAAGGCTACAGTTCACAGAAGACACAATAATTAAGAACATTTATGCAGCAAATGGCAGTGGGAACTGCCATAAAACAGAAACCCCAGCAGATATAAGAAGTTCACTAATAACTGGAGGTAGAGACTCACCTCTCTCAGTACAAGATATACCAAATAGTCAAAAAAAAAAAAAAAAGCAACTCTAAAGAAGACCTAAACAACAGGGTAAGTTAGCTCTTAAACAACTCAGTAAGCGAGCTCTGGATCTATTTCAAAAGCACAAACCTCTCCCTGCTTTTAAAGTGCTCATACATCCATCACAAAAAAATGGGTCACATGTCAAACTACCAAGAAAATCTCAATAAATTCTAAGGAAGTAGAAATATAGAAATAGCACAGCAAAATTATCTGCCAACAATGCAACGAATGTACAATTCAATTCAAAACAAGGCAAAGGCTTTACTAAATTAAACTCCCAAACAATTCTTGGGTCTAAGTGGGAATGTAACCAAAATGCAGAATTTAATTATGGTGGAACATAGATCAGAATTTTGGCATGTAAGTCATTGCTAAGAAAAATGTCATGACATAAAATGCTTAGATCAATAAAAAAATGAAACAATGGAAACAAGCTAAATATACGACTCAAAAACTTGGAGAAGAGAAGGAAGAGGAGGTAATGAAGATACAAGCATCAGTTTATGAGTTAGAATGCAGAAAACAGAACGTGTTCTTCTTTGCCTCAGTATTCGTAATAGGAAAGGGGTGGAAACAGCAGAAGTACAGAAAACAAAGTAGATGTCTGACCACATTTACACAACGTGGCGTTGGGAGGCACCGTTACCTGAAAAGGGCCAGGTGCAGAATGGTGTAAAACGAAAGAGGAGAGTATAAACGTACAGGTTGCTCTCCTGGTTTTTGCATAAAGAAGCCTTGGGGGGACCAAGGAGAAACCCACACAAGTGATTTCCTGTCTGGGTGGCAGTGACAGTACAGGGGAATGAGGACAGGAGTTGCCCTGAGATGTCTCACTCAATACATTTTAAAACATTTTACTTGAGGGGCCATTTTAATATGGCAGAAAACAATAAAAAGTGTGAACAAAACACAGGCAGATGAGAGATATATTTTCCTAAGTCTCTGGGCTGAGAAATAAAGAGCTTGGGAGGAAGTTGAGAGAAGGCATCACATCATTAACCCTTAAAGACGTAAATGCGGTGCATGAAACCAAACTGATCTCTAGACAAGCTGAGCAGCGCCTGTCAACAGGGGCTGCTCCATGCTGAGCCTCTGCCAAGAGTGGCGGTGCTCCTGGTGAGACCACAGGCTCCCGGCTCGCTCACCTGCCCTGCAGTCTCAGGTCGGAGAGAGGGATGCGGGCGCTGATGCTCACTGCTCTTCCTTCCTGACAGCCCGTCAGGTTTCCAGTGGGGACTGAGAGACGGCGGCCTGGGGTTGGCTTCATGCTTCCTTATTTGAAGCGGCTTAAAGTTGGTGCGCGTGCAGTACATGAATGAATATATTGTATATTTAGGTAAGTTCAAGCACAGATGTAGACACATGCCTAAGGAAGAAATTTTAATCACAGACTGGCAGTTCGTCTTTTTATAGAAGTCAGAATCTGTTTTCCTCACATAGTAGGAACACAGAATATCAAGGAACTCATGAAGCTCCTGAATTTTATTTTACACGCACAATTTCGACTAGAGTCTTAACAGATTTAGTCCAAATTTAGTGTAAAAAAAAAAAAAAAAAAAGGCTGCTCTGGGACTACAACATAAAGCCAAGTTTCAATCCAGAGCAAATTTTTACAGCTGAGCTGGCAGCTCCTTAAAGAGGTCTTGTCAAAACAGAAACCATCAAGAACCACCAAAAAAAAAAAAAAAAAAGAACAACTTACCTCACTACTACTGTCCCTGGGTGTGGAAATGAAGAGAAGTAGCTCTATGGCACAATTAGAAGGCAGTAGGCCTGTGGGGCGGAGGACATGTCTGTACTCCATCTTTCCGTCCTTTTCTCCGGGAAGAGAGTGTTTATTAGTAAGAGTACAAAAGGGCGGAGTCATTTTATTTTATGTGTAATTTTTAAAGTTTGCATTCTCTTTTTATTGAAGTACAGTCAGTTTACAATCCTGTATCTATTTCTGGTGTACAGCATCCTGTTTCAGTCATACATACGCATACATATATTCCTTTTCATATTGATTTTCATTATAGGTCACAACAAGGTATTGAATGTAGTTCCCTGTGCTACACAGTAGACACTTGTTGTTTATCTATTATATATAGTAGTTAGTATCTGCAAATCTCAAACTCCCAGTTTATCCCTTCCCACCCACTTTCCCCGCTGATAACCATAAGATTGTTCTCTCTGTCTGTGAGTCTATTTCTACTTTTAAAATAAGCTAATTTGTGTCTTTTTTTTTTTTAAGATTTCACATGTAAGTGGTATCATATGGTATTTTTTTCTCTCTTCCTGGCTTACTTCCCTTAGAAGCCAAGACATGGAAGTAACCTAAATATTCATAAACAGATGAATGGATAAAGATTTGGTACACACACACACACACACACACACACACACACACACACACACAAACACACACACTATGGAATAGTACTCAGCCATAAAAAAGAATAAAATAATGCCATTTGCAGCAACATGGATGGACCTGGAGATTAACATAGTCATTTTATTAACAGAAAATCCCCAGTTAAGGTTTTTTTCATAGAAGTGACATACTAATAAGAAAAATCATATTTATTTATCCTGTTGAAGCTCTGCCCTGGAGCATCTGAATCATAGGAATCACTGCTTAGAATCCTTCTATGGAGATGATGGAGGGGGAAGAATCTCAGAGTGTTTGGGGGGATGGGGGTGGGAGGCTGTGTTGAAGAGAGAGGCTGGGGTGAAACAGGAACTCGAGGATGCCTGCCTAGGGTAAACTCACCTCTGACGGTCCCCACTTTTGTCCAGACCCTGCCCATTGATGACTAACTCCCAGCACAGCTGGCCGTGTGGGGTTGGACCGTATCTGTACGGACCTAAGGCATCATTGGCATTGCATCACCAAGTTTTCTCTGTTTGCTTTCTCAAGTCTCTGGATTTGAACTGCTGTTCGTTGATAGAAAGAACAGACTCATTAAAGGGTTTGTTTTCTAGGTGTTGAAAGCAAAGTAAAATGACTCCACAAGTTTTGAAATTTTGGCAGTGGGGCGGTACATCTTGCCATTAAAATTCGTCTTAATTGCTTTCTAGATTAAAGCACAACCCAATGAATTTAAATTTCTTAATAGTGTCTTCTGGTTTCCCAGAAGCCCTTCCCCCAAAACAAACACAACAAGTAGAAATCAGTGGTAATATAAATTTATTTCAGCTAAGGCGTGAGAGATAGTCAGAAGGTGGGGTCAGAGTTCCCAGACTCCTGCCTTTAGATAAACATCTCTTTCTCAGTCTCCCAGCCTCTGTCTCTCTCTATGGAAACAGCACAACTGTCTTCTCCTGCTTTCACTTTTTGGGCATGGAGTTCCCTGAGAAAGGAATTTCCCCTCCTCGTTCCCTGTGCTCTGCCTCCGCTTACCTGTACCCCCTGCCCTCTTCAGGCTGGTGTCCTTTTCCTTAAGTCCAGACTTGGCAGTGCGAAGTGCCTCAGAGATGCTCTACGGAATGCCCAGACGCCTCAAGCCTGCAGAATGCCACCCCTGTATAAAACGACTCAGGAATCTCCTCTTCCCGTCTCCTCTTGCTAAATGCCTGGTGTTGAGTATCTGATGCCCTCTGCTTGATTTGTCGCCTCCCCAGCATTCCTGGGAAAACTCCACCTGTGCGATGAGAGCAGGCCTTCCTGTCTCGTGTTTTTTCCCGCTGATACGTCCCTTGTCAGTTTAGTTCTGTTTGCTTCCTTGCATCCCTGGAGCCTTTGGGGGGACATGGACTATCAAAACTCTAACCTTCCCCATGCACTTAAAAAGGGAAAAACACAGGAGCTACAAACAAACCAGAGAGACCTGGGAATTAAAAACAAATCGACTGACAAGTGGCAGTTCTGCTGAGATTTAAAAAAAAAAAAGGTGAAAAAAAAATGGTTCAGTCTCTTAATTCAACAAGCCCAGCTGAGGTCATTTTGAAAGCCACTCTGCTCTGGCTGTAACAGCAGTGTAGACCAAACCAAATTACCATTCCCTTCTTGTTGAGTTTTTCTTATTGAAGTTTCTAGATCTCTACTCTCTGGTGGTAAAACACTAGCTACAAATAACATTCTTCCCTCCTTAGTAAGGTGGTTGCATTCATTATGAGGTGATTTTTTTTTTTCTAAATAAACTTTAGCATCTTCATAACCAGGAGCAAATGTTAGCATAGTTGAGATGTGGAAACTTCTGAGGGAAATTTCAAAAATCTATTCCCTTTGGAATTTATGTTAATTATGGGGCCAGACACAGCGCCAGCCCAGTCCCTTCTATGGGCTACGTACCACGTGCTTTTTAATTTCCTTTTGAACATAAGTTATGGGAAGAATTTATGTCCTGTAGTGATTCATATATAAGACATAGCAATATCCTTTCACTTCTGTTTGCCCCCCTCCCACATCCGCTATCTACAGTTCTACTACAAAGATCTTTTAAATCACAAACCTGGCTACTATTCTTCCCCTATTTGTAACCTTCAAAGGCTCTGCATCATCTGCCAGCAAACAGGGCCAGTAGATGTCATCTTGCTTTCTGATGGATTGGAATTGACTCCCTAGAGCACCAGGCTGAGAAGGACTCGGAGGCTGTCCGGGGTCTGTGGGAAAGCCGTGGCCAGCTGGCCAGGCCTTCCCCGGCGCTGCGAAAGAGGGGTCGGGGTGGGTGTGTCATGCTCAGCGTACGTAGTCGGCACTTTGCCATGGCATCTGTGTCCCTCCGTGGTCAGCAGTACAGAAATTCTTTCATTTTCCCAAGACGACATACATGTCTGTCTCCAGGCTTTTGCACTCACTGTCCCTCTGCTTGGATCATCCTTTCCCAACTTTTTTCCTCAGGTTGGTTCTATTTGAATTTCAAGAGTGATCTAAGATTCATCTTTCTAGAGAAATAAATCCTTTTTCTGCTGTCTTTGATTGTAGACCAGGTACTAAGTCTATGTGCTGCTGTGGCAAACTGGTTTTTTGCCTCTGTCATTCTACTTGACCTGCTATTTTACAATTATCTCTGCAGGGGTCTGCTGCCTTCATGAGACTGTAAACTCTCTGAGGGCAGAAGTATTTAATTTTCTCATTAATTATCTAGCATAGTGCTTGAGCTCTTAGCTGGCATACAAAAATTGTTTATTGAAAAAAATGACTGTATATATGAAGGAATGGCGTATTTCCTATGGGTGTGAAAAATAAAGAGCTTATTGGTCTTTGCACTTTATAATAGCCATGCAAGCCAATTTAAAAAAAATTGGAAAAAAAAAGAAAAAAGTTCTAAAAAAATAATAAATGGTACTGTTGGATAATTTTAGCATTTTTTCACATTTGTTACAATGTATCATTTAGCACATTGATTTAGGGTTAAATTCAAGGTTGTTTTTCACAATATTCCTGGACCATTGTGGTAAAAACCAGCTTTCTATTGCCTGTTTTACTGTTTCTTCAGAAAACATTCATATATATCTTATCTCTGCCTGCAATAAAAAAATACCATATACTCAGTGGCTTAAACCACAGATACTTAATTTTTTGCAGTTTGGAGGTTAACAGGTTCAAAATCAATATGCTGGCAGATTCAGATTCAAATCCTGCTGAGAGCTCTGTTCCTGGCTTAACACACAGCCATCTGCTTCCTGGGTTCCCACATGATGGACACAGGGAGACAGAGCGCGCTCGCCCTTCTCTTCTTATAAGGGCACCGCTCTCATCATGAGGGCTCCGTTCTCATGACCTGTCTACCTCCCAGAGGCCCCCTCTCCAGATCCCATCACCTTGGAGGTTTGGGCTTCAACATATGAATTTTTGGGGAACACAAATTACATCTATAAATATATACCTTTTGTTTGTTTACTACATGCACTCACATATGTAAATGGAATGAAATCTGAATTCCCATGGTTCTTTAATATCTTTATTCACTCTTCAAATATTTACTCATCCCCTACTCTGTTCAATGTGCTGGGAATACAGTGATGAAGACATAAACACAACACACATCCTGATGCAGCTTACAGCCTGATTTGCCCTGCCTGAATTTTCTCCAGTTTGGGGGGATTGATTAGCTTCCGTTAGCAATAATCTTGGACCCATCATACTGAGAAAAAAGGGCCCAAGCAAGATTACATACTGAGCGTAAACACCACCTTCCTCTGGAGAGCTGCAGCAATTAAGAGGGTGCTTTTTTAGGCATGTGCATGACAAATGACAAACACGGACGTTCGAGGATTCTGAATTAACCCATACCTCTGTTAAGGCTCAATGCTCTTGCCATAAATCTTTCCCCTCATTTTACTTTAAAACAATTGTTTTATTGTGGTGAGAATATTTAACATAGTATCCACCCTCTTAACAAATTCTTAAGTGTACAGTACAGTGCTGTTATCTGTAGGCAAAGTGTTATACGGCAGATCTTTAGAACTTACTCATCTCGCTTAACTGAAATTTTATGCCTGTTATCAGTAACCCCTCATTTCCCTCTTCCCACAGCCCCTGGCAACCGTGATTCCATTCATTGGTTCTACGAATTTGACTATTTTTGATGCCTCATGTAAGTGGAGTCATGCAGTATTTGTTTTTCTGTAACTGGCTTATTTCACTAAGAATAATGACTTTCAGGGTCATGCATTTTGTCACATCTTGCAGAATTTCCTTCTTTTTTTAAGGTTGAGTAGTATTTTTATACCACGTTTTCCTTATCTAGTCATCTGTTGGTGGACATTTAAATCGTTTCTGAACCTTGACTATTGTGGCTAATGCTGCAACAGACATGGAAATATTAATGTCTCTTTGAGATGCTGATTTCAACTCTTTTAAATTAACATCCAGATGTGGGATTGCTGGGTCAGATGGCAGTTCTTTTTAAGTTTTTTTGAGGAAGCTGCATACTGTATTCTATAGTGGCTATACCATTTTGCACTCCCACTGATAGATATAAGGTTTCCAATTTTCCACTTCCTCACCAACACTTGTTATTTATTTATTTATTTATTTATTTATTTATTTATTTATTTATTTATTTATTTTTTAATAGCTGACCTGACAGCTGTGAGGTGATAACTCATGGAGGTTTTGTTTTGCACCTTCCTGATGAATAGTGACATTGAGCATTTTTTCATGTGTCTGGTGACCATTCAAATGTATTCTTTGGAGAAATGTTTTTTTTCAAATCCTTAGTGGATTTTTAAATTGAGTTATTAGTTTTGTTGCTATTGAGTTATAGGAGTTCTTACTATGTTTTGAAGATTAACCCCTAATAAGATATATGACTTGCAAATATTAATATTTTCTCTCATTTTATAGGTGCCTTTTATAGAGAGACCTCTTGTGCTCATGAATTGAAAGACTTAGTATTCTTAAAATGATCATACTACCCAAAGCTATGTACAGATTTAATGCAAACCCTATCAAAATACCAATGGCATTTTTTAGAGAAATAGAGAAACAATTCTATAATTCATGTAGAACCATAAAAGACTAAGAATAGCCAAATAATATTGAGAAAGAAGAACAAGGCTAGAGACATCAACTTCCTGGTTTCAAGATGTATTACAAAGCTACAATAATCAAAACAGTATGGTACTTCATAAAGTCAGACACACAGGCCAATGAAATAGAATAGAGAGCCCAGAAGTAACTTTATGTACATAGAGTCAACTAGTCTTTAACAGGAGTGCCAAGAGTACACAATGGGGGAAGGATAGTCTCAACTAAGTGTGAAAATACTATTTTAACAAAGAGAATGACATTGGATCTTTGCACACAAAAATCAACTCAAAATGGATTAAAGACTTAAACATAATACATTAAATTATAAAATTCCTAGAGCACAAAAGGGAAAAAGCCTTTTGACATTGGTTTTGGCAATAATTTCATGGATAGGACACCAAAAATAAAGGCAACAGAAACAAACAAGTAGGGCTCCAACAAACTAAGATGATTCTGCACAGCAAGGGCAACAGTCAACAGAATGAAATGCCCCATTTTAGTGTTATCCTGAGGAACTTGCTCTAAGAGGGGTAGAAGTAAGTCTATGACTAGTTAGTCCCCATTATTTTGTGCCAATAACTTTAACATTTGTGTTTTCACAGTCGATTCTCAAAATAACTTTGTGAGCAAAGTTATTACATTTTTTATGGATGAAGGAATGAAGTATCAGAAGGTTGTCCTGTTTACTCAAGGTAGCCCAATCTGAGGAACTGGGGTGCTTGCCAGGACTATGGGGGTTGGGTGCATCCTAAGACCACTCTGCCCCACAAGGCATGCACTGGGTCAGCCTGTCCTGTGTCCTCTTTTTCTAGGACAAGGATGCTGAAATGGTGGCCACCAGTACTGGTTGGTGGACTCTGGTGGTAAATAGAAACCCCCTCACCTCTCCTGTTACCTACTGGCTCTGACCTTATTACTCATTTGCTTTGCATTCCCTGTGGGAATTTTGAGGAATGTAAGGAATAAATCAGTAGCACAGGGTACAATGGTGCTATCTTCATTCAGCTAGCCTGGCAGACCCAGCCTATGGCGCCTAGCTCTAAACCCATTGCCTTTTACTTTATTCAACTTCTGTCTCCATCCACTTCCATATCCATCAAAGGTGGTTTAATACTATTCAGTGTCTTCTCTCACCCAGTCTTCCACTCTGAGCCTTCTGTCCACTTTACCAATCTTTCTTCCCTTAAAAAATGCTTCCTCTCAAGTGAAAATTAATAGGTATGCTGCTGCTGAGAGAAATTCCTCTTTTGCCTGGATAGGTATGCTTTTCCTGAATGATCAACCTGTTTTATCTTTGAAAACTGAGCTGTGTAACTTATCAGGCTTCCTTGGTTGGGCTGACTGTTATAAGGTGAGAACCAAGTTCATGACTTCACTGTAGCAAGTACCTGCTCTCTATCATGGGCATTATTGTATTAATCTCATTTTGGGGTTACTTTAATATCCTTACTATGTTCTGCTTTCTCCTTTCTCACTTAATTCATTTTTAAATTGTATTTATTTTTTAATACTTGATTCTTTTTTGTATATATATATATATTAATTGAAGTACAGTCAGTTTACAATGTTGTGTCAATTTTTGGTGTACAGCATAATATTTCAGTCATACATAAACATACATATATTCATTTTCATATTCTTTTTCATCATAAGTTACTACAAGATATTAAATATAGTTCCCTGTGCTATTCAGTATGAATTTGTTTTTTATCTGTTTTATATGTATTAGTATCTGAAAATCTCAAACTCCCAATTTATCCATTCCCACCCCCTTCCCCTGCTTGGAACCATAAGTTTGTTTTCTATGTCTGTGAGTTTGTTTCTGTTTTGTAAATAACTTTGTTTGTCTTTTTTTTTTAGATTCTACATATAAGTGATATCATGTGGTATTTTTCTTTCTATTTCTGGCTTACTTTACTTAGAATGACAATCTCCAGGTCCATCCATGTTGCTGCAAATGGATTGGTTTATTATTTTTTATGGCTGAGTAGTATTCCATTGTATAAATATACCACAATGTACTCTCTTGCTACAATTCATGAATCTTTTTAGGCTACTAGAATCTTGTCTGGAGCAAAGTGGGGACAGAAATAGTTATATGGGCAACTACTCTTGTCTTTCAATGTTTTATCTCTCCTATTCCCTTGGTCATAGAATCCTTGACTTTTTTTATTTGAACACATGGCCATTTGGAATAAAGACTATATTTTCTGCTCTCCTTTGCAAGGGGTGGTTTTGGAGTCAGATCTGACCAAGAAGAATCTTTGGAAGTGTCATTGTGTGACTTGGGGAAAGTGTCCTAAAAGGGAGGGCATATGCCCTTATTCTCTTTCCTTCTTCTTGCTGGCTGGAATGTGAATGCAATGATTGGAGCTCAAGCAGTCATCCTGGATCATGAGTCAACAGTCTAGGCTGAGGAACAATAATGTAGAAGAAGCCTGGGTTTCTTATGATTGTGAAGTGGCCTCATTAGTTGTGGATTGTCTATTTACATGAGAAAATGAAACTTCATTTGTTTGATGCATAGTTAACTGGATTTTCATTCACTTGCACCAAGACTTAATTCTAATATGGCAGACTTTCAATCTTGTATGGTCAGACAGAGACTGCATCTGCCATGAGACAGTTTGAACGCAACAGACATTAAATTTCTGTAAAGAGTAAAGATATCTTTAATGGATTCAGTTCTTATATTTGTGTTTCTACCATATTTTTATAAAACTGCATTCTCATTTTTCTTGTATTTATCACTCTTACAATTGTCTGTATTAGATTAGGGCTCTTATAATCTTGGCACAATGCCCAACACTGTGTGCACAGTGCCACAGACATCCTTTTGCTTCTCACTTCTTCTCAGTGTGTCTTCTGGAGAGTCACACACCAGGTTGGACCTTTGTGTCTCATTCTTTCAACAACCACTTGTGGCGATGGGTGCTATGAAGAGCACAAAGTCAGAGACCATCTGGTCAAGGAGATGATAATCCATAAAACTTTAACAAAAGCTTAAAGGGATATGTCCTATGAGAGAAGCCAAGTAGAAGGTGGGTCCCTTGGTACTTCATCTGGCTCCCCATTAACTCTCTGATTTCAGTTCTACCCTCACTTACCCCACGCCAGGCAGTGTGGCCCACTTGCTGTCTATGAACACTGTGTGCCTAAAGTACTCCTGCCTCAGGGCCTTTGCACATGCTGTTTCCTATACCAGGAATGTTGTTCCCTCAAGTCTTAGCCCTCTCTCAAACTGGACTTCCTATCTTCTTTCTTTGTTTTATTCTTCTCTGTAGCCCTTGTTAGTATTTGGCTATCTATATATTTTACCTGTTTATTTGGTTACTGCCTCTCTGTCCTGACTACATATAGCTCGATTAGGGCTTTTTATTTTTTGTTCACTGCTGGACCCCCCAGCATCTGTAACAGGGATTACAATATAGTGGGAACTCAATATATATTGCTTTAATTAAGGAATGAATGAATGAAAGATCCAAAGAGAAAGTACATATCTGATGGCAATTTACTCACAGAGGTGCTCTTTAAGTTTGGACCTAACACATACAGTAGAACTAAGCTGGTATGAGGATACTTTCTGCAGCACTGTTTTCACTGGCAAGCAACTGGAGACAACTTAGGTACTCATATAGGAGGGTTGGGGTGAGTAAAAGTGAAAAATGGAACAGCAGATGGAAATAATGATCTAGATTTATAAGGAGTTATACTCAAAAGGAGTGATGAATTAAAGAGATCAGAAAAAATGCTATAGCATAGTATCATTTGTGTAAGTTTAAAATTCACAAAACAATATTGCATGTTTTAAAAGAAATGTATATATATACTTATATGTCTAGATACCTTCATAATATACAGATACATAGATATCATAAAAGGATATATATTGCATAATTGGAGAAGAAAGAGAGTGAAGATGAGGAATAAAGAAGAGAAGTTAAAAATAAATGTGAACAAAAGTAGGACTTCACACAGACCTTTGGTGACATATGCCAGGCCTAGAGGGTTCACTCAACTTTCACACTGGTCACACAGCACTGAAAACAAATGGAGGGGCCTTCACTGGGGACCAGGAGGGTGGAAGAAGATGGGAAATGAGTACCCTAAAAATGTTAGAGCCATGGTCAGGAGATACCAAGGAAAGGAAAAATTAGGACAATAGTGGGTGATAAAGATGGAAAGATAGGTTGGGTCTAAAATTTTTAAGAAACCCAAAGGAGATTTCCTCACTTCATTAAGCAAGGAGGAACCATTAAGAGTTTTGGACAGGCTGAAATAGCATAGGAAAATTAATGTGGTGTATAATGGATTAGATAAAATAACAGATTCAGAGGCAGGAAAAAGAGTTAAACAAGAGATTGTAATAGTCTGAACAAGAAGTACCACTTAGCGTGAACCGAGAAAATAGTGATGTAAAAAAGATGGCAATGTACTGTTTATCTGATACTAACAAATGTTGATGATTACGTAAATCTTAGCGCTGTGTGAAAGGCCAGAGGAAGAAATCCAGTGTGTTATATTTTAATGGCCTACGATCCTTTGGTGGGAAACCAGCACGAGGACAAATATGTCAACATCTTGTGGGTGTTCCATGAAGTTCAGAAGGGACGAGAAGGACTGCATTTGATGTGTGCAGTGTAACTGGGCGTGGGTTGCCAGGTAACTGATAACAGAGTAGTCAGGACCTGAGGACAAGTCCGATTTTGGTAGAGAAAGCAAGCAAAGAGAACTAGCAGTGTTCAGCCTTCATGACTAAAGAAGGTGACAAATAACAACTGCAAGCTGGGGAGCTATTTGAGGGGGTGCTTTTGGTTTAGGGGAGCATCTTCTTTAAAATTCCGCCACGTCACCCCAATGGATATGTCTAACCGGCTGTTCGACTCATGAGATTCATGTTTGAAGAAGGGTCCGGGGCCAACCCTATTGATCCAGGACCCCCTGTCTCAGAGGTGATGGTTGGAGCCATGGTCATCGCCATGGGTACAGAAGCAACAGCTCGGAATAGGTTCACATAGCAGACTGACCAAGGAAGAGTGGATCTTTCTAAATGTGAGGCAATGGAAGTATCAATCACATGATTTTTTTTAAACTTAAGAAGATTCACAATTTAGCTTATTTAAAAAAGAGGAATCTCTATCCACCACTTTATTTTGATGCAGAAACTTTTGGCTGAGAAGTCATATAGAATGCCCTAGAATGAAAAGTCATAGAAAAAAGCAGAAGGACAAGAAAGAGACCTGGGTCAAGTTTTCATACCAAATTAGAGGGAAACAGGAGTTTGGAAACTGTTGAGCTAAAATCAGATCAGGTGGCATTTATATGACTGTTCCGGGGTTGTGCCAAAATTCATGGTCTGAACTGGAAAAGGGAGAAGGGTTGGTCCAGAGAGGCCCACTTTGGCCCAGGGGCAGGTCCTGCGTGAGAGGGTGTGCTCTCTGGGGCCTGCTAGAATGCACTTCCTCATTGAGACATGCAGGGAACGTTTCCACCATGTGGGAGACGCATTGTGTTCTGCCTCCATTTTATCCTGGTTTCCAGGGGGAGCCCCATCTGTTGGAGGGCCCTACCCAAGCCTAAATTTTATTCATCTGTTCATACACGAATTAATTTACTTATGCACTTCAGCCATGCCTTCTTCATTCCGTCCTCAATTCCATGTTCACTGAGCTCCTACAAAGTCCCACATACTTTTCAAGGCTCTGTGGGGGCCCAGCCTGTTGTCAGAGACATGTGTGAATCCACATGATCACTACAAAAACAAGAAGTTCAGTGCTTTCTAGGGGGAGTATGCCTACAGTCCCGTGGGCCCACTCAAGGAGGGGCATTTGGAAAAGGTTCCCTATAAGGGGTAACACTTTTACTTCAGCTGAAGGGGTAAGGAAGAGTTTATTAAGTTGGGCAGGCAAACTAAGGCCCAGGGTGATGCTTTTCAGGCCACAGCATGTGTAAAAAATACAGCTGTTTGAAAGCTGATGTGTTCAGGAAAAGCTGCAATAGGTTTCAAGGCCAGGCTAGTTACTGGGAGATGAAGCTGGAATAAAGCAAGCAGGGGTCAGATAAAGGAAGTTCTGTTCTCCACGTAGAATTTGTTTTTCCTTTCATTTAAACTTGAACCCATTGATGACAGACCACTCTAATTCCAGCATTCTAATTCTGATGGTTCCTATTGATTGCTGATTGATAAAAATTAACAACCAGTAGTCTCTGAGTCAGTTTTTATCTTTGGCACTTATAACCCCCCATGCAGTTTGACATGGAAAATAACTTTAAAGCAACCGCCCTGTGACTTGTTAGTTCATTACTGTCGGAACTGATTTGAGTCCGAGTAGCACCAGGAAATGGCACAAAGTAAATCTGGTCTCTCACCTTCATCTCAGTAAGGAGATAGACATTTAAAATTTCCTTCTTACAAAAAAGCAGCTACTGATTTTACTGTCCTGAGATGTTAAAATACCTGTCAATACACCCTTGGCCACGAGCATGACTTCAAATTTTTTTTTTCTGAAAAAAAATTAAGGTAAGACATGACAGGGATGCAAATCTTAAGGACCATGTGATTGATTTTGTTTTCATTAACTGTGTCCAAGTTTCCTCTTAAGCACTCAGAAATTATGTAGGATGCAATACTTTATTTAAAGATAAAATGCCAGTTGTCATGCTTGTTATGGAAGTGCAATGACTCCAGGACCCACTGAAGATTTCCAGTCTGAGCTCGGAGTCTGTGGTTTTTTGTTCAGTTTTTAGACTCCCCGCAAAAACATTTCTATTAAAGAAAAATATCCTCAGCTAAGGAACATGGAGGAACTCCAGGCACTTAGCTGATCTCTGTAAATTGGCAGACTTGGAAAAACATCTTCCAACTGATTTTCAGACAGAGTTAGCAATCAACAAATATTTTCTGAGCGTTGCACATACACATTAAGAATGTCTGAAATAAGATGCTAGAAAAATCGGATGTCCTCTTAAGGGCAATGTTGGACCCTGCTTCTTCGTGGAAACATAATGTGTCTCTTTCCACTCTTCAATATAGCCTTGTGAAAGTACCAGCAACCTTTTGGGGAAAAATGGTATAAATCAAGTGAATACCCCTTTGTGTAGGCTCAAAGAGAATAATGCAGTTTAAACTCTGGGTCAGTGTTAAGGAAAATAGGCTCCATCCTTGGGGCGGGGTGGGGGGGTGCTGTGTGTGAGCAAGTGTGTGTGAGTGTGGCTCTGTTTTGAGGCTGGGAGTCGTGGTAGTTAGAAGGTTGAGTTAAAAACGATGTGAGTAGTGAACTTTTCAAGTTTCTTTGCAAAACTGGACTGTATCCCTCTTTCGGTTGCTCTACCATTTAAAGCGTTCCCTGAAAAGGAAAGGAAGAGCCTCATCTGCCGATAGTATCACGAGACGCCGCTGAGTTAAGCTATCTTCTGTGTCACTTGGACCCAAGTGCTTATCACAGCCAATCAGTTTTCTTTAAAAAATTGCTGTGGGTGTGGGTCTCATTCACTCCACCAGAGGTATTTGGCTCTGCCAGTCAAAAGAAACCTGGAGAGCGTTGTGTCTGCATTCCAGCCGCAGATACCGTGAGCTGTGGGGGATCAGAGGCACAGATTTTTGGGTGGACACATTTTACTGCAGGAGTGTTTAGACCCAGCCAGTGTGAGAGTTTCTGAGGACTCACTCTCCGCTCCCCTCCTTCTTATATTTTCATTTTTAACAAGTTCATGCAGAGGGTGATTTTTTTTTTTATTTGCTTTATTGGGAATACAAAACCATGTTCCCTTTGAGTCTCATCCTTTAATCAAGGCCTGGTAGAAAGATGAGATACCCTTTTTGGAGTAAAAGAAAAATTAATAAAGTTGATCTGAAGCGCCTATTTGGAAGTTAAACACAAACATGAGCTGCCTGATTAAACTCTCCCTTCTGGGGCGTTCGTCTTCCTGGGCTGTGCATGTGCACGTGCGCGCCCGCGCGCATGCGCGTGTCTGAACTCTGTCCCAGGGAAGCTGAGCGCGCTCAGCTTCCTTTTGTGTGGAGCGTGGTCACACCCAGTGGCCAGTTAGGTTAATGGCACAAGTGTGTGTGTTCCCCATGGTTACCTGAGAAAGAGCAGCTGGCCCCAGTCACTTCCCAGAGTGGATGCCAGAGGCCAATTTGGATAATAGCAGAACCACCGTGTTCCTTTCCTTCGCTCCAAAAGGTGGTGCCTGCGCAGGAAAAAGCCCCACACCATTCATGATGTTAACAATAGCAGCATTAACAGTCATTGGCCTCCCACCGCGTCTGTTACTCTTTAAATTAGGACCCCTGAATATAATGAGATGGATTTTCACAGGAACGTTTAAGGGCAGGCTGAAACAAAGAGGTATTGTTTTTCTTCTTATTTCCCTTTATTTGTGCATTATTTAAACATGTTGAAGTTAATTGTTCTTTTCATTGTGTTTATTTTTGAGTTGGGAACAATATCAGATAATGTTAAAAAAAAAAAAGACCATCTTTTTAGAATGCAAATAGGGGCAGAAACCCTATTCATACATTTTTAAAGGTCTGTGTGAAAGGACTGCAAACTGCAGCATCCTCCAGGCGCATCAAAATGCCACTTCTTCCTTGTGAGCTTGCTTTTTAAAAACTCTCTTAGTGGACGCTGCTAGGGCCCTGTCTTGACTCAGGCGGGGATGACTCATGGGGAAAAGCACCGGAGTTGTGTTGGTGACATGTGCCTCCTTGTTAGGCCGATCATAAAGTAGAATTTGTGACCATGGGAGATGTCTCGCCTAGTGAAAATTTAGCCCATTTCTTTTTAGGAGACAGCCTTTTATAGCCTTGTTCCCTGGGCTGTAGATACAGTTTTCATACTCTGTGAGGTTTTCAGGGCATCCTGTAATACTTCTCACACCTGCTCTGATCCTCATCCCATTTAGCACCTAAGTTAAGCCTTGCTTTTCTAATTGAATGATCCTGAGAGCCTCTAGTCCATGATGATCTCCCCTTGCCTCAGGTTCAGTCATTTGCACTTTTCAGAAAAGTAGGGACTTTAACCACTCAAATTGAAGCCAAGAGACCAAGTTCTGAGTCCGTATCTTCACCCCTGAGGAGCAGCTGATCTTAGCTTGAAAATCACTTGGTTCCAACCAGAAGGACCTGATCTCCTTCTGTAAGTCCAGTAAGTTGTCCGAGAAGGTATCTAATATCCCTCCCAGCTCCTTGAGAGGATGACTTGAATCACACCCTCTTTCCTTCTCCTAACTCACTTCCACAGGTTGATTATTTTCTTCTCAAAGCTATTCACTTTTCGATGAAGAATAGCTGTTTATGTTGAGCCCTGTATTCTCTGGGATGGTGCCTGGGTCCGCTCCCAGCCCCACCTCTCCACTGTCATTTTTGTGTTTATGTGGATCCTGTAGCCACGATACCCTGCTGAGGTTCACGTGTGTGCAGGGTGATGTGTGTTCTTGTTTTATTGATGTGGAGCTCTTGTTTTTGTTCCAACGCACGAATCATTTCCTACTCGATGCTCAGAGGGGGAGAACTGACATATTTACTATTAAAAACAAAGCCCCACAGTCCTCGCTCGTGTTGTCTGCAACTCCGTCTCTACCTGACTTTGACTAGCCCAGCCTCTTCTGAAGTGCTATTGTGGCTCCAAGTGACTGGACTACCTGAGGCATTTTACTAGGGACACGTGTAAGGAGGCTGCATGGAAAGTGACATGGTATTCTTGTTTCTGCATGATGGTAGACGTACTTCCTCTCAAGCAGGTAGCATATTTCGTTGCCAGAGGGATGTTGAAACCCTTCTTTGGCCATAGTGAAAAACAGAGAGCGAGAGAGAGAATCTGATATGCTGGTAAGAAGGCAGGTGCCACAGAGAACATCCGCACCGCCCCGGCAAGCACAGCTGCACCAGCTGCCGTGGCCCCGGCCACAGCCAGCGTTGGCAGAATTTTAAAAAAGGAAGCCCTTGATGCAGATGGAATGTTAAAGACTCAGCGCTTAAAGATTGAAGTTTGATAAAGCAGGTAATCGATGCTAAGAGAGACCACACCTTTTAAGCAAGAAGACAGTACTTTTGACCAGTGATTCTCAAGTTTTAGTTTTACCAAAATCACTTGGATGGTCCCTGTTAATCTGAGGGCTGGAACCCACCCCTAGAACTTCTGATTCTGTCTGTTTCCGGTGGGGCCCGAGAATTTGCATTTTTTTAAACCAGTTGCCAGATACTGCTGCCATTCTCAAGATCATACCTACTTCATACGGTCACTATATTAAATGAGCTCATATTTTTCAAATGCTCAGATCAATGCTGGGTGCTCAAAAAATGTAATACAAAGTTTTAAATGCTTGATTATCAGAACACTTTCAATTATTGTTATGCATAATATCTGGATTCTGCTACTTAGGGGGGACCAAATCTGGTTAACACTACACAGAATTTTATTTTAATAAGGCTGACTGTGGTCTGATTATGCTCCATGCCACACTGCTTTTGCCTGCCTATCAGAGAATGCCTTGCTGTTTTTTGACACTTGAGTTTTCCACCCCTGGAGAGCATGGGTCTTGACTTCTTATTCCTATTTCTCTGACTGGGGCTAATACCTAGTTGGTCCTCAGTTTATTGGTTTATCTATATTTTATATTACTGCCCCTGTAACAGAGACAAGCAGGGGAAGAATTATGGGAGACACAAAGAAGATTTATTTTCTAGCCCCGGGAAACATATTCACAATGCATATAGCTTACAGAGAACAAATATCTAGAACACAAAGACATCTTACAACTCAGTAAGAACACAAACAATACAATTTAAAAATGGACAAAAGTTTTAATTGAAACTATACAAAAGATGTCTGAATGGCCAATAATCACATGGAAAGATGCTCAATTATCATTAGCCATTTGGGAAATGCAAATGAAAGTCACAATGATAAACCATTTCTCCCACTAGAATGGCTAAAATTAAAACTGTGGACAATACCAAGAATGTGGAACAACAGGGTCTCTCATGCTTTGCTGGTGAGAATGTAAAATGCTGCAACCACTTTGGGAAACAGTTTCATCCTTTCCTACAAAATTAAACATCTACTTACCATACAAACCAGAAATTCTTTTCCTAGGTTTTCACCCAAGTGAAATGAAAACTTATGTTTTATTCATAATAGCCCAAAACCTGAATTACCACAAATGCCCATCAGCAGGTTAATGGATAAACAACTTGTGGCATATCTCACAAACACAGAAATGAAAAATTTGAGAGGTTTTATGCTTAACAAAAGAAATCAGATACAAGGAAATTTATATGAAGTTTTAAAAAAATAAATCTAAAATATTGCAATTAAAAATAGATTAGTGGTACTTGGGCCTGGAAGTGGGATGATGACGGAAATGTTCTATATCTTGATTGTTTTAATACCTCTACCATTTGTCAAAACTCATAAAACTGTACTTTCAAAGTGAGTGGATTTCATTGTATGTAAATTATACCTAAATAAACTTGAAAATTAAACAAAACCAAAAATTAAGCTTTAAAATAGTTTTGCCCTTTAAACTTCAGCACTGAGGGTGAATCTTCAGCTTCCTCACTGGAGTGCCCTTTCTGGAAGTCCTCCCAGAGCTCAGCCAACTGAATGTCTCTGGCTATAGCTGTATCACCACCCTGCAGGGATCCTGTTCCATGCAGACCTTTTCTTCCCTTTTTCATCTCTGCTTTTATCTGGACTGTGGCCAGAGAATCTTTATCTCAGTCTTTTGATTATGTTTAAGAAATGGGAAATAATTTTTAAGATCTTGTTATTGAATAATGATGAGGACATGTTAAAAAAGAAGTTATATCTTCACAAAAGAGTATCTTTTCTTCTCTTCCTTCCTTCCTCCCTCCCCTCCTCCCTCTTTTCTTTTCTTTTCTTTCTTTCTTTCCCTTTCTTTCTTCCTTCCTTCCTTTTCTCTTTCTTTCTTTCTTTCTTTCTTTCTTTCTTTCTTTCTTTCTTTCTTTCTTTCTTTCTCTTTCTTTTCTTTTCTTTTCTTTCTTAATTTCTTTCTTTCTTCCTTCCTTTCTTTCTCTCTCTCTCTCTGCCTCTCTGTCTCTCTCCGTTCCTTCCTTCCTTCTCTTCCTTTTCTTTCTTTCTTTCTCCCAGACTCTGGATTACCTTTTCATTCTCTTAATGGCATCTTTTGAATACCAGAAGTTTTCATCTTGATCAAGTGTAATTGTTGATTTTTCCTTTAATGCTTTTTTGTGTCCTAAGAAATCTTCATCTATTCCATGATTGTGAAGATTTTTCTCCTGTACATTTTCCTGGAAGTTTTATGATTTTAGCTTTTATGTTGAGTCTTTAACACATTTCAAATACATTTTTTGTGAATGGTGTGAGACAGGGCTTGAGGTTCATTTTTTATACCAATGTACAGTGCTCTTTATTGAAATGCATTGGTGCCTTTGTTGAGAATCAATTGACCATATAAGTTTGGATCTATTTCTGACATCTATTCTGTTTCATTATTTTGTGTCCTCCCTTACACTGAAACCACATGTACTAGTTTCTGTGTATTTAGAGTAAGTCTTGGACTCATGTAGTGAAAACCCTCCCTCCTGTTTTACTATTTTCCAAAAATTTTCTGGCTATATTCCATGTCCTTTATATACCCACATAGATTTTTAGAGTAGCTTGTTAATTTTTGTGAAGAATCTGATGGGATTTTAATCAAGATTACCTTGAAGCTGAGCTCAATCTGGGGAAAATGCTTATCTTAATAATACTGAGTCTTCCAATTTATGCAGATGATACAACGTTCCATTTATTTATATCCTTTGTTTCTCTCAGCAATATTTTGTAGTTTTCAGTGCATAGGTCTTTCACATATTTGGTTAAATTTATTCCTGAGTACAATTTTTGGTTTTGTTTTTGATGCCGCTATGAATTTTATTTTATTTTTTTAAGATTTTCAGTTCTAATTGTTTATTGTTGGTGTACAGTGACACATGTGATTTTTGTATATTGACCTAACCTATGACCTTATTAAATTAACGTATCAATTTTTTAGCTCTTTTTATAGATTCTTTAGAATTTTCTATACAGACAATTGTGTCTTCTGTAAATAAAATTTTCACTTTCAAATTCTGTGCATTTTATTTCTATTACTTGCCTTATTGCAGAACTTCAGTCAATATTACATCCTAGTGGAGAGTGGTGAGAGCAAATAGCTTTGTCTTTAATATTCAGGGGAAAGCATTTATTTTTTACCATTAAGCGTGCTATTACTGTAGGTTTTACACAGATACCTTATACCTGGATGAGGAAGTTTTATACTACGTCTAGTTTGCTGAGAACTTTTATGAATTGCTGTTGAATTTTCTAAAATGCAAATTCTGCATCCATTGGGATACTGATGTGATTTTTTTCTTTCCTGTCTTAATGTGGTAAATTACATTGATTGATTCTGAAATGTTGGGCCAACCTTGTATTCCTGGATAAACTGCCTGGTCATGGCATAATATCCTTTACATATATTGCTGGATTCTATTTGTTAATATTTTGCTGGTGATTTTTGCATGTATGTTTACAAGGGATTTTTTCATGTATAGTTTTCTTTCCTTAGAATGTGTCTGTTAGTTTGGTATCAGAATAATAACTCATGAAAAGGGTTGGGAGACTTTTGTTCCTCCTGTATTTTCTGAGAGTATTTTTGTTTAAGAATTGGTATTGTTCTTGTTTAAATGTTTTATAGAATTTAGCATTTAGCATTAAAACCAGCTGGGCCTGAAGTTTTCTTTGTGAAAATGTTTTGATTGTGAATTTAATTTTTTTAATAGGTCTAGGGCTACTTAAATTTTATATTTGTTCTATAGTCAATTTTCTTACATTGTGTTTTTCAGGAAGTCATTACTTTCATTTAAGTATCAAATTTATTGGCATAGTATTATTTATAATATTTGCTTTTTAAGCTCTAAGGTCTGAAAGAATTTCAGTGTTATCTCTTCTTTAATTTCTGATTCTGGTAAGTTGTGCTTTCCCTCTCCCTTTTTTAACAGGTGTAGCAATAGCAAGAGATTTGTCAATTTTATCAGTATTTTCAAAGAAAGAAATTTTTCTGTATTTTCTATTTTATACTTCATTTATTTTTACTCTAATCTTTATTATTGTTTTGCTTCTGCTTTTCCTGGGATTAATTTACTTTTCTGTTTCTGACTTCTGAAGGCAGAAACTTAGATAATGGATTTTACGCCTTTATTACTTTGCATTTTACATATGTTAGCCAATTGACGTCACACACACCATTACTGCTTTCATTTTACAGCAAAGAAACTGAGGCTTAGAGAGCTTGTAACTCCTCTAGGGTTAGAGAGCTACAGGGGGTGCAACCGGAGCTCAGACCGGGCAGCAAGTCCCCTCCGCCTGCCCGTGGGCCCTGGAGAGCCCAGGATGAGAGAGAGGCATTGCGCTTGACAGACTGGAAGGTCAGAGCTCAAGGACTCCTAAGTGGTTCCTTCAGTCCTTGTCTGCACGCCGCCCAGTGTTTTCTTTTCTCCAGCTTTCTTCCTTTAGCTGTGTGTGTGAGCAGCGTATGATACCGGAGGCTGGGACCCCAGCAGCACGTACTTACAGGAGTCCACTCCCTGTGGGTGGCTCACGCACTCCAGTCAAGTGAGTCTATGTTTTTAATGCAGCCTCTTCAATGATTAACCCCCACTTTCTGCTGCACCCCCACCCTTGCCACTTGTCTTCCTCCCTCCTCCAGCCTGGATGCTTGGGAGCCTAAGGATGGGGACCTCACTGGGACCAGCTAGCAGTTTTCTAGCATCCAGGGGCTGCAGGGACCGGAGTGCAGGAAGTCTCAAGGTCTGTGCTCCAGGCTGGATGATGCATTGACTACTCCCTGAAGAGCCCTCTGCTCATAATTGCAGAGTTTTTGGCATGTGCTCCCTGACAAAAGAACAGATGTTTCCTTCCAGAACAAAAGAACAGGACATTACTGTTGGCCTAACGGTTTGCCACTAATAATATTGAATGGGGAAGCAACAAGTCCTAACGAGAATGTCCCTACAGGATCACCAAGTGGTGCCAGGAATTGGAGTGAAATGAAAGGACTCTGTGTTGCTTTTACATGTTAACAGGCAGTGTGCTGGAGGTGTTTAGCCTCTTCAGATAAGTGGCAACAGGATATTCTTTCTAGCCGTGTTCATGAATTGTGTAGCTATACAGTAATGATGGCTTCATGAGCTACCTTGCAAGAGCCCAAGTCTGTGTTCTTTTCAGAGATGCATTTAGTTGGTTATTACAGGCTCTCCTAAACCTGCACCATCAGCCTGCAGTCCATACGTGGGGGAAGCATTCGCTAAATCACAGCTCTCCATCAAGCTGGAAACATCACTGCTGGCTAGCGCTTCAGAGCACAAAGAGCCCACACACAAAAATGAAAAACAAAGGGCTTCGCCCCAGAACCCACCCCCCTACATTCAGCAAGCCTCCTGTGTTAAACCCGCTTCCATCGCATCTTGGGTCCCCCAACTTTGGTCACATTCCTGACCTAGTTCCTCGATTTTTCATCTCTGAATACAGTCTCTTTGAGGTTGTCCTTGGCTTTGGCCCAGAGGAAAGACAATTTCTTTTCTATTCTTTGTCCAAATCCTAGCTATTTTTTTTTCATTAGCAGAAATGGACAAAATATTATTTTCATTTTTTAGACTTCTTTCATCATGAATCGCTAATCACCAAAAGAGAGCAATGTTTGAGTTTGGTTAAATTGTGGTTAGAAAAGAACATTCATAGCACGTCCTATTAAAATCTGTACTCTGCCAACGTGATCTTTACAAATCTCTCCTTAAATCTCCTTTGGACTTCAGCTAGAGTGATGATATATCCAGCATGGAGACTGGGCACTCCTAGTTTGTGCTTGTGTTCCTGGCTTATCCTTCTTGTCCTGACACTCCGTCCACTGGTTTAGACAATTCATTTTATGATCACAATCTCTTTAGCAAGCACTTTTGAAAATGTTTATCATTCTTCTAAAAATTTATATCAAATTTTCTGGTGCTGGTGGTGGGACCATACATTTGGAGTGATTACATTTCTTTAAATATGGTTGAGGCCATGAGGCTATCAAAATGTTTTTTGGAAATTTAAAGGTTTTAAATTCAGTAGGGTACCTAAAGTGATTGCAAGTGCTTTCATTATTTGGGTTTCAAATATGGGTTACATTCTGGGGTTGCAGACTAGCTGAGGAATACATAAAGAACACAACTGTATGATTGTGTTACTGATAATGGTATGTTCTATGTGACAGGTCAAATATCAACAGCAGATTCCTTTAGAAATTGGGTGGCTACGAATTACAAGGTGACAAATCTTAACATTCTAAGATGGTGGCAGGGTTGCATTAGGAGTTTCTATAAAAAGGCAGTCAGCACCAAAGTCAGATGATCAGTGCCCGCTGCTAAGCATGTCTGCGATCAACCGTGTGGCTCTGGGCGACCAGCTTTCTCCCTCTGTCTCAGTTTCTAATCTACTAACTTAACTGGTCGCAGACGCACTTTTTCTATGACCTCTCACAAAACTCTTGTCAAGATAAATGGACCCTGTTAAGGATAGTGCTTTAGAAGTAAAGCGTCCTACACACGTTACTCTAGCAGTACTTAATATAATCTCCTATGATTCTGTGGCAACCTTACCACAAGGTGCTAGAACTCTCAGCCTCTGTGGGACGGCCCTGAGGGTGAATTAAAAGTTTTGGTCAGAAAAGCCCGGCTGCTAAATGACTCTTTTTCATATTCCAGGCTGCCAGTGAAATTCCACGAGTGTCTCTGTTTTGTGTTCATGGCTTAATACAAAACGTAATAAAGACAAATGTACATCTATTACGATTCAAAACAGAACTACCCGAGCGGCTCGGGGTGGGAGGGAAAGACAGAAATGAGGACGAGGAAAACTTACATTCCTATGATAATAAAAAAAGTAGCTTTGCAGAACTGAAAATGATGAAAGTTGAACTAATGAAAGTAGTTTGCTACAACTGACTGAATTCCTGCATTTGGAAGCAAACTAGAGCTTTGTGACCATACTTGGTTCTCTGCCTTCTTTTCAAATTACTGGATGCCACAGCCTCATGGAAATAAACACGGCTGTGTTGCTTTCGTTCATTCATGTTTACATTTCAGTGAATAACAGTAATGCCCACCTGTCCCTATTTAATCCAGAATGAAAACTCTGGGGTGAAAATCTCCTTGACTAGATGAAAAGGAAAAGTGTAAAAATTGCCGAAGGGTAGGACTGATGTCCCGATGGCAGATAGGCAAGTGATCAGAGGTAATGTTTCCAGCAGGAGTAACAAATTTAACTCAAGTTATTTCCCCTTTTTACCTATGGCTTCTTGTGAGTGAAGGCTTGTGGTATAACAGCAGCTGTGCAGGTCAAGGATCCTAGTCTATGACAGAGGGTTTCTGGGGGAGTTAGTGTCCCTGGGCGGGTATTGCTACACCCTGGTTGGCCTGGGAGAGTCTGGGTTTGCACTATGGCCCAGTGTGATTATTCATAGCACCGCCTCTCATTCCTAAAGTGTTTGGACTTGGGTGATAAATTACTTGGTCTTACCTCCAAGCACTGCTGAATGCTGAGCACACAAGCTGGGCGTCAGGGCTCCTATCCCTTCCCCAGCCGGTTACCAGTGCACAACATCATGGTGGACCTAGGCGTCTTGATGACAGTCAATTTGTCAGTCTGTGCTGTGCCTTTTAATACATATTCCCAAACTAATTGTCTCACTGAATTCTCTAAGTGCATTTTCTGGCTGCAACATTTCTATTTGGGAAAGATGCCAGAATTGTCAGCCAGTAAAGACTTCAGCCCTTTCTTGGCCAATTTGCCAAAAAAACATCAGAGGGAGTTATCGATCTTTTCCCTTGTACTCATTCAGCTAGTTTTTTCCCTCCTGTTTCTTTTCTTCTTCTTAAGCTGACATCCAATAAAAGCTATTTCTTCCAGGTGCCAGCTACATGTCAGCACCAACACCATTCACAATATGAATTGCCGTTTCCCCCATTTTCTCTACAAAACCCCTTTTCTTCTTTCTATTGTCAACACAGGTATCCGTCAGGCTTTCTTCCCTCCTGCATTTATTACTTTGGTGGCTATGAGCCTCGACTGATACATGGGACTAAATCCCATTGGATTACATTTGGTTACCATTGCAAGGTGCACACTTTAAAAAAAAATTACACAATATACAAGTTATCAGGGTGATCTTATTTTATACTTAATTTGTGAAAGAAAGCCTAGAAGATTAGTCAGGGACATTGCACTAGCTAATTAGTTTCTCAACAGGATAAAGTTTGGGATTTGGCCTTCAGAAGTATGAAGTATTCTCTCAAAATCTCTGACATTGGCTAGTGCTACCCTCCCCACTGTGAGAGCTGTTCACCTCCGGCCTTTTCTTAGCTGGAGGCCCTACCTCATATTATCCTATTAGGTAAGATGAAAGAAGGAGGCCTTGGGAATTGCAGCAGAATTACTAGAGAGCTGGGCAAAGTGCTTATGGTGATAATAAATATTGAAGATATCTGGGAAGCTGTTGAGAACAGGACAGTGACAACTGTTAGCAGATGCTGGCGAGCGCTATGCAAACGGAGGGTTGGGCTTGGCAAATCTGCAACCTATTTGCTGAATTATCCTGAAGATAGCTCACCCCTCCACTTGACTGGTGCCCTACAGAGCTGCCCTGATGATTCTCAAATGCGCTGTCACATGGAGAGCTCCATCATGAGTACAAAACTATGGGCCGAGGATGACACAGATTTCTAAATAATTCTCTGGGTCGTGGAACAGCATGAGAAGAACTCAGACCAATGTCACATTTCCTACATTGACAGCAAAGGATGCTGCTTGTCTCAGCGCCTGGCTTGTCAAATAGCCTCATCCAAACTTCTCATTCCCTTTGATCCTTCCTGATGCTGCTTCGTAGAATTTCAATTCCATAGGAACTCAAACCAGCAGTCTTTTCTTTTCATTCCCTTTCTTCCCTCTCCCTACTCACTCCTCTTTCTAGTGGTCTTTGGAGCAGGGTTTCTGAGGTTACAAAGGTCAATTTGGGCAAGATTTACTTGGAGATGGGAAAGAAGTGTTGATATGGTGATATGTAAGTAATTTACAAATTGATATATGCATTCTAAAAATATGCCTGTGAAAGTTTTTGTAAGTCTAAAATGGGAATGGAACCAAAATGTTTAGTCAGACATGATAATTATAGCTAACATTTATTGAATGCTTATAATGGGCCAGCAACTGTTCTAATTGCTTTACATTTATTAGCTAATGTAGTTCTCACAATAGTGAGACCATCACTATCACTATTTTACAAAGCAAGAAACAAGCACCGAGGGGGTGGAATGCGTGGAAAGTCCTGATGAAGTCGGTACTGGGACAAGGCTTTGCACTCCCCAGTCAGTGTGCTTAAGGGTAGGCCCTGCTGCCAGTGTGGTTCCAAAATGCTTCTTAAGTTTTTTAAAGAGTTTCTCAAGGATGATTCTCATCATACATAAAGAACAGTACTTGAATTTCTTGCCTTAGAAGTATTCAAAGTCAGAAAGTCATGTCGTAGACTAGATGAGGCCTGGATGTTAATGACTTCCATATGAGTTAGTTTCCTAGCGCTCCTGTCACAAAGTACTGCAAACCGGGTGGCTTCAAACAACAGAAATTTATTCTTTCACAGTCCTTGAGGCTATAAGACCAAAGTCAAAGTGTGGGCAGGGCCATACTTTCTCTAAAGAACTCTGAAGGGTGGAATCCGTCCTTGCCTCTCCTGGCTTCTGGAGGCTGCCAGCCAGCCTTGGCGTTCACTGGCTTGTAGGTGCATCCTTCCAGTGTCCGCCTCCAGCACCCCACGGTCTCCTTCCTGTGTGTTTGTGTCCAGGTTTTCCTCTTCTTACTGGGACACCAGTCACCGGATTAAGGTCCACTCTAATCCAGTATGACCTCGTCTTGACTTGGTTACACCTGCAAAGACTCTATTTCCAAACAGTCCTGTTCCCAGGGCCTGGGGATGAGGACTTGAACACACCTCCTGGGGGGACACAGTTTGACTCACAGCGACATACATCTCTGCTTAGCCCGTAGTATGTCCTATGCTCTGTTTTGAGAATAAATCAAGAAAAAAATTTTCCCCTTGCAGTTTCTTTTCCCTCTAACGCATGTGCCTAACTCTTTTATTTCCTCCTTCAAAGCATCTGCTCTACCAACAGATATTTCTCCCACAATAGCAAGCAGATAATACCCCACGCAAGGGACCTGGGATCGGGGTGGAGCAGTTCCCACGAAAGGCTGTTCATAGCAGACCACGTTTATTTTCTCTTCTAACCGGCTTTGCCATTCCTTGTCCTTAGTAGTTATAACAAGAGCTTGGAAGTAATCTTACAGTTGACATACTCGGTTCTCATTTTTCAGCCAGGGCTTCTCTGTACCATTATAAAAACTTTGGTCATAATTTAACCTACCTCCTAAAATTTCAGTAACTAAAAGATACATAATTTAACCACTTCACATTTGGCACTTGGGGTGTTTTCGTGTTTTGCTTTTGCTTCAGTGCTGCCATGAGTATTTGTGTGTCTGTCCTTCTTGCTTTGGATTCTTTTGGAAGAGGAATTTCTAAAAGAATGTAGTATTTGCTGTGTCGTGATGGTATATTGTTTGATACAGATTGCTATCAGAAATTGTAGCAGAATCACCCCAATGTTGTTTTCATCAAGCTTATCACTTTAAGTTTTGTTTTAAATGGTCTTTAGTTATTTTAATTTTAGCTTCATTATTATCATGATTGAACACTTTTCAGATATATTTCTTCTAACCATTGAAATCATCGGGAACTGAAAACAGGACAGCTTATCTTTCTTTCACAGCTGTTAGAAACACACGAGAAGGAAGTTAGGTTGAATTAGTTGCATAACCCAATATTTAAAGTTTCCTGAGTTGATATGGCTGCAGTAATTTAAGTTTTGTTCATAACGCCCACAGTTCCAAATTTCATAATTAAAATTAGGCAAAAGTTTAAAAATGCGTATACTTGTTTTATTATAATAATTGTTAAGTTTGTTAGAGAAAAGACTCAGGATCTATAACTTCTTATTTTAATTAAGTAGCATTATTTAAATGTCTACTATGCTTGGTGCTGTTTTCCTCTAATTTACCATGGTAAACACATGTCCTAAGTACTCACTGTACACCTGTTGAATAGAAGATGACTCACCCCTTGATGGATTCATAAGTATCTGCTTAAATTAGCTTTAGTAAATAAAATTACCAGCTTATCACTCACTTTTCTAAAATGACTGCTGCAAAATTAATTTGCAAGTGTATCAAGTGGCACTATGACTTTAAAATGTATATTCATCCATATTGATTCGAATTTACCTCTATACAGGATTTCTGAAATATACATATTTAAGATTTTATGTATGATTAAAAGAGACATATTTCAAATATATATATATCCTCAGTCATGAGTGTTTTAAATCACATCCTACTTTACATCAGTTACTTATTATAAGTGAATCCAAGAGTGTCCCGCTGAGGGCTGGCTGGCAAAGGGGGATTTTATTTGACCAATACCATTATACTTTATTTCATATTGACGATGTCTCCCCAATTCTCCTGTTTTACTGCAAGCATAGAGTTGGTCCCAAACTCAGAGTCAGTCTGGGTGCTCAGTTTTAAAAATTGTGTTTATTTTAATTCATTTATTTGATGCCAGCTTCCTTATTGGCCTCCACCTATAGATTCAGAGTTGCCTTAGACTTAGGAGTCTTGCCACAGGCAAATAAGACAGTAACCTCAATCTCTGTGTGTTGAATTCAGAGTTTTGTAGCTCTTGATTGTGGTCTTCTTACCAGAACCACACTACAGAGCCAATCAATCAGGCTTCCTGCTTTATAGCTAATTATATGTATACACCTGTGTGTGTACATATATGTGTGTGTCTGTGTATGTGTATGTACATATTTAAATTTTCATCTCCTCCCTCTCCTGTCCTAGGCTTATTTTGCAGTTCTAAAGTAGATGGATAGCCAAATGTTTGTAACAGAAAAGGAAAAAGAAATCTCTTCAAACCAACTTAGATTGCTTCAGCTCACAAGAGAGAAGCATAACTTAGACTAGATATCCTTTTGTTTAAATAAATATCTTGGTTGAACTTTTGCTGCAACATTTGAATGCTCAAGGGATTGGAAAGAAACAGTGAACCCAAGAGACAGCAGAAGTCTTCTGCAAGAGAAATGAATGTGACTTTGTGTAGGGAGTGCAACATAAAAGGGGGATGGGGAGGAGAAGGGGTGAGGACAAAATGGGCTTCCTGGAAATCTGAGGAGATACTTAGCCAGTGAGAAATGTCTATTAGTAGTGGTGAGCAGAAGAAATTAAAAAGACAAGGAATGTCTAACATTTAATTTTAAGTTGTTACTTTAGGATGTTACTATTTAATTCTCTTTCATCTCTCCAAATCTTTGGGGAATCAAGACAAAGATATGTGTTCCCTTCTTGAGCTGTGACAAAGACAGTGAATAGAGAATAGGCGGGAAGTGTATTTTCCACTTCTTAAAAAATAATATCCTTGGTTTTATTGACCAAAGCACTGATCATCCGCTTCCTTGAGCTCTCTATCACCGAGGGTTCTTGCATTAGCAAAAAAGTCTTCTATTGGAGTCAACACGATTCCCAAATAGTTTTGTCTAATTCCAAATGGCTCACCTGAGAGCAGCAAGGCTTGACCTCAGCTCATCCATCACGCACACCAGGTGTACCAGGCTGTAGGACCTGGAGCATCACAGCAACTGACATTTGGTCCACATTGATGGTAGTCTGCCGCAACAGGTTGTGGAATCTTCCAGGGCCTGTGGTCCTAATGTCTGCCTGCTTACACTTGGGCTTCTCCTGGAGCCTGCTGATATTTCTTCTTTATGCTTTGCCTGGTTTAAACTTTGATTTTTGATCTACCACCGTATTTGTCTGTAGGATAACACATGCTCATTCTTGTTCCCATAACAAATACTTTGTCTTTTTCCACAGCTGGAAGATACCCTCTAAATTTTCAGTCTTGGCCTTCCCTAGAAGGACTATCAGAAGCTTAGTCCTGATTATTACACAAAGTAGGACTCACACCAGACCAGCTGGACTCACCAGGACACAGCCCTCCTGACTAAGCTACAACTTAGTGTAGGTACAATGGGGTTCTTCGCCTCACTGTCGACTGTTCCCTAGTCCCTTGCAAATAAAATGCACTCAACATAGGTTTCTGAATAAATGGAGGAATGTTTTTATTCTGATGGGAAAATAAAGGGAAGAAGAGAAATGGCAGAGGCGTTCTAGTTGAAAAGTAATGCTATTAAGGCTAAATGTATTCATTTGTCTTTTTACCTAATAGGCAATAAAAGATTGCCCTGTTAGAGGAGAAACTCAAGGCTGGATGAGATGCCAAAGGCGCTTCTGTACAAAGTTTCCTGATATCCTTAAGCTTGTCATAGTTCCCCCTGGAGCATCTTTCTTAAAGTTCAAAGGCATCAGTTATAGATGCAGGAGGAAAAGCACAAAAAGAGAAACAAAAACATAAGCAGAGTTATATTCAGCATAAATTAAGTATGTATAGAAGTTCATTAGTGAGGTTTGTATTTTTATAAATCACACTCTACATTATCCATTGGGCATCTGAGAGAGAGACCTGAGATTTGGAAACAAATAAGCAAACAGAGAAACAAGGTTTGGGCTTTGATCCCTTCTCTACAGAGTGTATCATCTTAAGCCATCACCAGCCCCTTGAAGTTTCAGTTGCCTCATCTGGATGTTGGAAGTAATAAATGTTGCTCTGCTTGTTTCCAGGAACTCTTTTGAGGATCAACATGAAGATAACAGTTACTAGTTATTAGTAATTATGCTTTTCTAATAGAGTTGTTTTTGGTTAAAAATTGAGCGAGGTTAGCCTGGGTTAGGACTCTGAGATTCTCACTGGGGAGAGAAGTTGCAGGATGAGAATGTTAGGTCTTGGGTAGAAAATAGGATTAGAAGAGCCACGGCCAGTCGCATGTCTATGAAAATCTTTGTAAGGATTGTTGTTTCTACCTGAATAAAACAATAAAGACAGCACACTAAAAAAGACAACCTAAATGCCATTTTACACATACAGCAGATGGATGGACTCTGTGTCCTAACCTTTCTAAACCTCAGTTTCCTCATCCATAAAATGACAAAAATAGCAGTTGATACATTTGTACATTTTCCTTTTACCATCTCTTGTCTGTTAGACACTTTCCAGGATTTTTCAAGATTATTGTAACCTTGTTTTGCCTTTACCCAATCCTTTTATAAAAGACTCAATGCCTGTCTGTCTGACATTCTTTGGATCTATTCCCAGTCCTGCCTGCTTGGTCTTCCCAACCTCTGAAACTATCCGAAGATACAGGGTAACTGACCCAAGATACAGGGTAACTGAATGCTTGAGCTGGGAACAGCTTTAGTTCTGTACTCATTTTAAGTCTTTCCTTCCCATAGCTGTGACCAGAGTATGGTTCTAAACATGAGTTTACTTTTCCTCATCTTTACTTATCTTTCCCAAGATTTTATAGCAGAGTTACTCGTTGTTTTCTTCACCCTCCCACTCCCACCTCAGCCACTTTACAACTGAAGGCTGAAATGCAGTCTTTCAACTGGAGCAGAAATGTTGAAAATGCTTCAAAGCCATGTTGAAATAAATTGGTAGAGACTAGAACTTTGTGTAAAAGAACCTCACATTTTTAGAAGGTTTGTTACATTTGGCTTAAGTGCAATTGTTTATTCTCAGGGGTAAGGAAACTTACCCTCAGGGGGTCTGGTGGCCTCAAAAGCAAGTTGCAAGTCTGGTCATCGGAAATCATGGCGTCTGAGGACTGCCGGCTACGCAAAACTCAACACACCAGGGAAAGAACCTGCCTCCACTCCTCTCCCCAGCCTTCCACATTCCTGCCTTTCATCTTCTAAAGCTCTGTGAGAGGAAATCAGATCCACCTTCTTAAAGGAATTTTCTCACTCTAGAGTTAACTTCAAGCCTATATATACTCTTTCAGACTGTTTTCACCATGACGATTTGATACAGACTTGGCAAAATTAGTGACAAAGATTACTTCACACTTTTGGTTCCAAGGTAGTAGTCAATGTTTGGTGTCAAGACCGTTTTCACCCAAATTTTGAAGGCTAAGAGAAAACATGCACTCAGGTGGACTGTCTCTGCAGCTTTGTAGTTATTTTTAGATAATTACTCTCAAGAGTTCATACCTGGAGGACAGGTGCAGCACCGAGGGCTTCTGGATTCAGGTTTACTGAATGCTGAGCATGAATCAGGTGATATCTCTAGACTCAGAACACAGACACACACCCACTCACACTCATGTGAATAATAACAACAAACATATCTCTTTTCAAAGTGACAAATTTTAAGTTAAAAAAAGAAACTGATGTCTAACAGATAATTAAATGATTAAATCAGACTTGATTATTCACATTTAAAAATGCTTTTTTTTTTTGGCTTTAGAGAAGAGCTCAAATCAGGAAGCTTTCAAACTCCTACCCTGCAGTAGAAATAAGTTATCTATAATACAGTGATCTAGTATTTGACAGCAGTGGATCTTATATAAGAACTGAAACAAAGTTAGAACTGAAGCAATTTCATGTGAATGTGAGGGGGTTGGAAATATTTTAAAGACTGTTTCTCATTGTTGCATGGATAGTGAGAGTAACTGCCAAAATGTGGGCAAAACGAGAGAATTATGCAAGGGGAGGAAAGAAATCAAACATGTAGCATAATTTTGACTCTATTGTTATCGGGGTTTTTTTTTTGAATTAATAATAAAATTGAGCAGGTGGAATGAGTCAGTTGATGACTCAGGAAGGCCCATAGGAAACTTCAAACTGTTAAGCAAAACACTCTTCCTTACCATGAATTTTGGTTTCTTTGAATGGTCTTTTAACAGAAACTTAATCTGTAAGATCTGTACCCTGGGGGTTAGCAGCACGTCCCCTGCCCCCATCTGACTCCAAACCATTATGAAAATGATAGATGGCAAGGGCAGACCGTTCACATAATTTCTTTTAAACTTAGGAAAGCAAATGGTTTGGGGGCATAGCCTAGAAGTGTCCTAGAAGTGTGGGGGATGTAACCTAGGAAATGGTCTTGTGTATGTGTCCTAAAACAAGAAGGAGATTTGCAAATGTTAACCACTATATATAAAAATAAATAAACAGCACATTTCTTCTGTGTATCACAGGGAACCATATTCAATATCTTATAATAACCTTTAATGAAAAAGAAGATGAAAACAAATATATGGGATATATATTGGCATGACTGGGACATTGTGCTATACACCAGAAATTGACACAACAGTGTGACTGACTAGACTTCAGTTAAAAAAAAAAGAAATCACAAAAACAAAACAAAACAAAAAACAAAAAAATGGGGATCACCTTTAGTTCAGCCCTTTACTCTCCCTCGTGCCCTGAAATGGTGATCTAACGTGTCTTCCTGCTGGAGTCCCTCTCCTGCGTTTCCACGGCTCTGCTACAGGAGTTCTCCTTACCTGCGATGGTGATCATGATGAATGTCACTCAGTAGCCCATCCATGGTCCCCCCAGGTCCTGGTGACAGCGAGCTCCTTCCAGCTACTTTCAGGCTCTGTCGGACCTGGTGCCCTGGGATACCCTGAATCCCCACCAGGGACACCCTCCCTTTGTTTCTCATTTCTCTGTACTTTCAAATGTTGCCTCCAGGCTTTCTCTGACCTCATCTTATGCGTTGTTCACTGCCCTGCCCTCTCTGTTATCCCTGTGTTTTTACACCTCATTTAGCACTTGAGGTTGTTCTGTAATCGTTTGCATGTTTCCTTCACTGCTGGACGGTGCCTTTCCAGCCCCCATGGACCAATCTTTTGTCTTTGGTGACCTTTATGGTCCCTGGGCCTTAATAGTTTTCAGGTGAGGCTTTGCTGATGACTTAATGGGCATTCTGCTGGCTGATGGAGAACCACAGCATCCCTGGGTCTCTTCTTGACTTTCTTGGGCCGCTGGAGATTCCTCCTGTGGGAGGATGTCACCTGTTGCATCTTCTAGCCTGTGCTCTTGTTAGGGTGGGGCTGCTGTTCAGGGGGTGAGGCTACTGTTCATGGGGTGGGGCCGCTATTTAGGGGGCAGGGGTGCAGTTTAGGGGGCCGTGTCCAGATTTTCGCCCTCAATGTCTCATTGTACAATCACGCATGCCAGACATACGTGGCACAAGAAGGTGACTGTTCTGTGTAGCAATGGGGACAACATTTTTTTCTTCTCAGGGGTCAGTCTTGGTCCATGGTGCCAGGCCAGGCAGAGAATAACATACCTGATTCTTTTTATTGTGTTGTCTGCAAATCAACTCCTGTGCACTCAGGAGTGGCCATTTTCCTACTGGTTTATCAAATTCAACCAGGATGTGTATCCAATTTCCATCTCAGCAGGGACACCCTAGTATGTTTATATTTCCCTCCATCACCTAGGCAATGGGTAATGTTTAGCAGGTGTTTTCCTCAGAGTTTCTGGGACTCGCTGAAGAAGGCCTTCCTCAAAACCTCCCTATTGTCACCAAAAAAAGTGACAATCCTGCCATTTTTCTTCGTGCTGGTCATAATGCACACCCTTGTGGCTGAATTCTCAGGCCGAGCCACACTTCTGGTTCCCTTCAGTGAAGGCTGGAGGTAACTGATAATTACAAAGCGGGAAATAAAAATCTTAAAACTGGACACTGGAAATGGTTGCTCTTAAGGGTCTTTCAGACTCTCTTCCGTGAGCCTCTCTGAGATCCTCAGAAAGTAACATATTCTAAATAAAGGCCATCACAGTGCCTTTTGACATTATTGAAATTTAGGTCTTCGCTGACATCTCAGCTCCCTAGTCTAGGAAAGGACATTTACTTCATTTTAACGTAATCAAGGGAATCCCTAAGATATCCCTGCAGGAACACAGGCATATTCTGCTTCCAGAGCCCAGTCTCCTTTGAAGAAGATATGCTGTCAGTCATCAAATTGTGGAAACCTCCTGGGGGGGTCCACCCTCACAGTACTGTGGAGCACCGGTGACTAACCACTCAGGGTGACCCTCAGTTATGGCCGTGGTGTGCCCCGGATGGGATGCTCTGTTTGAGAGATGCTGGTGTGAAAAGAAGTTAGAGGCCTCGCATGTATTACCGCCAGGCCTGCTCTGAGGGTGGGGTGGGAAGGTTTAGAACAGTAAAATAACAGGTCACATTAGTAATGACATTACCTTTAATCCTCACTAGACTTTTAAGTGGAAATGTGTCGATATTGCTCCACAACCCCTTTTCTGAAAACCTTAGTGCCAGAGGTTTTGCAGAGTTCAGGATTTTTTCTGATTTTGTAATTTATGTAACATTTTCAGTAGGGTAAGGCGGCGCCCAGTAGGAAAGCGCGAACTGTGGTGTTTCACAATTGCAGGTCAGGGATGGCGGCAACGGCATGAAAGCAGAAGTATCCACGGCAGGCTCTGGAAAACATTCTGAAGAGACAGCTGGCACACACCTTCGTTCTCTGCTCCTTCATTTCTGTCTCTATGTCGCTGCCCAGAAGATGAATGCTGTTATCTTGGGTTCCGAGGATGAGGAGCGATGATCAGGAGCTGAAGGCCCCTGGGGCCAAACCAGCCCTGCCCTGCTTCCTTCTGGGCTTCATTTGCATGAGGAAGAAAACAACCTTCTATCTCTTTCAAACCACTTATTATTTTAAGCCACTGCTATTTATTTATTTATTTGTTTGTTTGTTTGCTTGTTTGTTTTCTGTCGCGTCCAATCAAGCCCGACCCTAAATAATTCAGATCTAATGGAGAGCTAAAATCTTAGATTGGGTGGGATTTTCAATTCTTTCCTGGGCTGACATGGTCAATGTCAGTGCATAACATTTTATTATGAATTGTGCAGCGAATTAGATTTTATGCGTGAAACTAGGACAGCGCCACAGCCGACTCCAGACTAGAGTGGGTCGTTTATGGGCTTGGGGCGAGTTCTCTTTATTTCCCTCATTTATCTTTGGAATGACAGGTTTTTGTAAAAGAACAAACAGTTTACACAAAATTGACTCCTCATGGTGGAGGACAGTCTTCCCTCCTCCTAATGGTAAGTTTAACAAGTGGTTTGTTTTACCTTCATTTTTCTAATTCCCTTAGCATTTGTGATTTAATAGACACTGAAAGATTCCCGCAGCTCAGAGCCGTTGGGAAGAGGTGCCTACTTGAGTGCACTTCCTAAGGGGAAGGTGAAGAGCAACCTGAAAGCAAACAGAGGTTTCTTCTGCTCACCTGTTTCGGGCTTGATTCTTCCCACACGTGGGCAACTCAGAACTGTTACGTGTGTTTAAACTCTGGCTGCCCCATTGAGCCAGGGTCGACCACTCCGAACAGCTCATGCCTGGCTGGTTTGTGGGAATTCCTTTAGAAAATTTTTCTGAAAGGTCAAGGCTGGCAGAGCCTGGAACGGTGGGACTCCAGACAGCTCTGAGTCAGGATCTGCCAGTGTTGGCAGTTGGCCGTTCTTATTGCTGGGTTTTATTGCTATTGGTATTTCTAGAAAAAAAAAATATTTTCTCTCTTGGAAAGGCACAACTTATCTTTCAGTTTCATTTTATAATTAAGCATATACTTTTTTACATGTTTCTTTGACGAAGGGCTCAGAGGGTTAGTATGTGGCTCTCATGAGATGTATGCTGTCTGTGCATAACGTAGTTTCTCCCTGGTTACCGTGACCCTAAGTTTACTCATTTCTTGTGCATGCGTCGGTCCATCTTGCTGTGATCTGAGTCCGAAAGCCTCGGTGCAGAGGTTTGCAAACTATGCTCTCAGGTCTCTTAGGATTCCTCTAAGAAACAGAGGCCTCTCATGTGCTGCCAAGAAGTGTAAGATGACTCTTGAACCTCCTACCTGCTTTTCTTGTAGCAGATCAAATTTTGTCTGCTTTATGGATCAGAGTACCATGTACACTTCTGTTTGAATAAAAGGGCTCTGCTACTGGAAGATAAAATAAGTTGAAAAGTACTCACGGAGGGCAGATCCATCACTGCTATTGCAAAAGTAGCCTCCAACAAAGTGTGGCTAAATATGACCAGTCTTAAAGCATTTGAAGTATAACAGATTAATTTAATCAGTTTTTATATGTCATGGATCAAAGCAAAGAAAATAGATGTTTGCTTCTGTTCTTAGCAGCAAAGCTATTTTCACAAATACTTTATTTGTGAGTTTGGGATGCTGGGAATTATGAGAGGTTTCAGGACAAAGGGATTTAGGAGTCACTGATCTCCTGAGTTGCTGCAGTGACCTGAAGAAGACTGAATATGTGTCCAAAATGCTTAATGCATGGGATAGGACAGGCAGTGGGGGCAAACTGGGGGCATTAAACTCTAAATTAGGTAAGGATAAGCAGATTCATTCTTCCCTTTCTGAAGGATCCAAGATGGCTGAGCCTCTGCGTAGGTGTTTTGACCACTTTAGTTTACCTGGATTTTAGCAAGGCCTTTGGAGAAGCCGCTAAAGCATAATCAGGTTCCCCTTCTCAATGCTGTCTGACAGATTGTTTTCTCCTTCCTAGAGAAGGCTGTTCCCTCCCTTATCCTTCTCCGTAGCCTCCTTAGTGCATCCCACCCCTTAGCTCTCAGCTGCTGCCCTCATCTTGTACATGTGAGATAGAGCCTCTAAGAGGAACCACCTCTGACCTCAGTTCCCTGCAGTCCAGCACCCACGAAGCCCCACTGCCCTGGTTTGCCTGGAACTGAGGCGGCTACTGAGACGTGGAACTCAGTGATAAAACAAGGAGGGTCCCAGGCAAACCGGGACCAGTTGCTTATCCCACCAGCATCCTTACTGCTCTTCTTATCTTTGGCTCAACTTAATGCCTTTCAAACTCTGTCTTTGGCTCAAAAAAGCTCACCAAGGGCCTGCTTAAGAGGTTCTTTGTAGTAAATCCCTAAACTCTAGATCCCACCACTGAACTGTCTGGATTTCCAGCCCACACGTGGTTCTACTTGGATGACGTCTCACTGCCAGCAGTCCCCATTTCTCTGTCCTGCTTCTGCCAAGACCCACTAGATCTGAAGCTCCAGACTCTAAATTCCTCTGTCCCTGCCCTTGCTTTCTGGTTAGTACCTTTGTGGCTGCAATTCCTGGTAGATGACCCCCCAGCTTGGCAAATTCTGGTTCCTCACTTCCATTTTGATGCCCTGGGAGTCTTCCCTCTGGCATGTTGTCTGTCAATGGCCAGTGAATATATTTATATCAAGGATGAATTAAAATTAATAATGACCTTTAAATTCAAAATCAAACCCATCTCTCTGCCCTTAGCAAGAACTAAGGCCTCCAAGATCCTGGAACCCCATCTAAATAATCAAAGAAGGATGTGATGATCAGGAAAGTTTAAGGTATTCTAACCAGGGTAAGCTGTTTTGGTTAACCTCAGTAATCTAAAGGCTACCTTCTGGTCAGGTAGCAGTCAATGGTGGCAGTTTTCCAGAGATGGCTTCTCTGAGCTTCATATAATGTCAAACTTCAGTTTTGACTGAAATGACAACTGGGAACCAGGAAGCCCTCCAGGTGTTTAGTGACAGGCTTCTTACCTACAACGAGAGGGCATTGACACTGATGAGGAATAATGCGCTCTCACTGTCTCTTAAGAACGATTTTTGTTGCAACTCATCCTTCATTTATTCATTCACTCCTTCATTCATTCCTTCAACAGATATTTTTGAGCCAGTGCTAGGCACTCTTGCAGGCACTGGAGTAGGGGTAGTAAACAAAATCAACAAGTATCTTTGTCCTTGTGGCACTTACCTGTGAGGGAAAGAGGCAGACAATAAACAAAGAAATACAGTGCTATGGAGAAAAGCAAAGCTGGAAAGGGAAAAGCAACAGCTAGGGGAGGGGCTGCAGTTTAAAAAGGATAAGGGACATTCTCAACACATAATGACTTGAAGTAAGTCAAAGAGCCAATCATATGGACTTGGGCTGGTGAAGGGAGGGTATTCCTGGCAGAGGATTGGCATAGAGGCCAGTGTGCTGGCTCAGAGGGAGGAAGGAGGACCGAGGACAGCAGAGCCCCTCCCTGATGCCTGCCTAGCTGGGCATCAGAATCCCAGCAAATCCCAGCCTGTCCCAGCAAGCCCCCAGCCCATCTGGTTTGGGTGGTACTGCCAATGCCCCTTTTCCTGGGCACCTCCCATGGCCCACTGTGGGCTGTGGAGCACAGCCTAGGCAATGGGCAACCTGGGTTTGAATCTCAGTCTTGTCTCTAATTCACATAACCCATGTGATTTCTTCTGGCCTAGATTTCTTCATCATGACAGAAGGTTGGTGTAGTAGATTTCCAGCTCCTCCTCTTCTCAACTTTGAAGTTCACTTTTTTTGTTAAAAGCACACCCTCTCCAGAATTTATCGTTTGTGGACTTTTTAATGATGTCCATTTTGACTGGTGTGAAGTGATAACTCATTGTGGTTTTGATTTGTATTTCTCTGATAATTAGCAACATTGAGCATTTTTTTACATGACTATTGGCCATTTTTATGTCTAGAGAAATGTTTGTTTAGGTCTTCTGCCTATTTTTTTTATTGTTTTTTTTTTGTTGTTGTTTGTTTGTTATTGAGTTGTATGATCTGTTTGTATATTCTGGAAGTTAAGCCCTTGTCGGTTGCATCATTTGCAAATATTTCTCCCATTTCGTAGATTGTCTTTTCATTTTATTTAGGGTTTCTTTTGCTGTGCAAAAGCATATAAGTAGACTGCCCTAGGAGAACAGTGCTACAATTTATATCAGACAATGTTTTGCCTATGTTCTCTTCTAGGAGGTTGATGGTGTCTTACGTTTAGGTCCTTGGGCCATTTTGAATTTATTTTTGTGTATGATGTGAGAGAATGTTCTTGTTTCATTGATTTATGTGTGGCTGTTCAGCTTTCCCAACACCACTTCTCAAAGAGATTATCTTTTCTCCATTTTATATTCTTGCCTCCTTTGTTGAAGATTAATTGACCACGGGTCTGTGGGTTCATTTCTGGGCTTTCTATTCTGATCCATTGACCATGTGTCTGTTTTTGTGCCGATACCACTCTGTTTTGACTACTGTAGCTTTGTATTACTGTCTGAAATCTGGATGGGCATGTAGTTTGATGCAGCCATTATGGAAAACAGTATGGAGATTCCTTAAAAAAACTGAAAATAGACTTACCATGTGATCCAGCAATCCCACTCCTGGGCATATATCCAGAGGAAGCTCTAATTTGAAAAGGTACACGCATCCCAGTATTCATAGCAGCATTATTTACAACAGCCAAGACATGGAAGCAAGCTAAATGTCCATTGGCAGATGATTGGATAAAGAAGATGTGATATATATATGTACACACACACACACACACACACACACACACACACACACACACACTGCGATACTACTCAGCCATAAAAAAGAATAAAATAATGCCATCTGCAGTAATATGGCTGGACCTGGAGATCGTCATTCTAAGTGAAGTAAGCAAGAAAGAGAAAGAAAAATACCATATTATGTTATGTATATGTGGAGTCTAAAAAATAAGTAATGACATAAATGTACTTACTTACAAGACAGAGATAGACTCACAGGCATAGAAAACAAACTTATAGTTACCAGGGGGGAAAGGAGGTAGGGAGAGATAAATTGGGAGTTTGGGCTTTGCAGATACTAACTGCTATATATAAAGCAGATAAACAGCAAGGTCCTACTGTATAGCACAGGAAACTGTTACTCAGTACCCTGAAATCGCCTATAATGAAAGAGAATATTAAAAGGAATATATGTGTATATGTATAAATGAATTACTAAGCTGTACACCAGAAATTAACACAATATTGTAAATTGACTGTACTTCAATAAGAAAAAGAAAAAAAAACATAAGCCAATCCTTCCTTTAAAGGAAAAAAAAAAGCATACCTTAATATGATAGGATTTTATGTCATATGCTAATATGCCCTTTCCTAAACAATTTACTATGAAAATCCTTTATGCCTACAACATACAAGTGAAAAACAAATGTAAGAGCTTTTGCGCTACAATGGAATATTTTATGTTTTATTATTACTGTTACTATTATTTTATTGTTGGCACATTTGTAGGAGAAGCTTGAGGAGTTGAGAAGAAAAGGCAAATTTGAGGGAAATTCAATGAGCCTATCATTTCCCTCTGCAACCATTAGACACCTTTATATCTATTAGTTCTTTTTTTTCTTCCACCTCAAAACAAGTGCGATAAGGTAAAGGAAATAACATTAATGACTTTGACAGCCGAGGAAACATAGTGAGTAGATTTCAGGGCATCACTCCACCGGTTAATGGCAGAAGCAGTAGAACTGATTAAAACTGATGTCTCCTGGGTCTGAGTCTTATGATTTTTCTTCCAAGTTGCAGTGAGGACCACAGAGACATTTAATGAGAATGTCTGTAGACATTGTCACTGAAATAACACCCCGTGAGGAAGTGGATCAAGTCAGCTTGCTTTGGGCCCTCGTTGATTCTAGACTGTGTTATTCCTTACTGCAATGCACATCCCCCCTTCATGACTTACCTCCGATCATTCCACCCACAAACACTGATGGATCACCCAAATTTAACGTGGTCCAGAGGGGAAAACAGTTAAGATGAAACGTCATAAGTGTCACGAGTGAGCTGTGAGCTGTGTGCCCAGAAAACAGCTGGGGGAACACGTAACAAGTGTGCCTTGGGAGTCTGAGAGGGTTTCACAGAGAAAACGACATTTCCGTTGGCTTGGAGGAGAGGAGCAGGAGTTTGCCAGGCACAGAAAAGAGCAAATGGCATCGAGGCAGACTCATTACATACAAAAGCATGTTTCTGGGGAAGCGTGCGGCACGTTTGGAATCAGCGGTAATCCATCGTGGTTTGAGCCAAAAGTACGCTGAGTGCAGAAGGGGGGTGAGGCTTCAGAAAGTAGCTTGAAAGAAGTGTCCTGTGAGAAATGTGACATATTTCACATTTTAACATCTGGGAGAAGACTCAAGGTGCAAATGCCGCTCATGGGTAGGAAATCGGGTCCTCTCGAGATCTTCCTCCTTCTTGGGTTGTGAAGTGAACTCGAGGTTCTCTGAATGCTCTGCCCATCCTTCGCTCTCACATCCTGTCCCACCTCTGATCACCATGCTCCAGGTAGATACATACTTTTCCTCCTCTTTACTCTTCCCTGCTTTTCTCATGAAAGTTCCAGTCCTTCTGAGAAAGCTGACTCCGTGGATATAGCACAGATACACGCTTATTTCTAATTCGGTTCCTTTGGGTACCAAAACCCAGAAGGGGACACTGGGCCTGATGAAAGTCCTTCCTCAAGGGGGTGTGATGCTCTGGGAGAGACCCTTACCCATGGGGGCACGAGGATGGCCAAGCACGTCCCTTTTTCCTGGTGCTCCGTCAGGACTTCCAGTAGCATGTTTCCGAAGCAGAGACTGTTAATCTCTGAATCTAGAAAATATACCTGCCCCTGGACCCAGAATATACTCTTTCAAGTTGGAAAAAACAATCGTTCTTTTTAAATGGGGTAACATCTCTGGAATATATCGTTCCCAAAATAAGATCGTCCAATTTGGAAAAATCTAGCTGAAATAAATGAAAATAACAGATGGAAGAGAAATAACAGAAGCTCTCCAAAGAACAGCAAGAGATACGAAATGGGGGATCGTCTGTCTAGAAAATGGTACTCGGTTGTACTTTTGAAATTAAAGGTACATTGACTTCCGAAAAGATTGCGGGTTTTCTCCTGACAGTTCCCCTTTACACATTACGTCCTTTCTGGGCCAAGGTTAGCACAGGAGAGGGAGAGTTTGCTTTTCTACTCCTGTTTCTCCCGTTTGTGCAGCCTCCATCTGTTCAAAGGTGTTAAGAGCAACCGTTCTGGTCTCCTGGATAAAGGCTTGGGCTCTTGGCACAGCACTGGATAAATACAGATTCGAGCTGTTAGCATAGGGATGTTTAATAACAGATTTTTTATATCTTTTGAGGCTTGCCTGAGTGCACCCGTGGGCCATCCTGGCCTCCTTGGCGGAGCCCACGACAGTCGGGCTGGGCCTTCGCTCCCAGCTCAGCCGCGGGAGCCTGGCACGCGGCAACAGCCGGGCCTCCCCGGCGAGCTCCTCCCATGGTCCTCGTCTGGAGGAGCACAGTTCTGCTACCTCCCTGACAATGGAGCCTTCGGGTTACATAATCCATTATCCCGTTCCTGCCCTGCCCTTAACTGAGCCCGGGCACACTGCTGGCTCCCTGGGGTCCCTGCAGCCCCCGCCTCCCTCCTCATGGTCCCCTGAAGGCCTTGGAGGGATCCAGGCAGTGGTCAGGGCTTTGTCCCTGGCTGTGTGGGCACCCTGCCCAGCGGCTGGCCCCTCCCTTGGGTGGCTGAGAGGTGTTTGTACAAGGGAAGAGAGGGAAGCTTTGGTCAGATAATTCCAGTCTCCAATCCCTACCCTGTTTTCTCTGGCCTATTGAGCTGAACCTCTCACTTTGTTTAAGTTTAGGAAGAGCTGGTCTTGAGCCACTAGCCCGTTACTCCTTTCCACATGGGCCCGGTCCATCCTCCTCTTCCCTGGCTCTCTGTACCCTCTACAGTCAAAAGTATATGTGGGAAAGGCGTTCCTGGCCCCAGATCTCATCATCTAAACGGTCCCTGTAGGAGGAGGAGAGAAGAGCAAGAGAGAGAGAGACACAGAGAAACAGAGGCAGAGAGAAAGAGACAGAGAGAGATACAGAGACAGAGACAGAGACAGAGAGAGAGGTGTAAGGACCACTTCACCAGACCCACATTTCCCATAAGAACTTGCCCCTTAATAGATTCCTAGATTTAGAAGGTCCTACAGAGAGTACCATCTGTCGGTTTGTCTGTCTTGGGGGCGATGTATTTGTATGTGAGCTCCACTGTGTCCGTGAGAAAGCTTCTGAGGAGACTGGGGCGAGAAGAACCAGGGTGAAGCTGACATCACCGTTTATTTACTTCTCATTTCGTTGCAGTTTTTACAAATAGGTGTTAAGTAACTTTAGGGGTATTTTAAAACTCTATTCAACTCTACTGTAGTATCTCCCTAAAATGTCAATGTTACCCATTCCAGAGGGAAAGCTGCGGAGGGTCCCAGGAACAAGACACTGTAGAACTTTTGAACTTTTACTCAAGTCCTCCTTTCATATCTTTATCAAGTCTTAGGGCAACAAGTGATGGAGGTACATTTTAACTCTCCAGTGTCAGAGGATGGTCCTGAGGTCCACGTTCCCCAGTTAATGTTTGAGGCAGAAGAGTCGCCTACTCCCCAGCTCTCTGCAATGCTCTTGCTCTTTCTGCCACATTCCTCACTGTCATGTGGGAGCAGTTGGTGGCTGTGAGAGAAGACGGGCAAGGAGGAGGTGCTGATAGCAAAATGAACTGAAGAGTGGAGCAGAGCAGAGAAGAATGAGCCAGTTAACTTCCCAGTGGAAATTCCCAGGCCGAGAAGCTGCTGTTGCAATAGCTTGGCTGCATGTCTGAGTGTTAGGCCAAAGGGGTACATCTGCTTGCCATCAGAGCTTCCCAGATCATTGCTTTTCCTTTTATTTCTTCTTTATTTTCCTCTCCAGCTGCTAGGAAAGAGGATGTTCTTTCCTTGTAGTCTGCATCTTTGGAATTTGACGTCATTCTCTTGCCTTCTGTGGCAACATTAACTCAACAAAGACAGGGAGGCAGGAGAACAAATCTTTTTCTGAAACAAGATGAGAGGGATTTTTGAAGAAAAGAAAACCCACATCACTCTGTATGAGAAAGGCTTCTTTTGCTTGACTCCATCATGTCTTGTTTTTCACATCATTTTTTGTCTTAATTATCACAAACATCTGACAACATTGGATGATTGCCTCCTTCAAACTGTCGGTGCTCAATTTTCCTCCTGATTAGGTCTACCCGCTAGAGGCCAAATTCCTCTCTGTTTGGTCCATGGAACCCAGGTCCTCACTGCTAGACAACTTCAAAAAAGATACATGCACTGTGCCCTCTTACTCCCAGTCACAGCCCCTCGCTTCTTAACCCTTGGCTTCTGTCTTCCCTACTCTATTGAAATTGCTCCTGTAAAGAGCACTGTTGGTCTCATAATTGTAAACTGTTGCAATGTCCACCCTCCTAAACTACCGGCTACACCGTCACTCCTCCTTCAACTTGTCTATTCCCCCTTTTCAAAGCTTCTCTCTCTCTACCTTCTGCCCTAGGAAGCTGGGTATCTCCCATAGTTTTCTCCTCTTCCTTTTTTCTCACCCTCCTTGGCAATTCCATCCACACCATGACCTCATCATTTACCTCCCCATTTATGGAATAGACACCTCTCCCCTGCTTTTGAGCCTTCTTTCCTACCTGCCTCATAAGCATCTCTAAAAAGTTGGCTTCCAAGAAACTCAAACTCAGTATTTCTAGCTGAGCTTGCCTACTTTTCTCCTCGCCTATGACTCTTCTTTGTTCCCTGTCTCCAAGGCACTCCGGACTGTCACTAATCATACCTTTAATCCATCTTCTTTCCATTCCATTTCCATTTCCATTCCCCTGCTTAGACACTTGATACCTCCTGTCCAGATTATTGCAGTCGTAGAGCTGACGTCCCTCCTCCATGTCCCTCCCTACTCAAGCATCATCACAGTTCACACACTGCAGATGGGTCTTCCAAAATTATAGCACTGATTATGTTTCTCTTCCTGCTCAACAACCCTCAGTGGCAACTCTCCATTAACTCTCAAGTTAAAAATTTGCCTGAGCTTTTAATACCTTAGATGATCTGGCCCCAGTCTACTTTCTTAGCTTTATTTCCTACCACTCAGCTAAAGACTGAAACATGTGATCTTTCCTTTCTAGGCTTTGTATTTTTCTGCTACTGTTACTCTACTCAAGCTACTCTTTCTGCATTTCTCCCAGTCGTTGCATTCCACTATCTCAACCCTCCTCGAAGAATTCTGTCTCTTCCATGGAGTTTGTGCTGATTATGCCATTCTCCCTTCCATTTCAGAATACCCACTGTGGTTAATACTGATCACTCAGCATTATCCCACTTCAACTTGTTTTATTTTAAATACTCATTTGTTTCTTACATGTTGTATCATTTAAAAATATTTAAAACATTTTTATTTTATTTTTTTTTCCCTTTAATGGAGGCACTGGAGATTGAACTCAGGACCTCATGCACACCAAGCATGTGCTCTGTCACTGAGCTATACCCCCCACACCTCCAACTTATTTTAAAACAATGTTGTGAAGCTATCTGTCCTAGAAATGCCTAGGAAATAGGGAAAGCTGTCTTATGCATTTTTGAATCTCCTCCAGCCTGTAGCACACAGCCTTCCTTGCCTAGTAGGTGTTTTATTTCTTAGAGAAATAGAATTCGTCTTGATACTTCTTACCATATTTGGTTTACAATGAAAACTACCTTTATCTCCTTCTCTCACTCCTCCTCCTTCCCCTGCCCCATTTAGATATAAAACACAGACTGCTACCATATGGTGCCTTTCTAGCCACACACTTGTAGGAGAGGAAGAAACATGTTATTATGGACTACCAATCCTTTATCTGTATAAAACAATTCTAACTTGAGAGCAGATAGTTGGTTTAAAGTTTGGTAGATTCAGTGTTATTCTGGTAGGCTATTTAACCTCCTTTACTAGGAGGTTGAATGACGGACACTTGTAAAGACTGCATTAATTTAGCTTTACAAAAATTTTAATGTAAGAAAACATTTAACAAACTGGAAAATCAAAAGCCCATGGTGGGCAGGTAGGTGTAATTCTTGAAGGGACATTACTTTCTTTTAACAAAAAATGTCAGTTAAGTGATGAATAAACAATAAAAATGGGAGAAACGAATAGACAAATTGTTCTACAGAATGAGTATACGGCAGACTTTTGGTACCAGACAAGGTGGAGCAAGACTACTACATCTCATCTGTCTCCTATAAACTCATAAAAACTCTAACCTCTGGACAGAATACAGAAGGGAAGTGCCTGGAAACTCAGAAAAGTAATAGAGGTCAGGGAGGGAAGGGAAGCCAAAACTTGAAGAACAACCAGTATTGGTAAGTTTTCTATTTTCTCTCTGCCTGTATGTCTCAGCTTTGATTTATGAAAAGCCCGCAATCTGAGTGGTGGAACTATGCAACAGGTGTGAAGGATAGAATCCTGAAGAAAGTTGTCATTTTGGTCGAAAATCAGTAAAAGAGGGCTCTGAAAGTCAGAGAGCATGGGATGAGATCTCTGTTGTTTTGTCGTTTTTCCTTTTTCTTCCTTGGCCATGCCTGAAGCCAGCTCCAGTCATGGTACATGTGGTGCTGGTGGAATATCTAAGCCCAAGAGACAACTCATCTCCATGGTCAGAGGACCCGGGAAAAGGGGCCCTAGTGGCCTGAATAGTGTGTAGGTTGGAATCCTTTATTTATTCCCTCTCCTTACTCTTACCCCTACATCCCAAGGGTGATCCCCATTGCACAAAACAGTGCGACACCATGAGGCTTAGAGCCCACAAAGTAACTTTCTGGCCAGAGAAACTGGTAAAATGGGCCTCTGGGAGCCAGAGAGTCGAGGACTCTTTGAGAGAAGACTGTTGGGAAGAACATACTCTAATTATAGGAAATGAAATGATGCAAGTCCTGGAATCATACCTGAGCTACATATTCAGAGAAAAACAAAGAAGCGAAGCAGAGACTGTGAACTAGACTGACCCTGGGATTAGCACCCACCGCAGATGAGACTGAACTCGCAACCTAAACTTAACTGAATTGAATGACTTCAGAAAAAAACAAACAAACAAAATCAACATCCTCTGGAGGATTTTAATAGAATCCAGAGTCTCATAACATTATGTTCAATATGTCCAGAAAACAATGCAAAATCACTTACCATGCAAAGAACTATGAAAATATGACCAATTCTCATGAGAAAAGCCAATCAATAGGCCCCATTTTGAAAAGACTCACATGTTGGAATTATCAACTAAAATTTTTATAACAGCTTTTATAAGCATACATCATGAGGTAAAGGCCAACACTCCTGAAATGAATGGAAAGACAGAAGTTCTCGGCAGAAAAAGAGAAACCACTAAAAAAGTAATCAAATGAAAACTTTAGGATGAAAGTATATAACATCTGAAGTAAAATATTGTCTAGCCTCAATAGAATGCTAGAAATGGCAGAAAAAGAATCAGAGAACATGACAATAGGATGAAATTATCCAGTTGAAGACCAGAAGAAAAAGACTGAAAAGAGGCTCAGAGATATGTAGGGCAATATCAAAATCTCTAACGTTTGTGGAATCAAAGTCCCTAAGAGAAAAAAACGTGCAAGAAAAAAGTATTGAAAAAGTTATGATTGAAAACTTCCAAATTTGGAGAAAGATATAAATTAACAGATTAAAGTAATGAAACAAGGTTAAACTCAGTGAAATACAGGCCCAGACACATCATACTCACATGCTGAGTACTAAAGACAAAGAAATAATCTTGACAGTAGCCAGGAAAAAAGACACATTACTTATAGAGGACCATTTGATTGCAGATTTCTCATCAGAAACCATGGAGGCCAGAAGGTTACACAACTCTATGTATTTGTTAAACTCCATAAACTATATGCCAAAAAGAGTAAATTAAAAAACAAATTAAAAATAAAAAGTATATCCAGATGTTAATTAGACATTTTTAGTGATTATTTATATATATATACATATTTCAAATCATTGTGTTACACACCCGAAACTAATACATGTCAATTATATCTCAATAAAGTAAAAATGAAATAAAAATATACGGGCAGAGTTTGGAGGATATGGAACGGCAGATGTTCAAGGAAGATGACAGAGGCAGTGAGATGAAAGGACGAAACTTTAAGGACAGAGAGTAGTGGAAAAAGACCTTTTTGGAAGTCCCGCTGGTGCTATGAAATACGGTTCCTGCTTCCATACAACAAGAAAACGTCAGTTAAGAGCTATGCTGTTCATCAGTGCTTTTAGAATTACATTTTTGTGTTGTTTTTGGAATTAAGTAATTTTGAACCTGGCCTTAAGAGAAGAACAAGTCGCTTTTTTGGTTATAAAATAATCAAAGGCCTCAGTGAGTTGAGGATCTTTTTAATGTCAGTGCTTTTCAAATGTGATGCACAAGTCAGGCTCTGAAATGTTAGTAGGAAGACAGTTTCCTGCAAACAAGAGCACAGAGGTCCACCGCCTACGTACTACATATTTTCAAAAACCACTTCAACATATACTTTAGACAATCAAGAAAAGAACAAAGGTCCAAAGTATAAGAAAGACAATTTCCTGGTTTAAAAGAATCTGAAGAGTGAAACTCAGTAATTTAAATGTAAGGATTTATAATGTCTGAAAGTGCTTAAAACTTTAGTGTGATTTTAAAACCTTTCAGAGAAAAGTTATTCAACTTAAAATTAAAATATAATGGGAAAAAAGTTTTAAAATTTATGATGAAATTCATGAATACCCAGAATTAAAATGTGGTTGTGCAGGAGTGTGGCTGTGGGTGGCGTTGGGGCGAGCAGGAGAAGCAGGCAGACAGAACACTGTTTTTCCCTTGACTTTGACAGCCTTAGAAATAATGGGTAAGCAGTTTCCAACTGTTTGCCTGAAATAGATTCTCCCTTCTTCTTTACTAAGAAAATCCCAGATTTCTTCAGCGTGGCAAACTACCCAGATAAAAATCCTCTATTCCCCAGCCTCCCTGCAGCTAGTGGTAGCGGAGTGACACAGCTCTACCCATGGGACGGAGGGAAAATTGCCTGGATGTTCTGGTTACTACCCAGATCCAGACAACTAACTGCCTCTTCCTTCCTGTTCTCTCCTTCTCTTTGTTTTCTCCTTCTCCTCCTTCTTCTTCCCCTGCCCCTGCTCTCCTTTTTCTTTCCATTTGGAATGTGGATAGGAGGAGGAGGACATGGCCACCCTCTGGGACACTGACAGCTTCGTGAAATGAAAGCCTTATGGTTAGGACGACGGAGCAGAGAGGAGGAGGAGCCGGGAAGACGGAGCAGCTGCGCACATTCTGACGAGGTTCTGACTTCCCGTTTCGTGAGAACAGTAAGTCCTGGTCTGGATGATTTTCTATTTCAAGTAACTGAACTCAGTCCCTAACATATAATGTTTTCAAAAGCATAAATCTAACCACTGAGAGAATCATAAATAAAAAATATATTTACCCAACTAATAAAGAAGATAAAGGCAGCAAAATGTTCTCTAAATAGCAAAAATACTATCCAAAAATATAAAAATAAAAATGATAGAATAATTAAAAATAGGTCCACATATATCGTGTATGAGAATAAATAGAGAATAGAGATTAAAGTAAAATCTCACTACAACCTGCTTATAAGAGTCACTTCTTGGTAAAGAACCAACAAAAAAAGTTAAAATGGTGTTCAAGTATTCATCAGGGAAACAACAACCCAAAAGCTTGTGTGATGGCAGAATTAACACCAGACAAAACAGAAATAAAGGCAAAAACATTAAGCCAAAAGAGTTCCTTTATATTGATAAAAGATACATTCATTTTGAAAATGTTCTTTTAAGAGACATCTACCTGAAAATATTAATAAAAATTTCTTAGAAGAAAAAAGGTAAATTGATTGAAAACTGTTGTGAAAGCCTTTAATACAATCTTCAAAGATCTTGGAGATAAAAAATAAATAATGACACAGAGAATTTAAATAATACACTTGTGTTTAAATAATTATATATTAAACTGAGAGTGCATGTTCTTTGTGAGGGTTGAGTATATTTTCCAAACTAAAAATTACAAAATATTTACAAAATTCATGGGTTATATACTCCGACCTTCATTCAGGAGGGGGGACTTGAGCTGTGTGGCACTGCAAACCATATTCTGATGATCTGGAAAATGTTCCTAATGTTATGAAAATATAATGGGAAAAAAGCATAGTTCAAAATTATATATCTTATCCAAAATATTTAAATGTGCAGAATGAAATAGTACAATTTTTACAGTAACTACCTTTTGTTAAATTAGGGGAACGATAACTTCTGTACTTTTGTGTTTTATGAATTTTCTACCAGCGAGTAGGTATTACATTTAGAATACATGAAAAACAGTAATCAGTCATAAAAGAAGAAAACCAAACTGAATGTACAGCAGAAACTAACTTTTTAAGTGTGTGTGTGTAAATTTATAGACAAAGATTTAAAGGAAGTATGCTAAAGCATCAGTAGTGGATATTTCAGAGCTGTGGGATTTATAAGTTTCAGCATGTCCCAAATTATCCTCAACAAATATACATTTCTCTTCTAATTAGGAAAAAATAAATATTAGTAAAAAAATTAAGCACTTATTAGAAGTTCCCCTCTCAAGGTGACATAGAGGTTCATGCTTCAGAGCATCCCATCTTTCCAAATACACAGTGAGCCAAGTTCAAACATATATTTTTAAAAAGGAGCATAGAAAAGAAATAGCTGTGCTCCAAAAACAATAGCAATTTAAGGTGCTGAGTGGAGTTGGTCCACAGGTCTAGAGGCCAGAAGAGGGCATTTGTGACTGAGGGTTAAACTTCTGTGGGAAATAGCATCTGACTTTGCTCCTTATGACACAGGCTGTGTGAACCAGGCTCATTGACTAATGCCTAGGCCACCACCCACCCCCAGCCCCATGCCCAAGAGAGGAGGCTGGACAGTTGGCACTGACCAGCCTAGGACCCCCTAGGACCTACAGCCTAGACCTGTAGTCCTAGAAGCGGAGATGGAGCTGGGCAAAGGTGTTAGTGTATGTCTGAGCAATGAGTTGGATGGCCAGCTGGACTGGAGCTTGGATCTAGCATAACCCCAGTATCATCATTGGATTAGGAGCCCAGAAATGTCATTTCACGAACTAGCTCAGTGGTGGCAGGCATGGTGAGAGGGAGGCAGGAGGAAGTGATCACAGGAGGTCCAGACAGGAGTGGAGGGATGGTCAGTAAAGGGGAAGGAAGGGAGGAGGAGAGAAAGACAGAAAAACAAAGAGGTAACTTCTCAAAATTCCTGAGGAAGGAAACACATGAGGAAGTCTAATAAAAGAAAGATCCAGTAGAATCATCAGTCAAGACATGAGTTCATTCCAGAGGAACTGTTGCAATGAAAGTAGAGGGAAGTCCAACAAGCAGCTCAGTGTTAGTTCTTTTCATTATTCACTAGAACTCCTTTAGGGAGTGATCATTGTAGGTAAGAGGGTGAATCGGGTTATCTAATGGCTGGTTTTGTAAAGTGTTTGGGGCAAAAATGGTAACTTAACATGGCTATATATATACATGGCTATGTGTGTGTGTATCTATGTATATTATTTGTGTGTGTGTGTGTATATATATATATATATCTTTGTAAGCACTATCTCCTATTAGAGAAGATAATAACATGTAGCAAAGGAGGTTATTCTACAAGTTTTGTGATCATACGCTTCAAAAAGACACTCAGCATCCTAGACTATGAAATGCTTGGCAATTCAATCACTTTCTAAAAAGTCAGAGGTTCCAACGTGGTACTAGAGGGTCTGTGCAGAAGGACCACCACACCCAGGGGTAATATGCCTTCAGGATTCGGCCTGATTCCACTTCCTCCGAGTGGTCCTAGGCAGATTGCATAACGGGGCTCAGTTTGGACTCTATGACATAAGATGTCAGTGAAAAACTCACAGTGCTTCCAGAAGCCACCCAACGGTAGGAGGGCGCAGTCCCACTGAGCCGTGCCCCTGCAGGACGCTCTGTGCGTTTCCTTCCGGCTGCTCCTCCCTGATGCTGACCTCGTTCCCCATGTGACCACCACCTCCCTCTGCAGTCCCAGCTCTAGTGATCACTGCTTCTCTTTGCTGCTGCGATCTTGTCACTTGTGCCCTGGAACTCAGGCTTTCAGTTAGAGTCCTTTTCTTGCAGGAGCGTATGTCCCAGGGGCTGGTTGGGAAGGGTATTAGGGACACCCTCTGAGCTCTCCTAAGTCTTTGTCCATAACACACTGCCTTGACTTTCTCATTCCTGGGGATGGATCCTGCCTCCCCAGAGACCCTTCCTTGGTAGAATCCCCCAACAGAACTGAGAATCCCCAGGAAAATAACCCCCTCCCACAGCCTGACTCCAGATTCCAGGGTCCAGATGGTGGCTCTCCAGGCTGCTGATGCGTCACTGCTGAGAAGGTGTGCTGCTCTTCCCCTCTGTAGTGAGGACAGAGTGAGGAAGAAAGGGTCTAACCTGTGGCAAAGAGAATTCTAGCAAGACAGTAAATAACAATTTTCTACTGTTGAAGATTACTAATCATTAGAATGCCTATGAGAACTATTTTTTTTAAGTGACTAGACTCACCCAGAATCAGTTCTCATGTGTCAGTCTTCTAGGGGCTGGGAATTCAGAGACATCTATTGTGGTTGGGTGGTGGTTCCTCTGAAGGAAGGTTTCTCAGCCTCCTCACTGTTGACATCTGGGACCAGATAATTCTTGGTTGTTGTAGGCTGTTCTGTACATTTCAAGGCGTTAAACAGCATCCCTGGTCTGTACCCACTAGATGCTTGTGGCAGCCCCTCTGCCAGTTGTGACAACCGAAAACATCTCCAGACATTGCCAGATGTCCCCTGGGAAGGGAGGCTGGGGACACAACTGCCTGATTTTGAGAATCACTAGTCTAAGAATATAGTAAGATTAGTGCGCCCTGATTTGTTTATGTGACACGGAGTTTGGGGAGAGATAATTCTCTTCGTAACGCTTTTATCTTGAATTGACCAGCTAAATGGTTAGAAGAAAATGTAGAGGAGGTAGTAACCTGGTGAAACCCCAGAGTTATAATCCTGTCAGGCAGAGTTTAGTCTGCCCCTAAAATAAGATAATGGAACAGGGCTACAATCACTCATTGGGGATAGGAAAGGCGCCTGCCGTGATCAATCGCATCCAATGTAGCATTACGGCCCAAGAAGGCAAGCCGTGAAAACAGGTCCTAACTGGCATCAAATAAAAGGTTTTTAACCACATGGAGCAAATCATTCTCTGGGCTGTGCCAGGAAGGAATCTGGAAGGGACACAATTATGGAGATTATGACTAGAGAGATGATTAGAGACTTGGGGAATTCTTTTTTCAAGGACTTGCTAAGGAAATGGGACTGTAATTAGAAAGGGAAGCAGAATGAAGGCTTTTTCCCCCCGCCTCTCTTTTAGGTGAACTAAAAAGCTTCCGTAAATACATAACAAGAACCTACGAAACTTCCAAATCAGCAGGCAAATGTTCTGACTTCAAAAATCACTAATGAGTACATCCTAAAGCCAAGTACTGCAGGTGGCAGTCAGCCTCTCGCTTACCTGTCAAGTCCGGAGCTTCGGGAGTTTTAGGTGTGTCCTGAAACAGCAGCTGACAAGCTATTGAAATGAAAGTTCTGAATAAAATTAGGACAGCCTGTTAGCCCAAACAGGAGGAAACATGGTGAAAGATTTAACGGATCTGTGAGCTGAATTTTTTTTTTGTCGATATTCTTACTTTGAAAAGAGTAGAAAGTAATTTTTGCCTTTTTTTGGAGGGGTGGGGGGAGCAGCAGATAAGAACCCAAACTAAGATCCAAGGTTTTTATCATTTGGCAAATTTCAAAGATATGAAAGCAGAATTTTTGGCACCCAGGGATTGAGAGGCAAGTGACATCATATGGCTTAAGGGAAATAGAGAGCTAAAAAAGTGCATTTGGAAACTTTCAGAAGCTGGCTGCCGCTGAAATAATTTTCAATTTTTTTTTCAGTAAATTTAGTTGTCACAAAAGGCACAAGATTGACAAGCCTGTAGAGGAAATTGTGCGTGTCTGGGAGATACCATGGCAGCTCCTGCCGGAGGAGCACCAGGGCTGGAAGGTCTGCACGTGCCTTGTCAGAGCTGGCCTTCTGGGGGCGACTCTCACAACGGTGACACATTGTGGGGGTTAAATGATTCAGCTGCAGCCCTGTTGGCTTGTAGAAAGGAAGAAAAGCAAATTTTCAGTAGCTAATCCCAGTCTCTGGAGCCTCGTGGCGTCCCAAGTCATCACTGGGATGTTTGGGGGGATTATTCATTGGGGAATGGAAGTAGTCCTGCCCCAAAGCTTCCGTGTTACCTTTCATTCCCTAAAGAGAATTCATGGAAGGGATGTCATCTTCAGTAAATGGCAGATGAATTCAAGCATGCAAGACAAAGACCTTGAGAAAGGATGAGTGGGAACAGTACTCTCCCACAAAACCATTTTTGACCTCTTCTCATCTCCCAGGTCGTTAGCGGAAAGCAACGGCGGAAGGAGATGTATCAAGGGTTGAGATGGAGCAAGGATGGGAGAACGGAGCTAGGAGAAATTCTCTGTCCTCCTCCTCTTTTCTCCCCAAGCCTATTAATTCTCAGTAACCAACCAAGAGTGTATGGATTTGCAGAGAGTTGGTAAATGAAAAATGATTTTAAAAAATCCTTAAGTGGGCAAAAAATTACTAAAATGGGATGAAAATAAAACGAAGAAGAAAGGATAGAAAATGCACTCTCAGAAATCAGAAAACTCTAAAAGCATCAAATGAAAAATTAATATGAGTAACATGCAGTGACATTACATGAGGTCTGCTCTATGTTCTGACACTGTGTTCAACCCTCCAAACCCAGCTCTGGACTGCTCACTAAATTCATGTTTGTGTTGATCCTCATCTCGGAAACACAGACCTGGGCCATGGGCTGTGCTCATCAATATATTCATGTCCAATCAATGTCTTACTTGCCTCCCTCATTGTCGTGGCACTGGGTTTCCTGTAGCTGAGACTGAACCTGGGAAGATGTCGAGCTTTCAGCCCGTAATCGTCTCAGACACGCTGCTTTCTGACGGTGGGCTCCTCCTTGTGCCTCCCCCCGCTTCCCTCCTCCCACCTTACTTGCACCAGGATCTCACTCAAACTGAAAGAACAGATGAGCTCTGTGCAGTGGAGTCTGTCGGCTCGCCCTTTCCTTCTTTGCTGCCCTGAAACCATTGGGGAGGAATTCTGTCTACTTCTTACCCTCTGATTTACCAGCTTGGGTTGTTTCTTTTTTCCTTCCTTTCCCCCCCCTTTTTTTTTCTTTTTCTTTTCAGGCTAACCCCAGTGCTTGTGGACTCGGTTTTATCTCCTTTTGTTTCCCCAAAGTCTCCACTACATCAATTATTCCCTCTTTTTCTTAAATCTTCAATTACTCTTTCTCTACACGGGCTTCTTCTCCCTCTGGCTACAAACATACTTAGATCTCCTTCATCTTAGGAGAAAAACATATCCTACAAAAACTTCTGTGTCTCCCTCAACTATTATCCTTTTCAAACTCCCTTTAAAACGAATGTCTCTATTTCTTGACCTACACTTGACTCATCAACACAATTTGATTCTGCCGCCGCCGTACCCCCACCCCACCCCTTTTCACAGAAATTGCTCTGGGAAAGGTCAATGATGATCAGTTCCTAATTGTCAAATCAAATTATCTGCTGCTGTCTGCCTTTTACCTGGCCTCTCAGTAGCCTGACACCAGTGTGTATTTTTCCTCCTTGAAACTCTTTTCTTCTGATTTTCCTCCCACTTTGGGCTATTCGTTCATTTAATCCTCAATGGCGCCTTTCCCTTTATCCTCTACCCAAATGTTGACTCTCCCCTTTGGTACCACCTTCCCCCCTGCATCTCCTCTCATTCTACAAGCTGTCTTGGGCAGTTCTATTTTCTTCCAGGTTTTCAGCTGTCTCTTCCCCATGGATGACTTTGAAATCACATCTCCAGTCCTGACATCCTGCCAGAACTCCCCTCTGGTATTTCAAGTTGTCTTCTGATGTTTCAAATTCAAGCTGTCAAAAACGGAACTCATTATCCCCAGAATCTAGCATGGTGCTTGGCATACAACAGCCTTGCTGAAGCAGAAGAGAAGAGGTTCCAGGCTGGTCACATCTGCACCTTCCTTTCTTTTCCCTAGAGAGTTCAAAACCAGGCAGCTACACACTGGTAAGTCCCATCTGGACTTATCTTCAGAATCCCTACCAATTCTGTAATTACAGATAGCAGTGACTCCAAATTCTTGTAGAAACAGATGTGTTGGCCAGTTGTATAGTAGGACCTTTGACCAGCCTGACTTCTGGGCCAGTGTAGAGTTGCTAGAAGCTTCAGTAATGTCTCTGTGTGCCTTAACCTATCTTATTATTTCCCTGCAAAGAGCACATTCTGGGAATCTCAGCTCTAGAATTCTCCTACAGTTGCACTGCGGTTAGAGCCTGTCCTGGGTTGAGGTTCAGCTCTGCCATTCTCCTGGTACAACGCTTATTGATTAAGTTATTTTAATCCAGGTTTGTTACCCCTTCTGGTAGAGACTGACAAGTCAGTCTTCACCCAAGATTTTGGGAGGCAGAGAGGGACACTGTGGTAGCAGGTGGTACCACTGATCTTATCAGGTGAATGGTGGTGGGTCCCCTGAATGCCTGTCTCATGAGACCCAGAGAGCAGAGCAGTAGACAGGTGTTTGGGATATGAGCCCTGGGAGCTCTCCCCAGCCTCCTTTAAAATACAAAATATCCCTCTCCTGGAGGTCACGTCTTAAGCTATTAGCTGTGTATAATAAAAGTTAGCATTAGCAGTGACTAATTGGAGCTGCTTGAAGCATCCCATAGGTTCTGTGAGGGTAGAATGGTACCTTAAAAAAGGGAGTCTTGCACCAGTAAAAAAGAAAATCAAGAATAGGAGGCATTCAGGACACAAAGACAAATCCTACTGCGCTGTTTTTCTTGGGTCAGTGAAAGCACCCCCAGATTTCTGACCCCTGCCTGCTCTGGTGGCACAAGCAGCTCAGAGAGCATCGGGGATAAAGGATCCTTCATTCCACTTGGGAACAGATTTCTACTTTTTGGATTTGTGCAGCACTGGGTATAATAATGATAAAAAGAAAAAATCTGTGAGTCAAGCTCACATTAGGCTGTCAAGGTTTTGTGTTGGAAGTAAGTACCCACCTATGGGAGGTTCACCTATGGATGGAGATGGATGTTGGAGTCGTCCCGAGAATGCAGAGACCTTCCTGTCTTGATGGGATTGCAGTTCAAACAAGGATAAAATATACGTAGGACACACTCACGCTGCTCGGTGGGGGCTGAGCAGAGAGGGGGAGAGAAGGGAAGACAGTCTGTGCCTGTAGGAGGGAGGCGTGGCTCTGCTAACAGCTGGGAGACACTTTCTAGGGGGACACATGGAGCCTCATTTAATTCTCCCTCAGTGTTTATTCCGGATGCTCTCAGATCTTTTGAACTCGACGCTTTTATCTTACATGGACTCAGTCAATGCAGATGAGAAAGTCCTTAGAGGCAGTAATGTCACCAAAAAACTGTCCTCAGCTCTTATTGTTCTAATTGCCTGTGCTCTGTAAGGCATTAGAATTGACACAGCCCAGTCAATAACAGTGACTTTTAAGTGAGGAACTGTTCCTGGAGACACTGCCACTGCATTTCAGATTTACAGATATTTTCCCATTCAATTAAGAAGATGGAGACCGTTCAACCCCTGCTGGTCAGGACCCCGGACTTCCTGTAACAAACTTCTACCCAACGAAATTTGGCTGCAGGATTCCTTTACAAGAGTGAATCTGGGCCTTGTCCCCTGACTTGACGCCCAGTGTTTTAAATATTCAAAGGAACTGTGTATGGTACAGAACAGACTGACCTTCCAGTTTGCCGGGAAGAGGGGTCCTCCGCATCCAAGCTCTCCTTCTCACAGCTTTGCTTGCGTAAGGGGAAAAGCTGTGCACTGATGATGTCACTCAACAGCCTGTATCTTCGCTCTCCAGCCCAGGAGAGAGGATCACCAAAGCTGTGCCGTCCCTCAGAGAAGCATACGGGGTTTAATCCGTGTGTAGAAAACACTTTGAATCCCTGGGTTGGTTATTGGCTGTAAACTCTCTCAACCTACTGTGAACAGAGGGGCCTCCAGTTGCCGATTGGGCGCTGGACCTGAGATGTGAAGACTGACCAGGGAAGAGCAGGAGTGACTAAGATGCCCAGGTTTCAGAGACAGTAATCATTAAACAGTCAATCCTTTGGAGGTGTGAAGAGCATAAACACTGAGGGAATAGCCGGATGAATCCCTCCCCACCCCATCTACTCAAATCGAGTTAGAGGACACGGCCAGCATGCCAGAAGCCTCACTCTTGTCTTCTCCCGGTAAATACCCACTGAAGCTTACCATTGTTTTGAAACTTACTCCCCATAGGTTAGTACTGGCTATTTTTGAAATCTTCCATAGTTTGCTTTTTTTGCTCAACATTATGTTGGTGAAATTCACTGTCATGCTATTTGTAGCATAAGTTTCTTCCTTTTTATTGCTGTTTAGTCTTCCACTGTATGAAGTCTACATAGGAATATTTACTCGTTCTACTGTTGATGGACATTTGAATTGTGTCCAGTTCTTGGCTCTTATGAAAAAATCTGTTCGGAACATCCTTACACCACCGTAGGCACTGCCAGGAAGTTTCCCGGAGTGGTTGGAATGATTCACGTTTCTGCCAGCGATGGAGGAGACATCTAGGTGTTCGACGTTTTCACCAAGGCTCGGTATTTTCAGTCTTCTAAATTTTAGCCAATTTGGCAGGAGTGTAGTGGTATCTCATTGTGGTCTTGGTCTGCATGCTCTTTGTGACTATGCCCTTTTGCACTGAGCATCACTTCATGGGCGTATTGGTCACTTGGTAGCTCATTTATGCAGTGTCTGTCCAAGTGTTTTATTCATTTTCAATAATTGGGTGGTTTGGCTTTTTCTAACAGATTTATATAAATTCTGTGTATATTCTAAGAGTACTTTGTCAAGTATACATATTTGGCAGATATCTTCCCCTAGACCATCCGTTGCTTCAGAAAGTGCTGTCTCTCCCGGTTTCTTTCTTGTTGCCACCGATGGTTATGCCTAAGTCCCGCCTCCCAGGGCCGAAGTCCAAAGGAAACAAGGACTTCCCAAGGCGGAAATGGAGAGTCCCAGGTCAGGTGTTGTCCAGGGGAAGGTGCATTTTCTGTGAAGCTGCCCCTCAAGCCCCAAACCTCGTGTTCTTTTAGGTCTTGGGGCACCTTTTACTCACGTCCGTGCAGTCACCATAGTGCAGTCGGTGTCGTGTTAGTCTCCTCACTAGCCTGTGAGCTCCCAGAGGGTCGGAATCTCTCTTCTCCTCTACTCACATTCTCAACAACCTCCTCAGGGCCCGGCGCCTGGTCCACTTCGCTGCTGTTCAAATACTGTGTCCTAAGCAAATAAATGAATGGACTGATTTTAAATATAGCAGTGACAGGACCGGATCTGCATTTTAAGTAGACAGTTCTGGCAACAGTATGGGGAGAGCGAGGCTAGAGGGCTCAAATATTAAGTGGCAATTTCGATCACACTGGTTTAGACAGCAAAGCCAGAGAAAATATGCTGAACAATAACAGAAAAGGGCTGCGTGTGTTTTTCTCCTATAGCTGAAGGATGCACAATCAACCCCAAGGCAGTGATGATGTCAAATTTTGTTAGAGAATTTACTGAAGCTGCCTCTGTGATAGATGACAATACAAGACAACAACAAAAAAGATATGTCACAAAACCCCAAATGACAAATACCAATTGAATAGTACAGACAGTGAGAGCGAGGAGCTCAGAGGAGCCAGCGATTATGGTGAGCCACGGTGGTCAGGATTTTACACTAAGATTTTTCCTTAATACAACGATGTTAGCTGACATGTGGGTTTTTATGATGACGATAGAAATATTATTATAAATGTGGGACTAGAGGGAGCTGAAGGAGAAAATGTAAAAGATGAAACTTGCTGTTTCCACTGTCTCTCAACTTCAGTATCAGTACTGGGGAGGGAGCAGTGGAAGCTTCAAGAGCTGCAGGGATCAGCACTTCTGAGCCTGGAACAGCGGCGGCTATGCAAGCTGCTGCAAATTGCAGTCTTTCTGGCGTGGGTGAACGTAGCCCCTCTTCCCAGTGGGCCCTGCCTCTGTGCTTGTGCTGTTTTCTGTTCCAGCCAAGAGGCTGTGCTGCAAGACCCAACAGCACTGACCTAGGCTTTCTGGGGAGTTAGAGATGGGGGAATACACGCCTTGGAAATGCTCAGGTTACATTTTTTAATTCAGAATTGATAATACTCAGAAAACTTAAGTGGTAAGTTTTTTTTTTATTGCAGCAGAATACACGTAACACACAATTTGCCGTGTTAGCCATGTTAAAGTGGACAGTTTCATGGTATGGAGTACATTCACACCATTGTGCAACCGTCACCACCATCCATCTGCAGAACCTTTTCATCTTCCCAAACTGAAACTCTGTACTCCTGAAACAACTCCTCCCTGCCCCCTGGCCCCTGACAACCACCCTTCCGCTGCCTGTCTCTGTGAATTTAATTACTCTCAGAACTTCATAGAAATGTAATTATTCAGTATTTGTCTTTTCATGATTGGCTTATTTCACTTAGTAATGTCTTTAAGGTTCATCCATAGTGTAGCATGTGTCAGAATTTCCTTCTGTTTTAAGATTGAGCAATATTCCATCATGTGTACAGACCACATTTTGTTTATTCATTCATAAAGTTTAATTTTATTATTCCTCCTTCTCTGGAGCAAATGTGGATATTTTTATATCTTTTAACATATTATCAGAAGAAGAAATTAAAGTAGTGGGGAGAAAGGAATGAACATTTATTGAGAAACTATTATGTGCTTGGCACTGGGCGACACGCTTTATACGCTGAAACCATTCTTGCCTCACAACAGCACCAGGAAGTGGGTGTTATCACATCAATATTCCAGTGACAGAAGTGGAGTCATTTGGACCACAGCGCTCACTCATTTTCCATTATTTTGTTGTGCATAAGACAAAGCCCAGGGAAAGGCAACACGTTGCAGTTTTGCAACGTATAAATTTTACCTTTGATTATTCCTTATACTTTTAACATCTTTCCACTTTCACTACCTTCTCCTGCACCTCCAGATAATGTATCATCTAAGTCAGCCCCAGTTCTAGCACTATTAAAGAGGAATCATTTACTTTTATTGAAAAAGCACATAGCTGAATGAAGGAAACCATGTGATTATTTCAATAGATGCTGAAAAGCATTTTACTTCTTCACATTCATTATTAAAAAAAAAAAACCACCTCTAACACTTGGCAAACTGAATGACAATAGCCACGTCCCTTGACCTCAAATTCTTCGTCTATAAAATGGGAACTGGATCTCTCCCAGTCTTGAGCTTCCCTTCTCTGCTTTTGCTCACTGCGACGCTTGATTTTTATAAATTACATTCCTATTTGTTTCCATTATGCTTTACAGTCCTGGAAGGTACTTCAGTGATGGGAACGCTGAGTCACAGAGAAAAAAAATTGTGTTTGGGGGCTAGGAGCTTGCACTATAGATGAACTGTAGTAACATCAACCCAAGAACTTGAACCCAGTTCAACCTGACTGACTGAACAGCTAAGCCAGGGGAATACTGCTGACCGATAGACTCATTAGGTTTTGATGGAAGAGTCTTAGCACTGACTTCAGGCCTGTCCTACAGCTTTGCCCTATGCTACAGTTTTTGTTAATTAGTTGGATGAGGTATCTGCTAGCTAAATGATCAAATTTATAGTGACACAAAGCTGGAAGGGTAACAAAATTAGGATTCCAAAGTATTCTTGTGAGCTAGAAACATGGCCTGAATCTGAGAATATTAAATAGATTTCAAGGCTTGGATCCCAAAAGTCAACTAACTATTCAAGCAGAGATAAGGTAGCAGTGACTCGGTCAGGACTCCTGGGTTGCGAGTGACAGTAATACAGCTTTTCTGGACACCGGAGAGGGAGGTTTTTTTTGTAAGCAAACAAAGGAGGTCTTAGAACTTGAAAGCTGCTGAAACTCTATTTGCCTCGTTTCTGATTCTCTTCGTGTATTTAGTTTTCTCTATCAGGAAGGAACTCTGGCCTTGAACTACTCAAACTCACATGTTTCTGGCTTAGTCAAAAAAAGAAAAAAAGAAGAAATAAGTCTCTTGCCTCAGTTAGAAATATTCCTGGGAAGGATTCTGTTTGTCCTGAGTCAAGTGTCCTCTCGGCCAAGTGTTAGATCCAAGGAGAGGAGCTGTCAAAAGCAACCACTTGCCATGTGAACACATGGTTGTACAATTTTTCTAGAATGAGGTGTTAGAAGGAGGGTCTAAAACAAGAACAACCTTGGGATTTTGATGACTATAAAGGTGAGAGGAGTTGATGCTAATATAAAGTTGTCCCAAAAAACGTAGAGATTTGCTGGGATGGAACTAGAGTGTCCGGAGCGAAGGGAGGATGGGTGTCCGCTCCTCACCCTTCAGGCTGTTCCTGGTGTGTTGTATCTAGTTCTGATTGTCATGCTTGGAAAGGAACACGGGCAAAAGAGGGTGTGTCCATAGAAGAGTTCCTAGAAAGGTGAAGAAGCACAACAGTTTACCATGTGCACAAAATGGATGAAGGATCAGGGATATTTAACCTGGAGAAGAGGGTGTGCAGTACCCTGGAGATGAGATGCAGTAGCTGTCTATCATGTGTGTCCTGTGGAAACAGGACTGAATGTGCTCCATGCTGCTTGAGTGAGACAGTTCAGTGCCAGCACCTCCTGGGACCTGTCACGTGGAAGCCCTGCTCTGCAGTGGAAGAAGCACGGGTGGAGCCACGCAGACCTGTCATGCGCTGTTTGGTGTCTCATGTGAGCGCGTGAGCATCTCATAGGGTTGAGCTAAAGATTCTATGGGGTGATGAATCTACCGCTGTTGATAGATGTCTGACGTTGAGCGGTGGCTTTGCTCAGGGTAGCATCAGTGTTAATAGACTTTGCATAAACATAAGAAGGGATTTTCAGCACACAGGGTGGTCACAGCAAATGAAATGCAGGCTAGTGAGCTTGCCGTCACTGGAGGTGTCTAAACACAGGCTCGAAAATCACTTGGTAGAGTGAATTCAAACCCCTCCTCTGGGTATTGAGCTGATTGGCTTTTGAGTCCTGTCTGATTCAGAGAATCAGTGATTCTAGATCCTTATCCGTTTCTTAACTCCTTAAACTATTTTTCAAATTCATATTCATAATTTATCTGTTTTCAAAAATTTAACAAGTAACAGTTTTAGCGATAATTATTGCATTTCTATATTTATAGATAACTGGCACATATGGAGGTGGAATAGCACAATTTGGTATTTTCTCATGTGCCAGATTTTTTTTTAATAAATATAGAAAATCCTATAGTTATGAAAAACTATTTGTTAAAATTAAACATATATGCAACTGGGCATCTGTTCTGATGTATCTGATCTCTTGAGAACTGGTTTTCCTGTTGCCGTTGGAATGGAACCCAGTATTAGCCCAGAGTTTAAGGGCCTTAAGTCTCAGTGTACCCAAATAAAAATGGAAAAAAACTTTAGTAATTCCTACATGTAATGCATTTCTATTTATTCTGGTTAAAATTTAATTCTGAATCTATAAAAATTAAAAAAAAGCCCTTCCCTGCAAGAAGCTATAGTAAGATTTTTTTTTTCTTTTCTCAGTGTTAAGAATTTTGTGTGGACTGCATGGTACAGTGGGAAGATTAGATTTTAGAGCCAACTGGATTTGGGTATAAATTCTGCCTGCCTTTCTACCCGTGTGATCCTGGGCAGGTTATTTAACATCTTTGAGTCTTCTTTTCCCAACAGGAGAAGGCATAGATAATACCTACCTTTGGGTGTATTGTGCGGGGGAAATAGCATCAACAGAATGCTTTGCTTGCAGTGGACATTTGAAAAATGCTGACTCCCTCTTTGATATGTGTGAGTTGGTGCACTTTGAAAATGACAATTGAGATTTTATTGAAAATGACAGAAGTTAGTAAAGTGGTATCTACCGTTTATTGGTTGCTTCCTTTGTGCTGAGCAGGAGACTAAGTGTCTAAATGCGTATCTCCTTTAATCCTATCTGTGGTTCCATAGGCTGTGTGGCAGCAAGGCCATTTTATAAGAGAGGAAGCTCTTAGAGAAGCTGACTTCTGAAAGGTCCTAAAGGTTGCAAGTGGCAGAAGTGGATTTCAGACCCAGGGCAGAGTGATTCCAGAGCCTAAATTTAAACTGACTCTAAATTGCTTAGCTAATATTCTGTAAGAATTTTTAAAAGAACTAAAGCAATGCTGTTTTAGACTTAGCATAGACGATGCTCTCATTTTGGTTTCACTCAGGTGAGAGTCTTGTTTTTTGCGTGGTTAAATTTTCATGACCTGCCATCTTTTTGTAATCACAACTCCCATGGACTTTGATAGGTAGGCATTGGTCCTGGGACTCCTTGCTGTTGCCATGGTTTTCAGTCTCCCATCGGGTCTGTTTCTGCCACTGTTATGTCTTGCTTATGGTATAGAACCAAAAATACATGCTTGTTGTTCTCAGGTTATTCATATGCAAAGTGAAATATTCCAGGCCATATGATCTAGACAAAATTATGGATTAGTGAGTTTTATCTTTTGTCTCCCTTTGCTTGGGGAGTTTCACTTTGGGTCTGTTGTGGCCTCTGCCTGCATTGGTATGGTCAAGTCCAGCTGCTTCCATTCCCACCAGAGTGCCCAAGGGATGGGCATCTCACCCAGGGTGGGCTCAGCAGAGTGCCTGGTACTCACTGCCTGACACTGTGACCACCTGTGACCCCAGAGAGCTTCCAGAGATGCTCAGAACACCTGTTCTTTCGATTTAGAAGGACACAGCTCTTAGCTTTCACTGAATGTCAATGTTTAATTTGTTAGCTTCCAATTTAGGCTTATTTTTGAGAATTCAAATCTCCTCTCAGACAAATTAGGTTAAACTGCTCATGGTGAGGGAGCTGCTTGACCTTGAATCATTTTCTTTTTCCTTTTCGAAAGAGAGTTGACAAAGGGGCTGACGGATGAGATTTAACACGCTCTGGAGAAACCAGAGAGAGCTTACGAGCATAAATACACAGATCAGGGAGCAAGTAAATATGTCAGAGCCTGGTGGCATCATCTCCAGAACGGAAACAATCCACAGGTTTTGGATGATTTGATCTAGTGCCACACAAATTTCATGGCAGGTTATTTTAAGTGGTTTTCTGTATTAAACTTCTTGTTATTTAACAGATTCTAAACAAATTTTAGATAGGTCATATAAAAAATATGAAGAGATTCAAGAATGTCAAGAGTCAAATATTTTACTTAAAATGCAATTGTACTTCTTTTATGTTTTAGTTAGATATGAGTTTTTTTTTTTTATCCGTAACAAAGATGCTGCTCTTAGATTCAATGAACTCTTGTCTCTAATGTCACACAGAAGGATCCTAAAGAACAATCACTTGGTGTTTTGTTCCCAAACTGGAGACCACCTGGGAGAGAACAAGGAGACCCACATGCAAAGGAATGTATGATTGACCATCATCTAGGGCAGTGGTTCTCAAATTTCTCATATGTCAGAATCACTTGGAAGGCATATTAATGCAGGTGACTGGGTCCCACCAGAGCCAGGTATGGTAGGTCGTGGGACCTGACAGCTTGCATTTCTAATACGTTACCAAGAGTTGCTGACACATCCAGTCTCAGAATCCTGCTTTGAGAACCACTGATCTAGTGTAATGCTGTCTAATGGATTGATAACGTGAGCCACATAGGGCATTTAAAATTTTCCAGTAGCCTCATAAAAAAGTTAAAAGGAACAGATGAGATTAATTATAGCAATATATTTTATTTCACCTAAAATATGCAAAATATTGTCACCTCAACATATAGTCAATACAAAAATGATGAATGAGATATTTTACATTCTTATTTTCGTATTAAGTCCTTGAGATCTGGTGTGTCTCTTATGCTTGCAGCATGTTGGATTTAAGACTGGCCACATTCCAAATATTCAGTAGTCACATGTGGCAACTGGCTACTGTATTAAAAAGTGAAGAGTGAAATTTCTAATCAATTACATTGCAAAGAAAGAGCTTAGAGAGATCAGCCGTGATTTGCAGCTCTGGCTACGCATCAGAATCATGTAGGGGAGCTTGTAAAATCCACTAATGCCTCAGACCCACTCCCAGAACAATCTCCTTCAGTTGGCCTGGGATTGAGTGTAGGTACCAGGTAATTTGAAAAATCTCCGCCAATGACTTTAATGTGCAGCCTGGTTGAGAATCACTGGGACCGATGGAAGCAAGCTGAAGGCAGGATCTACATGTAGACGCAGGATCCGCCTCCACATGTTTCCCTGGTGCTATGGTCTACATGTCAGTGTCCCCCACCCCAGATTCATATGTTGAAATCCTAACCCACAAAGCTGACGGTATGAGGAGGTGAAGCCTTTGGGAGACAATTACGTCGTGAGGATAGAGCCCCACGAATGACGTTCGTGTTCCTGTGAAAGATACAGCACAGAGTGCCCTGTCCCTCCCATCATGTGAGGACACAGTGAGAAGTAGGCAGTCTGCAAACCAGGAGAGGATCTCCACCAGAATGTGACCATGCTGGAGCCATAATCTTGGACTTCTATCCTCCAAAACTGAGAGAGATAAATGCCTGCTGTTTATAAGTCACCCAGTTTATGGTATTGTGTTAGAGCAGCCCAAATGGATTAAGACACTTGGCAAAGGGAGAAAGAAAAGGACTACTGATACTATTAGGACATCTACAGCTCTGAGGCAGACACTTTCAAAAAGATTATTTATTCCTTACAACCCTGGGAACAGATCTTACTGCTGTTTTGCAGAATAGTTGAAACACAGGAAGATGAAGTTGGTCAGCCGGCTTCAGTTGTACTGAATCGAGAGCAGTTACCACATTGTAGATGGAGCAGCTAATTCCGAGACCCACTCTTTCCGTGGTTTATGTTTTCTGAATTGTCTTACTTAACTCTAATTCAGATGTCCCTTTGATTGAAACTGTGGGTACATCTCATACCGCTTGTTTGACTGAATACAATTTCCTCACTTTGAAAGTAAAACAAACACAAGTTTCATTCATAATAAGAAAATGTATAAGAGGTTCCTTTCCACGGAGAATCTAGATAATCTTCCAAATGTTTGGGGGGGTTGGTAAAAACAAGATGATTAAAACAGGCTGAGTGTCTCCTCTTACTTTTCTGTTTTAAAGGGAACTTCCTGTGGGTCATCACTTATGTTTGATTTTCCAAGTTGGAAGGAATGTCAGTGTGATGTCTGAGAAACTTGTCTAGCCCCGGCTTATGTATTTAAAGTTCCCTTTCTTAAAACTTTCTTAAAATGGTTTGTGGGAACATAGGACCATGGACAGCGTGCTGTGCCAGGTGGATTCTGGGAGCCTGGTGCAGGAAGACACTGCGGGCTATCATTCCGTGATCATTCTGTGCAGCTCTGGCCATCAGGGGCTGTTGGCTCACTGGGAACTACTGTTCCACATTGTCACATATTTCTCTTATGAGCTTTACTGGAGTGAAATGTTTGTTTAAAGGTCTTTTGTGATTTTCTATTGTATGGAATTTAGTGTATTGAATATGTAATTTGAATCTCCGAACTGAGGTGGCTTAAGCCCTTATTTATTTCAACTCATGCTCTTCCCCTCACTAATTTTAAGTCTAAATTTTGTCTATTTGCTGCTAAGAACTATAATTATATTCCAGTATTTCATGTATAGTGTTTCCTGGCCCATTTTTATGTACTTCAAAATGACTAAACAAAACAAAATAGGAATTTGGGTCTCTCATTGATTTCAATTGTCCTCAGTTTCTCTTTTAACATTAACAGTATAAGTAGATCTACCTAATTAAACCAGTTATTTGTTATTCTTGCCATTTAGGCCAAGTGTGACCTCGGAATCCTACTGCTGAGAACCTTAGCCCTGAAATACTTCCTTGCAAACTTCTATTTTTGAATGCCTGGATCTAAAAAAAAATCCAGTAACCTTGTTCAAATCTATGTCACACATTCCTGAAATCTGGTGACTACTGGTTAAAATAAAGGCATTTAATCCACTTTTTAAAACTTATTAGCAAATGGTCTTCATTACAGATCTGAGGACCTGACAGGGAGGTACGAATTTTGAAAGTATAGATGTTTGGCTAATTTAAATTAAACTCAAGTCAACAGAAAAAGAGAAAACTCCAGATTGTGGACAAGTAAACAATCAGGTCTGGTTAAATTAGGTAAACCCATATAATTAGGCAAAATAATTTTCTTTCAAAATTTTGTTCCTGATAAGAAAAGGGCATTGTAAGTCGTCTTATCAGGTGAGTTATGTGAATTTGAGTTATGTGCCAAGGGCTGCTTGGTGGCTGTGGTGGGGAGAGGGCATTTGAGCTGCCCTCAACATGATTTAGTCCTACCCTAAAGTTACTCCAAATAACAGGTGAAAACAGTGCACTTGCTCTGCAAGTCCCCCAGATCCCTTCTGGTCAAACTAGATTTCCTCCCTGGAGAACAGGATGCTAAATGTGACTTGTCCTGAAGTCATTGTTTGATTCAGCTGAGGCCTCAGAATTTGAGGACTATATTGTACATCAACTATACTTCAATAAAAATTAAATTTAGCTGCAAAAAAAAAAAAAGCTGAGGACTCCATGACAGCTATCAAGTCTCTCCTGCTCCAAAGCTGTGTGTGAGACCACCTCCCGCGTGCGAGGAGGCTGTGAGTCCCACACTTTCAGCATCAGCCATCCACCTTCAGTCTTTACAAACAGGTGTGGTCTTGAGGACTGCTTAGGGACAGCAGTCAGTGTGCTGTACATGCTCCACCTTCCCCAGCAGTGAGGAGGACACTTGTCTCCTTCACTGAAACCAGCTGAGTAGGGGGCAGCTTCAAGAGAAGCAAGCAGTGAGTTAGCTGTGTCTTCTGGAGCTTGGGGAGCACAGACACTCTGCAGGGGTGCAGACTGGCTGGGGCTGGCAGAGAAAGAGAGGCCTGAGTTCCCAGCAAGAGGCACACTCCGCAGGGCAGGGCAAGGGGGCCTGTCTCCAGGCCAGGCAAGGGCCTGACGGACGGAGCCCACCTGGAGTTGGCTTAGAAGGGTTTTGCCCAGGCAGGCCACCAGAAGGGGCAAGGTGACCCCAAGGAGGGATAGATATTTCATTCAGGGTCTGGAAAGGATAAGCACAGGAAAGTTACTTGAAAGGAATGGGATAGAAAGTACAAAGTTGATTTCTGTTAGCATCCTAGAGTGGTGCTTCAATAAAATGGTTATAAAATGCAATTTCAAGTCATCCCCAAATATAGACACAGTAAGAGTCAAGGCGTAGTTAATTTTATAGGTCCCCTGGCTTTATCTAAGTCAACTGTCCCTAAGGAATTTGGGAGCTGCCCCCCTAATCATACTGTACTAGAAAGATTTGTCCACAGTGGCATGAGAGACAGGTCTGGGGAAACAGACTAGAGAATTCTTGCTTCTCTCAGCCTTTCCCTTTACTTCTCCCACCATCAGACGTCTTTGCCCAGAGCTCCCATAATAAGCTCCTGCCTACTCCATCATTGCACTTATAAAAAGTATGCTTAGTGATCCGATTGTGACTTATCTCTTGGACTAGACTCTCAGCACAAAAATGTCAGGGATTCATACCCCTATTTGTATCCACAGCACCTAGGACAGCTCCTGCCCCCCCAACCCATTTGTGTTCTAGGAATGCTTGTTGGGAGGATGAATGAGCCTCAGTTCTACCACTAGGCCTTTGATAGTTGGGGGTCTTCTTTGACAGTTTACTTTATTTGGGCTGCAGTTCTCTCATTGTGGGAGGATTGGTCTCCATTTGTTAAGTTTCTTTCAAACCACAAATATCCAATGCAGTAAGTGTAGGAAGAGAGGAATCAAATAACACAAAGAATCAAAGATGATGCCAAGCGTTGTCGGCTTGAAAGATTACAGGAAGAAAGTGATACCAATAGATGGAACTAATTTCAAAAGTAAGTTCAGAATGATAATTGATTGGGACACTGGCAAGAATTTTTTTGGAAACAAGTTTATTTGTGATAACGGGGCTATATCCAGTTAAAGACCAGTCTGTATTTCAGGGTTAAATTGGAAAATTGGGGATTATCCTTATACAAGTGATAGAAGGTTGATGATCAAGTTGATTTAAAGTAGTCAAGATAGAATTGAGGGTAAACTGAGAGTTGGTGGTTAGAAAAGAGAAAGAATCCTTCTGAAAGGATAAGGCTAATGCCTGGTGGGAGGGGATTCAGGAAAGCACTGTCCCATAGGAAACTAAGGAGAAAAATAACTCAAGGGATTTTTTTTTGGTGCAAAAACCAAGTATTTTTGGTGCTTACAGTTCAAGGTAAGACGTTGAAGCTTAATTTGAACGGCTCTACATACTCCTCACCAGTCCTCAGGGATTCTTGTGCCCTCTTTTACCACCACTGTCCCACAAAGAGCTGTGGTAATTTTACTGTAAAGTTTTGTATCCACAGGACACAAAGTTCCAAATTGAATTGGAAAAGAAGTAAATCACATTTTCACATTTGCAGTTCTTGGCAAAAAAAATGCTAATTATTTCAGGTAGTTTTAAAAATTTTTTTTAAAATTGAAATATAGTCAGTTAACAATGTTATGTCAATTTCTGGCTTACACCATAATGTTTCAGTCATACATATACATACATATATTCCTTTTCATATTCTTTTTCATTATAGTTACTACCAGATATTGAATAAAGTTCCCTGTGATATACAGTAGAAACTTGTTATTTATCTATTTTATATGTAGTAGTGATTATCTGCAAATCTTGAACTCCTGGTTTATCCCTTCCTACCCCCTTCCCCCCTGGTAACCATAAGTTTGTTTTTCATATCTGTGAGTTTGTGCTTTATAAATAAGTTCATTTGTGTCTTGTTTTAGATTACACATATAAGTGATGGCATATGGTATTTTTCTTTCTCTTTCTGGCTTACTTCACTTAGTATGACAATCTCTGGGTTCATCCATGTTGCTGAAAATGGCATTATTTCATTCTTTTTTATGGCTGAGTAGTATTCCATTGTATAAATATACCACAGTTTCTTTATCTAGTCATCTGTCTATAGACATTAGGTTGTTTCCATGTCTTCCCTATGGTAAATAGTGCTGTTATGAACATTGGGGTGCATGTATCTTTTTTAAATTGAGTTTTCATCTTTTCTGAATATATGCCCAGGAGTGGGATTGCTGGATGATAGGGTAACTCTGTTTTTAGTTTTTTAAGGAACCTTCATACTGTTCTCTAAAGTGGCTGCACCAATTTACATTCCCACCAACAATGTAGGAGGGTTCCCTTTTCTCCACACCCTCTCCAGCATTTATTGTTTGTGGACTTTTTAATGATGGCCATTCTGACTGATATGAGGTGATATCAGTTAGATTTTTAATGGATTATTCTTGGAGCAGGACAATAAGTGATAGATAAAGGGGTCAGTAAACTCTTGTCCACACCCAAAGACAAATATGTTCGTCTTCCAAATATCTGTATGATGTAATGTTGTCAGGTTGATGTGATGTAGTCTAACTTTTTAAAGAAAAAAACAAAAATCATTCTCTTCAACAAGTATGGATGTGCTATACTAGGACCCTGGAATATAACCAGGGATTCAGTGATGTAACCTTAAGACAAGTGAGAGTTTAGACTTGGTCAAATCAGATAAATTAGTGCAGGCGTGGGATGATCAAAAACTATTAAAGGGAAACTAGTATGGGGAAGGAATATGGTAAAATAGTCTTAAAATGCACTTATTGGTTATTATAGAATTTGTTCCTTTTTTCTTTTCTGACTTGGGGGTCTATATACCTCTAGGTGCTGTCCACTAACTATAGGATTCAACAGAAGTGTCAATGGAAAACACACCCCAAGATTTGTTTTCCTTATCTTCATAAAGTGACAAAGGATATCCATGGAACCTCAAGACAGAGGGAGAAAAAGAGGTCTGTATTATTAAAGCCTCTTTTGTATATATTTTGAACTGCAGTATAAGGAAATCCAGGAACAGCTTGAAAATTGCTCGGAATGCTGGGTGTGAGAAAGCTGTACTGTATCAAAGACAGCCTCCAAAGGACACACTTTCAAAAGGAAAAATTGGCAGCAAAGAGCACCGTGGACAATCCACGTGAAAACGGGGGCTGATACAATCGCCGCGGAAGGAACAAATGTTAAGCATTCTCCCTTCAGCTCAGCTGGCCTATTATACCTCTGAATACCCAGGTTTACAAGGCCTCCCCCTCCCTCCCTCCAATTTCAGAAGTGTCAGACAGGAGACACTGTGCCAGAAAAAAACCTTCCACCGATCTCTTGTTAGCTAACTGCGGTGTTTTGTTCCGCGGTTACATGTCTGCACAGGCCGTCATTGTGTCAGTCATAATTACCACCTGTTCGCTCGCTGCCGTCAGGTTCCATCACCCCGGCAGCATTAAGCAGCCAGCGGCAGGAAGCAGTGTCGATTGCCCAGGAGCGGTGACTGTCAGGCTCTGGGCGTCAGCGTATAATTGCAGCCTGTGCACAAACAGCCCCGGCCTCTTCCCCGCTGCCCCTCCTGCGTCGGGGAGGAAAAGGGCCAGCTGCGCGCTCTAACACTAACCCGCATCTTCAGGTGGTGGAGATCAGAGGCACATCCAATGTCATGCCATGAATCAGATCTGAACTCTCACACAAACATGTCACTCTGTTTTAAAAAAAAAAGTTTGATTAAAAAAAAAAAGCTGTGCAGAACGCATCTTCTTCCCCCTGCTCTTTGCTGTTGTCCTTTATAGTATCATTTTCCAAAGTTTCCGATTAGAGACTTTCTTAAAAATGAAGTTTGGATGACCTGTTTGCCTCTGTCCCCACTCGTTCGAATAGCAAATCAACAAATAATAGATAACAGTAGCTGATTTTAACTGAGCACTTAGTGTGTGTGGCAGGCATTGTTTTAAGCATTCTGCATTAAGGGTGTAATTTAATCGTCACAATGCCCTAAATCAGGAAGGTACCATTTTAACCCCCTTTTATGGATGGAAATATCAAGGCATAGAATGGTGAGTTTTAGAATTTCCTTAACTGTGCCATTATCTTTTCTTGTCTCCAAAACTTTGCACATGGAGGGTCCACAATGCTGGCCTTTTGTTCTCTTCAAGCTAATCTCTGCCTGAGCTAAAAATTCATCGCAAATATCAGCTGCTTGGGAAAGCCCTTCCTGCCCTCATTCCCCAGTCTGGATTAGATATTCTTACGAACTTGGTTTCTATCAGTTGGATAACTCTTATTCATGCTACTGTAATCGTTGGCATTGTGTCTGCTACTTCCTTCCAGGTAGGAACTGTAAACTCTCAAAATAAATTAGTTCACTGAGTGATCTGTCTTCTGAACCAGGACTAGTTTAACATTTATATAATTATTAGCAAGAAAAAGATGATGGAAGTTACAGCATTTTTTAGCCTTTGTTTTTTCCCTTAAGTTTTCCGAAATATCAGGCCTTCAGCTTTATATGGTTATCATGAAGCACCAGTCACAAATGTTTATGACTGACACGATATTGTTTGGGAAGGGGATGCTACTTACAGTGTTTAAAATGTCATGTTCATGCAAATGAGTCTGTAGATTCAAAGCTGTAATGCTTCCATCGGGGAACCCGGCAGGATCAGAGTGGCTTAGCCTTCTAGTAATCGCAGGGAGGGAGGTGCAGCGCAAGCCAGAGGGTCCCAGAGGTGCTGATTGTGAGAAGTACCTACAGAACTTTGGGGAAAAAGCAGGTTTCCAGATATTATACTGCCACTGGAGTGGAATGTTTGGAGTGGAGGCCTGGGAATCCTTGTTGTTCAAATCGCTTTACATTAGTTTTGATGATCAGCCAGTTTTGCAAGCAGTTATGTTATAGGCCTTGAGGTGGCTTAGAGTGGTTTGTGGTTTGGGTTAAGTAGTAACTGAAACAGGAAACAGCAAACTTCTGACGTGTGGACACGGGAACCCCAGAGAGGATGAAATAAACAACTCCCTGGTCACATCAGTAAGTAGCATGAAGCCAAGAATATGAAGTGGACATTTTTTTTCTCACTAACTGGCTCAGTTAGAATCATCTGGAGGAACTTTGGTACCGTGCCTGTGCCCCAGGCCCACACCTGCCAATTAAAGTAGAAATTTAAATCTGAGCAGGGTTCAGGCCTTAGGAGTCTCAGAAAAGCAGTCAGATGATGCAGCCAGCTCTGAGATGGGGTTAATGGCACCGTGAAGAAGGTTGGAATCTGAGATTCTTCAGAAAACATCCTGTGCTGGAAAGGCAGGACGTCATTCAGACAGACTAGCATTTCCTGGAGACTTTGCTCAGAGCACTTCTTCCTCAAGCTGCTCTGAAGACAGGATTCTGGGATCAAATACACTCGAGAAATGCTTCCTCCTGCACACTCCCATCTCTGAGACTTACATGCATGTACATATTCAGGCCTCTGAGAAGGCCTGTGACCAAGACAGAATTGACTTGGTTCAATCCAAGTTTTTCCCTATGGAAGCCATTTCTTGTTGTCATAGCGTCTACTAGCATCCTGAGGAGCTCCAGAGATGATGGCTCTGATGAGGAGGACGGGGACTGGATCCCGGTGCAGGGGGGCTTGTGGCTGAGGCTCTTTTCCATCATACATGAAGTAGTCGAGGGACCTAGAACTCAGAATCGCAGTTTAGATGGTTCAGTTGTAAACGATGGTGATGTGATGGCTGATGGAGATGGGCCTCTATCAACATAAGTGAATTAGAATACTTTGACCCTTTGTTCTGTGAAATCTTCATGTATTAGGTCATAGAAGCTTCAACAGGCCCCGGAAATATCCTCTCCCCTCCCTTCAGCGGAACAAAAAATGTTGGCCTTGTCTTGGGTCCCAAATAAAACTTGCGCCTGGATGTTGATTCGCTTTGGTCATTGAAATGCGAGTGACATACCTTGAATCCTGGCAGAAGCCTTCAATATACTGGCATCGTTTGGCACTGACTCCTGGCTCTTCCCTCTGCCCTGAGATCAGTGGGCCCAGATAGCAGCTGCTCCTCCAGCCAGGGATCCAGTACAAGAGGGCTCATGGAGCAGAGCCCAGCCCAGCCCAGTTCAGTCCTCATGTAACCTGAACAAGAAATAAACATTTGTGATTGAACATCTGGGAGATTTTAGAGTAGTTGACAACTAAATCTAACATAGAAACCTTATTTACCTCCTAATTCAAAGAAACCAAACAACCAAAAAAATAAAAAGAAAGATAATCAGAGAAATGTATATGCTGACCTTAAGAAATTGGTGTCTTTTTAAAGATGTAATAGAACCATTTTGCATTTGTTTAAATAAAGAATCCCTATCTTTGGTGATCCACACTGAAATACTTTTGCATAACATGATACAGTGTGGGGACAGAAAGTGGGTGGAGTTATAAGTGAAGTAAATGAAGTAAGCATGTCCAAGGATTGATTGTCATTACCCAGTGAAGCTGGGTAATAGATCATTTATATATGTTTGAAATTTTCTGCAATAAAGTTAGAAAATCAACTTCCCAAAGACTATTCACTATAGGTTGAAAATTCATGGAGTTCTTGGTTAGAATGCTAACAATCTTCTAATTTTATAGCACTGCCAATGAGCCATTCCTACCATAAGAGATTTGGACAGAAATGTCTAGTAATTTCCATTGTGCAATTATTATCACTATCTCAATGGAAATTGGTGCATATTTGGAGCTGGAACACTAAGAAAGAGAAACGAAGATCTAGTGAGCTCAAGGGATAATTATCCTCTGAATATTGACACACTTACATGTTTTTCCAGACGTAGGTTTTGTGTAGGCGAAAGCTATTTGATTATAAAAGATCCGGTTTCTCCAAATTTTTCAGCGGTAAAAACTTCATTAATTAACATCAAGGAAAATGGAGCATCTGTTACTTTTTTGTCAACAGATTTTAATAATATTGAACACTGCTAATTGGATAGAACTGAAATATAGCTCTTTGTATGTTAAATTAAGATGGTTTCTTCTGCTATTTTTTTCCAGTCAATTTTATTTAAATCATGGTGACTCTTTAGAGTTTTTCTCCACCACTTAAGTGCTTTTGAATACTTAAAGATAAAAAGGATTCATGTCAGAAATGCGATCATTATGGCTGTTGGGATAGTTACTGTGACCTGGAAGGAAGGCAATCAGTCTTATTAACATTCCAGCTCAAGAGCTTTCTGGAATGTTTCTTAAGTCAGAAGATGAAACAGGTCCATCTAACAGGCTTGGGGAGAAGCTCCAAATGCAGCCCCTGGTTAAAGACCAAATGAAAGATTTGCCAACATAGGTGTGATGGGAATGGAAGATGATAAACGGTGGATGTCTTTGTTTATCTTTAAACACTGGTGATTATTACCAACAGATGGTAAATTAACCATGAATAGTTGGAGGTAAACGTTGGGCCTAATTTAGCCTCAGCTCTAATTGATTGGAATCAGAAACACCATTAAAGTAATCAGAATCTAGTTTAGAATGAAATGGAAAGGTGAAAGTGAAAGGTAGCTGGAGGTTCAAATCTGGACTTCAACCATTTTTAGCTGTGTGGCTTTGGGCAAATTACTCAGCCTCCCTGAGCATCAGCTTCTTTGTGTAAAGATAATGAAAAGGCTGACCATGGAGGACAGTAGTGAGGGAAAATTTTATAACAGCAGACAAGTTCTTTTCCTCCTCCACTTTCTCCTTATAATACCAGAGAAAGGCTTTGAAAAGTTCTTGGTTTTCACACCATGGCATCCTCTTAGGTGCTCCTGGTGTGCCAGTCTTGGGTCATGACATGAGTCCATGTCAAATGCTAGATTCGGCTAGGCTTCTGTAGGAAAGCTTCCTATCAGTGGAAGTGGCTTAGTTCATTTCTGAGAAGTTGGAGCTGAGAATGTTACTCAGCCTAAGCAGGTTCTGAAAAACCTTACCCCAAGTGACTTAATTTTCCTGCAATCTATTCATAGAGACTAGACTAGGCAGCGAAGCACCACCCTGACACAACACAGCACCTCTGATGCCCTGAATGCTCTGATGCTCTCCTGGTGCAAGGTTCTCAGTGCCTTTCTTTATTCCTCCATCTTTTCTGAGGTATAATTGACCAATAAAAATTGCGTATGTTTAAGGTGTACAATGTGATAGTTTGATATATGTATACATTTGAAATGATTACCACAATCAAATGAAATAACACATCCATCACATATGGGGGAGAGTGATGAGAATATAAGATCTACTTTCTGCAAATTTCTTATATATATATTTATTGAAATATAGTCAGTTTACAACATTGGGTCAATTTCTGGTGTACAGCACAATGCCTCAGTCATACATGAACTTACATATATTCATTTTCATATTCTTTTTCACTGTGAGTTACTACAAGATGTTGAATATAGCTCCCTGTACTATACAGTATAAACTTGTTGTTCATCTATTTTATATATAGTAGTTAGTGTCTGCAAATCCTGAACTCCCAATTTATCCCTTTCCACCCCCGTCCCCTCCTGGTAATCGTAAGTTTGTTTTCTATGCCTGTGAGTTTGTTTCTCTTTTGTAAATAAGTTCGTTTGCCTTTTTTTTTAGGTTCCACGTACGAGTGTACCCTCAGCAAATTTCAAGTATACAGCACTGCATTATTAGTTATAGTCACCAGGCTGTGCGTTAGTTCCCCAGAACTTACTCATCTCATAACTGGAAGTTTGTGCTCTTTGACCAGCACCTCCTTGCTTTCCCTGCCCCCTGGTAACCACCATTCTTCTATTTGGCTCTCTGAGCTTGAATTTTTGAGATTTCACATACAAGTGAGATCATACAGTATATGTCTTTCTCTGCCTGGCTTATTTCACGTTGTTTAATATCCTCTAGGATTTATTCTTGTTGCAAATGGCAGGATTTCCTTCTTTATCATGACTGAATAATATTTCATTGTATGTGTATTTCCACCACTTTTTAAAAATCTATTTATTTGTCAACAGACTCTTAGGCTGTTTCCATATCTTGGTTATTGTGAATAAAATAGGAAAATAATATTCTCTTCAATAAATGGTGTAGAGAAAACTAGATATGAACATGCAAAAGAATAAAATTTGACCCTTCTCTTACATCATATGGGAAAAATCAACTAAAAATTGATTAAAGATTTAAACATAAGACCTAAAGCCATAAAATTCCTAGAAGAAAACATAGGGGACAATCTTCTTGAAATTGGTCTTGGCAATAATCTTTTTGGATATGAAACCAAAAGCAGAGGTGATAAAAGCAAAAATAAACATGGGGGACTTCACAGCAAAGAAAACAATCAACAAAATGAAAAGGCAACCTATGGAATGGGAGAAAATATTTGTAAACCATAAATCCGGTAAGGGATTGGTATCCAAAATATATAAGAAACTCATATAGATCAATAACAGAAAGACAAATAACCCAATCAAAACATGGACAAAGGACCTGAACAGATATTTCTCCAAGGAAAATATATAAATTGCCAATAGGTACATGAAAAGGTATCTGATATCACTAGTCATCAGGGAAATGCACATCAAAAGCACAAGATATTACTTCACACCTGTTAGAATGGCTGTCATCGAAAAGACAAGAGGCAAGTGCTGGTAAGGATGTGGAGAAAAGAGAAGCTTTGCACACTGTTGGTGGGAATGTAAATTGGTGCAGCCTTATGGAAAACAGTATAGAGTTTCCTCCAAAAATTAAAAATAGAACTACCATATGATCCAGCAATCTCACTACTGGGTATTTATCTGCAGGAAATGAAATCAGTATCTCCCAGTGCCTTTACAAGCAGCCCATACTTCCCAGCACTGTCTCTTAAGAGGCTCTCCTCTCTGGGTGCACGTACTAGGGTACCCCAGCTTTTCAAGTGTGCTCCATTAGCCACAGAAAGGCCACAAAAACTGAGACCTGAGCCTCTTTCATCCTGTAGAAGCCAGTGCTTTCTTCTGTCTGGTGGTTGGCAGGGTCCTGCGGGGAGTTGCAGCAGAGGAGACCTCAACTAAATGTCACAGCTTTGCAAGGTGCCTTCTGCGCATCCTGCCTCACGAGGCCTTGGCATTGCATCTCTGATTCTCCCTCACTTGGGTTTGCTGCTCAAATCTCACACACATCTCAAGACCCCGGATCTCCCTTACCTGAAGCTAATAGTGTGTCTCATGCTCTTGTCCATCTAAGTCATAAGATTTGCGCCCTTACTCCTTAAAGAGTTCTTCTCAAATCTTTCAAAACATTTTACCTCTCATTCAAAGGATACTCATAGGTTTTCTTAATTTTTTCCTTAGAGGTAAAAGCTCTTGGGGTTATATATTTGACATAAAGTCTTGATCCTTCCAGTTCTTTCTTTGCAAGGCAGTCCTGTTTGCACACACACACAGACACAACTAAGCTTCCTAGCCTCTAGGCAACAAAATTATCAAAAGCGACACTGTTTTTGTTTTGTTTGTTTAGTTTTCGTTGGTCCTTTAGTCTGCGTCTTTATTTTAGGAGTTGTGGGAAATAGCACAATGTTAGAACTCTGGTATAAATTCTGTACAACTTCTGCAAGATTCAAAAACAGTTGTCAGTGCTCCTGGAACTCCTATTTTGTATTAGGTACTTATGAAGATGCAGAATGTCTAAGATATAGTTCCTGACTTTATTGGGCCTAACATCTTTAATATTAAATATAGTTTATGAAAATTTGCAACTTTTCACTTCTTCATTGCAAAAAAGACTTCCAGAATTTTCTTTCTCTGTGTATCATAATTCTGGGTTCTGAGGGGAAAAGAGAAGAATGATGTTGAGGGTGTGAGAGCAAAGGAAAGGCATGGAACAAAGTCATCACTTATATCACTTTATCACTAATGAAATGCTTTTTCATCTATTGTCTCTTTTTTCCCCAAGTAATGCACCTCCTTCCCTTTGCCCACACCACTTGCTGGGCACCTCTTGTGTGCCAGGACCTGAGATACCCAGGAATGGAGTCATCCCTACTTAGGCTTTGAGTGGTCTAGTGGAAGAAACAAATAAGAAAAATCAACAATTCTAGTACAGTGTGATAGTTCAGATGTTAAAAAAAGAAATTTCTAGCAAATGCTGGTTGGCCTTTTCAGCCTCAGCTCTGCTTATTGAATAGAAATTAGAGTCACTGTTAAAGGATCTGAATTGAGTTTGGTCTATAAAAAAAAGCACCATGGATAGAGCGATGAATTTGGAGTCAGATAGCTTGAGGTGCAAATCTGGACTTCACCCCTTATGAGCTAGGTACTTTGTGCAAATTATTTTGGGTTAGGAGCAGGCAGGGGTCAGGGAGCTGGTATAGGATGAATGAGCATCTGGAAAAGCATGATGGAAGATAAATCTTGAAGAATGAGTAGCAGCTGGTCAGCAGAGGAAATGAATGGAAAGGCATTCCAGACGCCCACTGGTTCACAAATGTGGAGGTAAGAAGATGGGTCGACCAGTTGGTTGTAGAACAGAGGGCTCAGGCTGGTGGTGCCGTCCAGGTAGCCATGGAAAAGGACACTGTAAGCCATGCTCAGAGACCTGGGTGAAGCCATTGCGGGATTCCCAGCAGGCATGACACATCCCCTTTACCCTTGCACAGTGGATTGTAATGAATTAGGACTATGATAGAGGCAGGAGACCTGTTGGGAGGCTATGGAAGCAGCTGTGGCAAGAAATGATGAGAAGCTGGACCACTCTGGGCACTGGCAGTGAATATGCAAAGGAGGGGATTGGACAAGAGGATTTTAGTATTATAGCCGACAGCTGACACGGGGCATACCAACACTGGCTGGCCCTTTCCATATCCAGCTCATTTAATCCTCCAAGTGGGATAGGTACAAAATGAGATACAGGGCACTGCTGGGATACATCAAACCTGGTGTGAATTAGCAAACAGTGCCTCCTAATGTTAGGTACAGGGTTTGGGGGGAAGATGGCATCTTAGTGGGGAGAGAAGTACCTCCTTCCTACGGGGAGGCAGAGAGCTGTGCCCAGTCGTGGCTCTACAAACGGAGGATTCAGCTCTCTCCCCCTCTCTGGGCACCTTCGTGTAGGGCCACCTCATACAGTGGGTGTGACAAGCTTTCAAATGAGGACCTAGGAGGCTCTGAGATGTTCTAATTTGTTTGCCCCTGTACAAGCTGGGGAGAGGAGAGCTGGGGTTTACATCCTGGTAGTTTAACGTTAGACACTATGTTTGTAAATGCATGTGGTTGACATCATCACCTTGACTTTTGCAGATAAGGAAACTAAAGCTCCGAGGGCTTAAAGCAGTTTGCCTGTTACTAGAAATCCAGGGTAGCAGAGAGGGAAATGCAACTCAAAACGTCTGTCTCCAAATCTCACTTTCCTCACATCAAATTAACCTTAAAAATTTGAAATGGCAAAAATAAGACAGAATCCAAGAAGTTGTGGGCTAGTAATTCGGGGGTTGAACATGGATGAATTGCTTTAAAATTATGAGCTGGATACCTAAAACTATGATTTTGAAGCAATTAAATTGCCATCAATCGCTTGTGGTCATATTTTGAATGTGAAAAAATGCCTAGCTTGCAAATTTGATATCTCTTTCCCCTTAGCATTACTGAGTAGCATTTTCTATAAAACAGAGGGCAATTCTGCAATATTACAAGAGTTATACAAAAATACACTTGGGTACAATAAGTACTGCAATATTTGTGAAAATGACCCCTATCATATGGAGATTTCCAATTGCCTGTGTTCCGTAATTGTGTATTCAGATGCTAATTGCATGAAGCGCTTGCCGCTGCTTTGAGGTGTGTTGACAACTGTATATCCTGAACTCGTGTGTTTTTTCAGCCCCAGAATACACAAAGTCATAATAATCATGATTCTGGAATGTCTGTCGTCTAACAAGTCTTATATTCTTTCCACATAATAACTGATAATTCATTTTTTCCACCACCCCCCTGAGACAGTTCTTTTCTAGTCATTTTAAAATGAATCTGGGGCGGGGGTGGAGGGTACAGCTCAGTGGTAGAGCGCATGCTTAGCATGCACAAGGTCCTGAATTCAATCCCCAGTACCTCCATTCAATAAATAAATAAATAAATAAACCTAATACCACCCCCCAAAAACAAAAAACAAAAAACAAACCCAAAACAAAGCATACAATGAATCTGAGGTTTGGAATAATCTTGAGCCATATACTGCTGTGCTGATGGGGACAAGGATGGGGATGATAATGAAGCATACTTTCCACGTGGTCCTCTGTGGATAAAAGAAACACATACCTGTGTATTGTCTTTGATACTGACCAGGACCTTGTGTAGAAGGCGCATGATGGTTCTGTCTTCACAGATAGGGACACAGAGGCTCAGGAAGCTTGAGTTCATTCGCTCATTTATTAGCTCGTTCAGTAACTGCTTAGTGAGGACCCGCTGCATGCTCAGGAGTAGCCAGGGTGCTGAGAATGCAGCTGCCGGCTACAGGGACCCATGCGTCTGCCTCCTTGGAGCTTAGATTCTGGCTGCCGGCTGTGCTGTGCACCTCCGGCTGCCATAGTGGAATACAGGCTTGTCGGCTTTAACGAAAGATATTTTCTCCAAGTTCTGGAGGCTGAAAGTCCAAGATCAAGACACCGGCCGGCTTGGTTTCTCCTGCGTCCCGTCCCCTGGGCTTGCGGCTGGCTGCCGTCTTGCTGTGTCCACCCACGGTCTTCCCTCCATGCGTGTCACATCTGGGGTCTTTCTGTGTGTCTAAATTTCCTCTTCTTGTAAGGACAGCAGTCAGACAGGGTTTAAGCCCACCCAAGGGTCTCGTTTCAACTTAATCACCTCTTTAGAGGCCTCTCTCCAAATACAGTCATATTTATGATACTAAGGGGTGAGGACTTTGACATACGAATTTCGAGGGATGCCATTCAGGCCATAACACCTGCCTAATACCTCACACAGGTGGTAGGTGGTAGAGTCGAGATTTTTCTCTGCTCTTCTGACCTATTATCAGAACTAAGAGCATGCTGCCTGTCTGTACCCTACCAGATTAAGACTTGAAACATTGCTGTAGAATGCCAGGGGAGTGTGTGTGTGTGTGTGTGTGTGTGTGTGTGTGTGTGTGTGTTTATGACCAAACTACTTACACAAAGGAGAAAGTTTAGTTTAGGGGAATTGCCCTCTCGAAGCTGTGTTCCCAGAACTTTCTGATTCATTCTAAGATCTCACCAATTATTCCTTCCCCTTCAGCTGTCGGCTCCTGAACATTTTTAGTTTCTTGTAAATCTCATTCGATGACTTCAAAATTCACACCATTTAAAAGTAGGAACTTCAACTGTTCTTTAAACCAGAGCTTCTTTCTCTTTGACATCAAGACTTCTCCTTTGATAACTTCAAATGTTTCCCCCTCTGCACCAACAACTTCATGCTCACCAGTGGTTTAGCTTTTCAAACACATTAGTAACAATATATTTTGTGTTTATCTTCTTTTTTTTAATCAGTTTTAACTGTGCATTTCTACTTGCTATATTATAAACAAGCTATTAACTGAATAACATTGTTTTTAAAAATGTCTTAAGAAGTCCTATTGCTTTTTTTTAATGCTTCTTCTAAGCACAGACACGTCTGTACAGTTGAAATTTCCATTCTGTGTGCTCAGTATACTGACTTGAAATAAATAAAAGACAGTTTTTGCATTTGGTAACCTTGAAGTTCTCAGAGTACTTTCCCCTCCAAGGCTGGGTAAGTGAATGTTTTCAAGTGACTTAAGTAGACAAGGAGGGGGTGGGGTGGGGATGTGTGCTTGGCTTTTACCTAAAACAAGAATAGGACTTGAGATATTCAAAACTCAAATTAAAAGAAGTACACAGAAGTAAGGAGGGAGAAAAAGACCAGAGTGGAACAATTTTATAATTTAAGATGCACATAATACAGCATTTCAATACAGTGATAAGAACCAAGCCTCTTAGTTTTCTAATGTATTCAGTAGCTACATGGTGCTTTCCCTCTGGAAGGAGCACAGATGACTTCACACGTGTCTCCTTCTTCCCACCAGGACCACCTCTGCATGCAGGGCAGTCACCTCTAGGATAGGAGCGAACCACTATTTAATGGAAAATAATTAGCTACCTTCTTCAACAATAAGAATGATAAGCAGAAAGAAAGATAATTGGGATCCACCGGAAATAGTAAAGGCAGTCATTTATGCACATGAATTCTGGCCTAGCTATTAACTAATTTTTTAACAATAATAAAATGTCCTTGGTCCTGTTTTAATAAAAGTGAAAACAGTACCCAGGGCACCAAGCGCTGAATGTCTCCTATGAATAAGCACTTCCTTCATAGACTTAGCCATCTTGAGGCCTGAAGGTTCTCAGGGCAAGGACTTCTGTCATGCCCTGTTTCCCAAGGGGTGGAAAGTTCATGTCAGGCACTTACAAGGATAGTTTTCTGTCTAAATACTAAGCCGACACTAGAGTAATGTCCTGAACCAAGTAGGCCTGGAGTGTTCTGAGATAAGCAGGAGCCAGCAAGCAAGCTTTTTCTATAAAACTCCAGGCAGTAAATATTTTAGGCTTTGTGGATCAAACCATCTCCCTGACAAAGGTTCAACTTTGCAGTTGTAGCGTGAAAACACTCGGAGACGGCCTGTGGATGAACGGGGTGCCTGGGCTCCAAGACGGCTTTTCCCGTGGACGTTGAAATTTGAATTGCACGTAATTTTTGTGTGTCACAAAATATTCTTCTGATTTTTTTCCCAGACACTTTGAGGTGCAAAACCTGTTTCTACCTGTGGGTCGTACAACACATGAGGCCCACTGTTCCCTGCTGACGCCTGGGAATGAGGCTTGCGTGGCATCGGTAGTTGGACGCTCTTTGGGGCTGTGTCGTGGTATTGATTTGAGTTGGGCCATTAAGGTAATAGTATCAGTATCACTGAAGTATCAGGCAATTGCATTTCTGTATTGTTAGGACCTTGGATTTCTGCCGCATGCAGCCCAAATCTGCAAGCCTGTCCAGCTCTCTGAGATTCTGGTTCCACGTGGTAGGTAGGATGTGATTCTTTTTTCCTGGCTCGGTCTTTTATGTCTTACTTCTCTTCCAGACCCCTTCCTTCACTGAAAGAGAAGCCTTTGTAGCCTAGTTCCAGATCTCCTCTGATGTTGAATTAGGAGAGAGAGAAGGGCCACAGAGGCCCAGGGAGTGAAGAAAGGACAAAGCGAGAGAAGCTGGGCTGTTTGCTCATTAAAGACCAGAGGGTGTGAGAGCATCATCATGCTGAGGACTGTGGGACAGGATTGGTTTTGGATTTTCATGTATCAGCAGCTGTGAAGAAGAAAACTGAGGGTAGGAAAGACATCTGAGTAGTGCTGTGTATTACTAATTGGTTCCCTTTTGATGTTTTTCTAGAAACATAAGTAAATATTAGAGTTCTCTTTTAAAGTTTTCTTTTTGGCTGTGGGACTATGTGTCTTTGTTAAGATTCCATACAGCGACCAGGCCACATGAGGCCCCAGGATTTATTAGTTATATAGCTATCTAAAATATCATACAGAGAATAGCATCACACGCACAAAGCAACATATTTTATTTTTACTTACCCTTTCCTAGATATCTCGGAATTGCTAAATATTTCAAGGACTTTGACAAAGAGTGTACAACACTCACAGGGGCTATAGTTGCCAAAAAATAGGTTAATTAGAATTTTAGCTTTGGGCTTTCATGGTAAGGGTTGCTCACTGCTTTTGCTTCTTTTTGTTTTGCTGCACAGGTGGCAGTCTGAGTTGGATTCCTCCTTTGAGTAACGTGCCATCTAACAGACCAAAGAACAGCATTCAGAAAAGAGTTAACTTTAAAAGGCAATTGCCACTTTGTAAAGTAAGAAGTATCTATTTATGTGCACAGACTCAGGAGTAATTGTAACACATGATTCTTGTCCAGTAAGGGCTTACCATCTACTTAGTTCAGATAACAGAAAGGGCAGAGAAGAGAGAGTTATCTAGGAATGAGGGCAACGTAGCATCCTAAGACAAATATAAGTATCTGCAGATATACAGGATATCATAAATTATTTAGCGCAGCTGTCAAAACATTAGAAGCTACTTGAAATACAGAAAAGTAATAAAACCCTGTTGAATGAATGAATGAATGCGTTAGCCCTTCTTCACTTTGTCCTGGGCTGAAGTCACGGCTTATTTACCCAGAACGTACAGTTGCTCTTGTTAAGTCATTTGGTTTCTTCCTTATAAGCTTCTTCACTATGACTGACACCATCCACGTGATTGGGAACTCTGATAGGATCCCCAAAATAACTTTGGAGTGCAATTAAATCGTTAAATAATTTAATAACTCAAGCACAACATCCAAAGGAATGAAATTGATTTGCTCAGTTCTTTCAAACCTCAGGGAGCAATCAAATTATCACCAAGATCCTCACTATTAAGAGAAAAGAATGGTTCTGAATAATCAAGTACTTTGCAAATACCCGAAACTCTTCCCCTGTACAAGTCTTTGTTCAACGCTTACCATCTTGGATGTAAAAAGATTTCAGTCAAGATGTTTTATAATCATATTGGCACACTAGGTTTGCTCATCCAAGTACTGGTTGATCATTGTAGGTATAGTTGCCTGTAATAGTAGAGTTAAGCTTATGCATAACCCAGACCAGGAAGTGCAGGGTATTCTGTTATTTACTCTCTGAGTCTGCTGAGGTCGCAGTTATAAATTGGATGAGGCAAATTCATCTTCAGTTCATATAGTGAAAGCCTCATGTATATGTCACAAAAAGCTAGAAATGTGCTGAATGAGTCATTCATGTTCTATTTAAATTTAAATGCATATCATGTCTTAAAACTTTTATTCTAGTGTGTCTCAGGGTGTCCCCTACCTGTGTTTCCTTAGGCTCTCCAGAAGCCATCCACTTGGAATAATTTCCATTCGTAGACCCAGGACTGAGTCAGTCAGGGCAGAAGTAGAACCCCAATTCCTATCATGTGATTGGATCTTCAGTTAGTCTTATTGCCTACAGACTCGGTGACTCATATGCTGGGGCTGCCCGAGATGTTCCTGGAGCCTGAATCCTCACTGTGTATGCTAAGCTGGACTTGTGTTTAGTTTCCTTGTCTAGTTCTTGTGTTCTTCCCTAACCTGCAAGGCTTGTTCTGAATTCAAGCCCTGCTTGGTGGGGCCCTGAAGTCTTGCGAGAAGATGGCAGGGCACCATCTTTTAATATTGCTAAGAAACACGCCAGCCTAAAATTCTATACCCATTAGAAATGTCTTTCAAAAACAAAAGCCAAATAAAGACTTCTTCACACATGCAGAAGCTGAAAGAATTCATCACCAGTGGAGCAATGTAAAATAAATGTTAAAGGCTGTCTTTCAGGCAGAATAATAATAACGGATGCATAGATATATTAAGTCCAGGGCATATGGACCAACACAAAGGAAAGAAGGGCACCATAAATAGTAACTACATGGGTAAACGTATCAGATTTTTCTTATTATTTAAACTCTTTAAAATACAATTGAACATTTAAACAAGGTCGTACCAATGCATACACAAGTTTGACAACACTGGCATGATGATCATGATGGGATAAAAGGGAATCTATTATTGCAAAGTTTTTGTACTCTATATGAAATTGTAATATCACTTTAAGGTAGATTGTGATAAGTTAAAAGTGTATTCTATAAACTCTACAACCGCCCCTACAGTAACAATATATTTATAGTTATTAAGCCAACAAAGGAGATAAAGTAAAAATTTTAAAATAATCAATTAAAAAAGGGAGAACAAAGAACAGATGGAATAAATAGAAAACAAAGTGCAAGATGATAGACTTAAACCTAAGCATATTGATAATCACATTAAGTATTAGCCATCTAAACACCACACAGAGAGAAACAGATTGAATAGAAAAGCAAGACCCATCTATTTGCTGTTTGCAAGAAACAAATTTTAAATGTGAGGACAAAAATAGCTTAAAAGCAAAAGCATGGAAAACAATATACAATATACACCAATCAAAGGCAATCTGAATAACTATATTATTATCAAAGTATATTTCAGAACAAAGAATATTACCAGGGACAAAGAAGATTATTTCATAATAACAAAAGAGTCAATTTATCAATAGGACATAAAATCTTAAGTATAGATGCACCCAGTAATAAAGCTACAGAATATATGAGGCAAAAACTGGTATGATGACAAGGAAAAATAGACAAATCCACAATTATAGCCAGAAATGTCAACATTTCTCTCCCAATAATTGAAAAAAACAAGCAGATGGAAAATCAATAAGGAAACAGAAAACTGAAACAGCACCATCAACCATCCCTCTCTAAATGATGTGTATCAATCTGTCTAATCAGTAACAACATTAACTTCATTCTTTTCAAGTGTGAGCAGAGCATTTACCAAGAGAGATCATTTTCTGGGCCATAAAACATGTCTCCATGTAAGTAGTACCGAGTAGATTCTCTGATTGCAATTGAATTAAATTAGAAACTAGTAACAGAAAGGTATCAGGTGAGTTCCCCACATTTGTAAATCACATGTCATACTTCTAAATAATCCATGAATCAGAAAAAAAATCAGAAGTGAGATCAGAAAGAATTTTGATCTGAAGAAAAAAAGGAAACACAACATGTCAGTATTTGTGGGATACAAAGTAGCACTATGGAAAAATTTACAGCATTAAACACCTATATTAGAAAAAAAAATGGTCTCAAACCAATAGCCTCAGTTTCCAATTTAAGAAAGGAGAGAAAGAAGAACCACTACACATGTATTAGAATGGCTAGATTTTGAAAAATTGACCATATCATGTTGGTGAGGATGTGGAGGAACTGAAACTCTCATGAACTGCTGTGAAAATATGAAATGGTATAACCACCTAGCCAGTTCCTTAAAACTTAAATCTTACATCTGAGAGAAAAATGAGCACATGTCCATACAAATAATTGTGGAGGAATATTCACACCAGCTTTGTTTGTAAACAACTCCAAATGTCGCAGACTGGTGAATAGATAAACAAATTCTGGCATATTCATATTATGGAATATTACTCAGCAATAAAAAACGTGAACTATTGATGCAGACAACAACATAGATAAATGTCAAAATAAATATGCTTAGTGAAAAAAATCAGACCAAAAAAATCCAAACTGTGTCATTCTATTGATAGGAAAATCCAGAAACAGAAAATTTATCTGCAGTGACAGAAAACAGACCACGGTTCTGTGAGAACAAAGAGGGAAGAGAGAGAAAGAAGGGATTACCAAGGGGCACCGACAGGGGAAAGTGACAGGTGATGGATGTGTTCACTGTTTTGGGGGCTGGATTCAAGGTTGACTACATATGTTAAAATGCATATAATTTTACACTTTAGATACATGCAGTCAATTGTTTGTCAATTGTACCGAACCAGTTATGCACACACAAAACATTCTATCAACTGCAGTCTTCTTAACATAGCAATTGTAATTTTTCTCCCCACTTATCAAAAACTTAGAAAGCACTAGACTCAGTGTTAGGAGCAAGAAATTGAAACAAACCAAACCTGATTTAGCCTTCAGTGAGCTCTCTGTCTTGGAAAAATCAAAAAGAAGCAACGTCTATGTAGGCTTGGTAATCTGCAACATACTGATTTTCACAGTATTATCTCATTTGAGGGTAATTACTTTCAATGTAAGGTATTAATTATGTCTCAGGGAGATATGCATGTAAAGATAAAATGGGGATTCGACCTTACCTGCTGTTTTGGGAGCAGCTCGGCAGTCCACATGGGAATGTTGTTTCTGTGTCGGTGCAGGGGCCAGAAGTCATTAATTCAGACATTTCAGGAAGAGAAGGTGGTCATGAACAGGAAGTGGAGGTAGACCAGAACCTGAGATGGCCTCTCCCCGTCTCCAAGTCTGTAACTTTGACGATGGAGGTGTCCCTCCGCAGGGAGCAAAGCACTCGTGTGGCCCAGAAGGTGAGTGAGCTGGAAGTCAGCCCCAGACCAACCCATTCAGGTAGGAAAGAAGACAACACAGGAGAGCTGGTCCAAGCTCTGTTCTGATCTTTCAAGAATTAAAAGCAAGATGGCTGCTGCTTCACTTCCACCTTCTAAATCTTATGTTGTGTCTCCTGTGGACCGAGAAGGGAGTTCTAAGACATGTAATTCAGTTTAGCTATATTGATGGAATCCAAATCTCACACACACGTATGTACTTGTGTGTTTTTGTGTATTTAGATACATATGCATACATATACATATCTCTGTGTGTGTGTGAGATTGGGTTGTGTCAGGATAGCTTCACTGAGCTACATGTCCTAGAATTCCCTTCTTGATCTGCAAGAGATCATTTTACATGTATATACCAGACATGTAGCTACAAATTTACTCCCTTTGGAGAAGCTGAACTATGAAGAATGACAACCATTACTGAGCGTGTGCAGTGTGTCAAGCTCTGTGCTGATTGCTTTACATACATTACATACTCTTATCCTTAAATAACTCTACGAATAGGATTATCGTCACCATTTCATAAATTAGGAAAATGAAGGCAGAGAGGTTAAGTGACTCGCCCAAGAAGAGACAGGCCTCAAACCCCCAAGCCTGTGCTCGCAGCATGTGCTGTAAACCTACACGGCAATCCAGTGAGACGGAAATAAAAAACCAAACTGAAAAATAGAAATAGTAAATTACCGGAACGTATTTAAATAACCAATTAAAGAATTTTTAAAACATGGCAATGTTAAACAAATTGAAAATCCTCCGAGATAAATAACTTCTCAAATCACATTTTAAAGATTTTAATCGCATCTGTGTAGGACTCTCTTTAATTTGCACTGAGTATACACACTCCTAAAATATATGCCAACAACATGCAAATGTTTACTGACTTCAATTACCAAAAAAAAAAGAGGAATCAGAATAGCCGCGTGGATCAGAGACCGGCTGGTGGGTGCGAGGGGAGGGAATTTGACAGAGGGAGGCAAAAACACGAGCGAGAGACTGAAAGAGACTGAGAGTCTAAGACAGAGAGAAGGCCTGAAGCTGAGAGAGAGGAATGCAAATGCTCATCGACTCTGTAATGAAAAATCTCCTTATTAAACTGTGCTTTATCTGGGAACAGTCGTCCTTTTAGGAACACATCCAAGCAGAGATAAAGGCATCTTGCTATCCTCATTAAGCTGTTCATGGTTTGATGCAATCAGACTTGTGTAATTTGCATATGGAGCAGTTTAATCTAGCTCATCCTGTCTTGCACCTATTGTTAATCATGCCTGGGCTTCCCTCCTCCTTCCCCACTCCTCCTCCACTAACCCTTTGATTTGAGCAGATAAATGAATAGACATAAGGACATCAACATCTTTGTGAGTGATCATCAGGCTTGTACACTCAGAATCTCCCTTGGTTTGCTGATTATGTCTTGGTTGGCATTCCATATGTTTTTGATAGTGTCCATCTTTGCTGATTTAGAAAAGGCTGTACACAGGCAGTTGGAGATGACAGAAAATCATTATTAACATACATCGTGGGCCTAAGTCTCTGTTAGTCTTGAGCCGCCATAAACAATAAGATGGATGTTCTCACCTTATTTATTGGATAGGAGCTCCTTTCAACAAAGTCTCTTTGAGTCAGTATGCCAGGTTTGACTGTACAAGGAGGCTTTTAAGAATGTGTGAAAACTTTGTAATTGCTTCTTGGCAGTAAGTAGTATGCAATTATGAAGATGGTTGTAATCCGATAGTCAACGTGTAGGTCTCTGATGAGTATGTGGAGAACCACTCAAAGTCTCTGCTTTGGTCAGTCGTATCGCATCCCATTCTTTATATCAAGGGGATAAGCCTGGAAAATGGAAAAATGGAAGCAGGGAAATGTTTCCTCTTCCTCCTATCAACTTTGAACCCATTTCTCAAATTCTGGGTCATTCTTCACTGTCACACACACTCTCCCAGTGTTGGAAGTAGGGAAAGACTATGGGGGAGATGAAGGTGGAAATTCTTCTCGGGGGTGAATGGCATCCACTTAGAAGTGGTAGGAACCAGGTAAAGTGTCTCTGAAAGAGCCTTAATCATACCATCCCCACCGTGGGAGAAGAATCTGTGGTTGCTTCAAAGTGAAGGTCCTGCCTTCAAAAGACATGGAAGGAAATTTGCAGATGTGCCTCCGGGCAGGACTCTGAGGCCTTTAGGAGTGTGGGGCAAATAACATTGACAGTTTTAATGAGATCTGTACAGGACTCATTACTTTGCTCTGCATGCACCCACTTCAAGTCGCATCAGGATGGATACTGCGTGAAGACACACTCGTATTGTAGGTTCCAGGGCAAGGCAGTTGTGGGAAAGGGTGATTGCAAAGTCCCTTCTGCCCGTCTGGGTCCTCTGTGTCCTGACAAGTGATAAATAACAAAGCAACAATGATAACAGACATTTATAGAACGTACACTAAGCACCAAGCTAAAAGCTTTCCATAAATTATCTCATTTACTTTCCCCCAAACACCAAGGCAGTTTTTATTATCGTCATCCCTGTTGTTACATATGACGTAACAGGCTTGGGAAGGTACTTTAGGTCCCTTGCTCAAGGTCACTCAGCAATTCGTTAGTTTTGGTTTTCTGGTGTCTACCACTGTTCCTCCATGTCCTGCTAGCATCTGGCTTTCACGTGGGGAGAACGGCTTCATGTAGTTGTGGGAGGGCAACTCTCAGTGCCGGCCTCTCGTGCCTCCCTCTCACACCACCTCTGACTGCTGAAGCAGCGGGGGAGAATTCTTTTGTTTGTGTGTTTGTGGCACGCCTGGGTCAGGCATCTGACCTGAGTTCAGCCTATCTGTGGCAGGTCCCCAGAATCTGCATCCGAGTTACAAAATGAAAAGCATGCTGGGGGAGAGATTCATCACAGCCATGGTGCAGGCTTGTTTGTGGTCCAAGGGGCTCAGATGCTTGATTTCCTTGGTTTCTGCCTACTTTCCAGCCATGGTCTTTGTGGCTTCCATGGACTCCAGGCCCCCCAGGGATCCTTAAAATAAAAGCCCCTTTCCAACATAGCAAGAGGACAGCTGTCACCTTGCCTCTCAAGTCCAGAGCACATCACTTCATTCTCCCACCAGCAAAAGTCTTCATTCTCACCTGGAATTTGGTGAGAGGACGTGCTCATTTCTCTGCTGTGTTCATGTGAATCCTATCCATTTGTCAAGTTTCAAATCTTCTCATGATGCTTTTCCTGATTGCTCTGGCCCTGGTGGACTATCTGTTACAATAATCAGTTGTAGCCAAAGTGCGGCCCAGACCACTGGGCTTCAGCGCTGCCCTTTTTTCCCCAGGGCAGGCATTCTAAACTCATCGAGGCCGTGATTCACTCAATAGCATTTATGATGTGACAGAACTCTATTGGATGCTAGTGACTGTGGGAAATGGGCTTCAAACATGCGACTTATGTTTCCAAAGAGGAAGTGAGGGTGCTATGAGAAAATGTGATGGGAAGTCTAACCTCAACCTGGGCCCCAGAGGGGTCCACGAGGGGTGTGAAATCTCCAAAATGTAGTATAGAGTTGTATACGTAGTTGAATTTTTCTACAAGCCTTTGTAACTCCCACTACAGTCTCAGAGGTTCATGATCTCCAAAATATTAAGAACCAAAACTCTGAAAGTATGTGCTTGTCTTGTCTCTCCAATTAGTGAAATCTTTTTAAGTTGGGGAATTGTCTTATAATTCTGTTGCCCAGATGACCTACCCCAACACTGCTAAGCATGCAGTAGGTTCTCAACATATTCTTATTGATGACTGAGAGACTCTGAGAAATGAAAACATTTGCTTCAAAACGTCAGTCTAGAGTGCCCTTCCAGTGAATTCGTTTTTCTAAAACTCAAATTTATTCTTCATGTACATTGCTCAAAATCATGTCCTTCAGAACTGTATCGGCTGAGACAAAATCCTGGCAGTGAAAAATAAAGCTCATTTTTAACTTTGTGATTGTGATGTTAGCCAGAAAGCTTTACTTTTCAGGGACTGCTGACCCCCTTTTGGGTGTCAGGCTGTTGCCCCGCATTTTCTCTGATCTTCCAGGGTGAGGAGCAGGTACAAGTGTTTTAATTTCATCGTTGCCTCTGCGGGGAACTAGCCCCCCTCCCTCTATCTGCTCCCAGGCCGGGAAGAATACAAGATGCCTTTTCTCATTCATAACGATTGCTATCAGACCTCTGGGAGATCTGATTGAAAAAAACTGAGTCCTTCTGGCCAGACTAGGAGTCTGGAAATTAGCTTTTTACAGTTTCGAGAAGCCTGGCAATGAAAGAAGATGTTAGGAGAACAAGTGGCAACCAGGTCAGAATCAATATTTATTGGCTTATTAAAGGAAAGGTGATGCCAGAAACGAGTGTCTCTCCATACGTGTGGGTTGGGGAATATGAGTCTATATATGCCAACTGCTGCCTGCCTGTGAATACCAACTGTTAGGGTCAAGCATTCTCATTTTTCTTATGTTTACAGTCTTTGAAGTTTCTCATTTAACATGCCACAGGGCAGGCACGTTAGCCATTCAGGTGTTAATGCCGCACTGATTACACCAGAAATGATTCCTAGTTTTTGTTTCATCTCTCTCTTCATCCTACCCTTTCCCCACAAGCTTGTTTTTTTCTCTCTTCCAGCATTTAATCTCTGTGGGGAACATTCTAGTAAAATTTTAATCTCCAAAGACAGTCCATCTTTGTGTCACAGAAGTCACGGATGTGCTCTTGAATCAGTCACTCACTCCATGAAGGCAGGAGATGCATGAGGGTTCCAATGCCAGTCATTTCCCACGGGATGTGAGGAGGCCTGGGAGGGTGCTCTGGCCATCCCCACCCCTCTCTTTTTTGTCTTTCCTTCCTTCACCAATAAAAATCTCCTCCATTATTGCTGATACTAGAATGTTCTCCTGTAAGACTTCCTCCTTTGGATCAAAGTGCTCTCTAGGGGAGAGTGGGATTTCATACTAAACCTTCTGTGAGCCTTAGACCACCTGATTAACTCATGCAATGTCAGCTATTCAAGATCATTTTTATTGAGCAGCTATTCTGCACCTGACACTGTGCTATGTGCTTTTATATAAATGCAGATCACTTTTTCTCAAAAACCTTGAGTAGCAGCTTCCCTCATTACGTCAATTCTACAACTGGCTCAAAAATTTCTCTGAGGTTATTTAGTTGACAATTAGCAATGACTAGAATTTGAAGTCAATCTAACCCAGCTTCAAATTTAAGACCTTTCCATTATACAAAGTGAAATAAAACCACAATCACTATACATAAGATACTTAGATGAAAAATGTTAGTCCCTTCACACATCTGTCTGCCCCAAATTTATATTAGGACAGATTTTCATAAACAATAAAACCTGAATATTACTGCAGAATAGAGGATGGAGAGATTCAGTTTTTCAATGATGCTGAGTGCCTACTATATGCCAGGAAGTTTTCTAGTTGCTGGGGATATAGTCATCAACTAAACAAAGATTTCAAGACTCTCACCTCCTAGTGGTGGTGAGTAATTTACACACACACACACACACACGTCATGTTAGAAGGTTACTAGTGCTGTGAAAAACGTAAATCATGAATGAGCAATGGAGCAAAGAGGACAGGTGGATTGTAATTATAAGTTATAAGTCGGAGGCCACGTAGCCTTCACTGAGACGGTGACAGTTGAGCAAACACTTGAAGAATATGTAGGAACAAGACGTGGGCAGAGAGCTCCAGGCAAAGGAAATAACTCTTACAAGGCCTTGAGACAGCATTATACTGGGTGTGTTCAGGGAGTAAGGAGGCCAGTGTGATGTGCAGTTGGAGCTCAGTGAGCAATGGGCAAGAGACAATACGAAGATGAGATCAGTGAGTTAATGGTGAGTGGAGCAGATCGCTTGTTGCTTGTAGGCTTTCTAATCTGAGTGACACGGGAAATCATTGCAGAATTTTAAGCAGAGGAATGATCTAGTATGAGTTACCCTATAACAGAATCACTTGGTAGCTGTATTGACCATAGTTTGTAGAGAGGAAAGATGGAAGCACAAAAATCTATCAGAAGGCAATTGCAGTAACTCAGATAAGACATGATGTTAGCTCAGATCAAGGTGGTGGAGTTAGTGGGAGGTGATTCTGTTCTTTATATATTTTAAAAGAAAAACCAATGGGATTTGTTAACTGATTGCATGTGGGCGATGAGAGAAAGAGGAGTCAAGGGTAACTCCATGGTTTTTGGCCTTAACATCTGGAAGAATGATGGAGCCCTTCCTGAGAAGGTGAAGACTTAAGTAGGGACATCAGGAGTTTAGTTCTCAACATGTCAAATCTGTGATACTGCTAGACATCCACATATTAATAGGTAGATTGACATCTGAGTCTGAAGTTCAGGGGAGCTATCTCAGCTGGTGATAAAAAAAATGGGGTTCATTAGCATGTGTATGGTATTTAAAGTAAAGTTACTGATAGTTACTGATAAAGAAGAAATTCAAGAACTGAATCTTGGAGCACACCAAAAATAAGAAGTTAGATGTTTGGAGGGATATACAGAAAATAGCAAAAGCCAGGTGGGTATTAGAAAAACCAAAGCAGTTTGGTGTCATGGAAGCAAAGGGAGGAAGTTACTTCAAGGAGGAGGAGGAGGAGTTACAGAAAGTTCAAATAAGATGAAAACTGAGAATTGATGATTGGATTTAGCAATGTGGAAGTCTTTGTTGACACTGACAAGAGCAACGGAAGTGGAGTAGAGTGGCGTAGGCGAAAGCTACCTACTGTGATTTTAAGAGAGAATGAAAGAAGAGGAATTGGAGACAGTAAGTATAGACAAGTCTTTCAAGGATTTTTGCTGTAAAGGAGAGCAGGGAAGTGGCACATAGAGAGGAAAGTTTTTTTTTTTCAAGGTGGCAGAAATAATAGAATGTTTGTGTGCTACTGGCTGTGAACCAGGCAAGAGGGGGAAAAAAACTGGAAGAAGCAAGTGAGAGATGAGAAAGTTGCTAGAAAAGTGTCTTTGCATAGCTGAGAAGGATTGAGATCTAGAGGAAAATTGGAAGGACCTGTCTTAGCTCAGAGCTCTCCATCCCTCATGGTATAAGGAAAGGAAGCAGAGAATAGGGACACTGCTGCTGGTATGGAGTAGATAGGGTGATAAGAGCTTGTAGAAGTACCCATTACTGGATTCCATTTTCCTTTGGTGTAGGAAGCAAAGTTATCAGATAAGAGCGAGGATGAGAGAGGAAGTGTGAGAGGTTTGAGGAGGTATGAAATCATCTTTTAGAGAAGTTGGAAGTCGGTGGACTAGGGATATCTAGAATGATGTTTAGGCAGTGTTTAAGGCCTATTTGAAATTAGTGATCTTGAATTTGAAAATGAAAATAGTCAGCAAGCTAAAGATTAGTGTAAAAACCATAATGTGGAAATTTTACTCTGCCCTCAACCTAACATTAAAGGTCCTGGAAAATTGGAAGGAGAATGATCAGGTGAGAAAGAGGTGGTGGACAAAAGTCAAGATTTGCTCACATCAAAATTATCTCCAGAGCTGGTGCTACACACACAAGTATAAGCACTATTCTATAAACCTTCATCATTAAGAGTCTTAGCTTTTCCTTCACCATTATCACTTAACCTACTCAAGTCCTTTGTGGGTATGACTCTAGTGGCCCCTCCTGTCACTCTGTTCAACTGGTGAACTTTGGCTTCATATCAGTTGGGGAAGGTTTCCAAAAATTCTGTGGGCTTTGGTGATCAACCAGTCTTTTAACTTCTGGTATTATCACAGAATGGTGTTAGCATCATTAAATGTTCACACTGAAGGATCCTAAGCAAATGTCTGGCTTCATCTTGCCAGCAAGACAACAGAAGCCCAGAGAGGAAGAGTGATTTGCATGAAGCCATCTAATTTGGGAGAGAAGTGAAGCTGGTGCCCACATTTGAAACTCCTGCCCACTGCTCCTTCTGGCACATCTCTCAGCTGGTTCCTTGGATTCCAGACAACTGAACAACTTCTTTCAACTGTGAAGTAAGAAGTGGCTCTTGTGATGAATTTCATAGCGTTTCTTCATGCCAGACAAGTAAGCCATACTGATATGAAATTAATTTCATTTGCTTGCCAGTGTTCAAACCAGGAGTAATTTAAATAATGACACCTTGAGAGAACTAGCCGAGACGTCAGCTTTTAAGATTTCATCACTAATCAGGACAATCAGGACAACAGTAAGAATTTTCAGGTTGACAATCACAGGCACACCCCTTCTTCCCACAATGTGCCATGTTATAAGAATAAAATTAAGAATTGTACTCCTAACATGTCCAAGTGGCCACACATGTAAGACTGGCCATGTGAATTCTAGACCTTCCATTAGACTGATCATCGTTGACAGTGAAAAGTAATATAGTAGCCTGTAATAATGTCAGTCCCCCAGCAATAATGGGGCAACTACATGGGAGATGACAGCACAAAGAAGAAACACTCATGGGGGAAAGTCATGGAGACACTTCTGCGTAGTATCCCATAATTAGGCAGTTACTTTATGCCATTGGTGTGACGGGATTAACAGTGCCCAGGATGTACTTCTTCCTTGAGTCTGCAGTGTGGTTCTTTACTTGCTTCAGCAGGTTGGAATTCGTGTGGGCTGAAGTATGGGAAAATGGAGCAATGGGGTTTTCCCCGAATGTAATGACTGAGTATCTGATGGGATTTGACTCTGTTAACAAACGCCCTGAAGTGAACTACAGGCAGGCCAACGTAAATGCAAAGTTTCCAGGGACGTGCAGCCTCAAAGCTTAAGCAGAATGGATGAGCATGATGTAATTGGCTAGTGTACACATTTGAAACAACCGTGGTGATTTGGTCTCAAGTGAGTCTGGCTGTGGACCTAGACCTGGAGAGGGAGCAGCCCCTCCCTATTTTGTTGCGATGGCGTGTGCACTGGGGCATCTTTGTCAGAGCAAAGCTCTACCTTCAGCTTCACCATAAACACACAGTTCTTCTTGTTAGAAACCTCTGTAGATCCGAGGATATTTGTGTGTGTCGGCGGGTGGGTGTGTGTACCCCTACCCATGTGGGTGTTGGCTGGTTTTGTGGGGAAAGGTTGGGATGAAAGAAAGACGGTCACTTGAATTACAGTGTTGTGTGAAGGCACAACCTTAGGGGTCGTGGGACAGAAGTTGAAGGATGGTTGTTCTCCCACCCAAACCTCTGAGAGAGCTTTATCACAAAAGATCTCTGGAGTACCTGGAAGACACATTGGAGGGACTTAACAAATGCCGCCAGAGCCCTTTGCTCTTCCTTCCTGCCTCATATTGCATGTCTAACAGTAGGCCAGAAATAATGGCTTTTTCATAAATGCTTGTTGCTTGAGCACCCAGTCCCTTATCTGATCCTTGCATCTTTCCCATCTCTGTGTAAGTCACTGTGCTCGCTGTGGGCTCTCAGAGGGCATTTGGGTGCAATGCTGATGCCTGCTGTGAGGGGGAGGCCACGTACTCTTAAATTTGCCTAAGTCACTCTAACAGATGGACTAAGAAAACAGTGTTGCTAAAGCCTTTTATGTTGAGCAGTGCACATTGTGCAAGGAAATGGCCTTCTGTTCTAACTTATCCCAAGACGTAATTTGGGATGCCCTTAGGGAAAAGTATGTGCGCTTCAAGGTCACGTGGGACAATTAATATATTCTATAGCTGATTCCAGTATCTTCCAAAATTCTTGATTGACTTTAATAGGAGGACTTAGGTAGAAATAGATGAACATCTCCATGTAAATGGTCATTGTTTTGCCTTAGAATTTTGAAATAGAAATAAGAAAATGTGAATAGAAATAAGAAATTATGATAGAAATAACAGTGATTACTCATTGGTGTTAAGAAAAGGGCTTTATGCTGTTTTGGAGACAAAGGGACTGTAGTTTTGAATCTGTTCATGTAGTCATTAGGGCAACTGTTCAGAGGCCTGGGTCTTGTGCTCCAGTGGCTCGGATGGAATATGTGAGTCTTGCCTTGGTGAGGAATTTAATCATGATGTCTCAAAGAAATGGCTCCTCAAAAAAGAGAATTGAAAGCATCCTCCGATTGCAGTGAAATAGATATGCGTGTTAATTTGAATATCAGGGCATCATTTCATCACTAGTTAATTTGAAAGACATTTTTGTTAAGCCAGTGTGCTAGATGCTGGAGTTCCACAAAAATAATGATAGGCTTTTGCACATAAGTCGCTTACAGTCTGGGCAGTAAAGTGAGCATTGCACGTAGGGTATTTTTAGAATTTTAATACAAGACAAAAATATGTGACCTAAAAGGTGTAAGTGGGAAGCCATGGAAATGAGGCACTGGGCAAGTTTTCACTGAGTGCCCAGAGGCAAGAATAGGACAGGGTCCGCATGGTTCAGGAAGGACAGTCCAGTGCGGCAGTGACGTCACCCTACTGACCTAAAGCAGCACGAGGCAGCTGGTGTAGTAATCGTTGCCGTGGGTGTTCACAAAAGAAAGACGTCCATTCCGGCTGGGGTGACCAGAGGAAGCTCTATCACGGAGGGAGGGTTTGAGTCTGCTCGTGAAGTGCGCCTTTCTGACAGATGAAGGTGGCAGAGTGAGGGCATCTCAAGCGGGTGAAAGCATTGGCAGCAGTGAGGTTCTGGAACGGGGGGAGTATAAGGCAGATTCTGGGCTCGGGATCTGTGACTCCCACAAGGAACCACCCTGAGGTGCTGGTCTGGCTGACTCTGAAAACCTTCTAGTGTAATGGTAGATTCCACAGGTGCCCTGCAAATGTGGGCACTTTCTCAAGAGTCCCCCGGGTTCTGTTCACCAGGCAGGTCTTTGCAATCTGCAGAGGAGGGTTTGTTTACATGGGGGAGTGAAGGATGGTTAGATGATCAATGGATTGGGGTCAGACTGAGGAGCCCTGAGTGACAGGCTGAGGCTTTTGTTATTGGAGGGGCTGTCACCCTCTTTCTAGAGGCCACTCCGGGCTTCTCCTGTTGGTCCTGTCCTGGGAGAAGTCGTTTCAATTTGGAGAGGTAGCAGAAGCTTGTCTGTCCCAGCCCTGGGAAGTTTGGGGGACACATCTGGAGCACTGACTGGACTCATAAAGTGGGTGTTGGGGTGTTTCAGCCTCTGTGAGCCTTTCTATGTTTGCTGCAAGGGGTCTGAGCTGCTTGCTTAGCCAATGGTCCTCACCCAGATTCCCTGGGACCTCAGGGATCACTTTTTCAGTCATTAAAGACACAACAGGGCACCTGGGCTAATCCAGTGTTTTGTTGGAACCCGCCAGGCAGTGGGCATTACATCTTATCTTTGTTCCTCCCTGTTCCTTTTCTTCACCTCAATCCTTCCTTTCCAACCCCTTCCCCTGCCTCCATCACTTTCTTCTCATAATAGCACATGTACAATTGCACAGAGCCACCCCCACCTCCATCTCTAATACAATGAATGCTGCTGTCAGTTCAGATAAGTGTACCCGCTGGATAGAGTGGCAATATTTTCAGTCCTGGCAAACACGATCATAAGTTCAGTTTATTAATATTGCAACAGTTGCACTAAATGAGATCACTTGGCTAACAAAACATTTATCAACAAAACGCTGCCACCTACTGAAGTTTTGCAAACAGCCCAGATGATTGGATAAGATCACAAATTCACTCTGTCACAAGCTTATGGTCTTTTCTGAAATCATTCCGAAAAAAGAATGATAACCAGCAAAACCAGACAAGACATCCTTTTCATACAGTCTGTTCGGAAAGTGTCAGGGTAAATCCTGCAGAGCGGCAGCCAAACAGAGGAGGCGGTTTGGGGGTCCCTGATGTTTCGTTTATTCTGTTATTTCCCGGCAGGGTTTAGGGTACTCCCAAACAACTTCTAGAACGAGTCGGGCCTACTGGAAACACATTCTTTACAGACTGATTTGCAACCTTGATGTTCAGTCTGCAGAGAGGGCACGTGAAAACAACTCGGTTTTAATTTTTATTCTGGAGAAAATAAATATTTTTTGGTATCAAAAGCCATCTCAATGAAACTTATGATAATAATAATAGCTGTTTTTCTATGTGAATATATAACCTTGGAAATACACTTTCATTCAAAGACTCCTTAAACTGTGGAAGCCACTTTAGGAAGGGATAATTAGGTTGTATTGTGTTTATGAAGTTCAGACTGCTTCACTAAGTAATGTGAGAATTAATTTGTAATGCCAAGGAGGAGTCTGGAAAAAAAGAAAAACAATGATAATTTCCATATCGTTTGTTTCTTTCAAAGCGAATAGTCACTATCCTCTGAAAAAAATCTTAGGATGTAACTGGAAATACTGAATGACAAAAACAGGGCTCTGGGTACCACTGCTCACCTCCTCCAACTCAACTCTGTAGCTAGGAAAGAATAGAAGATACGCTGGCACTCATCCTATTTCCCACATGTGCGAATGTGTTATTTCCCCCACGATACTGTCATGTTCTTAAGGGTAGGCCTCTGACTTCCAGGGTCTAGGACAGTGCCTGGTGTATTGCACATTGCTGGCACCAAGAAATGAGACATGGAAGAAGCTAATATATCTGAGATCAATTTAGCCAGCCACAACAATTTTAGATAACTAATTTTCTAGGTCCTTATCATTAGGGGGGCCTTTAACGACTGACTTTTCTCTCTCTCTTTTCTTTTTTTCTGGAAATTCTTGTACCTCCTTGAATAGTTATGGGTGTAAGGTTATTGGCTGAATGATTTCAGTGGATGAATGCAAACTTTCTCCCCACTCTCTGTGAGAGCAGAAGGGTGAAGAGGAGGGAGCTTGCTGCCTGTGTCCATTTATGATGGGGGTGGGAGAAAAAACCTAGACTACTCTTATGCATGTCCATTTTTCTAAACTCATATCACAAAGTGAGCTTGAGAGAGAAGAAATGCAGAGTGGGCATGGGAGAAAGGAAGCAGGCCTGGCATTGGGCTCAGGGTCAACTAAATAATAATGTTAACAAATAACATTAGCTATTAAACACCAGGTAGATGCCAAGCACTGTTTAAGGCATTTCCCCCTTATTAGTTCTAGTCCTCATAACAATCCCTCAAGGTAGGAGTCATTGCACCTATTGTATAGACAGAGAAACTGAGGCCCAGAGAGGTTCAATGACTTGGCTAAGTTCATCCACATGGGAAGTGGCAGAGGGAACCCAGATCTAAGTATATGTCTTCCAGCCCAAAGGATCCTGCTCTTTTGGGAACACCATTTTGAGCATAGTGGCGTATGTTCCTCTTTGCCTGTTAAGTAGACAGAGGGGAATAGAATAGAGGAAGTTCCTCTCTCTCCTGTGCGGGGAAGTGGCACTGCTCTTGCACGTGGGAGACTAGAGTTCACAGCATGCTAGTAAATGAGATCATGTGTAGGAAGCCCTTGGACCTCCTTAGAAGTAAGTGACTATACAAAACCCAAGCCATCTGTATTACTCTTGCAGGTGATGTGATTTCAGATGGACAGAGAGCACAGTTTGTCTTCTGTTCAAATTGGCATCCCTTCATGCCGTTCTGGGAATTAGTTCAGAACTGACTACAGGAAGCATAAATCACCTTTGCTACCCAGAACTATTTCCTAGCATGCCCATCTTTTCCCAGGAGGTTCTTTCTCTGTAGTAGATAAAAGTTTGCCTTCATTTCATGTGATCTCATTTCATTTTCCTCTTCAACAGATACCAGCCAGTGTCCATCATTCTGGGCAAAGCAGGATCCTGTCCCATGTACTTATATTCCAGGTGGTCCTACTGGAGTCTCACTTTTTCCATTGAATGCCTCCATCACTCCTATTGTTACCAGGGGAATAATTCTCGTTCTCATTGAAAGGAAAAGCACATTCTGAATATGTAACAATAACCTGCATGCGGCTCTCTGATTATAAATATCAAGTGTTATAAAAGCCCCATCAGTGTAGTGATCAAAGGCATGAGGGACTCACTGCTGAAGCAGCAGGTGACCCAGAACAATCGGAATAAAAGGAAATGCTGAGTAGACATGGGGTCCCAGGAAATTCACATGAAAGGTTTTCTTCTGATGTATTTCAGTTGTGCGTATAAAAGGATTTAACTAAGAGCTAACAAAGCAGTTGATTTTGGATTGAATGCTACCTGATAATTAAAAATAAGTTTAAGATTTACTGATCAGTCATAATTCCCATTTTTCATCCCAAATAAAGCTAAGAAGTGTTCATTTTAAGAATTACTTATACCTCTGGAAAAAAGGCGATAGAAGTCTTCCCATTGTCACCTGCTTACAGGAAGATATTGTGCTATGGACCTAAGGGTTGAAGGCCAAGAAGAGAACCCCAGGAAGAACTAGTGGTCAGTTAGACAAAGAAAGCACATGTTTGGTCAATAAATTCCTTTTTCTTTCTGAGAGCTAATAATTCAGATTAAAGAACCCAAACCCTGAGTGACAGGTACACTCAGATTGAATATACCTGTCATGGTGCCTGACAAAGCAAGTTTGGGGAGATACTGAACACAAGAACACTCTTCCCATTTTTAAGGTCATTGATTAGCTTTTTTTTTTTTTTTACTTCAAAATAAATTTGTCTTTCACAAAAACTATCCCAGAAAGCAAAATTCACTAAGGATGGCCCCATGTTAGCCCCAATCCAAGGGAGTTTCTGAAAAACCAAAAACACAGTATTATGGCCACTTCCTGAAGTAGACCCTGAGAATAGGGGTGGAGTCAGGATCCAGCGAAATACAATATAGAGCTGAGTCTATGAATGTGATTTAACCTAAAATGAAACACAGTGGTAACGGTTCTTGTTTTTGCTTGAAAGAGGTGGCTGTTTATATGACTGTTAAGTATCCACATCTTTAAGGTATGTGTTACTACCTAGTCACATTGTTACTGAATAGCAGCTGTTGTAACATCAACACTCTTCTGCCTGAAAACCTAAATTTGTTACTTTTGAAAAATTTTTTTCACTTATTGGGAGTGAAAATCAATTAACAATGTTTCCTGATAAGGGAGAAGAATCATCAGGTTTCATGCTGGTCATTTGTCTGTTTCTTCTTGGATCCTCTCCTGGCCCTTCCTGACCTGCTCTGGATTGCAGGGACCCATAGCTCCTGGGCCCCTGACTTTCTGGTTGTTGGCAAGGTTCAACCAATGGGAGATGCCAGCAGCAGATTGCAGGGTGGGAGCAGAGAGAAGCCAGGATATCTCTTCCTGTCTCTTTCTGCATTGGGTGATGCCCTACTTCCCAGGTCCAGCTGACACCTGGCAGCCTCAACCTGTAGGGCCAGGCTGGGCATGTAGTATTGGTTTTCCTTTGACTCCAAGGCTCTAGGAATGGTCACTTCCTGCTATTAAAATGTCTGAGTTGCCTCGGTGTCCCTTGTTTGGCTTTTCAGTTCATCTGTCATTCCCTATATTAAATTCTCTCTTTGACACACCTAGAGTGCTTTCTGGTTCCCTGGTTAGACACCAGCTAGTACAGTGTCACACTAGATTAATAGTCTATTAATAATATGTTTCACATCTCAGTGTCCATTAAGTCAGTGAGATCTGACCTTTCACCTAAAAGGTTTTGTGTTTGTTATTTTTCTTATTATCATGGTCATTCCTTATTCAATTACAGACTTCCTTTATTTTTCTGCAAGATTGTGTTTTTCAGGTTGGAGAAATGTCCAGAGATGTTCTTATATTAAACATCATGAATCTAACATGTTGCCAAATTTTGTACTAAAAGTCTTAAAAGATTCCAGACTCCTTGTCTTCCAGATGAAGGGTCCACAAAGGGTCGTGTGTACTTTCTTGCCTTTTCCTTTCCTTGACAGTATCTGTCCTCATCTATTGCGAAGTGGGGCACTCGACTCAGAGCACGTTTGCTTCCGCCGGTGGCAGTAGCAGCCTGTGGTACACCTGCTGGCCAGCTACAGCAGTGCATATTTAGAAATAAAAGGAGAGCAAACATCTCTACATGCACTTTCTTCTTGTCCACGAAAGGGGAAGCTTTCCAAAGAGCCCAGCAGGGAAACCCTGTGAATGAGCCATGGTCCTGAAATCTCTGTCCTTTAAGTGCTAATGAAATTAGGCCATAGAAGAGCACAAGGAATATTTGTCAGTTGGGGATTATATAAAACCATAGTCCACAAACAGCTTTAGTGATCAGTATATCAACCGAAGATCCATGCTGATTTGAAAAAGCCTGATATTCATAAAATGTGAATGTTGTCTGTGAGTATATATTTGTGATTTTGAAAAGACATAAAAAAGTATACACACAAAAGGCTTTGTAGTTGATTCTTTTTGGTTTTGTTTTTTTATTTTAGCATCAGGCAGTGTCGTGTTTCTGGGCGAGGTTTAGGTTTCCAACGTAGTGTCTCCTTGTACCAGGGTGGGGGTCTCACGATGTGGCCTGGGGCTTCATCTCAGGTTACCCCAAGGGCTAGGGCAGTAGCAGGGCCTGTGACTTGTGCCAGGCCATCTTCAGATCCGTTAGTGGGAGCCAGCGCGCATCCATAGGCTCCCTGGGAGGGGCTACAGGCACGGGCTTCGGAGCAGGACAGGCTGGATTTGAAACACGAGGCTTCCCATTGCTACCTCTGCCAAGCTCCTTTACCTCTCCAAGTTTCACTTTCTTTTTCTGAAAAATAAAAATAATAATTACATCACAGCATTGGTGAGATAGGAAATCATATAATGCATCAAAAATGTTCACCATGGTTCTAGGCACAAAATTAGTACTTAGTGGCGTATGACTTAAGGTCTGGAGAGCTGGGCTGTACCCAGGGTGGTGCTGGAGGTCCCCTTTCTGGCTGGTTTCTGCAGACTCTGAAGTCTCCTTTTGCTTTTTCTTGCCATATTTTGCATTTGGTGTAAAGGACAGGCCCTGATAATCCCAAAGTTTCTCTAGGACTCGGGGTGCAAACCAAGGACTCTAAGTGCATCTGATACAAAGCCGCCGATATGGAAGCAGCTGCAAACAGAGGCGTTCTAAGACATTTGTGTCTCTCTAGGAAGTGCTCCTGATTTGCAATACTTGTTCTGGACTTGATGTTTCTGTCTCACGTACCAACATTAAGTTGCATCTCTGTTTGACTCCACTGCCTGTTTTAGAGCACGTGTGCTATTTAGTGTACGATTATCTTTGAAAGTACTTAAGGATTCAGAGCAACCGAGAAGGTCACTGTGAACTTAATGGCTGAATGTAGAAGTCAGCACAGCTGATCATTAACTGCCAGGAAATACCCGATTAGGAGAACATTACTTCTAGAAGCCTGATGAAATTGTCCCTTCCCTGGCTTTTCTCTGTAGCTCAGCACTGAATCCTGTGAGCTGCTTCCCAGGGTTTAGGGTTTAAAAGATAGTTCATGCATGACTTTTAGCAACTGGGAAAACAATAAATAGGAATAGGGCTCTTAATCCTCAGTACCTCCCGAGGTCTGCATGAGGACAGGGTGAACCTTCTAGAAGCTGCTGGAACTTGGGAGCACAGAGATGGGGTGTTAGAGAAGGGGTCCACGGCTATCCTCTTTGGAGTGGCTGCAGGCAATAGTCCTCTAAGTGAAGGAGGAAGGAAGAGGCCTGTTTGGCTTTATTTTCTGTTGCTTTTATTGCTCGGCTCTTTTGAAACAGAACACTTTCCCTTACAGTGTTTTCTCCTATTTTCCTACCCATTTCTTTCCTTCACCTGCTTTTAAGATTCCAAGTTCTATCTATTGCTATCTTTTCCCATCATTTCAGTTTTTCTCTGTTCCCCTTAATTGGCCCGAGCTGTCCTTTGACTCATAGGCTGAACGGTGGCCTCAGCCCTTCCTGACCCGGAGAGCCGGGGTCCAGCGCAAGAAGGGGCTTTCGTGTCTACTCTGTCGGGCGCTCGCAGCGCCACCACGCTGGACCGCCGAATGCCATTCCATTAGAAAAGTCCACATCCTTCACGCAAGCGAAGGTGCACTTTGCTGCAACTTTGGCCGCTGTGCGGTCCCACAGATAGCCTTTTACTGTCGAGGGACCATCTCCAGCAGCATCTAAAAGTGCCTCCGAGGAAGAAGCGAACGGGGGAGCTAAGAGAATTCTCCACGCTGTATTCTCCCCCTCGAACTGCAGTTAAGTAAAGTAACCGACTGTCCGCAGAAGCGGTGGCCTTTCTACCTTCACATGTTTGTTTCCACCCTGTGGTCCAGTAACTGCAGCAGGCGTTGAACAGAAGTGCAGAGCAGAGCACTTCACAATTTCCTGGCATTTGTGACACAAAAGATACAGAACGTTTCCTTGTCAATATTATTAATAAAATCTAGCATTTACACTTTTCTTTAAGAGCTTTCATATTGGAGTCATGCAGTGTCTCAGGGTCCTTGTCACTGATCTGTTCTGTGCAGCCGGGCTGATGCGACCCTGAAATGAGTTTTCATCTCGAGAGGAAATGTAGTTTTCTTTAATTTTCTATGATTTCCCTCATCTTACACTTGTGGCCCCATTTTTCTGTGGCTGGAGGAAAAACTGCCCATGAAAGGTAAATGGATTTCTTTCCTGTAAAAGAATATCTTGGGGCTAATTTACTTTCTCTCAGGTAAATGTTTAGGCTTTTAGGATTTCTCTTTCCCTTCCCTTTGCCAGGGAGCTGTCTGGGCTTAGAAGACTCCGTGTTCTGATATCACAGTGTCCTCCTCTGCTTCTCACCGGCCAGAGGGCAGTGTCTTTCTGACCTTGAGTAGGGTCTATGCTGGCATCTTCACTGGGGGAACATAAGCCTTCCCTCATCATGACCAACACCACTGACCTTGACACTAGAAGGCTCTCCTCTGAATCTCAGCCGTGTCTTCCATCCAGTTCCTAAATGAATGGACCTCCCTGCCACCAGGAGACTTCACTGTCCAGAAGGCTTCCTTCTGGCAGGTCTACTTCTCCTCAACTCTGCAAACCCCATGGAAATTCTCAGGTATTTCAATAAAATTGGCAGTAGTGTTAGAGAAAGAATGATGATGAGAATTTTGGACTGAAACGTTAAATCCAGGACAAGTATTTCAAACAAAGAACCCTTCCTAGAGACACACAAATGTCTTAGAATGTGCCCCTTTGTAGCTGCATGCTGGAGGTATGAGATGAACTTGGATTCACTGTGTGTACCCTGAGTTCCAGGGAAACTTTGGGATTACTAGAGCACCCCCTGCAAAACATGGCAAGTGTCTTTGGCTCAGAGAAACAGAACCTTCTGTTCTACTTGGGGATGGGGGAGATACACAGGACACTGTTTATGATGAGATTTCCCCTTTGTCATTTTTCACCTACTGTGTGGTTGACGCCATGTTGGATATGGCACTTCTAGAAGGACCATTAATAATTCCACAATCTGGTAAAAGTACTCAGTGAAGTGTTACAGAGGTCCACAGTTCTGGGATTCACCCACACCCACGCCTAAGCCCCCAGCAGCAGCCAGGATTGTGGCTGGAGGAGGAAACTCCACGCTGATCTCTAACCTCTGCAGCTCTGCCTTTTCTCTCCTTTTCCTTTATCCAAGGCTAGAAAAACTCTTCCTTCTTTCCATGGTGGGATGGAAATTTCCCTCGGCCAATCTCTGTTCATCCAGGTGTGTTAAGCATCCCCTTGATATGCAAAAGAGAGATCTTTGGAATCTAGAAACCCTTTCTCTCTTAACAAACTCTAATTCCCAAGACAATGCTATCACTTTATGCTTAAAGGCAAAATCTCCTTGGAAACTGAAATTGAGTGAAGGCTGCCTTGTTCTAGCTGGAATTACCTATTTCCTGGGTCCACCCACTTCCTGAAGCAGGAAATCCAGCAGTAGAAACCTGGGGAAACCTCAGGGCTCTATGGTTTTTAAGAGGAGTAAAGAATGCACTGTTTTTGTTTTGTTTTGTTTTTAATATCTTAATTTCAAAAACAAAACTTTGAAACTTCTAGAAGAAAATAAGAAGAATATTGTTATGATATTGAGGTAGGAAAAGTTTGCTTAAATTAGATCCCTAAAGCCATAACAGGAAATCTTGACATTGTAAAAAAGGTTGAGGTAGGAGGTGAGACACAGGAAGAGGCGGTCCTTGGAGAGAGGTATCAGTTCATTGCTTATTACCCCTCCTGGGGATCCCTCCTTCTCATTTCAAGTCCAGTTAGGTACCTTTGGTTGGGGAGAGCTAAGGATACCCCTTGGATAATATGACATGATGCCTATGGAATTTGATGGGAGCAAGGGGTTGGTGTTTATGTCTAAGAAACTTAAATACTTAAAAAGGCTATGTTGAGAATGGGGAGAGGTGGCTGCCTTAAGAGCAGGTAATGTTCCCTAACAAAGAAGGTCCCGACAAAGATCTGGGGGTTGGAGCTGTTGCTCTGCATCAAAGGAATGGCAGCTAGAGGTTTCCAGGGGGAACTCTCAGAGGAACCCAGCAAAGTGCCCCATGTGTTCCAAGCTCACATAGAGAGTCTACCACATTCAAGGCACCATCACCAGATTCCATTTTGCTGATCAAATAACATTGCTCTTATTTCTTACCTTTACTCTCTGTTCCCACCTCCCCCACCTCCAACCAGGGATGTGTCAGAAACTGAGGCTAGGGACCTGGGGTGTGAATGCGAAAGAGATGAGTTTAGCAAAGAAATGATTGCTATAACTCTTTTTCCTCTAAGGCAAGCTTCCCAGCCTAAACAGATGAAGTAGCAAGGAATCCCAGGTACAAAGACAACCAAATAAACAAGGACCAGCAAGCACCAAAAATAGAGGCATAAAACAAAATACAGAAGAACAAAAGCCCAGAGCAATAGATGGAAAAGTGAGAGTGTGTCTTAGTTTGGACTTACCCCAGAAGCAGACCCAGAGACAAAGATTCACATGCAAATAATTCATTGGGAGGTGAAGGAAAGATCAGGAGGAGAGAGAGGAAGTGAAACAGGCAATGGAAGGGAGTCAATAAAGGGAATGGCCTCAAGCCAACAAGCACCATGGCAACTGGAACTGAGTTCCACTGGGGAAACTGGATCCAAGGTCAAACCCATGAGTCAGAGTCACCCAAACGCATGATCAGGGTGGCAAACCCACAGAGACAAAAAGTGGATCAGCTGTTACCTGGAACCGATGGGGAGAGGAAGACTGAAGAATGACAGGTAAAGCATACGGGGCTTCTTCTTAAGATGATGAAAAGTTCCAAAATTGATTGTGTTGATGATGATCGCACAAGTCTGCAAGTATAATTTAAAAAAACATTGAATTGTACACTTTAATAGGCAAATTGCAGTGTATGTGAATTATATCTCAATGATGCTTTTACAAAAATAAAGAAGAGTCTATTTCTGTAATCTTGAAGCATATAAGGCTTTGCTAAGCACACAAACTGCAGAAGTTAAAAGAACAGATTGATAAACCAACATTCAAAATCTATATTTGGTAAAAGAGATGATAAAGTTAAAAAAAAGAAAGTGAAGTGACAGGCTGGGAGAAAATAGTTGCAGCATGTATATCAGACAAGCATCCAGAAATGTAGGGAGCTTCTGCAAACATCAAGAACACACACACACAATTAATGACTTAAAATGTGTATTGGAGGGGGGTGAGGGCGAAGTGAGAATTGCAGTGCACGAGCCAGTGCCTCCTTGGAGGTGGAGGAAGGAGGAAGTGTTCCAACCTGAACAGGAGATGCTGGAGGACAGATCAGCTTTAAGTTGAATAAAGGATTATGTGCTTGTTTGTGAGCCTGGACTGGACATTTTAGTTCCTGAAACAAGATTGCTCCTGTGATCGAAAGAGACGGAAAGACTTACTGTCTATTAGTCATTGTAAACACAAAGGGATTTGTCTGAGATTTTATACAAAAAGTGAGGGAAAGGAGGAAAGTGAAAAAGTCTGAGTTCTGGACTGGGTTTTGTGCAGGAAGGTGTGAGAATGAATGAAGTTGTTTTCTGCTCATTCAGTCTACTAGTTATAAGCATGTGAAGAAATGCTCAAATCAGGTGGTCACCAGGGAAAACTAAATTAAAATGATATATACTTCATCCACCAAACTGGCCAAAATTTTAAAAGTTTAGCAAGGGTATGAGGAAATTGGTATTTTTATAGTAGGTGGTAATATAATTTGATGGACACTCTTTGGAAGGCAATTTGGTAGTCTCTATCAAAATGAAAAAGTCTCATTCCCCTTGACACAGCAAGTCCAAGTATACATATAGCAGCAATGTTATTACCAAAATAGAAATGTGAGAAAAACTTAACTTCCATAAAGAAGAGAACAGTAATGAATTTGGGGGACATTCACACAACATGCATGTAGCAAAAACAAAGGATGAGGGAATTGCACATGTGCCAACATTGAGCAATCTCTTAGACGTACTGTTGGGTGAAAAACAAAAACAATTTCAGAAAAAATACATATAAAATGGTTTCATTTCATTTCTAACTGCCTATGTATCAAAGAGGGTCTTTAAAAATATGTAAAATGTTACAAGTGCTTTTTCTGGGGACAGGAATGCTGAGCGTGAAGGGGCACTTGCGTTTCCTCTTCCATTTTAGTGCTGCTCGGCAGAAATATAATGAGAGGCACGTAAGTGAACCACATAATTAAATTTAAAATTTCTAGTAGTCACATTTTAAGAAATAAAAAAGAAGCAGATGGTGCTAACTTTAATAGTATATATTTTTCATCTGATATATCCAAAATATTACTACTTCAACATATAATCAGTATACAATTATTATTAAGGTAATGCTTTACAATCTTGTTTCCATCCAAAGTCTTTGAAATCCAGGTGTAATTTAGATTGACAGCGCATCTCGACGTGGAGCTCCAGGGCCACGTGCGGCTGTTGGCCACCATATTGGATAGTGCTGGTCTATATTTCATACACTCCTGCCTAGTTTTGAATTTTTATGACTGTATTTTTGTGTTTCTTTTATTATTTTAAAAATACAAAGAATCGGAACCTTTAAACTATTCCTAAGGAGAAAAGTAAAAAGAAAGAGAGAAAACAGAAGCGTCCTAACCAGCTGCCTTGTGTGCATCGCCTGCTGGAAGCCCGGTTGCTTCTCTTGCCAGCTCTGGGTCATTGTTACTGATGTGGGCGACTGGCGAAGGTTTGGAGTTGGGTAGGGGAGGCAGAGGAGCCGAATGAGGTTCTTGTCTTACGGGACTGGGACTGTGGACCAGTGGTTCCCAAGGGGGTTGGGCAGCTCTCTGCAGTTTCAGGGGTCTTGACCTCCTCTGCGCAGGCAGTAATCGAATCACCTATATCTGGTTGCTGGCCTCCCCCAAGCATGTGAACAAGTGATTATTCCTGGAACCGACATAACCTTAATCCCCCGGCTGCCGTCTGACCCTTGCAACTTGTCCAGTCGTCCCTGCCTTTGCTTCTCTTTATTATGCTGACACACGGACTTCAAACTGTCTCTTAGCTTTCTTCTGGCAGAGCAAATATTTCCAGACTTTCTCTAGACTTTCTAATACAGGTTTGTGTTCCCTTCCACTGGGCCCTTCCCAAGTTCTTCACTCCTCATTTTAGAGCAAAATCCCCAACATGGTCATCTAATTAGTGGAGCTGCAAGATGAACTTGTGGAGCTAGTCTCCACCCTGCTTATACATTATGGCATTTCCCTCACTTTGTTTCTGTTTTGTTTCATTTCCCCCAAAACAACAGCATTTTACTCCACCAGCTATTCCCGTATTGCATTTATAGCGAAAGCTCTGAAGCCAGAGTTCTTCCTCTGTTCATAGGATAATTGACTCCCTTGGCAGAAATAAGATAAATGATCCTTTCTGGAATTATCCCTCACTCCTTTAAAACTCCAGCATGACAAAAGTGGGAATTAAAATTTGAGGGAGGCCAGGAAAACTACTCCGAGTAGAGGGAAATTCCCCGATTTGAACAATACATGTGATAGACTGGAGGAATATTAAGATAAATACTATTTTTCATCATGGTTACGTGATCCTGTGAGTCGATTCAAATCCTCAACCTCTGCCAAGTCCCTAGGGTTGGGTTAGGATTTCCACTCTATCTTCGCCCTTAAGTGCTAAATCTTAATTGACTGTTTACTGCATTTACTTCTCCTGGGGTTTGGGACTCACTTAAAAATGCACTGAGGCCAGATATTGGTCTAGAGTAGAGATTGTTAAAGGTAAGAGGCCCTTTGAAATAGCCGGTCCCATCAAGACTTAATGATAAATAGATATACTGTGTTTGGAAAAAAGATGGAGAAGCAAGCCCAACACTTGCCTGACCATCCAAAGAACCCCGGAAGTTTCTTTGGCTACACAGAAAGAAGCACGGAAATTAAACGCTTCATGCATTTACTCATATTGAGTTGAGACTCAATCAGACATTAATAACGATGCTGTTCCTGCTGTAACAACTAATAATAAAACCAGTTAAACTTGTGTAAATATTCCCCTGAGCTCTTAGCTCCTTGAAGGTGGGGACTCTTTCAGGTGCTCCATTGACCAGCGTTCCTCACTCGGTACCTGGAAGGCAGTCAGTGCTCAAAATGCGACTGTTGAATAAATGAGTTGGGTTGAATGAAATCACATTAGGCAAAGAAACCATTCATTCTTTTAAGAATCCTATTTCTAGGCAATCAAATTCCACTCGATACATTTGATAGTTTTACTCATTTGGTTGTAATGTTTGTTTTCCAGGTACAGAAAGAGTAAAAATAATAATTGGTATATATGTGCATTCATTTATTTTTTTTTTGCCAGCGTGTTAGCAGGATATGTGATATTTACACTTGTGAAACTTGCTGCAAATTTCTGTGTTGCTATTTTCAACTAATGTTTGATAACAATAATTACTAATAATGTTAATGCTTTGTACTCATATAGCAATTTCCATCAAAGAATTTCAAAAGCTTTCAAGTCAAGGTATTTTCAAGAACAAATTCATATTATATTATAGAGTCTTACTGATTTCAAGAGTGCTTACAGATATTGTTCATTTCTTTCCAATTTCATTTCTTTAAATCCTGTTTCTTCTCTTCACAATTCAATTCAATGATCTGTCACCTTTTCAAGTACTCCTCCTACCCGACACCTCAGTACACATTACACTGTATTTTAGGCTAGTCAAATGTTTCCTACTAACTACTAGTTTGAAATGGCTCTTTGTAAGCAGATGATCATTTCAGATGGAAATAGCAATTTGCATTCCAAATGGTGCAGATGTTGCTCAAGGATCAAGAACTAAGATCCATTACACCTACTGGATGCAGACCTAGAGTTGTGATTAAATCTTGAAAACAAAGCTGCTGTTAGTATAAAGTAGAAGATCTAATTTTTGAAGCTCTTATAAGTCCGATGCATGATTTTAAGGAAGGACTTCTGATCAACTAAAGCTGGAAGTGTGATCATGTGGGCCCTTAATAATGATCAAGGCAGATATTTTTACATTTTATAATGAGTTTACTTTTCCACTATATATATATATATATATATGAAAAATTTGATTTTCTAGAAGACTCCAGCTGGATCTCAAACCAGTTTGGCTCTTTCCATATTTACTCCAGTTGGAATATGAAAGAGATTTGGAACAGAAATGATCATTTGCATATTAAGTGTTATTTTATGTTAGTATCTGTGGGATTTACTCATCCCCTGCACATACAGGGTAAGAGAGAGATTAGTTAAATAACTGATAATATTTTTTACTGTGACAATAAATCAGATCAAAGCATGTTGTGCCTAAGTAGCCTTTAAAAGCAACGCCTCTCCTCTGAAGTTGCAATAACGTTCAGTAAAAACATTTCAATGAGAAAAGAAAAATGCAGCCATTTATTCAGATGTGTTATTTGCACAATGCCAAAATACTTGAATAATTGGAAATGTTTGGGTGACTAATTGGCTGATGTGTATGAAGTAGTGAGTCTCCCATTTCAAATGCTTTATTATTATTGCTATTGTAATTATTAGCTACAATTTATATTCCTCTTCTGAAGTTCGGCAGACTGTAATGGGACGTAGTTTTTCTTAATTTTCAGAACTAAATTTTTACCTTTAGAAATATTATTTCAAGAGGGGAAAGAAGAAGTAAATTATTCAAATGGCATCTTTACTCAATAGTGATGAGAATAAAACACTTTTATGGAGGGATCAGTGCAGTTATTTATACATCTGCATTGATGTATTGATGCTATAGACTCTTGCACATTCACGTCTGTGAAAGGGTGTGCCATTATGAGTCATCTGGTTTTACGAATTAGCTTGTGAAAATAATGCAATTGCTGTCGAGGCTAGAATGCCTTATGGAATTTACTTTGCTTGTTTGTTTTGACAAGTGAGGGTTCGTTTTATGATAATATTTCAGAGCACACGAGTAAATGCCCTGTAGTCTGCTTTGTAAAGGTAATGAAGCCTTAGCGATCTGCAATCTTACTGCTGCTTCTCGATATTAAATCTTTGCTTGAAAGTAGCGTGAGGCTGCTGGCATGTTCACTGAGAATTCTTAGGGCAAGCAAAAATGGTAAGAATCCCCACCATAGATATTGTTTCCATAAACTTACCCTGGTCATTATCTTGATGTGTTAAAGTATGAACAAAAAAAAAAGCGCTTCCCTTGTGCAGCTTGCATTCTAATGGAAGGGGATGTCCAAAAAAACCACAACAACAAGAATGCGGAATCCAGGCCACAGCCATTCGTACTTGGGCTCTTCTAAATGGCATCTCTGATCCGTACTTCACACAGCCACAAGAGCAGTCTTCTTAAGATAGATGAATCAGATCTTTCCACTTCTCTGATTATGTCCCAGAAAAAAAAAAAAAAAGAAAGAAAGAAAAAAAGGAAGGAAAGGAAGAACCAAACAAAAAAAAAAACCTTGAAGTTATTGCCAAGGCCTGGAAAGCAGGCTTTGTTTATGTTGTTCCTTTTGGCCACAATGCTTTTCCCTCCATTTCACTGTACAACCAGCTCTTTATCATATTTTTAGACTCCACTTAAATGTTACCATCTCAAGGAAGCCTTATCTGAATAAAGTGTTTTCCCCGCCGTGTCATTCTCCATTTTACCCTCATCTGGTTTCCTTCATAGTGCCTACAGCATCTGTCGTTATCTGATATGTTTCCTTACTTGTGTTTTTGTATGTTTCCCCAATAAGATGCAAGCACTCGAGGTAAGGGCCATGCTTGTCTGCTTCATCACTCTATCCCTAGTGCCTGGCACTGTGTCAGGCACTTACTAGGTGCTCAGTAAAGTTTCGAGTGACTGTCTGAGTGAATGAATGGAAAGGAAGGCCAATGAGGACACTTACGTTATCACTCTTCCGCCATGACACTCATTTTCACTGTCAGACACTTCACACTAACTGTCTTCATTTCAGAGGAGCGCTCACTCCCCTGTTCACCCCCTCAACACATCCCCACACATAGGACTACATCAGATTCCCCTGCTCCTTGTTATTGTAGCATTACATGCCTTTCACTGTTTGAATTTCACCGGGCACTTTTTCATGTTGAAATATTGCATGACCTTGGGTGCTATTTGCTTAATGTTGGCTCCTCTAGAGATTTGGAGCATCGCAAGGGCCAGAGCTATATTGGTTTTGCTAATGCTTGTATCCACAGCTAGTATAAAGCCTTACAAATTACAGGCACTCAGTAAAAATGTACTGCATGGATGAAGGGAAGGAGCCTACCTAATTTCTTCCAGAGACTGTCTTGTGCACAAATACATTGGTCTGACCATGTCAGAATTATGTGGAATAACTTGGGATTTAACTGTCAGAGAGGAATGCCCCTTAAACTTCTACATATTAAAACTTGGACAGCTTACAGGGTGGATATTTTTCTTATCTTTTTACCAAAATTAACAAGAGGTTAGGTAGAAACTCCTTCTCTGGTTTAATTATCGATTTATAATGTGGATGATTCCAGTTGCCCTTTTAGCAAGTGGAATATAATCAGCATAATTTAGTCTTCATAGAAAGGCATGGATGGATGGAGTAAATGGTAACTCTGGATGAAGGAGTCCAGAATAGAGAAGGGTGGAGGGCTGAAGACATGGAGAAGACATGCCCTGTCTAAATACATTCAAAAGAAATAAAACAGACAAAACCCTACACAAACAAAATAAAAAAGACAGAACATGCCATCAAAACCAAATGTGGCCCAAGTGTCCATTGACTGATGAATGGATAAACAAAATATGTTATTGTCACCCAATGGAATATTATTCAGCCTTAAAAACGGAGGAAATCTTGACTTGTGCTACAACATGGGTGGACCTTGAGGACATCCTCCTAAGTGAAATAAGCCAGTCACCAAAGACAAATACTGTATGATTCCACTTCTATGAAGCATCTGGAAGAGTCAAACTCATAGACAGAAAGTAGAATGGGGGTTGCCAGGGGCTGGGATTGGGAGGAACAGGGAATTGTTTACTGGGTACAGAGTTTAGGTTTTGCAAGATGAAAAAGTTCTGGAGATGGATGGTGGTGATGGTTATACAACAAGGTGAATGTACTTAATGGTCCTGAACTGTACACTTAAAAATGGCTATAGTAGTAAATCTTATGTGTATTTTGGCACAATTAAGTTTAATTAGTTAATTAACTGGGAAAAAACCCACAAGTGTGTCTATATGGGGCTGACAGTCTTGTGTTGTGATTTTTCTCTGAAGTGTCCCGTACACGCTGAGTTAGAGAGACTGTGCTCCCTGTTTCATGCTTCCGGTTTCGTGCTTTCTGAGCGTCTGTGAAGAAGCAGGCGCTGATCTAGGCGATGGGAAATTTTAGAGAATGAGGGAGACAAGGCTTTCGTTTTCACAGAGTGTGCATTCTAGTTCAGGGTAGAGATAATAAACAAGCACATTAAACAAGAAAACAGTGGGTAGTGGCACTGTGCTGGGAAAGTTCAATATTTTCTACAGTGTGACCCATTTTATTTATTATTACTTTGATAAAAATATCCTCTCTCTTCCATACACATGCACATGAATATCCACACACCCTCCTGACCGCTGGACTCCCAGCTTGTCTGTGCACAAGATAACCGAAGTTTCACTGGAAGGGGTCTGCATGGTGACAATGTGACATTTTGCAACACATGTCTTGTTGTTTGGGTTATAGAAAATAAGATGCATGAATAATAAATTAAAGTGTGTAATAATATAACTAAATCACATTTATGGAACGTTCTTTGTTTTGCAAATTGAAATGCACAAACAGCTCAAGCCTTTTGTCTTTATTAAACAGTTTGCTGGATTGCCTCAACTTGGAGCATGTACATAAATATTCAAATTGAGATTTTCATTCTGAGGCAATTTTGACATTTCCATATTGGGTTCCTTGGTGTCTTATCTAAGAAAAATTAACCACATGTGACCAAAATACGATCACTTGTATTTGTCTTACAATTCTTCTGGTTATATACCTGACAAGTGGATGATTTTACCAAGCCTTCCCAAATGAAAGTATTGTAAAGGGCTTCATTTTAGCCACCTAAAGAATTAATAATAAAATGTTTATTGGGAGAGAAAACTACCATTCGCTCAGATAGTCCAGCTGATAACTCTGTGGCTCTGGGTCTGTTTTCTCTCTTTCTGAGATGTTCTGGGTGGGAAGCACTTGTATTGAAAAGGATGGCCGTGCTAGCTGGCTGCTTAGGCTGATTTCAGTTGGCTATGTGAGCAGCATTAAGAAAGGAGCCGTGCCAGCCGGATGCATATGGATGTGGGAACGAAACCTGCCCTGGTCCAATCTCTCTTGCAGTTCAGATTAATTCCCTGGGGACAGTGCCTGTCCATTTCACTCTCGGCTCTGGCCTTTGCCACTTTGTGGTGATACGGAGGGAAGGAGCCACATGCCCCTGACAAGGGTGGACCGGAAGCACGTGATGCTGCAGGCACTAATGAAAAGCAGATCCAGCCGTAGAAAGCGTGTGTTTATGTCCTGGCTCACCATCTAACTAGACAAGCAGGAGCAAATCCTCCCCTTTAAGGAGAGTGTGAAACTGCCCCTCCCCCGGGGGTGCTCTGGTGAGGGTGTGACTGCTGCGTGAGAAAGCGTCCTATGAAATGTGTTGAAAGTCAGAGGACACCCTAATTTCAATCTGTTGTTGGCATTCAGGATAAATAGCCTCCTTGTAAGGCTTCACTTCTCCCATTTTTGCTGCAAGCCTCAGCCAGATTTCAACCTATCCTGGCTGCATATTTCAGATGAGTGGGGGTTCCACCTCGAAGACCTTGCAGACATGAGTGTCTACAGCACCCATCTCAGAGGAAGGCAGAAGAGTTAGGTTTATTAGCAGAGACAAAGCATCTTTGTCCATGAAAACGAAACACAAACTGGGCCCCTCCACCCTGTTAACGTATCTGTGCCTTCATATATTGCAGTAAATTATGCATTCAGGGATTCTCTCCAAAATGCCAGGTCAAACTCTCCCTTGCTAGCAGCAATTTTCAGGGCAAGTCTAAGGGCAGCTTTTGACCTGAAATTACTAATCCGTCATTACTGAAGGTTTCATTGTACAGTGTTAGATCATAGTATCCTGAGTTACCGTTATTTCATATGTACATTGTCTCTCTCTGTCCTGTCTGTCTCTCTCTATATATGCACAAATATACATATATATATACACACACACACACATGCATATACATATGTATAAATATATATTCACAAAATGATCCTATTTATTTTACCTGAATGGCTAAATTTTCAGGTTCTGTAGGTTTATATTTTCTTGGGTTTAATGTTGCCTTAATGCATTTTTGTTTGCCTGAATAAGTTATTCCCAGCCTTTGCTTGAATCTGTTCATTAAGATTTCATGAAGTCAGCTCTTGATGAATTCACAAGCCAGAACTGCAACTTTCTCATTGTTTTTGCCGTGTTAAAAAGTGCAGCCCCAGCTTTTCATACTGGTGGATGGGAGAGATAAATTCTCCAGTGCCAACTTGCCACCTCAGGATGACAGAACTCCTGCTGAATTTACACAAGTCCTTTATTATATGAAGTGATTTGAGTGAAAAAAAAAAAGGGTTATTTATTGTGTAGCAGACTAAGAAGTGACTCCTTTAAAATGGTAAACATTACGGTACATCACACCCAGAAAGATGTCTTCCGCTGTGTGTTTGTCTGAGATTTCCGAAGTTGATGTGAAATGTGCAAATCCAGAGCACAGATTTTCAAGGGGAGAGTCTGGAGAGGGGGGTCGTCCCCAAGGGTTTTTGGAGGACTTGCACAGCGCTTGTCTTGATCCAATTGAAAAGTTATTTTCAGGCATTTTCTCATTGAGGGTTTTAAAACCACAGAAACCCTATTTGGGGGATCATGGAGGTATTGCTTTGTCTTCAGTTTTTAGCTTTTTGAGCTCAGGGAAAGCACATGATTTGAGAGTAGGACACAGTGTATTGTCACTGAGGCTTCTGAAAAGTGATGGATTGGGGGATGGGAAATACCACTGCTTAAGGGAGATCAGGAAAGCTGGAGCCATGGAGTCTTCCCACCTGACTCGTGAGGGCTGGCTTCAGCTTTCCGCATGGCGTTCTTGGTGGTGAGGGCTACTTCCGAGAACTGAGGAAGGAAGCCGGGGGCCCAGGTGCTATGGCTCTGGTAGGCATTTGTGTGTGGCCAACGCAGTAAACAGGAAGTAGTGAATACCAAGGATCAGACGCTCTACGTGCTTGTAAAATTGTAACCAGGCAACCCTTTGCAAGGCAGGTTTTATTATCGCTGTTTCACTTCCAGGAAAGAACATTCGGGAGCGCGTGCTTGGTGGGTGGTAAGTGTGGGCTCTAAACTTGGGCTTTCCTGACTTCTCCAGTATGTTGCACTGTCGAACATCACAGTACTTAGGACCCTGGCTACGCAGCTGTAACGAAGAGCCACAAGAAGGAATTTCATTTCTCTCTTATAAAACAGATCTCAAGTCATCGAGGGACCCAGGCTGGCCAGGTGGCTTTGCCTTGCCCCAGGCAGCAGAAAGGAGCAAGTCCACAACAAGCGGACTCAAGAAGATGCCGAGGATTTGTGCATGTCAGTTCCTCTGGAATCCCACCAGCCTGAAAATCCGTAGCGTCGGTGCGAGGGAGCCATTTAGCAGTCTGTGGCTCAGTGGTCAGGTGCCAAAGTGAAACTGAGGGGCCTCTCTAATGAAAGGGAAAACGGAATGGGGAAATAGTTGTCTCCACTTGAAGCAGAGTACTTCCCGAGTGCCTCTGCCTTCCATTCTCATGGGAAAATCGGGACAGGAATAGCTGGAGCTTCAGGAAGAAAAGTGGTGAAGACAGCTTAGCTCAGTAGCTTCTAAAATCCTGGATTTTGAGGTTTTGTTTTTTATATTTGTCAGGATCTGAACATAATATTCCCCCAAATTCCCTTTTGAACTCAGACAACTTTCTTTTCACACTACTCACCTGCTCTTCCTAATAACCCAGACAGTGCTCATTGTCAGAGTAAGTACTGCTCTAGAAGGTAGGACCAAAGCTGCTACTGGCCTGTTTGATTTGTTCTCTGTTTTTGGGTCTTCTCAACAGGGCTACATACTTGCAAGCTGAGCTGTTTGGATGGCTTCAGACTTTCCAACTTGGTGTAACTTCTGAAATCTTTCTTGATTTCTCACCTGTTAGCTGACCCAGACTGTGAGCTATTGAACTCTCTTTGGAGATGGTATGATCTTGTGATTAACTCCCACTCCCCCATTGTTTATTTCTTCTCTTTTGAATTTCTGCCTAATTTCAACTTCTTGTGGCCCATTATTTTCCCAGTCTGTTAAAGTACAGAGGTTTACTTTTTCATTTAACACATTTAATGAACACACCACATGCCAGGTGTTTTTCTAGGCATTGAGGATTCAGCACCGAGTAGAACAAAGTCCCTAGTTTCATGAAGCTTACATTCCAGTGTATGGGAGGGGCAGAGGGGAGCAGGCAGCAGGCAATAAACAAGCAAGCACGCAAATATCCAATATGTCACTTGGTGATTTGTGCTTCAAAGACAAACAAAGTGAGGTACAGAGTGCTCAGAGTTGTGGAGCTGGGTTATTTTAGACAAGTAGTCAGGATGGACTCCCTGTTGGTGACATTTAATCTGAGACTGGAGTGAAGTGAGGGAGGGAGCCATGCTGATCACAAGATCAAGGCAGATTCAAGGAACACTGAAGTCAATGTGCCCAAAAAAGCAAGGCAGGGAGTAGATGATGAGGTCCGAGAAGTACTCATCAAAGACATTAGTAAGCCACTGTAAGGGCTTTGGCTTTTATTCTGAGTGAGACAGCAAGCTAGTCGAATGTTTTGAGCAGGAGAGAAAAATGATCTGATTTCCATACTGTGACGATCACTCCTGCCTAGAAGTCACAGTCACTCCCAAGCTCTTCTGCTATATTCTGCTGGTCCTAAGCTAGATCTGATTCAGGGGGAGGGAACTATGAAAAGGCACTGATACTAAAGACAAAGGGCCTCATCTTGGAGGCTGGCTTATGCAAGGACACTTAACTGTTTAACACCATTTGTTGAGGAAAACGGTGCTTAACGCAAGGTCCTTCAGTTGCTAAGTGGTGTGTGCCGAGTCCACTCAGGGGAGCCCGGCTCAGTGCGCACGCTCCTCACTGTCACACTGCGCTGCTCCCTCCGTGACCTAAGCCACGTGTCTCTTTAGGAAGAAGCTAAGAAAGCAGTTCCCTCTTTTCTGACAAGCAGCAGTAAGGGCCAGGCTGGGACAGATGGGGCGTGGAGTTACGGGTACCTTGGGCCTCGTAGCACACGAGGGAACAATACCACTGTTCCCCCTGATTTATTCGTTTAACAAACACCTATCCTGCCCTTTCATGTTCCAGACACTGTTGGAAAGGAAAGCAAACGTGAAGCCAAGTGAAGCACAAAACAGTTATTACAGATGCCAGGTGTCACCTCAGACACACAAACAATCAAGTTTATGAGACGGACTGCCAGCTAGAACAACAGATATACTTTACACCCTGGACAGGACACTTTGGGAAACCGGAGTTGCAGCGGTCCTGGACCACAGGCGGGAAGGGCGGGCTGGGCAAAGCAGGAGATGGCCTTTACCTGCGTTTGCTCATCTCCGTCGCCTGCCAGTGCTGCACCATTGGTCAGGGTGCCTCCTCACCCCGTGTGACTGTTTTCTAGGGCGCACAAATGTGTGCCGGTCCCCCACGGGCCAGAGCAGAGAAGCAGCAGGAGGCCGGAGCAGGAAAAGAGTCCAGGATTGCAGGTAGCATTTTTGTCAGGAAAGACAGGTAATTCATGACACTTCGACAACCAGTGAATGGACGTTTTCTTGTTCTGTTTGTTTTCTTGTGGTTTGCTTGCTTTAAAAGCTAGCTGCCCCAGAAGGACGGAATACAGCGATTCTGGAGGAATTTTCTTCCTCCATTTAGGATGATATCTTGGGTTTTATTAGAGGAGACTGGACTCTGGGCAAAAAGAGGTTAGGAATGTCTTTCACTAGTATTTTGAGAATTGGCTGGTCAGCTTGACCTTTGCCCACGAGCCACCCTGGGTAACCACAAAAGCGCTGAATCTGTGCCTAATTATTAACATGGTAATTAAGCAGGCTGACTGTGTGTGCAGTGTGTTGCTGGTCCTTGCCCAGGGTCATTCATCCCCTGCTCTGGTCGGGGAAACTAACAACTGCTTCATTCAGATGCTTTGGAAAAATCTCATTTCACCAGGATTCCACCTCTCACTCAAAGCCTATTAGATACCATGTTTCGCAGCAGCCCCGGAGCAGAGTATTGTCAGAACACGCATCTTCAGTGCTGGGCTTCTCCTTGTTTCTGTGAGTGCACTTGCTTCCTGGGGCCCTGAGGCTCAGTGGGCGGAGTCTCCAATGAAAGAACACGGGTACCCCATCCTCCTTCCCCCCAGGAGAGGGCTGTGGGATGCAAAGGAAGTAGAGGAAGCATCCATCAACCCCATTAGGGATCAACTACTGGCTTTGGGTCTGGAACGGAACTCATGCTTCTAGAATCCTGGGCAGTTGGCTGGATTCCGAGCAAGCTGTGCCTCGCCCAGCTCTGTGTCTTCAGACCACAAGTGCAAAGTCAGGAGGGCACGTGCAGTCATAGAGGATAGGTGGGGTTGTTGTGAGCTCAGTAAAACAAAGTCCGGTTTCATTTTTTAGAGAAAAACATACGCATGATAGAAACAAAACAAGAACAAGAGGGACAAAATGAAGGGGAAATTAGGTTACCCTTAAGAAGCCGATCCCCAATGTCAGTTCTCTAGCTCCGAGCAAATCAGTCACCAGTTACAAGTGTTGTGTAATTGATCATTTTTGCACATACAAGCATGTAGGTACATAGGAAATTTAACCTTTTGATATTAGCATGTTTTCATTTCCTACAAATAGCTTCAGACCTTGTTGGGGCCGGTGATGGTCGGGGTTCTTAGACAGGACCACTGGCCAAGAAGTTGCCCTACTTGAAAGCAGGTGAAAACCTACTAGCTTGAATTTCATAGTTTGTTCAGGAGGGTAGTATGGGAAGGAGAGGCTGGAAATAAGATTTGGGGGCTATCAGGCATCAGGCAAAGAATTTTATATACACTGGATCCACCATATAATTTGTGCAGCCCAGTGTAAATAAAAAATATAGGTTCCCTTGTCAAAAATGAAGAATTTCAAAAAAAAAAAAAAAAAAAGAAGGAAAGAATTTCCAGAAAGGGCAGCAAAGCATCACACCAAGCCGAGGGTCTGCTAACTGGGGTCCTGTGTCAGCTGCCCGTGAAGGCAGCCTTGGGTATCCATTTTCAAATTTATCCATAAAACCACCCCAGGATGGAAATATCATTGCCTTTATTTTGCAGATGGAAAGCTGAGATTTCGAAGCGTCCTTCCCAGGGCATTATTTATCTATAGGCTATCGTGTTTTGAAAAGAGCATCCAACCCAAAACAATATGAGTTCCCCAAAGAAGGAGAATATTTGACCCTGACATTGGTCATCTGGACAATGTGAATTTTATATGTGAGCGTTGCTCTGGCTTCCAGCTACCAGATGTCTGTAAAAATTCATAGCAGGCTATTAAAGTTAGCAGATCCTGTCTTAATTAGATTAGCTTTTGCCCAGCACGACGGCAGAGTGTCTCTCTGATGGAAGGTTTATAAAGATTTCTGGTGGGAATTCTTTATGGAAGATGGAGCCTTTTATCCACAGAGACTGACAAATAGAAGAAAAAAAAAAAACCCACCTCATAATAGTGTAAAAATGTGGTCATGGTGTGTCAAAGCAGAAACGTGGGTCTTTATCTCACTGATGTTTCCTTTTTATTTGGCTGAAGAACAGGGATGGTTTTGGAGAAAGATGGGGGAGGGGTTTCAAAAGGACCAGCTAAGAGAATAGCATCACGGAAATGAAAAACCGCAAGCAAATTCTTGTCGTCAAATCCTCCAATAAATCTAGCACCAAAGGAGCCCACAGCCCTGGTTGCCTGTCAGTATGTGAGTTAGTTATTTATTTTTCCAGACAGGAAAGAAAACTGCAGTTTGTCTCGAGCTGGTCTTAGGCGATTAAACTCCCAGCATCTCTTCTCTCTCCCCATTTAAGGTCATCTAAAACAGCTCACAGGACACCAATCCCACAGCCCGGAGTCCCGCTTTGTTTGGGCCTCTCGGTTCTGCTCAGAGGCCGTCACCTGCGGTGCTGTGTGGATACACTGTTGATCGATGTGGGAACATAAATGGTAACAGTTTGGAGAGCGGCCCTGCTCGGCGCCGCGTGGGTGGGTCACTCCAGAAGGAAGGCGGATGCGAGTCATTTTTCTTGTCCTGTGATTCACCAACTGAAAGGTCACGTTCTTGCACAGGCCTTCCTCCCTCAGCGTGTGGAGGGAGACTGAGCCGACAGAGAAGACGAGAAATATTGTTTCCACCTCACAAGCTCCCTGCTCTTTCTTGGGCAGGAGGGGAATTGGGGGTTTCCAAGCAAAGCGCATGAAAGCAGGACCCGAGCGCCGGAGGCTGGTAGGAAGCACGGCCCCTCACTCGCTCGCAGGCAGGCTGATCAGATTCACATCAGACGCAGGCAGGGTTACTAGGCAACTGATTAAATAAACGTGCTGGTCCTACAAGCAAGCTTGCAATTAATTAACTTAACCACTTTCATTTCGGCTGTTTTCTTCCCTTCTCCACCTCAGCCCGGCTTTGAGAATCTGAAATGTGAGAAGAGGCATCGGGGACGAGAGGCTCAGGACCTGTTTTGCCTTCTTTGGGAAATAACGCGATTCCCATGAGTTCTCCCCACGCATGGAACGGGAGAACCCGATCCGCCAGCCATTAGCCTTTGAAGCAAACAAGACGTCATCCATGAAAAGGCCTAAAAGAGTTCTGGGCATGTCTTTATTCAAAACCTGTCATTCTCCCTAATCATGCGAGTCACTGGACAGGACAAGATGAGGAACTTAACGCTTCAGGAAATCATTTTCCTAGACATCGTTTCCATGTAACACGGCTCTGCCTGGGGAGAATCGTGCCGCTGCCCCAGGTCCATTCTCCTGCCGTGGGGATCGGAGATGGATGCTTTAATGAGCTTTGATGCTTAGATCATTGAAGCATCCTTGGAGGAGAGGAGGCCTTAAACCTGTCTTGAAAGACAAGAGTGTGCAGAGAACTACCAAAGTGAGGTGGGAGCTCCAGGGAGAGGGCCCAGAGGGAACAAAGTCCCCCAGTTATCATGGTCACGTTTTGAAAGATTTGGTTTTGATAAGGTAGAAGGTGAAAGGTCTGGAGAAGTTGGCAGGCCAGACTATAAAGGTCCACACCGGTCCATCTAAAAAGTTTGTATTTTACAGTGTGGTCAGCTGAAGCCACTGAAGGATTTGACAAGGGACGCGGCCGAGGCAGACTCTCATCGTAGATGGTTTACTGTTAGTCACACAGAATGAAGATTTAAGAGGACTCTGGATGGGAGGAAATTCTGAAGGGGCTTTTGTAATCGTTCAGGAATGAGATGAGAAAATAAAGTAGTGCTGGGGAGGAGGGAGGGGGCAGAAGACGCAAGCCTAAGAGATACTTGGCATTTGGAATTTGACTGGCAATGGGAGGGAGGGAGGGAGGGAGAAGGGTCCAGGCGACAGCCAGGCTCTGGATCTGAGAGACTGTGTGGGTGGTGGAGGCTCTAACTGAAAGCGGAGCACAGAAGGAGGAAGGTGGAAATAAATGAATCTGTCTCGCACTTGTTGATTTCCAGGACCCTCTGTCCAGCAGGCTACTGTTTAAATAAAGCAATTCTTTAATATTCCCTAAGAGACAGGAATTAGGGGAGATTCCTTGTTGAACCTCTAGTCCAAAAAAAAAAAAAAAGACTCTTGTATAGCATTTCATTTCCATAGTAATATTTAAAGCAGGATGGAGAATGTGTAGACAGAAGGGTCGGGGTTGAGGGAGGGGGGCAAAGTCGCAGCCAGATTCTTCTCCACTTAAACATATTTTAGTAACAGCCAAAGAAAATACAGACCTAATAGCCCTGATAAAGTTATTATTAATCATAACTACTTGATTCACTCTAATCTCTCCTTCTAATTATGGAATGGAGTTGTCATATTCAAATGTGAAACAGGCTGGAATTACCCACGGCAAATAGATGAGCCCCTGGCAAATGAATCATCCTGGAAGATCTGAGGTCCCTCGTGCACTTGATGAAACGCAGCCTCAGCCTGACGGGCAAGGGCAAGATCACCTCTTGTGGCAAGAAGGGCTCCTGGCACGAGGACCCAAATGAGGAGTTCCCGGCTGCCATCACGGGTGCTGAATAGAGAAGAGCTAGTTCTCCAGGTCCTGGGAACCAAGATTCTGTTCCTTTTATATCAGAAGATTTACAGGCTTGCTTTCACATTTGCCTTAAACTGGCTGTATCTCTGTGTAGCCACTGTTCCCAGTGCTTTTCACTGAAATGTGAAATGACCATTCTGGACACGAGGGCGTTGATTCAGTGAAGCTGGGAAATGCCACAGGGCACCAGACCAGTGGGTTCCAAGAAAGATGCTTTAGCATTTAGAAGTAGTCTAGGACACGCAACCCTCTCAGCCAGGGTATATGCTCACTCCCTAATTTAAAACAAAATCTTTAAATCCATGTTTTCTTTAAGATGTCTGTTTTTTTAAATTCATAGACTAGTTGATAAACTGAAGTGATTTTATCTGTGCAGGTGGATGTGGATGGGCCAGTGCTGGTGAAATAGTTCCCTGAAAACTCCAACATGTGTTTTCTATCACTTTGCTGCCTCTGACCTTTTTGGACACTGTGTTTTTCCCCAAAGTATTACTTTTTTCCTGACTGCTTCTCTTCAGGCACAAACCCTTGCTGTAATGGTCCAAGGGAACCCTTATTACCAACATACACTGTCCACTTAAAACATAGGCAGTTTTGTTCAGTCCTTTGATGCTCCAGTCCCCTCCATCCTGACCACTGGGGGTTCGTAGTCCTTTACTCTCCAGCTAGTGCCATTGGCCCAGCCTCAGGCTAGTCAAAGACTTTTGGCCTCCATCCTGGTAGAGACCTGGATAAAGAGGTGAGTCTTTGTCTTGCAGGTTCTGTGGGTAGGAAGCTACAAAGCAAGTCAAATATCACCAGGAATGCAGCAAGCCGAAAAATTTGTCATTTTTTTTCAAACTTTGTATTAAAAGTGTTATAGTTTATTTTAATGCAATTTGATTTTTTTTTCTTTTGTATCATTTAGTTTTGGGAATTTATCTGCATTGCTATATTTTGTTCTAGTTTGTTGATTTTAGTGATTGTATAGTATTCCTTACATAACTCTGTCATGATTTATTTGTCACTTATTGATGAACATTTAGATTGTTTCAAATTTTTCAGGTATACAAACAATACTGATTATTTTAAGATTTGCCTTGAAATCTCCATTGCTTAATCTTAATTTGGCTGTACCAGCTTTATTTTGGTTAATAGTTTCCTTTTCCTTTCAAACGTTCTATGCCTTTATGTTTCAGTTGAGACTTCTACAAAGAGAATATAACATATAGTTGGCATTTCTTATTTTTTTTTTACAATAATTTGATCTAATGACCTCTGATCTTTAACTGGAAAATATATTCCATTTACAATCATTGTGAATTTTTGGATTGATTTCTACTAATGTACTTTGTTCTCTTTACTCTTCCTTTCCTCCTTCTTTTCTATCTTCTTTTGATTTGTTCATTTTTTTTTCCTACTAGTTACCCCTAAAATACTAACATGCATGATTGAAAGTCCAAAAGCAATTAATATCTCTAGCTTCCTCCTGTGGCATATGGACCTTAAATGTTTTATTTTGAGTAAACCTTCTCCATCTTCCATGTTATTATAGCAGTTTGTTTCTGCCTTGTTATTATACCACTCAAAAGTAGGTAGCATTACCATTATCCTTTTAAATGCTCAATTTTTGTTGAAATTTGTTGTGACATTTCCTTGTTCAAAACTTTTTTCCCCTATGAGACAATTTTCCATTTTCTTGAAACATATCTACTAGAGGCTCCTTCAGTGAGAGCGTGTTAGTGGTAAATAATTATTGTTTGTTCTAAACATTCTTTTATTCCACTTTTGACTTTTTATGCTACCTGTGTTTTGAAATAATTCTAGATTTACAGGAAGTTGCAAAGTGCCGTCTGCACCCTCTTCACCCAGCTTCCCCCAAAGAGAACATCGGTAATGTAGTATCCGTGCCAGGGAAGTAGCCTTTGGTGCAGACCGCAGATTTTGTTCCGATTCCTCCACTTCTGTGTGCACTCATTTCTCAGTCTCAATTTTTATCATGTGTATAGCTTTGTGCAAGGACATCAGAGTCAAGATGCTTAGCGTCCCACTACCGCAGGTTCCCCGTGCTACACTTTATAGACACACCCTCCCCTTACTCCCTCCATCTGTAACCCCTGGCAGCCATTAACCTGTTCCCCGTCTGTGTAATTTTGCTTTCTAGCAATGGCTATATGAATGGAATCACACTCTTTGTAGCTTTTCGGGATTGGCTTGTCTTCATTCAGCCTGATTCTCTGGAGAGTCGTCCAGGTTGTTTATCAGTTGTGTGTATCAATAGTACGTTTCTTTCTGTTGCTGAGTAGCGTTCTGTGGCGTTAAGTATGCCAGTCTGCAGAAGCATTCACACACTGAAGAGCACGTGTGGAGTTTCCAGTCTGGGGCTATTGTGGGTGGTTGTAATGTTCCTGTAGGTTTCCACGTGCACATAAATTTTTCTGGGACAAATGCCCCAGAGTGCAATTGCTGGGTCATTGTTCACCCTCAGTTTTTTTTTGAAATATAGTTTAGTGGTTTGTAAGATTTAAATTCTTCGCTGTCTTCTGTTTTTGTCGCCACTTTTCTTTTTCAATATTTTTCTGTTTTAAGTGGATTTTCAAGCCCCCTCTGGTTGCTTTTAAGATCTTCTTTTTGATTTGGTGGTGTCAGGACACAATTTTTCTGTTTAGAATCTTTTAATTGCATGAATCACAGGATTTATATATTTCATCCTTTTTGGAAAATCCTGTCATTAACTCTTCCAATTTTACTTTCCCCATCTCCTCTTCTCTTCTAATTGACAAAAGTTTGGGCTTCCTTATTCAATTTCCCTGGTCTTTTAATCCTTCTTCACATTTTTCATCTCTTTATTCTGGGTTATTTCTTTGATTAGATTTTCCTAGTTTACCAATTTTCTTTCTCTGTATCCAAACCAGGGTTTAATCCTTTAATTATATTTAATTTTATTTTTCATAGCTGATGATCCCTTTAATAGTTTCCGTTGGCTTTTTCATGTTTTTAATTTTGTAAATTCTTCTTAAATAATTTAAATATCCTTTTATTATTTGTTTTTAATAAATCATTTACTTGAATTTCGTAGGCATCGAATTCTCCTACTTGTTGTTTTTGCTTGTAGGGGATTACTCCTTCACTTCTTTGTTTTTTGCGTTGTGAGCTTATGCTTTTAGTTTTGGTGAGGGGCTCTCCCCGTGGGAATATCTTGCTACCTGGATTGAGGACGTATGTATCCTTCCAGAGAGATTTTCTGTTTCTTTAAGCCATGTGGACATTACTCGCCTGGGACTGCTTTTACATTAATTCTTTTGCTTGGGAATTCCCAGACCAATTAAGTAAAATGAATTCAAACCTGAAACCCAGGTGAGGGCAGACTTTTTATTAATTCCAGAACAAAAATTTTTTTTGGTCTACCCGGGCTAAGAGAGACAAACTAAAACAGCGTAAGGTGTGCTGTGATGTGGTCTACCACCCCAAGAAATTGGCACTGATGCAAACTGGAGTTTATTCAGATTTCTCCACCTACAGAGCCCCTTTCAAGTGGAAGGGCTTGCTTCCCCAGCTGCCGGGAGTCCTACCCGCTGACAGCTGAGGACTGGCAATTGTCATCAGCTAAACTCATGCTCCTCGCCTGGGGTCGTCCTGCATCCAATGGGGTACAGAATCTGGGCCCATGAGATCCCAATAAAGACAACTCGGAAGAGCCATTCGGCTTCAGAACTCTCTGTGGAGTTGGCTGAGGCCTTGCTATGACTATGTGGTGGTTCAGCTTTTTTCTCTGCCCAGTCCCGATTTGGTCCCTCCTCCCACTGACCCCAAGAGCACTCCTGAGTAAAGCATCGTGTGTGCTGAGCTGTCTCATAGTCTGATTTCCAGGGAGGGCAACCTGTGACTACACGTTAGGTCTCTCCCACGACCATCCATCCGTTTGGGTCCTGGATTAGCACAGGTGTCTCTGGTCACACTCCCCTCATCACGCAGCCCCAAGAACTCATCTTCTATCCTGGTTTAGCCAATAAGACTCCTGTTGCACCAAGGCCAGTCACCACTCATCTTCCACTTCTGATTTCTTATTCTCCCCTGGGAATTTTCCTTCTTGTCTTATAAGTTCAGCTTTGCATTAAAGGAATGTCTTGTAGGTCGAATTCATAATTTCTAGGTGCTTTGTAGGACCAAGGTGTTTAAAATTTTCATAGTTCACCACGGTGTCAGCACGGAAGACTGGCAGGCAGGTTTCAGGCAGAACTGCTCCATCAAATTGCTGTTGTGTCATTACTGATCATCATTGTTCTTTCTGTGAAAATAGCAATTTGCTGATTCTCTTGTTCCCTGTTTTGTGGATGTTTTAAGTGCTTGCCTCTATCTGTTGCCTTTTTGTGGGTGATTTTTGGATGCATCAGGCCCTCAGGTGGAAAAGCTCTTTCAGCCCCGCACTGCCTTCCCTGGGCCCTAGGGGTGGAGTATGTACCACCGAACCCCAGCTAGACTCAGGGTAGTCAACCTTGCTCAGCTTTTTCAAAGCAGAAGAAACACCATCAATATTTTTCTAAGGCATTAGTACCCAAAGATAGAACACACTTTTAAAACGAATTTTATTGAGGTATAATTGGCACATCATAAAATGCACCCATTTTAAGTGTACTTAATGTGCTTGACAAACTTACACATATGTGTCACCATGACTACGTCGAGATATAGAACAATTTCGTCGCTCTTAAAAAGTTTCCTGTGCTTTTCCTAGTCAACAGCCCCAAAACCCTTGTCCACAGGCACTGATACACTTTCTGCCAGGATAGATTCCGTTTGTTTCTCCTACCCATCCTATAAGTGGTCCTGCCGAATGTATGCTTTTGAGTCAGGCTTCTCTCACTCAGCACAGTGATTTGTGATCTATCTGCGTTGTCTGTGTTTCAGTGGTTCATTCCTCTTTATTACTGAGTAGTTTTTGATTGCATGGATGCACCGTAATTTATGTATCTGTCCACCATTTGGTGGACAGTTTCGTTGTTTCCAATTGGGCTATTATGAATAAGGCTGCGGTAAACATAGAAAGACACATGCCTTTAAATGTCCCTATACGCTCTACTTTTCTCTATTCCAAAAGATTTGAACTTCCAATGCCCTTACCCTGCAAGATATCATAAGGCATTTCTGAGATGAGATAAATTGAGCCCCTGACATCATGGGATACTTATTTCCTCCAGGAATAAATATCTAAGCCATCTTGGAGAAAACAAAAACAAAAACAAAGACGTGGGTTCTTGAGAAGGCATGTAAACATTTTTTGATTACCGTCATTATTTTTAGCTAATTCTGTCATATTTCGACATACTTGAGGATGCATGTATATCTGTGAAATGTTTTTGAAACTGTCTTCTTCCCATTTCCTGTCCTCTTTCCCTTTTAGTCCTTCCAACAAAAACATAATAAAATCTTTCTTATCTTAGCATGTTCCTTCCTTTTTTCTTCATTCTTAACTACACTTCGATGATGGCTGCACAGTCAGGTTCCATACTGGGAGACAGGTGAAGAGGACCAGGTCTGGTGGGAGAACAGAGAACAGGATGGAAGAGGAAAAATAAAGGAGACTGAGAAAAACAGCACAAATTAGAGGACGTGAAAGGCATTCTTACCTATTGAGGGCAGTAGGCGTTGGGAAAATATTATCCAAGGAATAGGCACAAATAAAAAGAAGCAGGAAGCTAACCCCAATGTGTCATTTTACTGTTAAAAAAAAAGGGCTTCATGAAAACCTATCATACAAGCACAGGGACATTCACAAGCTATAATTCAGTTATGGGTTATGATCATTAAGCAGGGACTCCGTGTTTATACTTTCTTGTCCCTCATTTCTCTTCCCCACTCCCCACGTGGCTGGAGGGGTTCTGGCCACCGCTGTCTGTGTAGAACTTGGCACACCATTAAATAAGCCTGGCCAGTTCATCAGGGGTGAAGGTGTGGTTTGATACCCACATACTCACTGGTGGCAAGCTTGATACTTGTCTGGGTGGAGACAAGTGTGCTGGCCTCCCAATCCAAGCTTCTCTTTAAGTTCCTCTCTTTTTTGTTATCTCTGTGCCATTTGACCTTAACATTTCTTTCCCCTTGATTTCAAATCATCTCCTGGCTGCGGTAGGATGAAAAAATGGAACTCAAATTACCCATTTCCTAATTCCTGGAACCAGAAAATGTTACCTTACATGGTATATATGACAAAAAATACCAAGATTTTTGCAGATTTGATTAAGAATCTTGAGATGATCTTGAGAATCTCTTGAGAAATTATCCTAGGTCATCCAGGTGAGCCCTAAAATGCAGCCACAAAAACCCTAATAAGAGAGGCAGAGGGAATCTGACTCAGAGACACAGGGAAGGTGCTGTGAAGGTAGAGCAAAGAGATTCGAGATACTGGCTCTGAGATTGGAGGATGCACCACAAAGCCAGCAGCAACTGGAAGCTGAAGGCGGCAAGAAGTAGCTTCTTAGCGCCTCCAGAGAGAAAGTGACCCTGCTGACACCTTGATTTCAGTCCGGGAATACTGATTTGGGGCTGCTGGCCTTCAGAAGTGCGAGGAAATACGTTTCTGTCTGTTAAGCCACCCAGCCTGTGGTCGTTTGTTACAACAGCCACAGGAAACTAACCCACTCTCGCCGACAGTTCCTCCCTTGCCTTTTTCTCCTCTCTCTCTCTCTTTTGTTGGGACAGTCACATAACATTAAGAGTTTAAGCTCTTGATATCAGCCCACTTCTCTTCAAAATTTCCTTCTAAATGAGGTTTTGTATCTCCTTCTGTGAATCCAGTGACTTCCTCCATCAGCATCACTGGTCCAAGCTTTCCGGCGCGAGGATCTCTCACATTCTAAACCTTCTGCTCCCTGTTCCCATTGAGTTCAAAGGAAGTGAGGTGTCTTAGTACGTTTGTACAGAAAATAATTTCTGTGGTTAAGTTACCTGGGGAATTGCTGGGTTAAACAAAGTGAAAGAATGCTAGCTCTTTATGAGAAGTTTTCTCTTTTAACCAGGATGGGGTATTCTTTGGGAAAGGGCTGCTGGATAGGGATTTAATTATAGATTAAACCCCAGTTCCTGTCCTCAAATCTTCTGGACCCACAGACTTTGCCTCATGAAGGACTCCCCTTCTAACCGTGCTGCCCATGAGCCCTGCTGGCCTGACATTGTCCCTTGCTGGGGACAATCTTCTTTCTTCTTCATGCCAAACTCTGTACTTCAATTAGAATCCAATTTGTAAAGCTCACTGTGGGCAAAGGCATACAACATTTTTGTCTTTCTTTTTTCCCCCTTTGTAGTATACAGAGTACAAATGAATCCAGAGAAGGAATGCAGAAGGTCCAAATTTGAAAGTAATAATGGCAAGTGTAACCTACCTTAGGTCTCCAGAAAAATACTGATAAGTCATTGTTTCTTTAAAACCCCAAAAAACACGCACAGTTTTTAAAAACATTGATTATCCAAGAAATGCTGGGAAAGGTTATGCAAGATAGATTTGAGGGGCAACTGGGAAGTGGAAATCAGGTACCCACAGGAAGGCCACTTACCTCGCCCCAGACTTCCTCAGTTCCGAGGCACTGGCAGGCAGGTCCCCATGAATGGGGGCTTTCCCGGGAGACTCATGAGAATCTTGTCCTGAACATATTTACCCCCCTCAAGCCCAGCTGCCTCGTGACTGAGTCTGTTCTCATTCTCAGCAGTACTTTTGTGTGCTCTGGGCCTGACCACGATGGTTTTGACCCTGAGGTTCCGGCGCCTCTTGACGCTCTGAGATAATTGGACCCTTGAGCTATTTTTAATGTATCAAAAATGAGTGGTTCTCTGCAGCAAGTCTGTGGTGACTAACCATGACGTCACCATTTTTGTTGGGGTGGGCGGGGCGAGGAATCATTTTAAACCAGATACATTCCTGTTAGTTAGTTTGTGATGATTAAAAGCTCCAGTGGCAATTCTGCATGTCGTCAGTGAACACAAATGATGGGGCAAATTAATCGGCAAGCCATAAATGTTGTGTGGTTAGTTGACAAAAGTTTGTGAAAATGTACATCCTACTGGGAAAAGTAATAAAGTTGGCCTTCGGTGGTGAAAAGAAAATTGGGCATTACTGCTATAAAACTTCCCTGGACTGTCTTTCCACAAGTTCTTTCTCCACCTAATGACTCACTTTCTGTTTTACTTACTTTTTCCCCTTTCATAAAGATTATTCTGCCATGATCTTTCCTTCCCCTCTCTCCTTCCTGACCATAACAATACCAGCAGCTGATATACAGCATTGCTTTGTGTCCTTTCTTAAAAATGACGACATAAAGAGAATGGTTCTTAAGATACAAAAGCAACCTAGCTCACACAGGCAGAAAGCAGGAAACAGCATCCCGTGTGTAACACAGCTCACCTCTGCGAATCCGTGATTGTGGTCCCTCACACCCAACCCGAGCCTCCCTTGTTCATATCGCCAAGAACAGGGACCTTTTCCCTTTGGTTTCTTTTGAGTGCCATTCTGAACACATGGTAAAATACTCAAGAATTTCTTGAACTGATTTAATGTTGTCTGTATTATAGAACTTAACATATCATTAAATAATTCTGGGCAGTTAATAAATGCTGAGCATATGGCTTGATCCACACACTCACTCATGAAGGGCTTGACATTTTTCTGGTGGGTTGAAAAGGCAGCAGAAAACAAATGCCTTCGTTCTGGTATGAATTTGGGGATAAGATTATATGGCCATCTTCTTCCTCAACTGCCCTCGAAAGCTGCCAGATGGGACAGTATGAACGAATGAGCAGGCCGGGAAGGTTTGGTCAGTTACCTCTGTAGCCAGATTTGCAAGACGGATGCCGGGGTGAGCTGGCTGCATTGTCGATCTATCTGTAGGTTTGAGGAAAATGAACTGTGGGTTCAGCTGACGACTGTGCTAACTTTAGTGTGCAGCCTGGCAAGATCAGACATTTTATTTATTTTCCATGTCACACAAATAACGTAATATGTTAATGAAAACTGACATGAAAGAAAATCTTTGCCTGTGATTCACCACTGCAGTAAATGGCCATTTTCATCTCTTCGTGTTCTATGTTCTCTTATCTAATGAATACGTTTTTATGTGGTTATAACTGTAATGGAGACACAGTTCCATGTTCTGTTTTGTGTTTAACATTTTATCACAGCCATTTTTCTATGTCATGACTGCAGCCTGGAGCATATGTGGTACCCAGCTTTGTCATTTCCCTGGCGGAGGGTCACATAGAGATGGGTGAAGTCTGTTCTAGGACCAGACAGGGCCTGCCCACTGCCAGCTCTGGCTGGGCGCTTGGTGGGGGCTTATTTTATCATGAAGCTAAGGGTTGGAGGATGAGAACCCTGGAGATTGTGTGCAAGGATCAGCTTTTTCATTTTCTTTACAGAATGCGCCTTGGTGGGACTTGTAGGCATTAAGGCCCATGGGTTTGGTGACGAAGTGAAGAAAAGAGAAGACAGAATTTGCAATGACTCAGTTAATCACCCGGCATGGCCCTCTGGAGCCTGGTACCCTCATCCTAGGGCCGAGAAGAAGGTTTTCTCACTGAATATTCTGTGCAGCTGGGCATGGGAACACACTTTCCGATTCAGGCTAACTCTGGTCAGTAGAAAAGCCAAGAAGTCCTGGTGGATGCTTAGGACTGGTTGGGCTGGTAAGGCTTGAAAATCACTTTAATTTTTGCTTATTTCTCCTAATTCCAATTTATGCTGCATAGGCCCTTTGATTGATTCTAGATTCTTACTCTGCTTTCTTCCCTAAAAGATTGGTGATGTTTTGCCCAAGATCCCACGGATTCAATAAATCTGGCTTGCATGTTAACTTCTGTGTGCCTTTTACGTAGACTTGCGTGGTGTAGAGTGCAGAGAAGGAAAAAGCAGAGCTGGAGAAAGACAAACGAAGCTTACGGATGGATGTAAAATACACAGAAGTAAACAGGTGAGCTTGGCCATTATTTCTCAGGCAGGACACACCAGGAATAAAAAATACACGGCCTCCTGTTCCTCGGAGGGAATGGTGCATGAGATAAATGTTATTAGAGGCCCAGAGGGATGCTTTTCCTTATTTGTTAATGTACCTCATGCTGAAAATGTGCCCAGGGCTGTCAGCGCTGGGCTGCAGAGCTATAAGAAGCCTTTCCTCCTGAATCTTCTGGTGAGTGGAAGGCGCCCTCATTTCCGTCCTCCAGAGCCTGCACCATAGTGAACCTCTGCTTTCCTGTCCTTTCCCTCCATCTCTTTTTATTCCTCTCCTTCCTGGCAGACCTTTGACAACGGACTGCCTTTCCAGGATGAGTATGACAGCCGTGAACACTTCCGTTTTACCCCAGAGCATCTTTCTTGCCCTGAATGAGGAAGCATCAGTCTCTTGCTCTCTTAGTGGAATTTACTTTGTAGGAGACAATGGCTGCAGCCCAGGCCATCAAAGGGGTGCGGAATGAATGCGTGGCTTCCCCGTCTTTCCTCCTGATGGTGCTGGAGCATCAGTACCATGTGTGTCTGTCAGTGACGGGACGCCGTCCCACCCAAACACACTGACAGGACTTGGAGGGTGGCTCCTCGGTCCTGTGGGTCCAGCAGAGAGAGAAGGGGGGTGGGGTGGCGGGAGCAGTGAGAAGTGCCCGACACCTGGAGTTTGTTTGCAGGGCTGACGGGTTGTGGCTCGCCCTTCTCCTCCCTCCGCCTGATAACACTTTATATTTAATACTCTCTAATTGCGCCTGCACCCCTCTCTTCTTTTCATCTCTCAAGGTTTGTGCCCAAATATGGCTTTATTTCAGCCTTCATTTTCTACTTCACTTTAGATGCTCAGTCCTGTGGGTCGGGCAGAAAAGGCAGTTTGCCAAGCCTAGGGTAGGGCTCGTGTCTAGAGGAGTCAAGGAGCATCTCGCTTGTGTGTGTGTGTGTGAGAGAGAGAGAGAGAGAGAGACCCTTTAGTAAGCACTTAGGAGCTTGCTTCTTCCACACAGTGGCAGTGATCCCTCCAGCCAGGTGTGTTGCTATTCTAGCACACTTTGGGTCCAACCAAGGGTCACAATATTGACCTTGGCATTCACTCATTCACTCATCCGTTAATTCAACAAATATTTAGTGATGACAGCTGTTATGCGTGCAATGTGTTTGATTATCAGTTCTTTTGTTTGGGATTTCTCTGTTTCTGCCCAGGACTTGACAGAGTGAAGGGAAAGCCAGCTTTCTCTCACAACATCAGAACACGGGCTCTGTAGAAAGAACGGGGTTCGATCTGAAAGACCTTTCTGTGTGGCGGCTCTCAGCCGTCTCTGCATCCAGCCACACTGCTGCTTGATGTGGATTCAAACTCACATTCTCAGCTCTCCTCTCTCGAGGATAAGCATGAAAGTCAGGGCAAATGTAACTTGTTTATACATCTGTACAGGTATTTTGAATATTGATCTAATAAAAACACTCATAGTAGATACGCTCGTGGTAGGTAATCATTAAGCGATGGTTGGCTGTTCTTGAATCAGCCCATCCCTTCCTTGCAGCCCAGGAAATACACAGTCCTTATATTTCCATGTCCTGAAACAGGATTCTCATAAGAACCTGCTCCAGCCTTCCACAGTATGGCGAACTCGGCTTACTTATGTATAAACACTCATTTTGACCAACTTGGATTTGCATCCTGGATTTGCATCCTGGATCGACCACATTTTTGTGCATGACCCATGGACAAATTATTTGGCACCTCTGAGTCTCAGTTTTTACACCGATCATGGCTCAGTTCCTATTATTGTTTTTAATGCCAGTATCTCTGGTCATTCCTTCCCTTCCTCCTTCATTTCTGGTCACCAGACACTGCTCCACATACTTCATTTGCCATTTGTGGAGTTAGACACCCCCCACTTTCAGCCATGGACTGGCAAAGCCCCAGATGGGGACTCGGTAGATACTTACCCATGCGCAGCGTTGCGTCCCATTTTCCAGGCGTGGATAAACATGAGATTCCTCCCCTGCTCCCCTCCCCACATCTGAGTGGTTTCAGTGGCTGGAAATGGAGCAAGCAAGGGGTCTGTTACAGAATTAACACGAGATTGACTGTGTGGTGGGACTTCTGAGAGAAAATATTGAGTGCTTATTTTTTAATAGAATAGGGAAATTTCTGACTTTATTTTTGCAATTCAAATCCTGTTCCCTTTAAGTATTGGTTTTTAAATTTATTAGACTATTTTGAAAAAAGATTAATTAGTTTAAAATTATTTTCCCAGTAATTAAATAACTTTCCCAAGTGGAAAGTTATTTTCTTTAAAATATGAATGTACTTTTATGGAGAGTGGGGAATATTTAGAAAATTAAAATTCTGTTTCTGCTGGGTGTAGTGCTTTAGGTATTATTTTGATATTTTCATCAATAATCAAGAATGTATGTATTGTCTTTGGGTCTAATTTATAGGAAAAATTCATGACTCTATGTGCTTCTGCAAGTAGCCAATTCTTTGGACCTAATACCTGCGTCTAAATTTGAAAGGAATTCACTGGTTTGAGTATTTTTTTCTGACAGTCCTTTAACTGTAGCTTCTTAATCCATCTTCTTTTTCCTTAAAGGTGTCTTCTAGTTTTAGCGTGCATCCTTCCAATTTATTTTTTGTGCATTCTTCAATTCCTTTTTTGTTATATCCTTATACATAAGTAGTTCCCCAAATCTACCCCATCACCTGATATTATAAATAAAGTTTTATTGGAGCACAGCCCTGCTTGTTTATTTACGAATGGCTTATGGCTGCTTTTTACAACAACAGAGTTGAGTAGTGGAGGCAGAAGCCAGTATGACCTGCAAAGCTGAAAATATTTACTGTGTGGGCCTTTCCAAAGATAGTTTGCCAACTCCTGAAACATAACACAGTCTCCTACAGATGAATATTTAGGTTGTTGCAATATGGGGTCTGAATAAACAATGCTTCCCTGAACATTTGTAAGCTGCTCACTGTGACATGTGTAAGGGTCTCTACATTATATGCTTAGGACTGGATTCAAATGGGTTGGAAAAGTGGGGACATTTTTAACTCTAACTTGCTTTTGATAAACTGTATTCTCATCCTCTTAACTCTTTCAAAGTGTTATGAATATTATATTATGTGCCAATTGCTTTTCTTTTTAAGTACTATAACGAGGCATAAATTCTTGGGTCACACTGTCTTTCCCTGTCAACTTACACGCCTTATTCTGAATGCTTCAGTCAGTAAGTTTGAAACTGTCTAACTTTTATTCTTATTTTTTATTGCTCATGATTACCAGGTTATTTTACATATTTATGTATCTATTTATCTTGGGTACACTAAAGAAAGATTCTTTTCTCTTTTTCTTTTATTTGAAGCCTAGAAATTCCATAGTTTTCATCTGTATCAGTTGTTACTGGTTGATGTTCCTCTTTCAATATGAGAAACAATACAAGGAATGAGATGACAACATTTCCCTCTGTTTTTCTACTGCTTCTTCCAGAAGCCTGAGGGTACCAGCCATCCTGGGTCATGGTATTAGGATGAACAGTGTTCCCCCAAATTCATGTCCTTCCTGGAAACTTAGAATGTGAACTTATTAGGAAATAAGGTCATGGCAGATGTAATGGGTTAAGATGAAGTCCTACTGGAGGAGAGTAGTCCCTTAATCCAATATGACTGGTGTCCTTGTAAGAAGAGAAGAGACACAGAGACAAACAATGTAGAGGAGAAACCATGTGAGGATGGAGGTAGAGACGGGAGTAATGTATCTTCAAGCCAAGGAACTCCAAGGAAGACCAGCAACCACAGAAGTGAGGAGAGAGGTGTGGACCAGATCCTTCCCTAGATCTTTTAGAAAGAACCGATTCTGATGACATCTTCATCTTGAACTTCGAGCCTCCAGAACCACGAGACAGTATATTTCTCTTGTTTATGCCACCCAGTCTGCGGTACTTGGTTAGGACAGCCTTAGCAAACCAACACAGTCACGTTACTGGATTTCCCAGGCTGTGCAGTCATTTCAAGTCCATAATGGTCTGACTTCCCATGGTCCCTCCACACTCCAGTGATAGCCGTCAGGCTCCAACCTTAAGTGTGTGGCCATTTCCCAGAGCTCCCACCTTGGCAGACCCTGAACAACTGCTTTCACAGGCGTCTTTGGAGAAGTCCTTTTGGATCAACAGGAGCAGGCCCCCTCCCCTGGTATCCTCCTTTACTCTGGTGCAGTATTCACCGCACTTGGCAGGTATTTTTAATATGTATATAGAGATATGGATGTTGGCTTGGGTTCTAAGTGATTCTATCTTCATGGCAAACGCAGTATTTCTTTTGGCCCCTTGTCCTCCTGATGCCTTGTTTTTGGCTTATAGAAAGAAAAAGAAAGAGGCAGCAGTATCTTTACTTTGTCATCTTATAACTGCTTCCCCATGACAGATTTTTGAGTGGAGAGTTGCTTTTTGAAAATCTTTCAAGAAGATCCAGAAGATAGCCATCTTAGCCTTATTTGTGAGTCTTTATTCATCTTGCAGTACTTTAATGAGATTTATAGCAAAAGAGTATCAAGGTTGTATTCCCAGAATCTATGTCATCTGACTGGTTGGGAATGAAGACATGATTCAGAAGTGTAGAGGATGATATCCTGAAGTCAGACTCTTGCTGTCGGATGGTCTAAGTCCACAAAAAATGCAAGGGATGCCATAGGCCCTACACATGTGCTGCACAGTGACCAGGTCTGCTTACATCTATAGTTTCTCTGTTTTCTCTCTCTTTTCTAATAACAAAACCATGGCCCAGTCCTCTTAACTGGAAAGCCAGAGGGTCAAAAACTAAATTTCAAAGAAGTTAAATCATCTTTGGCCAGTAGGACAGCAGAACACTTGAACCTGGTCCTTTAGGCAGAGCCTGTGAGTCACCAGAAGTGTGGGAGCAAAGGAAGGATGAGATGAAAACACGGGACAAGGTGTCCATTGATTAGCCTTTAACCCGTTCCCCCTTCTGTGGATGGTGACTGACAGTTATTAATAGAGAAGTCTTTGAAGTTGGCTAATTGAGGTGCTCTGAAATTAATTGACCCATTCTGAAGGCACAGTTTAGGGAGGTAATATCTCAAAGTAGCTATGCTAACAATGCATTATGAGTTACCCAAGGTACAGCTGAGGCATAGCAATTGTTTCCAGTTATTCACTCCAGTTCTTGGAGTCCAGGTAGACCATGGTGAACTTACTCTGTGTTAGCATCTCTCCCCAGAACAGCATGTTCAGGCTTTTTCTTCTGTTATTCCTTGGGTCCTCTTTTTCAGGCTATTTCTGAATTCTGCTGTGTCTTGTTTAAACTGACCTGGCTGAAACTGAACTTGGTCCTTAGAATCAAGGCAGACCTGTGCTTCTGCTCCCTCTAACATCTCATATTCACTTTAAGAGATTTTTGGAAAGATTATTGAAAATGATTTCCAGTGTAGCATTACTCTTCCTTATCTAAGCTGAATTTCTTTCCTTGGCCACCTTTGTGACTTATTTCTGCCTTCCCCACAATTTCTCCTCGCCTTGACAGACTGTGTAATTATTTTTTATCAGCACATTTTGCACTTCCAGGTTGTTAATAAATATATTGAAGAAAATTAGCACTGGAGGATTAACTATAATCAGATTCTTAAGGCAGTAACTATTAACTTTGTCTGAGGCTGAGAAATGACCATTGATTTCTGTTCTTTAGCTTCTGTCTCTTAACCAGTTCCAAAAGCCCGTAATGGGATTTCACATCTTGCTTTATGTATTCACCAAGTTTCCCCAAAAAAGCCATTAAAATCTTTTTGGAAGCCTAAATTTACTTTGTGCACTCATTTTTCCTTTGTCTACATTTTTAAAAAGCCCTTTTAGAAAATTCTCTAAGCTAAACAGTAACTCTCTCCCCTGTACAGAAATAACTGTGTTTTTATTATAGAAAACTTACTCTTGCAGGTGCATAACAGCATCATATTTATTATCCCTACAGTCCTACCCCCTCCTCAATTGCTGCAGAAGTACAGGCAGAGGGAAGGCCTGTCTTGCAATGAGCTTCCAAGGGGGAAGTTTCTGTACTTCTAAGCCCTAAGCTAAGGAAGCAGAAGAGTGGAGTTAATAGACGTCATACTTCCCCCAAAGATATTTAGAGATAAACTCAGCCTAAGGCATTTAGAAACTTGGATTTACTGTGTCTTAAAAAAGGGTTTCCAGAAAAATTATGTGTATACAATTTTAAATTATGCAGCATCAGGTCTGTATTTCTTTAATCTCAGTCACTTTTTGTCGGAAGACATCCCAAAAACAGGTCCCCGGGTTTAGAAAAAGAAGTGTTTAAGCTGGAAGCAATCTTGGCGTGGCTTTATAACAAGTAATATCTCTTTCTAGGCACCCAAGTGAATTTGAATTGACGCCAAAAAGACATTTCCAGTGAGAGATCAACACAGGGACAGATACAAACGTGTGGCCCACTGAGCATGGTCAACTGGAGGGATGGGGAAATCGGTTTAGGTGAAGCAAGGAACCCCTCAGACCTCCTAGCAAGGTGTTCCCTTGAATCCCAGTTCTCCCTAGTTTCTGAAAGAACTGGACAATAGGAACTTTCCACACCTTTTATCTAGGGGCGTACCAAAACCCCCCACCCATTCTGATTCCATTTTCTCCAACCCACCCGACACCATTGCTGATGAAATCAGTTCTCCTCTTATTTGCTAGTGCTCAGTGGTGGCCTTGAATTCTTACCTGGTTTTACTCAGGGCAGTAAAGAGCTGATATGTGCCCCTCTTCTCGGGAGCTACGGGTTTAGGGCTGTCGATGTGTGGCGGCGCAGGACTCTGGTCCCAGCAGATGATTCAGCGGTAACAGCCAAAGCCCCTATGTCTTCACGCCTTCGAGCTATTGCAGCCTCCCTCTAAAATTGCTCTGTGTGTGCTCCTGACCTTCTCTGAGGCAAGAATATGAGAACCACTCATTTTACTTCATTAAGAAGATAAAGCAGGTTTAGGAAGATTGAGGGGTTTAGTCTACAAATCATGGCAGGAATATAGGGAAGAGCAGAACCATGTCTTCTAAACTGAGGTCCAGTCATTTATCACATGGGTCTCCTGGGGTTCCTCACAAGCTCTGCGTTGTGTGGTATGCCAGCTCTAAAGCTGGAATGATCCAAAGTCTATCACAGAGGATTGAAGTTCCAGAGAAATTGCTAGAAGACTGATGAAAATTGCTATGGACTGAATGTTTGTGTCTCCCCCTAATTCATGTTGAAGCTCTAAATCCCCAGTGTGATGGTCTTTGGAAGAGGACCCTGGCGAAGCCATTAAGCCATGGAGGTGGAGCCTTCTCGAATGGGATCAGTGCCCTTATAAGAGTTAGGAGACCAGAGCGCGCGCTCTCTCTCCCTTGCTCTCGCTCTGCCAGGTGAAAATAAAATGAGAACAGAGCTGTCTGCACAGCCAGAAGAGAGGTCTCATGAGACCCCAGATCTGCCCGCACCTTGATCTTGGACTTCCCAGCCTCCCGAACTGTGAGAACTAAATGTTTGTGGTTGAAACCACCCAATCTGTGGTGTTTTTAAAAATAGCAGCCCAGGCTGATTGAGACAGAGACCTTCAGTAAAATCTGTACAAATGTCGTTTCTGGGAAGTAGGTGGTGGGGCCCTGGGATGTGCTTTATTTCTCTTCTTCTGGGTACAACTTCCAGCAAAAAGCTTTTGTGGAGGTCCTCATCTGAGCCTTAACGATGCAGCACTCCCTTACGACCACAGCACGGGCTGTGCATGTCTGTTGTTAATCAACAGGTGTGTCCTTAGGGACCCAGGCATACATGTCAGAGATTAGCAATGTTGTTGCCTTGGCTTCAGGATCCTTAAATAGAAAGGTTGATCGCTCTCTCTCTCTTTCTGCAACTAAATGGACATCAAAACAGTGTACATAGTTAGTAAGTACATTAAATTAATTCAAATTATGATGAATCTCCCTCTGTTATGATAATTTTGTTAAATACTTTTGGGAATTTGCCAAATAGAGATGATTTCTGTCATATAACTGACAATAAATATCTGTTAACTTAATAAAAAGGACACTTATTTTAGATTGCCTAATACGCGTATTTGGAATTTTCTGATCTCCTCTTTTCTGCTTATTCTCTACATCTCCTCATTCCCAAAATACACTGAGTGAGCCAAGGAAAGTGTGGCTTTTTGACTTATGTGGGTAGTAGGAGGGCTACCTGACAGTGAGGACTGTTTTAGGGACAATAAAATTAATATGAAGAACTTCACATTATGTCATCGGCTCAAAAGTTGCAAAGCTTCTGTTATTATTCACATTTTAGATGTGAGGAGGCGTGGTCAGAAACTGCTAAGAAATTACAGATTAGCTGTCACAGAAATGACATTCGTGCCTAGACTGGTCCCATCCCAGAGTCTGAGCTCTTCCCACCTGGCTGCACTCTCTCTGTTTGTCAAATCTCAACATCTCGGGTGTGTGCGTGTGCTTCCGGGAGTGTGTTGATGATGGTGGTGAGAGAGAAGAGGGAAGAGTTCTTCGTGCTGTTCTCTGATTCCCTGGTGTTCCCACGATGTGGTCCAGGACGGAGGGGAGCTGACGGAAGGCACGTCGAGTGCCCGGCATCCTTATCCACCCTACACTCCCCGCCAGTCATGTCTGTTACAGGGCTTCGTCATGAACGATGGGATGAGCAGACATGTAAGTCATGATACATACCCAGTTTAATCCTTCTCCTTGTCTGTCATCTGCTGCTTTAGCTCATGCATTTGCGTACGGCTTTGTACATTTACATTTAGAAAGTTATTGTTTGATGATATCTCTCTCCCTGTGGTTACAGCAAGATCTGTCATGTCATGTCTTTCTGAGCCATTGGTGATTTATTGTGTCTGTACTATTTGGAATTTTCTGAAAATGTTCAGACAACCTTACCAGGGTTGCAATGCTATTTCTGCCTCTTTTTTTCTTCTTATTATTATTTTAAAAAGTTTTTTTGCTGTCACTCTTTTTTTTCTCCAGGGGCAGGTACAGAGTTGGATGTGTGACAGGATGTAGGTGGGGGAGGTACACTTGGCCTCTGTAAAGTTTCAGCTCATGAGGAAGGAGAATTGCTTTAATTAATGTGTCTCCTAGGAAATCTGAGACAGAGTGGGACAATCTCATCACAATCAGATCTGTCCCCTACCTAATTAGTGAAATATTAAAGCAGAATTGCTTAAGTCAACCAATCTTACGTTCATAATCAAATGTGCACCCCGAATTTGCATGTGTTCTGATCCGGCCTTTCTACTCTTAATTTATTCCAGGGTCTGGAGTTGAAAATTGCTTCAGAAAGAATTGTCCTCCTCAAGAAATATGCAAGTAGGCCTAGTGCCACATTAGTTAGCTGAGCAGACTTGTGCTATTTTGGGTGTTTTCTTTTCCCCAGCATCAGTCCAAGATGCTTTCTGTCAAAATTCATTTGTTTGTTTTCTTAGTTTGGTCTTTCAGGAAAAAGCTAGGGCCTCATAAATTCAATAAACAATGTTAACATACTAGTCTGACATAAGAAGATATGAATAATTCTTGCTCTTCAATTTTTTTGCCCTTTGACATCACTTCTTAAATGACTCCCAGTCATAATAGAAATTTGTAGTTTTGAGTAAAGTCTTAGCACTTTCCAAATATCTACCTGTTAAACATTCTTAATTTATAGTCACTCAGTTTGCAAATTAGAGGCACAAATGTTTGGCACCTCCTACCACTCCACCAGCATAAGTGGCCCTCCTCTCCGTTTTTACCAAAGGACCAACCCTGACCCTCACCTCGGTGCCTTCCTAGCTCCTGAATGCTGAAGTCATCTTCCTTTACCTGAAGTCTATGCAGTTCATGGGAATCTATGCCTTTTGTCGCCAAACTGGCATTTTTCTCAGAATTCGCAAGTATTTACAACTTAGGACTTTGGCCCTAGGAGAGATCAGAGTTCACATAAAATATGGTTCACCATTCAATCAGAGAAAGTCAAAATTTCTGTTAAATTTCTACTTCCCTTGGAGTTACTTATTCTCTCTAAATTTATATTTGTTTCACTTATTTTTCTGTCAACTTCTTATTAATTAACCACAGAACCATAAGCTCTTCTCAGTGCATCAGGGAGTCTGTCTGTTCAATTATTTATCTCAGGAATTCCTCCTGCCCCAGTGTGGACTGATGATTTGCTGGGCTGGATGTGCGGCTGTTCTCTTGGACCTTCCTTGGAACTTTATCCAGGAAATTCCCTCTGGTTCCTTCCTTTGTTCATGGAACCCTGTGTCTTCTCTCCTTTGGTTTATTTCTTGGTTTGAAGAAGCACAGCTTCTGGTCACTTTCTTTATGAGTGTCTTTGTACCATCTGAAAATATTAATCTGTACTCACAATCAGGTAATGATTTAGTTGAGTTAGAATTCTAAGGTAGGAATAATTTCCCATGGGACTTTGAAGGAACTTCTTCTGTCTCTTACATGTTTCTTTCTTTCCTCAAGTTACCTGTTCATGTATTATACTGAGCAGCTGCACAGTTTACTGAAAGTCTTGGCTTTATGTGAAATAGGGAGGTGGTGATTAATCTTTGAGACCACTTAGATGAGTGAATTTGCTTTGCAACCAGCACCCAGGCGTTTCCTTTTTGTATCTAATAAAGTCATAATTTTATAAAGGATGGTGGCTTTCAATGCCTGGCTGCCAGACATTCTACCTGCCAGAAGAGGAGTGAAGGGTAAGGAAATCCATTGTGTATTGTGACACTCAGTTCGTCTTCTTATTTTCAGCCTTCATGTCTTATTTCCAGCTTCTGTTCCTAGGATTTGGAATGGTGAGGATCTCCAGGTTTTTGCAAGGAAGCTCTCTCTGCTACTGTAGCCTACTCCTATTTCTTCTTATTTTCCTGGAAATTTACTTTTATTGCTAAAAGTAAATGGAATGCTTTAAAAAAAATCTTACTTTCTCATTATCTTGGTACTAATTCTTATTGATCTTTGATGAAATTGTTCTAGTTTCTAGGCATACAATCACGTAGCTTATAAATAATACCTCTCATTATTGAAGCTTATTCATATCTGGTATTTTGTTTTGTTACATTAGCCAGAATTTCCAAAACAATAATCACTAACAGAGTAGACACATTTTCTTATTCCTGATTTAAATATAACTATTATTAGTGTTTTACTTATAAATCTGATGCTGGCCTCAAATAAGTATTGTTTATCTAGCTAATATCTAGATTGTATTCATAATGATTTCTTGTGATAACATTTTCCTGGGGGAAAAATCATTATTGATTAAGTTATAGAGTTGGGAGGAAAAAAGGCAGCTCCAATTGACTTCTAGAAACTGACATTGACTCAAACGGAAGGTGTGGAAAAAAGAAGAAAAGGAGACTCTTATACTGAAGGACCACTTGGTATGTATCAATGGGAAGATATGCATCTGGTAGAGATATGCTGACTTGTTGATTCATCTGTGGAATTCAAATTTTCACTGATCTCCTGGGGCTGACAAGCAGAACTTGAAAATTAGGGCACCATGTTTTGATCAGCTACAGAATAAATAAGGAACTGAAATCAGTTGTTTGAAAGAAATATGACTACAGGGCTTGCGTTTGATCAGCAATCTTCACATTCTTAGGTGAATGCAAGTTATCTGCATAAAATTCCTTGTTAGTTCCTTGTGAATTTTGTCTTAAAGAGTGACAGTATTTTTAAAAACTAATTATCAAGCCTTGGTTCGTTAGCAGTTTAACCTCTGATTAGCCAGATACATAGGTTGTTCCAAGGCGTTACTAGGGTTTCCTTCCTGGAGACCTGAAACTTTTCAAAGACAGAGATGCTAGCAGGTCAGACACAGCCCTCTGCTCAGTACCACTTACATTTTGGTATTTCCAGGCAGAGATACTGGATACCTTGTGTGAATAATCAAATATACTTTTTCCTCCCTTTCTTGAGACTTTCTTATATTTTTCCTTCATTTTGTGCGATGAAACTTCTTTCTTTTTTCCATCATCATAGGCACGCAACACACTCTGACTGCCTCTGTGGCCTAAGTCATGCTCTTATTGGAACCAACCTAGAAAGGGGAAGCTAGTTGTGATGCTAAAATAAAAAAAAATATATAAAGATATCATAGAAAAAGCTTAGTTTTCTGGGCTTTGGTGAAATCATTTTTATTTGGTTTGACCAAACAGCCAAATTTACAATGTTCTGGAACAGCCTAGATTTGAGTGTTTTCAGCCTGGGGGAAGAGGGAAGAAAACAAGACAAAACAAACCTTTTTTCTGAGTTGAGTTCCAAATGGAGCTCAAGACCTCTAGGGGGAGGTGGACTAGGCTAGGAACATACCATCTTCTGGGTCCTCGCTCTTCCAGAGCAATACAGCTCTCCTCGCACCACTGTTTGCCGCATTCTTTCCCTGTACGCTTTACTGTGAGCATCTAATTACTGGGAATTTCCGTGTGAATCATCACACCTGCATTCCAGTGCTGCTTACTTCTTTGGATTGTTTCCCAGCTTATCACGTGGCGGGAGGGGAAGATGCGTGTGACGTTTCCTGGGAGTGGTCGGAGCGCCAGGCTGTGACCACAGTTTCTCCTTGGAGAAGCAGCAGGTGAAAAGAGCACTTGAAACTCATCACTCCCTATCCAGCCCCTCCCTCCTCCCGGCTCTACACAGAGACATAAAAATCAAACACCAACTCTGCATGCCACTGGATTCCACCCCCAACCCCCACCCCCATCACTTTCCTCTGAGGGACAAAATGCTGAGGCAGTTGAGATCTTGAAATAAGTGATTTATAACTAAAATGGCCCTCTGCAGTGAAAGGTCTCTGAGAGACGGCAGGATTTATTTGCTGAGTTACTATGCAAATTTCACAATTAAATCTTAACTCAGCTCCTGCGGGAATATCAAGGATTACTGAAGGAAAGGGGCTTTGACACGATTACTAAAAAGGAAAGGGAGCAAAGAAATGGCAGAATCCCCTACAGTTCCTCAGCTCGGCTCCTGCATGTCAGTCTCTCCGTGGGAATCTGCGGAGAGAATCAGGTAGAACCGGGAACGGGGATGATGCAATCAGGAGAAAGGCACAGAAAACTGCTTTATTTGTAAAACTGAATTAATGAATGTTAACGTTGCTGTCCAGAGGGAAATACATTTGGAGGCACACACGGCCACTCATCTCTTCCTTTATTCCTTCCCCATGTGCTGCAGTCCCCCTTCCTCCTGTCCACACATCACCCAGACTCTGGTGGGGGAGAGCTGACCCTCCCTCCGCCTCCCCCTCCCGGGCTGCAGCCCCTCCTGCCTACCCCTGCTTTCCCAGCTAAGGTAGTGTTTAGCAAGAGACTTCTGTTTTGACAGGCAGTCTCTTGGGTCTCTTCACTGAAAAGGCCAAAGCTCCCAGTGCAGCTAAAATCTTTGCCTTTAAGCAGCTCACCTCCCTGAACTGCATGCAAATAGGAGCGTTCTCAGAGCTCCCCGCTCCCCCAGGCTCCTCCGGATCATCTCAGCCCTGGAAGAGCAGCACACGGAGGAAAGCTTTTGAAGGGCACACAGCCCTCAGACGCTGGCCCACTGGGACCACCAGGCTGTCCTCAGGGCCCTGCTCCCGTGGGATTCCCAGGCCTCCATCTTCTGCTTCTTGTAGGGAAAGGCTCTTCCTCCTGTTCTCGGCGTTCAGCTACACGTGAAGGCAGCTGGCTCGTCCCTGCTGGACCCTAACGACTAGCGCCATGACAACACCCTAGCTCTGTAGCTCAGTTTCGTCTCTAAGAAGGAAGTGTACCTCTTTTTCCAGGAAAAGTGCCTGCAGCTGCCAGCACCCCTCGCCCCCCACCCCTATGCAGGCTGCCCACTGAACCACGAATGCGCAGACTGATTTAGGGTAAGGCGTCTGTATCTCAGAAAATTAGGAAAGTTACCCAAGTTACCGTTTTTTATTTAGTTCCTTTCTTCGTGTCCCTTTCCTGGTAGAAATCCACTCCTGCGAGATCACTTGGAAGTAGCCAAAGGACTTGGAGGCTTTTCTGTGCTGCTGCCTGGGTCAGTGGTTGTGCCTGGGAGAGCTGGCAGTCGACAGGAAAGACCGTGAAAGCAGCAAAGGCAATGGAAAAGTTTCCCTTTAATTACCCTGCAGGCCGAGACAAAGGAGAATAATCAATTCCTGGCTTTCTTCTTAGGGCCTGGAGTCTTCCTGATTTGATTGCGTTTGGTTGCATGTGCCTCTCAGAATTTTATCTATTGTGCCTCTCCTGAGTTTATTCCTATGGGGAAAATCTGTATAATTTTCCTTGGGTTGGAGTGAAGTTTGTAAATCTTGATGAGGTTTATCAAGATGGATATTGATATTATTTTGGTATTGATCTTATATTGAGGGTCATTATGTCCACTAAGATATTGTTTATGATAAGAGCCACAGATTACCACGATAAACTTTCCTCATCCTAGGGAACACAAAGAGCTTTCTCTTTCAACAGGTAATGAGTTTTTTTCCAGCTGTGATAGCCTGGGCGTGGGAAACATTCGTAATCATACTTGAACACCTTGTAAGGCGGAGCCCTCATTCTGTGGCATTGCTGTACAGAAGTCGCACGTTGCAGACGTGTCGGACTCAGCACATTGTATAGATGCCTTTTTGTTGCCATGTCTACTGAGCGAGTTATTTTTCCCAAACGCCTCCATAAATATCTTATTTGATGATTACCATAGCCTTTGAGGCAGGTGGGACAGGCAGGGTGATATGTGGATTATTTGGAACTTGTATGTGGTGAAGTGCATTTTTCATTATAACATAGCCTCTTTCCTTCACTACTAAAGGGCTATGAGACAAGGGAGATTGTCCCAGCCCTTCCTGTGGAATGAATGCAGATAGTGAGCAATTCAGCACAAATAACAGGGATCATAGGCACCCATCACAGAAAGGACCTCGGGTAATTTCCATTCGCGGGTGCCCTTGCCACATCACCCATTACTGGAGGGTCAGACCCTCCCCCCCCACCCCACAGACACTTCTTATGACAGGGACTCTCTAGTCACGAGAAACACCCTGGATTGTTGAAATACAACTTCTTAGATTGAGCCTCCTTTGCAACTTTTGCCCATTGGTCCTTATTGTTCCTCTGTTCACTTCTCATGAGGAGACTAATCCCTTATTTAATTTATTCAACAAATATTTACTAAGCACCCACCCTATGCTGGGCATTATTATACAAGCTGGGGATAGAGAAGTGAATAAAACAGACAAAAATCCCTGTGCTCGGGGGACTTCCATTCCAGTGGAAGAAGATGGTAAACAGAACAAGAAGTGTATGTAGGAAGATGGATATGATAGATGATGCTACTGAGCAAAATAAGACAGGGAAGGTGAGTGGCCGTATTAGGGGAGGGGGTTCAGATTAAATAACGTGCTGAGAAGGTGACATTTGAGCAAAGACCTGAAATAGGTGAGCGGGTGAGCCGGCCACCCACGTATGTGGGTGAATTTCAGGCAGGGTGCTCAGTGAGCACAACCTGGAGGAGAAGTGTACCTGGCATGTGGAGGGATGGCTAGTGTCCCGCCCGTACAGCTGGGGCAGCGTGAGCTAGCAGAAGAGTGGCAGGAGAGGATTCTGGGGGGCAATCCCAGCCGGAGGGGCGGGTGGGCAGAGCAGGTTCTGTGTGCCTCTGGTTCCTACTCAGAGTGAGACGGGAAGCCACCGGAAGGTTGTGGAGAAATGGCATGATTGGACTTCTTCTTGAGAGGAGCCCTTGGCTCTTGGGTTTTGAGGAGACTTGGGCGAGGGATGTGGGTCAGGCAAAAGTGGAGAAAGGAGACAAACTGAGGCTACCCGAGTAATCCAGTGACTTGGAAGCAGTGAGGATGCTGACACGGGACGCCTTCTGAAGGCAAAGCCATCAGGGTGCGGGGTCAGGTGAGGAGAAGATGCGAGGGTAACTCTTGGGCTTTTAGGCCCAGCCAACAAAAGGATGGAGCCATCTCTTAATTCAGACGAGAGGGACTGTGGGTGAAGCAGAATATGGAGAAATAATGAGGACTTTAGTCTGGGTAGGTGAGGTTTGACATCCCTAACCCATGATATTTCAAGTATTTCAAGACAATTGTCATGCCCAGATATTAATCAAACACAACCAGTTCTGCTGTGATGGACTACGTGTCCCTAAAAAAAATCATCATGCCATGCAAAATGGCACAGTAAAAACTGAGGGTTTATGGGGGAAAAAATAAGGAGGAGGCATAAATTCAAAAATTTTTTCAGAGACAATTAAAAAACACAGCACAGTTTCACATGAGTTAAATGCTCATGTGCTGTAACAAATATGGCCCTTTGCGCTGAAAACAACTGGACGTTTGCCTATGGAAGTGGGCTTTAGGAGGGTTGTGGCATGTGAGGTACTGTGAAGCGGTCAAAGGCTGAGCATCTGAAACGGCTGGAAAGTGGTCCTTCCAGACTGGAGCCGGGTGCGGCTCGTCCTTCTTGGTTCAGCCTTGGCATTACACATCACAGTTCAGTGATCGTCCCCTGCCTTAAATCCTGGGCGTGTTTTTCCGCCTTTGAGAGGAAGGCCCTTCACCACATACACTTACCGCAGGTGCCCATTTCATCAAAACTGGAAATTTGATGCGGTGTAGATCCTTCTCCTTTAATGAACTTTGGTGTAACTCAGAAGCTCTGTTACGGATCTGAAATTACAGCACTGTTTGAAATCCCTAAACCAGCCACTACTAACCTCAGAAAGAGCCACTTCTGCAGGATTTAGTGATTTCCACTGAAAGTCTTTGAAAACAGATAGTGTTGTTTTTTGTTTTTTTTTTTCCTTTAAATTTTCCTGTATGCACTGCTTGGCATTTTGGACCAGGCCACATAGACAGGTTGGGAGGTTTCATTAGTGCGTGCATGTGTTTTGTTTTTGTCCATTTTTGTTTTGTGTTAATAGAGAATTTCAAAAATATAAAAGAATAACAAAACATAGCCTTGTGGAATAACACACCGGATGAACCAGTAGGTAAGGTGTTCGAGGTGTGGGCGTGTGTATTCCCGTGCAGCTCAGTTTCTCAGGGATAAAACTGAGCATCAGCAAATATAAAATTCATATTATGCTCAAATGATTCCCTAGTATATCTGTTTATCAGGCGCACTGGGACAGATGCACAATTTCAGCACAAGTGTTACAGAAGAACTAATACGAACGTAGGAAAAGTTAAAAATACTAGAAGTGTAAAAAAAATTGTGTAGAAAGCAGATTTGAGTGCTTTTAATCTCTGGTGTAACCTTGATGTAGACAAGGGGCCTTCGTGGTCAGGAGCCAAATGGTAGTTTGGTTTATGGGAAGATTATCATGAAATCCACGCCAGACCTCACATGGCGGAAGGGTTTCGATAACCCCGAATCCCTAACCTGCTCTGGGACTGAGTCCTGGGCAGCTTGGAAACCTCCCTCCCGGTGGGCTTTCCCGTGGCCTTCCGGCCCCAGCAGGGCTGAGGGTGAGGATCGCTTAGTAATTGCTTGCCCTGCGCAGAACTTTAACTTGACCCCAACCGGGCACATTAGCTGGAGCCCAGGGGCCCAGCACCTAAATGAAATGTAGCTCAACTCACAGGGAACCAGAGTCTCGGCAAATAAGAGCCACGTATAAAAATGAAAACTTGGTCCCATATGGCTTTAAACCCATGACGGTTACTGCGGATACGATACCGCAGGGGAAAATGACTTAGATTTTTGTTGGGTAGATGGATGTGGGGGGGTCTCTCTGTGCAATTTTCTTTAACATAGTGGGGCCTTTGTCACTGTAATGAAAACTGCCTTCAGCTGGAAGGAAAAAAAGGAAAGGAAGAGTGAGAAACAATAGCAGCCTAGAAGCAGAATTTTCCAAATAAATTAAGCACTTTGGAGACACGGGGTTTATATTAGGAACACTGATACAACCTTATCCTCAAAGGTGTGAAGATCTAGGCTCTTAAAATTAATGTAAATAGCAGTGTCACTGCCGCAGGCATCAGTGGAGAGCTTTGTGTGTCTGAAAAGATGTGGATGAAAAGAGAGACAACAAAAGAAAGGGTCACGTTCAATAAAGAGTGTTGGCAAAATCTTGGAGAAATCTGTGCGGTTCAATTATAACACCTTTCACTCTTGTTTTTTCATAGGTATTATATAAAATGAAGCAAAAAGAAAATAACAAATGGATGGTTTTGCACGTGCTTCATTTACAGGTACAGATTCGGACTTTTCAGTGCATTTTCTATTCTGTGTGTGCAGATTTCTGTGGTCGGGAGGTCTGAGACCTATTCTTAGTCAGTCCTCGATGTGACCTTCCTGGCGCCTCCTTCCTATAAATACAAGAACCGCTCACCTCTCAGGTTTATTGGTCAGATTAGATGAGTTGATGCATAGGAAAATATTTTTCAAGTAGTAATATGCTGATCGAAGATTTAGGATTATTAATGTGGGAATATGGAAGGAGGAAAGATGGTCCAGACAAGAGGACGATGGCTCAGTTCATCCAGCTCCCACAGGGAATGTGTGTTTTGCTGGTGGGGAAACTGGGGCGGCTGGGTACGTGAAAGACAAAGACAGTGTGCATGTGTTCCAGTGCCTGTAAATGCAGGAAGGACAGCCCTTTATTAGGCAGGAGATATGCTGAGTTTCAGGTTTCCATCACCAGGAGACTTGGAAAAGTTGAAACTCAGCCTAACTAGGGCTGCCAATGGCCTCTAATGAAAATTTCCATTTGGAGAGACTAGATGTTGACTTGGCATGACACCAAACAAGCAGCCTGCTGCAAAATTTTACACCAATTGTATTTCTCCTAATTAAACCCTGTCTGACCTCAGCATTAAGAAACAATTTGTTTCAGGATATAACCAGCACACATAAGCAATTACATTCTGTTTGCCCCATTAGCATTATTTGGCTCCTCTGCTATCCAGGGCTGCTGCTGTAGCAAATGCTGCCCCAAGCCAGAGCTATAAAAAGCCTGGAGTGTTCGGAGGCTTTTTCCCCCAGACTAAGAACTAAGAATATCATCGTATTTTAGCCAAGCCAAAGATTCTGGGAACAGTGTGCTTCTGTGTTTATTATAAGGGTGTGTCTATATATATGTATGAATATTTTTATGAGTTAAAAAAGACTCTACTTATAAAAAACCTGAGGAAGCTATAATAATCTAAGTTTATAATAATCTGAAGCTTATCTGGTATGCTATTTTTCATTTTCCCTCTCAGCTATGACCCTTGCACTTTTACTTTTTTGTAGCTATCAGACTTGGAGAATTTTGGATTTTTAACTGAAGGGGGAAAAAATGGGTCCTGCAAAGATTTTGCGGGCCCTGAGAGCAAATGTTCTTCTATTAAAAAAAAAAAAAAGCATCCTATCAGTAGAACAGAGAGTGACATAAAGACCTTCAAATTTGAAAATGCCTGTAAAGTTCATTTCAGTGGCAGGAGCTCTGGGCCAAGGAGGGGGTTTGGTCCTCTCGGCCCTGCCACTTCCACCTGCTGGATCTCAAGCACATCACCTACTTCTCCGAGTCTTCATTTCTTCTTCTGTAAGATGGGACAGGTGATACCTAAGATACATTTTTCTGTAAGGTAATCACGGAGATGAGTTGAATCGTAGCTTGTGTTTCTCTTTGCTCGTTGAACGCTGCAGAGCACTGAAGAGATATTAGAATTTTTTTAATTCTAATTTTATTCTCTTTTTGTTGTGGGCTGCTACTCTTCTGCCATCCTTGGTTTGGGAGCTGTGGTGGGAAAGATGGAAAGGAGGGTGCGATGAATTCCAGGTCGGCAGGGGGAAGATGGAAATGAGGAAAGCATGTATTTTGCTGGAGGAAGCAGTAAGGTGGGGGTTTGCCCTCTGTTTTTGCCTAATTTTAACCTCCAGTGCCTTGAAAAGGAATTTATCATTGGTTTCTCAACTCCAATTTTTCAACCTGTAAAATGGGAGCAAACCCTTCCCTTCCCCATTTTGTTTCAAGAAGGTATGGTGGGTATAGGCAAGTCTTGCCTGTTAAGAACTTTGACAGTCCCCAGTGGCAGGTGTCAGTGAATGGAATATGCTTTGATTCTCTGAATCGCAGTGAGGTGTGCAGAGAGGCTCTGTGACACCCAGTCTTCAGAGCAGCGCTTCTCTCTGAACCAAGAGCACCTTCTGTTGACAACTATGTCTCATGAGCCTTAAAAATAAAGGTGCATTTCAGCATTGAAGCAACCTCTTAAAGAAAACGGAGAAAAAAAGGATAAGTACTTACTGACCTTAATAAATCAAAAGGATAAGTCCCCACCTTTTTCTGCTGTCACTACACGTTGTTACCCAGATGCATCATCATGGTGGCCTACAAGTGTGACAGATCAATTCCTAATCTGAGACCTAGGGTCTGGAGTGGAGCAGGCACTGTGCATTGAAATAGAAAACTGCCGTGCGAGTCCCATCTCTGTCCTTTCCCAGCCATGTGGCTTGGGCAAGTCCCTTAACTTCCCCCAGGACCACGTTTAATTTTCCAGATATCTTTTGCATTTTGCTTTTCTCCTACACATTTCTCACAAGTCAAAGGCACTGACTTACCTATTTGTAGTAAAGGATTGGTGGTTTCATGACTTAGGAATCCTCGCAAGCACTTAGGAAAGTTCCGATTCCCGGATTCCCCGAGAGGCGTTTACAGCTGGTGCGGGACCCAGGAATCTGCATTTTAAGGAGGAACCCTGATGACTTTGATGCAGTGGGGCTGAGACTGAAATACAGTGGACGAGCATACCTGGCCCCGGGAGCAGGGCCAGGTGCGGAGGAAGCACTCAGTGCTGCTTATGGAATTGATGCAGGAGTGGTGGCCTCGCCCGCCCGTATCAGGGAAGACTGCTCGCCCTGTGGGGCGGGTGGAGCTGGCTGGCTGGGGCAGCTGGCTGGGTGAAGCAGGGTCAGTCTCCTGGTAGGAGGAGAGGGGAAGTGAGAACTATTAAGAACCAGAGTAGGACGCCCTGTACTTCACAATCCCATGACAGCAAGACCCTGCTGACGGGCTCTGGGCTGAACCACAGCTTCTCACTTTTTCGATAAGCGTTTCCTGCTCTGTGTTCCTTCACTGGCGCTTGATGTTTTTTCTCAGTTCACAACTCTTGACACTGATGTCGGCTCCACCCTGCTCTAGGCGTCTCCAACCATAACTGCTTTTTCTCTGCCCCTTTGCCTGGGCAGTTGCCTCAGCCTGCTGCCTTCTCAAACATTTCATTGATACTGATCTGGTTTCACCACCAGGCTACCTAATGGCCAATTCATGTACCTAATACCTCATTCACCAGTTCTCCGAACAGGGTTGCTGGTGAAATACAGATCACCCAATTAAATTTAAATTCTGGATAAAACACACTGATCTTTTAATATAAGTATGTGCCAAACATTGCCCAGGACATATTTATGGTAAATCATTATTTTTGGTTTATCAGAAATTCAAATTTACCTGAGCATCCTGTGTTTTTCTTTGCTGAATCCGGTAACTCTGTCTCTGACTGATCTTGCTTTGCACCTTGTGAATCTCTGATTCTTGATTGTCACAGTTACCCGAGCCTTCTGATGATCCATTCTGAGTTGTCTTTTCAGAGCTGCATCTACTAAAAGTTTCCATCTTTCTGTGTTTCTAGCCTTTCAGTTTACATCTTTCTGGTTCTTGTTGCCCATTTTGGTTTCAATCTGCCCTTTCTCTCTCATCAGCAGTGCCTGGATTGGGGGCTGCTCTAGAACCTGGTCTCCAGTGTTAACAGTCTCCACCACACACCAGGGAGCCCTAATGTGCTCTCGCTATGACTCCCACCTGGCCCCCGCCGCTGGAAACAGGAGGAGGAGGTTAGGAGCAGCAGTCAGGTTGGACGAGGCGACCGAGATGCAGCAGCCTAGCACTGAATACTACTTTGGATTGGCCGAGGCTGCCCCTGCCTGGCGGTGGTTGTAAGTGGAAACAGGGATGCCCAGCCTTCAGTTCAATGTCTTCTGCCTTAGAAATCAGGAAAGAAGAACCTGGGTGTCAATGGAAGATCTTCTTCAAGGTCTTGATGATGGCTTTTCCTCTTCTTACTCCCCTGGCCCTTCCTGGCTATCATAGTTCCTTCATCTTATCACACTCTAGTTGCCATTTCATCTTTTTTATTCACCTTTAATGTGCCACATGCCTGTGATCCACACAAGACATGCTAATTCTCTAAATACCTTCTCACTGTCAGAGACTATTCTGTTTTTACTTAATAATAGTCAATATGTATTTGATATCCTTCTAAGTGCAACCACCATGCCCAGCATCCTATTCTGTACATATCTCATTCCAGTTTCATATCAGTATCATCCCCATGATACAGACAACAGAAAAGCAGATGTGTAAATGTTAAAATAACTTGTGCTAATTTGCATTATTGGCGAAGCTAAAATATGAATCCAGCTCTGATATCACAGCCTTGCTTTTCACATTATGCTGAACTTCCCGCCATGTGACTTACACTAAGTTCTAAGGGCAGTAAGAATTATCTACTATTTGAGCTGTTTGGGAGACTCCTTTGAGTTTGGGATTATAAAAGAATCAACTGCAATATGGGTTTGGGAATCCAGCCTAGAGAGATTCATAGTCTTCTATGAGGTCCCCTGTGCCTCGATTTCTACCACAAACCTTTCCCTGCTACACTCGTTCACCCCAAGGCCTTGACCCTTCCCAGAGACCCTCCCTGTGACAGTGTCCAATATTGTCCCTGTCATTGGTGGATATTTTCTATCATGTGTAACTGAAATAGATCTCCACCTTCCCCTCCAAAAAAGATTTATTTTTTCTCCAGCTACAGGACTTAAAAGACTCTTGAGAATCAGATCTGAATTCGGAGTTGATTGTGACAGTTCACTCAAGTCTGGAGGGTTCCTGAAGCCTTAGGATTCTGTTGTAATTCTCTGAAAGTTCAAAGGAAAATACTTTTCTCTCTTTCATAAGCTCTACTTCTGGAAGAAATTGAGCCCAGATCTACCCGGACAGAGAGCATGATGGCAGGGGTGGGCTAGAGTTCCACTTACCAAATTATGCCCCAACCCAAATCGACCTACATTGGCCCCCTCTGCTCGAGGATCATCCTACTTCCAAGAAGCAGCGTGATTTGTTGACTTTGCTTGAATCAAAGAAGAGTGAGGAACACCTAAAGCCACAAGGGTATTTTATTTTTACTATTGAAAATGCCTCAGTGAAAACGACTGCTATCGTCTTAAAATTGTGCATGGTTTCCGTAGAATCCCTTTCTCTCTGAATCCCTCACTCCCTAAAAGCTGAAGGACTTATGTTCTTGTGGGGCTGAGAGGAGTGGATCTTATAAATTCCCCTTTGGGCTTGGCCTCTCTGGTTAGCTTCAGATTGAGATGTTGAAGTCCAACACGAAAGGCATGTGTGATTTGTGAAACGCAAGATACAGAAAGCGTTTAGGAAGCAATAGTGTCTGCCTACTAAACACACACACACACACACACACACACACACACACACACACACACACACATTCTCAGGAGCCAGTGTTCTGGGTCACCGTGAGCAAGTCATCCTGAGGTCCAGGCTACACGTTCAAAGCCAAGTTTCTAGTGGCTCCTCGGGCATTTGAGCCCATGATCTACATATCACTGGAATGTGCCAGGATGTCCAAGTCCTTGTGATGAGGTCCTCCTGCGAGACAGCAGAAGGGGAAACTGGCCTTTGAGTGATGCAGGAAAATATGCATCACTTCGCAGGAGATGGTGCCCTCACCAAGACGTTGTTGCTTATTTTCTAGTTCATTGTGGACAAAGTTTTTGGGTGTTGAATAACTAGGCAAGGGTTCATTTGAAAAAGGCCACGATTCAATTAGGTAATTGGAAAAAAGAAAGAATACTTTCCCTCTCCAGTTAGGATCTGGGAAGAAGGAAGAGCTCTGTGCAGAAGTGACTGCATGGAACCTGACATGTGTAATTTAAGGATACAGAAACCCGTATTGGTTAAGAGCCCTGGCTGCCTGGATTTGAATTATGATTCTGCCATTTGTTGTACATATATATAGACTCTCGCCACTCTAAAGGCCTTTGTGGCCTATAAAATAAGGATATTTGTATTATCCAAATAGTAGTTGGTGGCAGGATTAGGTGAAATAATTATGTAAAGTGTTTGGCCAAGGGCCTGGGACATAAAAAGTGATGGAAATGATGGAGATGGTATTAGTTTTCTATTGCTGAGTAACACCTGACCACAAAGGTAACAGCTTAGAGAAACCAACTTTTGCTACTCACAGTTCTGTAGATTATCAGTCTGGCTGGGCTCAGATGGGTTCTCGGCTTAGGGTTTCCTCAGGCTGAAATCAAAGTATTGGCTAGGCTAGGTTCTTTTCTGGATTCTCCAGGAAAGAATCTGCTTTCAAGGGCATTCAGGTTGTTGGCCAAATTTGGTTCCCTGTGGTTGAAGAGTGGAGGTCCTCTGTTTCCTTTCCTGTTGCCAAGTGGAGGCCTCTCTGAGCTCAAGGCCATTTACATTCCTTCTCACTGTCACGGCAGCCACGGTGTGTCACATCTCCATGTGCTCTGAATCTTTCTGACTTCCTCTCCTACTACGAGCCAGAGAAAACTCTGCTTTTAAATGGCTCGCCTGATTGGGTCATGCCCATACAGGTGATCTCTGTATTTTAAGGTCACTTGACAGAAGGCTTTAACTATCTGCAAAATCTCTTCCCAGCAGTACCTCGATCCACACTTGATTGGGAAACCAGAGGACAGGAATCCTGGGGAGGGCATCTTTAGACTAGCACCTGCTCTGGTGATGCTGAGGGTGATGTCAGTTGATGGCTCAAATTTGACTACCTTGGCTTATACAAGAGAGGGCTGAGGCTCAGTTTGGAGGCAGACGGTAGAAACTACCTAACTGTTCCTCATCAGGAAGCAGAATTCATCTCTTTGCACCTGAGAGGAGTTGTAAAATGAGAACTGAATGAGAGGAGAGAGAGGCACGAAGCCGCAGGGCCGGGGAGCTGAGGAACTTGATGAGTTAGGGTTTTCATATGATACTTGGTTTTAGGTTTTTTTCCAGTCATTTGTCTTCTCAGACCTCCCCAGAGTGCTGCATGTGTGTAGCTTCCTGGGAAATTTTGGGAAAACTGAATTCCAGGGCTGTGATGTTCTGTGCACTACGCTGACTTACTGGGAGAAGGAGCTCAGAGCAAGAGGTGGCCCCAGGAATCTTCAAATGGGCATTGTTTTCTCCACAAATGTACAGTGAAGGTTTCTTGCGATTTCCTCTGATCTTCGAAGGCACAGCAGTCACAACATAGTATTCCAGTTGCACATAAAACATAGAGCTGGGCAGGACGGCTGGAGGTCACCAGGAGAAGAGCCCGGTATTCTGGGATGAGACAGTGCAGGTATTTCTTTCTCTCCTTAACACATTTGTCCATCCGCTCAGTCATTCATTCAACAAACATCTCTGCAGTACCCAATACACAGTACAAGGCATTGTTTTAGGTATTAAGGATTTAGCGATGAACAAAACCAAGTTGCTGGCCTCCTGGAGCTTATTCTCTGTTGGAGGAGATGGGATATAGACAAATAAATACAAAATAGTATAATTTTAGTTTTCACAAGTGCTAGGAAAAAACAAAGCAAAGTAAGGGACTGGGTGCTGATGGTGCACAGTCTTTTAAAAGAGGTGGTCGGAGAAGGTCACTCTGAAGTGACAACAGAACAAATCTTGAAAAACATCAGTAGTGATGGAGAAGTTGGCTGTGAAAGCTTAACTGAGTGGTTCCAGTGACCCCAGGAGAAGGAAGCACAGGAGAGGAATCCCAGAAATTCTGTGACTTGTATTAATTCCTTTCTTGCTAGGCCTGCTCCGAAGTCACTTAGGTAAATGCTTCAAGAACTATTAATTATTATTTTTGGGGTTTTTTGCTTTGTTTTTTCAGTTTCTCATTTTTTTTTACATTTTTCTATTCATAGAAAAAATTCTTTTTTTTTAAATTGAAGTATAATCAGTTACAATGTGTCAATTTCTGGTGTACAGCATAATGTCCCAATCATGCATATATATAATATATATGTATTCATTTTCATTAGACATTTTTACAAGATATTGGAGAACTATTAATTATTAATAGAAGTGTGTTCCTGACGTTGTATGGAGAAACCAGAACTGTCAGGATAGCCCGGTGTCCTCAGCCTTGCCTGGGAGGGCGAAGCGGCTGTGTCTGAGGCATGCTGGGAGTGAAATTCTGAAAGCTTCCCCCCCAAAATCGTTTGGGCTCTGAGTTTAGACTCCCTTCACTAATATCGTAAAAGGGGGATTGCTCATATCAGTTAAGTTTAGCCATCCCCACACCCCTGTTCCAACCCCCCCCCCGTATTTCAGAACAAGGGAGAAGGGGGTTTTAAGGTAAACCACATCTTGGACACTTGTGTGTCCCAGGAATGATGGGTTAAGCTGAAACACTGGAGGAAACAACAGTGGCACAGACCATGAAGATCTCTGCTTATTTCTCGGTAGCACGTGTCACTGGCATCACGATAAGAGGATCCAGAGGGTGAATGTTCGGTGCTGTCTGTCTTTAGGAAAGAATGAATAACATGAAACGTTTTACATCGGAGAAAGTAAATTCAGGGAAAGGTGGCACCTAGCCTAAGTGTAATTCTCCTCAGTGGATTTTGAGTCATGTGAAGGTAGGGGCACCATGGTGTCTCCAGCACCCAGCCCAGACCTGGCATTTGTAGGTGCCCAATACATGTTTGTGGGATGCATGAATAGTGAAGAAGCAATGGGAATGTATTTTTCTAAGTGGAAGAGGTATTTTTGTGAGAACAGGAGTACGTAATTGTCTACTGCTCTGAAAGATACACTGAAACAATGATCATCCTGGGAGCAGGTACAGTTCCGTGAAGGGGTAATTTTATAATAATTCAGATTCTTAGACAGAGGACACAGTTGCCTTAGGGGAAGATAAAAGTCCAGGCATTGAAAGTATTCAAATGGAGGATGGAGGACCTCTGTCCGTTGTGTCCTGGAGAACATTCCTCCACTGAATAGCAAGTTTTTCAGGAGACATTTAGAATCACTCCAACTCTGTAAGTCCCTGATCCTACATGTGGGAGATGGGCGATATCTATTCTGGGAAGTGTGAAATTTCCCAGCAGAGAGGCTGGGGCGTCGCTGCGGCAGAGTTGAAATGCTGCTCTAATTAAATGAGGGCTATCAGGGTATCTGACAGCCGCATAATTCATGCTCCCCTGGGGAATTCTTTTCCTGAATCCCTCAAAGTTACTCTTTTAACCTGGTTTCTGTTTTGGGGGGGCCCAAAATACGGCCCATGAAAGTCAGAATGCAGCTGAATTTAGTGTTTAGCAGTGGTTGGAATCCACCATTCCGTTGAAGGATGAGAGAAGGTGTTTTCTTCTGCTCTTCTTGCTCGTGGCCTGTGAATGAAAAATCAATGAAATGAGTTTGGGGGCAGATGAATACCCCTGAGGGGCTGTGGTTCAGTCCTTCCCCTTAAACCATTTGCTTTTAACTCTCTCTTGAGCACCCATTCCTTAAAGTTAATAGCCACAGGCTCTTTAGGGGAAGGTTTGTTAAAATCATGTCCAAGAAAATAAATATAATGAATGAATAATCTCTGGAGAAACCTTTGACATTTAAAAAAATGTAAATTAGTTTCCCAAGGATCTGCTATGAAATAGGCAAAGTGCATCAGTACAAATGAGATATTTTTACAGCGATTCTCGGAGCCATCTCCTGGGGACCACACCTGAACTCTTAAAAGCTGAACCAAAACCCAGTTGTGTACCCAGGAATCTAGCGTGAGAGATTTGAATGTATTCCACTAATAACTCTCCTCACCCCATGCCTGCATTTCAGTGCACGGTTCCCCTGATGTTCAATGAGCTTTGATACAAGGATGCTGGAGCATGGCTTTGAACTCCTCTGAACCCAATTATATCCAGCTATTTGGAAGTGCCATGGTGGGATGATGGTAGAACAGTGCTCTCTGAACTAGCGCACGGAGAGTTCAAGAAGGAGTTGACTGCAGCAGGTCTGGCAGCCGATTCATACATGGAACTGTGCCGCCAATGGCACTGCTGCCTGCCAGCCTGAAACAAGGATGGGGAATAAAAAGGAGATATTCAATTAGTTAACCAAAAATGGATTGAGCAAAGTGAAGGGGCAGCTGGTAGCAGCTTCTTTTCTTTGATTTGCACAAGAAATGTCTCGCTCCGGCACGTGTTGCCTGTGCTGGGTGAGTATGTGAAAGGGAGCTCTTCCCTGCAGGGAAGGGAGGCATCTCCCCTCCCCAAAGCATTTCCCAGCTCTTCAATCATAATGGAAGTCAGTTCTCCAGGTGAGAATCCCAGCCTTGTTCTATCCAAATCAGCTTGGGACCAATTAAGACGACCCCAGTAGAAAAAAGAGGAGCCGGCAGGCAGGCTCTTCACCCATAGGGTAGGAGGTTGACCTGTTTTCCTTTCAGACAAAGGGCATGGCCCCAAAGAGTAACGTACCCAAGATAAGGAAAAAAAGAGGGCTTTTGTGACCAAGCTCTAAGGAGAGGAGCTACATTTTATTTATATCATAAATCTGTTTTGTTTTATGGTCTGACCATAAAACCTTAAAATGACATTTTAAATCTGGGCTCCCTAACATGGGTCTGTTTTAGTTGATTGAGCGGACCTGACCTGCAAGCCCCCGAATGCCATGCAGCCATTCACACTTGTCCTCTTTAAAGTTGGGAGGGGTCACCAGGTGAGGGGCTAGAATGGTTCATTTCTCAGTTTTGCTGGAGGTAAGAAATTACCAAACCTTTAAAATGCAGCCTTCCGTTTTGTTAGACTTCTGGACTCTTCAGACCATGGGTAGGCAGAATGGTTTTCCGAAGTGCCCCACATTTATTGCAGAAGGTGGTTTCTCCATCTTCATGTTAAATGCGGTGAATAGGGAAGTCTTTCAGTAAAGTGAGCCCTCCCAGCATCTGGCTGGGCAGATGCACCTTTGCCTGGGACTTTGCAGCTGCCACAAGGGGAGGGGCCTGCCCCCAGCCCAGCCAGGGGCTCCCGTGGGACCCATGGGTTGGACAAGCCCATCCGCGGGGCTCTGCCATCTGCAGCCCCTCTATCCCAGGGCGACTCAGCACTTCTTCCTGCCTGCTGCCTCACCTCTGTGCTCTGCATCCTACCTGCTGTTTTTGTCATCCTCCGTTTCCCCAGTTTTGTGTCAATCTGAAAGAAAACCCTTCAGATGTGGAGCTCTGAGTGGAGGACAGGTGCCTGTCCCTCCTAGAATGACTAGCGTTGGCCGTACCGGCATCTCACTAGTCCTGGGGAGACTCTCCTCTTTCTGGCTTTCTGTTCCCTTCCACTCCAGCCCAGACTTTCCTCAATAGATCGTAACTCCCTAAATCACAACTGATTGGGAAATTATCTGATGATATTTTCAATCTCTGTTTTTAGCCCCACAACCAAATGCTATTTACTACCTCCTTGGTTCAGAGAGCCCAGGCTTAGAACACAAAAGAATTCTTGGTATGGGACTGGGGAAATACCCCTTATTTATTTCTGCACAATTTAATATATTAATTTTTTTTTGCCACATTGACACCAGTGTTTTTCTATTGCTTGGATCAAAACAAACATCTTTGACTCTTTCTTCCTCTTCCCTTCCAATAGATAAGAAACAGCCAGTTTCTTAAGAAACAGTTCTTTCTCATGTGCATGGCTCCTACACGTTTGCTGTAAGATGCTGGGAACTTCCTTTCACCCCACCTGCTTCCAGCTCTCTTTTCCTCTCCCTGTGCTCTAGCAAAAACCCCTAACGGGGCTCCCTCCCTGTGGTCCTGCTCATTTAGTGTGTCATATAACAATGGGCTTAGCTGTTACGCACCAGGAACTGGGCTCAGCATTTTGCACAGATTATCTCAGGGTGTCTTTACTAGTGCCCCGACGGTGAAGGATTGTTACTATGCAGACAACCTATTGATTTTCCTTTAATTTTCTTGCTTTGCATTGGTGTTAGTTTGCGCATAAAGTTCAAATACCTTTAACGTGTCCTGACATCAACCAAATTTCTAAGTTTACCTAACAGTTACTACCCCAGTACTGAGCCACCTGAATGGCAGACTCCTCTGACCACCCTATCCTTCCTTTTGATTACCTGTGCTTTCCTTTTTTTTTTCCCTAACCTTTTCACTCTTCTGCCATTCCATCCTCATTGTGTAAACCCTACCCATCCATTGGTAGACGGCGCTAGTTGCTCAACAAATATCAATTTTCTCTTCTTTCTTACCAGTAGAACCCCAGCCTTGTGATGGAAATGTATCTTGTCAAAAATATTTTCTTCCTCAGAGTCCCATGCCTCCTGGATTGTTCGTGTCATCCAGTTCAGGTCAATGCAACACAAGCAGAGGCTTACAGGCAGCATCTGTGGAAGTTCTGCTTTCCTGGTATGACCACTGTTCCCTCCTCTTGGTCGTTTCTTTTTGTCTGGAATGTGGCTGCTGTGCCTGGAGGGGAAGCCACCATCTTGCAACCAGGGGGATGAGAGGCAGGTGTTAAGGATATTGAACAGGATGAAACAGGAAGCATAAAGGAGCCTGGTCTGGTGACTTTCCTGAGCAGCTGCATTTGTTCTAGACTTCGTATCTCCAGACTCTTTATTTCATAGAAAAATAATTGAACTCCCTATGTGGTTAAATCATTGCAGTGGGGTTTCTACATTCAGATAAATATAATCTTGACACACCATCCTTCAAGGCTAAATTCAAATGCACTGTAATTAATGAAGGCAAATGCCTGAATCTAAATCATGATCATCTCAACCGTAGAATCAAGAAGTAACCTCTTAATCTCTCTTGCTTCAGCTCTTCTCACCAACCTGTCTACTATTTATTCTCTCCTCTGCAGCCAGAGTGATACTTTTAAAATATATACAAGACCCTAATATTTTCCAGTCAGCAAACCAGTCCCCCCATAATTTCCCATAATCATGTTTGAAATAAAACCCAGTGTCCTTTCTATAAATGGCAATGCCTTCCATAAGCTTTCCTGCTTTTGTCAACGCCTACCACTCTCCCCACTCCCTCTTCCTTTGGCATTCTTACATTCTGTGAAAAATCTGCCTGTATTTCAACATCAGCTTCTTTGCACTTGTTTCCTCTTCCCAAATATTGGAATCTTTATTTTCTCAGTTCCTTCAGGTCTCTACTTGAATATCAACCCTTACTTAGACTTCCTTGATTATCTCTTCTGAAGTACCACACTGACCTACTCCCTTTCTGCTTATACAATATTATGTTTTTCATCTCACTTACCACTACTTACATTTACATATTACATTTTTTATTCACTTACGTTTCTTATCTGTCTTCCTTATTAGAATGTAAACTCCACAAATCAGCGATTTTGTCCACTTCATCTACTACAATATCTCCAGCATTTAGCACAGTCTCTAACACAGAGTAGGTGGTCAAGAAACAGTTGTGAAATGAATAATTGGAAGAAAAAAGGAGGCAAGGAAGGAAGGTCACAGATCTCTGCTAGGGACTTGAAATAGTTACAGTGTTCCTTCAGAGAAAATGAAGGACTGACTTAGGAGCTGCAATTCCTCTGAGGATGTTTTCCCAAGAATAAGTGACAATTACTTGAGGTAACATCTCCCTGGATCTTCCCTACATCAGAAGATGGTAAAATCACTAAAGCATGTTATGTCGACACCTTGCTCTTGCAGTTGCTGGAGGGAGTGGTGTTAATGTTGCCACAGCAACAGTACATCTTAAGTAAAATCTCCAACTTCCTACAGATGTGGTAGCCGGTCTAAAAGTTTTCTTGGGGATTCAAAAATATATAACCACACTTCAGTTTAAAAATATATGCTGCCATCTAATTTTGCAAACCTAATTGCTTATGGTTAAAAGCAACTGCTTTTGAACTTTGTCCCTTTGGTGGAAGACTAAAGAGCACTTTGACATTTACATGGAACAGTGTTGCAAATGTAAATTGCTGTTCTAAGTTCTGGTGCCATTGATCCAAGATTGGGAAGACAAGATTTGTTAACACACTAAATAAAAAATGAGTGTCCGTCGATGCAGTGCTCTCTTGCCGTGGCTTGTGTGGTCCCCACATACGGGATGTCTTTCTGATATTACTTCCCGCTTAGGTGTTATTAAACTTTCTGTTTCCTCTGCCTAGATAAACCCAGATATTTTTCACAGCTTACTCCTGCCCTTCCTTCATAGTTC